>NW_027361797.1:1747500-2947500 GCF_039654945.1 Dendrobates tinctorius
GGGGGGCACAATTGTGGTCGACGGTACTGGCACAGGGCCCTTCATAGTATGCTGGTGTGTCTGATGGCGAGTGGGCCCTCCCACCATCTGAGACACTGTATTGTACTATGAGGGGCCCTGTGCCATTGCTGTCGGCCATCAGTGGGCACATCCACCTGTTCAGAGCAATGGCACTTGCCCGGGTGCGCCAGGTCTTGACTCCAGCTGTTGGGGGAGGGGTGGGCAGCCCAGTTATGGAGGTTTAAAAATTGGCATATGTAGATGTGTTGGCTGGACATTCAGCTGCTGCAAAGGGCAGAATTGGGCAAGTCCAAGAAAGAGGAGGAAAAAACCAAGGCACTTTTCTGGTAACCTATGTGTCATCAGGGAAAGGTGGGACAAAATCCTTTGAAACCCATGCATGGTTTATTTTAATGAAGGTTAGATCATCAACATTTTGGGTCGACAGACGGGTCCTTTTTTCTGTCACGATTGATCCAGCAGCACTGAAGACTCTTTCAACATGGTCATTAAACCCCTGTCTCCAACGCCATTTCTGCTGTGTGCACCACGAACACCTCTTCCATTGTGCCCACTACGGCTTGTGGGAGAACCAGCACCACTGCTGTGTGCTGGGAAACCCTCAAACAAACGGTTTACCAGAGTTACTTGTTTGCTTGCCAATATTATCTCTAGGTTCTCCTGTGGCATGATGTTGTGTAATTTGCCTTTGTAGCGTGGATTGAGGATGCTGGCCAGCCAGTAGTCATCATCCCTCATCATTTTGGCAATGCAGGGGTCCCTTTTTAGGATCCGCAAGGCATAATCGCACATGTGGGCCAATGTTCCAGGTGTCAATGATGCACTGCCAGTGGTGGGTGGAGGAGCAGTTTCTGGCAAATCCACATCCCTACAGTCACGCACAAACACTGTCCCTGACCTTCGAACGCCAACACTTTCTCTTGCCCCCTGAGAAACATCCTCCTGCCCAAAATAATCATCCCCTCATCCTCCTCCTCTTCCTCTTCTTCCTCCACCTCATCCAGGACAGTTCCCTGACCAGACAATGGCTGACTGTCATCAAGGCTTTCCTCCTCCACCTCCTCCGCTGCAGACGCCTGATCCTTAATGTGCGTCAAACTTTGCATGAGCAGACGCATAAGTGAGATGCTCATGCTTGCGTCATCTGCGCTTACCAGCTGTGAGCATTCCTCAAAACACTGAAGGACTTTACAGAGGTCTTTCAGCTTTGACCACTGCACACCTGACAACTCCATGTCTTCCCTCAAACTGCCTGCCCGTGTATCCTCCCACAAATGCATTATAGCATGCCTCTGTTCGCACAGCCTCTCAACCATGTGAAGGGTGGAGTTCCACCTTGTTGCAATGTCTATGATTAGGCGGTGCTTGGGGAGGTGGAGCAATCTGTTGTGAGTTCATTTTCCCCTTCGTCACTGAGGTCTGGTGAACTCCCTATTCTGGTAAAGGAAGGTAATGAGCCTGATTATCAGGCACCTGAGCCGAATGAGGATGACTGGCTGAGTGGAGTCACGGACTGGATATAAGGCTGCCGACGCCCTTCTGCCCTGTGGGTGATTTCTCTGTGGACTTCTAGGACACCAGTCTGATTCCTGCTCCTCTAAAGCTAAGTTTTCTGCTTTGCCAGTAGGCATTTGCGTTTTGTTTTTGTTTTCCTTGCTTTTCTGGATTCTGCCATTCCCTGCTGGGGTGAGCTGAATCTCCTTTTGCCGGTTGCTCTGTCTTCAGAATATTCCTGAGTACTGACATAGCTTTTTTGAAGCCTTGCGTCTTCAGGGCCTTTTTCACTGTCAGTTTGTTTGCTCTTATTTTCATAGGGTTTTTCACGGATTGCAGACAGCAGCCTTCCTGTCCTTTCCTATCTAGTTAGCTTGGGCCCCGTCTTTGCTCAGTCTATCTTTCTGTCTGTGTTAGTGTTTTCATCTTGCTTCACCGTCATTATATGTTGGGGGCTGCCTATTGCTTTGGGGTCTGCTCTGGGGCAGTTTAGATTTCCCCTTTCTTTCTTTAGGCCTATTTAATTCTCCGGCTGTGATCGAGGGGTCTAGGGCATCGTAGGAACCCCCCACGGCTACTGTTAGTTGTTGTGGATAGGATCAGGGGTCTGCAATCCGATAGCTGCCAACCTCTCTGGTTTTCTGGCTTAGTTAGCAATTCTGTTTTTGCCTCCTACGGTGACTCAATCATAACAGCAATCGCTGCAGCTTCTGCATACGACTGGAGTGTATGGCCGAGCGACGGATGTGCGAGCACAGTCTTCGCACCTTATGGAGCAGGGATGTTAACTCCGGATAATTATTAAGGAAGCACTGCACCTCCAGGTTCAAAGTGTGAGCCAGGCAAGGTATGTGTGTGAGTTTTGCACGGGCTATGGCTGCCTCAAAATTACGGCCGTTATCACTGACGACCTTGCCTGCCTCAAGATGTAGACTGCCTAGCCATGCCTCTGTTTGTCGCTGCAAGTAGTCGGCCAGTACCTCCGCGGTGTGTCTGTTGTCACCCAAAAACATCATCTTTAACACAGCCAGCTGACGCTTACCACTAGCTGTTCGATAGTGGGACACCTCGTGTGCAACACTGCCAGCTGTGGATGTAGTGCTTGTGCGACTGCGCTCTGTGGACGAGCTTTCGCTGATAGACGAGGAGGAGGGAAAGCCTACAGCCAACTGTTTCCTATACCATGGGCTAGGCAGCAATGATTCACCACCGCTGTCCCCAGTGGAGCCTGCATCCACCACATTATCCCAGTGCGCAGTGATGGACTCGTAACAGCCCTGGCCATGCTTACTGGTCCATGCATCCGTTGTGAGGTGCACCTTTCCACTCACTGACTGTTTTAGTGCATGGACAATGCAGTCTTTCACATGCCGGTGGAGGGCAGGGATGGCTTTTTGAGAAAAAAGTGCCGACTGGGTAGGTCATAGCGTGGGACAGCGTAGGCCATGAGGTCGCGGAAAGCTTTGCTTTCAACCAAATGGTAGGGCATCATCTCTATTGAGATTAGTTTTGCAATGTAGGCGTTCAAACACAGTGTACGCGGATGAGAGGATGAGTACTTTCTTGTCCTACTCAGAGTGTCTGGTAGGGTGAGCTGGACTGGAGAGCTGCATATGGGGGAAGTAGCAGTGGACCAGATAGAGTGAGAGGGGGTTGGTGATGGCCTAGATTTAGTGTTGTGTTGCAAAACCATTGTGATTCCCTGAGTGCATTGGCATTGCGATGACACCTCCACATTTAGTGCTGGTGGTGTGCTTAATGGTGGCGTTGGTCTTACAGTGGGGGTAACGATGGAGCGTTGTTGGCTACCTTCAGTCGGAGTAGGTGCACATGTGCTACCTGAGGTTTTGTAGTCCGTCCACGCTTTCAAGTGCATGTTGATTAAATGTCTAAGCATGCAACTGGTATTCAAATTTCTGAGTTGTTTACCTCGGTTAAAGGTCCTTCCACACTTCTTAGGGTAACCTTTGCTTCATCAGTAGGATTTTGGACAAAGAAGTGCAACACTGCACTCTTCCTACTATGGTAAACATTTTCTGGCCTTGCACGCTGTGCTAAGTTGACCGTCTGGTCAAACTGTCCTGCAACTCTTTTAGTTTTTGTTCCACGTTCCGCTGCTGTGATGTCAATGCCTGCTGCGGATCCTTCTCCTTATCTGAACTATTGCTAGCGCCACCCTTCTCCCCCAATGGATGCCAATCCAGGTCCAGAACTGGGTCATTCATCACCTCCTCTTCAAAGTCATCTGCACCTTCCTCTTTACCTTCCTCTGTGTCACCGTGTAAGGTGGTATGGTATGCGGGAAGGGGCACCTGGGTTTCATCAGGGTCAGATTCTGGCTCAATAGACTGCGAGGGCAATGTACCAGCAGAATCATCTAGCAGTGGCTGTGCATCATTGCACTCCATGTAAGATTCATCTTGGACTGGGGAATTCAAGATTTGACTGGATAACCCAGGCATGGTTGTGAAAAGAGCTCCATAGAGTAATCTGAAGTGTGGGCTGCCGCATCCATAACTTTTGGTGGGGGTGAAGGACACAAGTAAAGGGTTTTTTTATGACCAGCACCCTGCACTGACGACTCCGTGCTTGCAGTTTTCGACCGTTCAGAAGAGGAGGCAATAGAGCTGGTGGCTGTTTTGGCAGTGTAAGCCAAAACCTGCTCCTGATGCTCCGGCTTTAAAAGGGGTTTTCCAACACCAAGAAAAGGCAACCTTACAGGCCTTCTTGGCCCAGGGGATGACACAGGCTCAACACCTCCTGCCTAGCTGCTATTGTGCTTTTGTCAGAACCAGCCGATGCACCACCACCATCAGTACCAGCTGCGCCCCCCTGCCCACGTTCGCGGACTCTTCCACCATACTTCCTCATGTTTGGGAAAATGTACCAAAAATACCAGCAGAGAGATGGTACTGTATGAGGAGCGTCCAGCTGTTTAAGGTGTATTAAACAAATTAAATCAACGTATATATTATGTTAGTCACAGACGCTCTCACAGTATGTATTGGACCGTAATCCAACAAGCAGATATATGGAAATGTTTGAAAAACGGACATGACTCTAAGGTGTAGGTCTGGAAAAACGGAAAAACTCCTCATTTTTTTTTTCCAGAGTCACACACAGGTAGATTCTATTTGTCTGTGATACCAGCCGGAATACACGGTAGTGTGTGAGGAGTGTTCATCGCTGTACGGTGTGTGTATGTAAAATTGTCAAGCTCCGTGTATTTGTATACGGACTGACACACGCTATCTCTGTCTAGTTTTGACTGTAATCAAACAGCAGATATACGAAACTGTTTGAAAAGCGGACACAACTCTAAGGTGTAGGTCTGTAAAAACGGACAAACTCCTCATTTTTTTTTCCAGAGGCACACACAGGTAGCTTCTATTTGTCCGTGATACCAGCCGGAATACACGGTAGTGTGTGAGGAGCGTACACCGCTGTGTGGTGTGTGTATGTAAAATTGTCAAGCTCCGTGTATTTGTATACGAACTGACACATGCTGTCTCTGTCCAGTTTTGACCGTTATCAAACAGCAGATATACGAAACTGTTTGAAAAATGGACACGACTCTAAGGCGTAGGTCTGGAAAACAGACAAACTCCTCGTTTTTTTTTCCAGAGTCACACACAGGTAGCTTCTATTTGTGCGTGCTAGAAGGCGGTACACGGTAGTGTGTGAGGAGCGTACACCGCTGTACGGTGTGTGTATGTAAAATTGTCAAGCTCCGTTTATTTGTATACGGACTGACACACGCTGTCTCTGTCTAGTTTTGACTGTAATCAAACAGCAGATATACAAAACTGCTTGAAAAACGGACACAACTCTAAGGTGTAGGTCTGGAAAAATGGACAAACTCCTCGTTTTTTTCTTCCAGAGTCAGACCCATATAGCTTATATTTGTCCATGATACCAGCCGGAATACACGGTAGTATGTGAGAAGCGTACACCGCTAGACGGTGTCTGTATGGAAAATTGTCAAGCTCCATGTATTTGTATACGGACTGACACACGCTGTCTCTGTCTAGTTTTGACTGTAATCAAACAGCAGATATACGAAACTGTTTGAAAAGCGGACACGACTCTAAGGTGTAGGTCTGTAAAAACGGACAAACTCCTCATTTTTTTTCCAGAGTCACACACAGGTAGCTTCTATTTGTCCGTGATACCAGCCGGAATACACGGTAGTGTGTGAGGAGCGTACACCGCTAGAAGGTGTCTGTATGGAAAATTGTCAAGCTCCGTGTATTTGTATACGGACTGACACACACTGTCTCTGTCTAGTTCTGACTGTAATCAAACAGCAGATATATGAAACTGTTTGAAAAGCGGACAGCACTCTAAGGTGTAGGTCTGGAAAAGCAGACAAACTCCTCGGCTTTTTCTTCCAGAGTCACACCCAGATAGCTTCTATTTGTCCGTGATACCAGCCGGAATACACGGTAGTGTATGTGGAGCCTACACCGCTAGATGATGTGTGAAAAAATGAACGCTCAGTAACTCACCAGGACATAATAATAAAATTTGGAGTGCTTTAAAAAAAGCAGTTTGAACAGCAGTGTGCACACAGCAATGCAGCTAGCAGGTAGCCTTAAAAGGCAGCCTAATCACGACCAGCGCTGCTGCACACAACAAAAATCCTCCTAACTGTACAGTGAAAAGCACTATCAGCAGAAGCAAATTTTTTTTTCTTCTTCCCTGCCTAATGCTCTCCCTGCTCAGAATCAGCAGCAGCACCTCTCCCTATTGTAAGATCGGCAGAAGATGGCGGTCGGCGTTCACAGCCTTTTATACACACTGTGACGCCACGCAAAGCCAGCCAGTCACTTCAATGCCCTTCACTAAGATGGTGATGGCCGCTGCCTATGTCATCACGTTGCCCACAGTGTGAGTCCTCCATCATTGGCTGAAAAAAGGCACTGAAAGCATCATTTGAAACGCGACTTTGGCGCTCGGGTCGCCGACATCATGGCCGACCTCACGCTATGGTCGGGTTTCGTTTCATGAAACCCGACTTTGGCGAAAGTCGGTGATTTTTGAAATTGACTGACCTGTTTCGCTCAACTCTAATGATAACGTGTTCTCCAAAAGGCTAATAGCACTCCTTCCCTCTCTAGTATCGCCATGTGGCTAAGCAGTACTACACAATTATATACGGAGTATTGACACATTCAGCAGAAATTGTGAGACAAAATATGGCATCATTTTTACCCATTTTACCTTTTGAAAATATAAAATCTTGGACTGAAACAACACTTTTGTGGTAAAATGTAATTATTCTTTCTTCACTGCTCAATTTTATAAAATTCTGTAATACACTTGTGGTGTCAGTATGATCACTGCACCCCTCAATGAATTCATTGGGAGGTGCAGTTTGTAAGATAGGGTCACTTATGGGGGTTCTGCTCTTTAGACACATCAGAGTTTTGCAAATGAGACATGGCATCCATTTTCAATTGCAGCTAATTTTGCGCTACAAAAGTTAAATGGTGCTCCTTCCATTCCGAGCACCGCAGTGTAGCAAAACAGTAGTATTCCACCAGACAGTAGGCATCTGTGTACTCAGAAAAAATTGCACAATTGTACGTTCCATTATATTCTGAAAAAAAAAACTAAATTAGGGGCTAACGCAATATTTTTTTGTTTGAAAAATTAAAACGTACATTTTTTACTTCCACATTACTTTAATTCCTGTGAAGCATCTGAAGGGTTAATACACTTTTTGAATGTGATTTTGAGCACTTTGAGGCGTGCAGTTTTTAAAATGGTCACTTTTAGGTATTTTGTATCACAGATGCCCCTCAAAGACACCTCAAATGTGATGCGGGCCCTAAAAAAATAGTAATTGTAAATTTTGTTCGAAAAATTAGAAATTGCTGATAAACTTTTAACCTTTCTAACTTCCTAACAAAAATGTTTCAAATTTGTTGTACATTTTTTTATTTAATATTTGCATTAAAAAGCACAATTTATGACTAACACGAAGTAAACATGGTAAATTTTCTTGATAAAGAAAAAAAGCTGCTAATTATTTTGAGCCTTCTAACCTAGCATCCTAACAAAGTAAAAGACATTTGAAAAATTATACCAAGGTAAAGTAGACATATGGGAAAAAATATTTAATAAAAATTTTGCAGTCACATTCTCTGACTGCAGATGGGTGATCCCTGACCGTGTGCTTCATGCATACTTTCATGATTTCTCTCTGCTGCTAGATTGATTGGGCATCAATACGCCATTTGAATACTGTCGATTATGTGCCAACTAGATTCTCATCCACTTCTCTCAAGAGATCATATATTGAGAGAAGCAAATAAGAATCCAGTTGGCATGTGATTACCAGTATGTGGCTTTGAAAACTATTTCAAGTGTTTTTGGACATTTTGTTTCCTAAAGCATTTTTTGCATGCTCTCATTTGGACAATGCCTAGTTTGGAGTGTTTTCTAGCAGCAGATGCTTTAAAGAAGTAGCATGCACTGTTTTTCTCCCACCAAGCATTTTTTAAAACTTGAAGCAGAAGAAAAATGTTCGGAAGGCTGAACATATGAACAAGTAATTTTACAATAGAAATATATAGGAAGATTATTTCAAGTTTTCGGAACAGACCCACTGGAAAAGACTCCTCAAAATGCCCTGTGTACACATTTCCTCAGAGTTTCTTCCATGTCTTGGAATCAAAGTAGTTAACTTTGGGTAAATAGAAACTTTATACACTATTTCCTCTATGACATAAAGAGAAAGAGCTGTTTGATTTTTTTTTAAGAGTTTCCCCAATTGTAGAACAACTTTAATTTCCTAAATCGGGAACTGTAGACGATTTAACTTTTTGGCAAGGAGAAAGTTTGTTAAAAGTTTCTCAATTTGTTTAGAAGTAATGGTATGGTCCTTTGAGGTTCTCAAGGGAAATCTTCTTTATCTGCAACCAATTTCTTTAGATACAGTGGGTGAAACAAATATTGAACACATCTCTGATTTTCTAAGTAAATATACTTCTAAAGGTACTCTTGAAATGAAATTCTCACCAGATGTCGGAAACAACCCATCCAATCTACACATGCACAATAATCAAATCACAGATGTCTATAAATAAAGTTATGTGTGATAATGAGAAATGACACAGGAAAAAAATAAGCAAGAGAGGTGCAAGAAGCCATGGAAAGTCATGACACAAGTTGAAATCTATGATTAATTAGAAAGCAATCCTGCCAATTAGTGAAAAATAATATCAGCTGGATCAACTGAGGGCCTATAAAAAAGGTGTCTCATTACCAAAGTGTCACACAAAAATCATCCCATGATTTGTAAAACCAGTGAGCTGCCTTAATACCCGTACAACCTTATTGTTGCAAAATATACTGATGGTACTGACAGAAAAAAATTCTAAACTACTGAAGGCTTCAGTGAGCACTGTTGGGGTCATAATCCAGAAATGGAAAGGACATAATTTCATCTTAAACAGTCCACAACGAGGTGCTCCCCGCAAGATTTCAGACATAGGAATGAAAAGAATTATAGTAAGAGCTATCCAAGAGCGAAGGACAACCTGTGAAGAGCTACAGAAAGACCTGGAATCAGCAGGTACAATTGTTTCAAAGAAAGCAACAAGTAATGCACACAACCTCCATGGCCTGTATGCATACTCACAATGCAAGGCTCCATTGCTGAGCAAAAAAGCATGTTCAAGCACATTTAAAATTTGCTCAATATCATTTAGACAAGCCTGTGAAATACTGAGAGAATATTGTCTGGTCAGATGAGACCAAAATGGAACTATTTGGATGCCATCATACACCCCATGTTAAAACATCATACCAATAGTGAAGTTAGGAGATGGCAACATCATGGTGTTGGGCTCAGTAGCGTAGCTACCGGGGGGGGCAGAGGGGGCGGTCGCCCCGGGCCCTGCTCTCTGAGGGGGCCCACCGGAGCTACACTAATGTAACTGTATCGGCGTGCACAGCGCGCCCATAGTTACATTCTGCGGCAGAGCAGGGAGAATCGATCTCCCTACTCTCCACTCGGCTGCTATGGGCCCCTGAGAAGGCAGTGGGGGGCCCCGCTGCCAGCAGTGGGCTCACAGCCAGCAATGTCATCCTGAGTTAATCTGTGCGCACAGGACCTGTGATGAGGTCACAGGAGGGGCGGAGGTCACATGATCAGGGACTTCAGTGGCTGGCTGCAGGACTCTGCTGTGCTGGTTGTCATGCATTGGTGCTGGATAAGGTGAAGTTTATGTGTGGGGTCGGGAGGGGTTTACAGCCAGGTGGATGTAGCAGAGCTGTGTGTGTATGAGGTGTACAGAGCGGAGCCGTGTGTGTAGAAGGTGTACGAAGTGGAGATATGCATGTATGAGGTGTACGGAGGAGCGGAGCCGCGTATGTATGGGGTGAGCGGAGCCGTTTGTGTACAAGGTGTTCGGACTGTAGCCGTTTGTGTACAAGGTGTACGGAGCGGAAATGTGTGTGTACGGTGTACGGGGTGTACGGAGCGGAGCCGTATGTATACAATGTGTATGGAGCGAATGGGGGAGTGCTGCCTTATACTACAGTCTGCCTATAGCGGATGGGGGGTGCCTTATATTACAGGCTGCCTATAGGGGGGGTGGGGGGGCGCTGCCTTACATTACAGTCTGCTTATGGGGGGCTGCAATATACTATTGAGTCTGCCCATGGGGGGGCTGCATTATACTGTAGAGTTTGCCTATGGGGCTGCATTATACTATATTGAGGACTATCTGGTGTATTATACTATATGGAGGCTATCTAGGGGGCCATCATACAGTGTGGAGATTACAGTAAGGGGGCCATCATACAATGTGGAGATTATTGTGGGGGCCATCATACAGTGTTGGAGCCATCATTGGGGGATGCTAAGGGGTCAGTATGTATACAGTGAGGGGGCATATTACTGTGTATAGGGGAGCTGTACAGGGGGGGACTCAGGACATTAATAAATGTAAAGTGGGCACTTATTGTTATAGGGGAACTCAGGTTACAGTGACTGTCAAATGGGGCACACAAAGGGCAATATTACATTCTAGGAGACAATATGTGGGCACTGTTTTCTAGGGCAATTGCACCCGGCATTACTATATTATAGAGGGATGCTTTAGAATTTAGAGGTCACACAGAACCACACAGTAGGTGCAGTAATAGGGACACATACAGTTGCAGCGGCTCAGTATTGGGGTATCAGGTGCAGTAATAGGGACACATACGGCAGCAGAGGCTCAGTATTGGGGTATCAGGTGCAATAATAGGGACACATACGGCAGCAGCTCAGTATTGGGGTAACAGGTGCAGTAATAGGGACACATACAGCAGCGGCGGCTCAGCATTGGGGTATCAGGTGCAGTAATAGGGACACATACGGCAGCAGAGGCTCAGCATTGGGGTATCAGGTGCAGTAATAGGGACACATATGGCAGCAGCGGCTCAGCATTGGGGTATCAGGTGCAGTAATAGGGACACATACGGCAGCAGAGGCTCAGTATTGGGGTATCAGGTGCAATAATAGGGACACATACGGCAGCAGCTCAGTATTGGGGTATCAGGTGCAGTAATAGGGACACATACAGCAGCGGTGGCTCAGCATTGGGGTATCAGGTGCAGTAATAGGGACACATACGGCAGCAGAGGCTCAGTATTGGGGTATCAGGTGCAGTAATAGGGACACATACAGCAGCAGCGGCTCAGTATTGGGTATCAGGTGCAGTAATAGGGACACATACGGCAGCAGTGGCTCAGTATTGGGGTATCAGGTGCAGTAATAGGGACACATACGGCAGCAGCGGCTCAGTATTGGGGTATCAGGTGCAGTAATAGGGACACATACGGCGGCAGCAGCAGCTCAGTATTGGGGTATCAGGTGCAGTAATAGGGATACATACAGCAACAGCAGCTCAGTATTGGGGTATCAGCAGGATGAGGAGTTTGTGCAGGATGGGGATAGATGGTGATGGGGCTGGAATATGAGAAGTGAAACATGTCTTTGTTGTATTCTCTGTAGCAGAGTCGTGGCTGGAGAAGTTGTCATGTCGGTCTGGGCCAGATGGAAAAGACGTGAAAAGTGAACGATTCCATCAGAAAGAACGTTAGCGGTAAGGCACTATCTGTAACTGTGCTGTAATCACTTGTATGTTTTGTAGCACTGGTATTTACCACTGACCATGTAATATCTATGTTGGTCTTTATATTGGGATTATTTTCAGTAACAGCGCAGTCATCTTCTACATCCACTATTAGGGTGCGCCACCGAGTTGTAATCAAAGTTACCTAGTTAGGGGCCCACTCATAAGTTTCGCCCCCCCTAAAGCAAAACCCTAGCTACGCCTCTGGTTGGGCTCTTTTCCAGCCAGTCACCTCAACTGAATCCAATAGAAGATTTATGGAAGGAACTAAACCTTAGAGTTCATAAAAGGATCCCACAAAGCCTTCAGGATTTGATGAGTGTTTGTGTGGAAGAAAGTGACAAAATCACACCTGAGCAGTGCATGTGACTAGTTTCTCCATTCCAGAGGTGTCTTGAAGCTGTCATCATCAACAAAGGCTTTTGTATGAAGTAATAGATACATTTCAGTAAACGTGTTCAATACTTTTTGCCTGTTATTTCTCATTATTACACATAATTGATGTAAATTTATGGCTTTATTTCTTTTCCTGTTTGGATTGGATGGGTTGAGAATATGATGACAATTTCAAGTCAATAGCACCTTTAGAAATATATTTTCTTAGAAAATTGGTGACGTCTTTAATACTTATTTCACTCACTGTATCTTCAAATACAACACACGTTCTTCAGCTAAATGGAATTTTGAAGTGGCTCGGTTTCACTTTTGACTCTTGGAGATTTTGATTTTCAATACTTTTCACAAAAGAGAAAAATGGCAATGTTATGTCACAGAGGTACATTTCAATAGAAATCTTACAAATTATATTTATCAATTTGCAATGATACTTACCAAAAAGACCACCCATAATCCCACGAATGGGGTCTCCAGTCTTCAGGTCCCAAACTCACAGTAACCTGAAGGACTTGAGTGTACATCATGTGAGCCACCATACCAAGAAGACCTTTAAGTGAGAAAAATAGACAAAAGTTATACATTTTCTGCATAGCATAACCAGTTTTATGTATTCTAAGCAAAATTGTTCCCCTAATGAATATAAAAAGATCAATAAACATTCCATGAATCTGTTGTTTTATTAAGTATTAATAATAAACTTTTTAAAAAAACATGTTTGGAACATACTTATTTGCTATGAAATGTGATTGAAAATATATAAATCAGAACCAAAAACTGAAAATCTGAGGTTTATTAGTTCTGAATATATTACATTTCAGTTTATTCTAGTCAGCCAAACATTGAATAAGGAGCCTCATGAGAAGGGAGGGTTCCAAAAAGACACCCCTTTTAATTAATATTCAGTCTTTTGTACGAATAACATATGAATTGAATGGGTTCCTCTGTAGGTTTACATAATGCTTTTGATTATGCATGTGTTGAAGACTGAGAAAACCAAAAAGCAAAACACAAAACAAATATCCTGGAATAAAAAAGTAAAAAAATATATTGCAAAAATTGCATGAAGGTAGTAATAATAGTAATAATAAGGGTATTTAGTTAACATAATTTTGATCAAAATAATGTAGAAGCCATCCCGCCACGTCACGGCAACCCTTGTGGGACAGTCCTAACTCTTGAATTTAAAACCTTTCCACTTGTCAAGTGACGTGAATGTGAACAAGGACAGAGGGACTGAACCACCAGTAATAGTATAGGCCAGACAGGATGGATTTTCCAACTCAGAAACAGGGCGGTCACACCCTTATATGCACAGAATGCACAATGAAACAAATGAGAAACTGGGTCTGAGCAGAAAAAGTAAATTAATGTGCATGCAAAATGTGATTGCATATGAACACATGACCTTTACACAGAGAAAACCAAAAAGCAAAACACAAAACAAATATCCTGGAATAAAAAAGTAAAAAAATATATTGCAAAAATTGCATGAAGGTAGTAATAATAGTAATAATAAGGGTATTTAGTTAACATAATTTTGATCAAAATAATGTAGAAGCCATCCCGCCACGTCACGGCAACCCTTGTGGGACAGTCCTAACTCTTGTATTTAAAACCTTTCCACTTGTCAAGTGACGTGAATGTGAACAAGGACAGAGGGACTGAACCACCAGTAATAGTATAGGCCAGACAGGATGGATTTTCCAACTCAGAAACAGGGCGGTCACACCCTTATATGCACAGAATGCACAATGAAACAAATGAGAAACTGGGTCTGAGCAGAAAAAGTAAATTAATGTGCATGCAAAATGTGATTGCATATGAACACATGACCTTTACACAGAGAAAACCAAAAAGCAAAACACAAAACAAATATCCTGGAATAAAAAAGTAAAAAAATATATTGCAAAAATTGCATGAAGGTAGTAATAATAGTAATAATAAGGGTATTTAGTTAACATAATTTTGATCAAAATAATGTAGAAGCCATCCCGCCACGTCACGGCAACCCTTGTGGGACAGTCCTAACTCTTGTATTTAAGAGTTAGGACTGTCCCACAAGGGTTGCCGTGACGTGGCGGGATGGCTTCTACATTATTTTGATCAAAATTATGTTAACTAAATACCCTTATTATTACTATTATTACTACCTTCATGCAATTTTTGCAATATATTTTTTTACTTTTTTATTCCAGGATATTTGTTTTGTGTTTTGCTTTTTGGTTTTCTCTGTGTAAAGGTCATGTGTTCATATGCAATCACATTTTGCATGCACATTAATTTACTTTTTCTGCTCAGACCCAGTTTCTCATTTGTTTCATTGTGCATTCTGTGCATATAAGGGTGTGACCGCCCTGTTTCTGAGTTGGAAAATCCATCCTGTCTGGCCTATACTATTACTGGTGGTTCAGTCCCTCTGTCCTTGTTCACATTCACGTCACTTGACAAGTGGAAAGGTTTTAAATACAAGAGTTAGGACTGTCCCACAAGGGTTGCCGTGACGTGGCGGGATGGCTTCTACATTATTTTGATCAAAATTATGTTAACTAAATACCCTTATTATTACTATTATTACTACCTTCATGCAATTTTTGCAATATATTTTTTTACTTTTTTATTCCAGGATATTTGTTTTGTGTTTTGCTTTTTGGTTTTCTCTGTGTAAAGGTCATGTGTTCATATGCAATCACATTTTGCATGCACATTAATTTACTTTTTCTGCTCAGACCCAGTTTCTCATTTGTTTCATTGTGCATTCTGTGCATATAAGGGTGTGACCGCCCTGTTTCTGAGTTGGAAAATCCATCCTGTCTGGCCTATACTATTACTGGTGGTTCAGTCCCTCTGTCCTTGTTCACATTCACGTCACTTGACAAGTGGAAAGGTTTTAAATACAAGAGTTAGGACTGTCCCACAAGGGTTGCCGTGACGTGGCGGGATGGCTTCTACATTATTTTGATCAAAATTATGTTAACTAAATACCCTTATTATTACTATTATTACTACCTTCATGCAATTTTTGCAATATATTTTTTTACTTTTTTATTCCAGGATATTTGTTTTGTGTTTTGCTTTTTGGTTTTCTCTGTGTAAAGGTCATGTGTTCATATGCAATCACATTTTGCATGCACATTAATTTACTTTTTCTGCTCAGACCCAGTTTCTCATTTGTTTCATTGTGCATTCTGTGCATATAAGGGTGTGACCGCCCTGTTTCTGAGTTGGAAAATCCATCCTGTCTGGCCTATACTATTACTGGTGGTTCAGTCCCTCTGTCCTTGTTCACATTCACGTCACTTGACAAGTGGAAAGGTTTTAAATACAAGAGTTAGGACTGTCCCACAAGGGTTGCCGTGACGTGACGGGATGGCTTCTACATTATTTTGATCAAAATTATGTTAACTAAATACCCTTATTATTACTATTATTACTACCTTCATGCAATTTTTGCAATATATTTTTTTACTTTTTTATTCCAGGATATTTGTTTTGTGTTTTGCTTTTTGGTTTTCTCTGTGTAAAGGTCATGTGTTCATATGCAATCACATTTTGCATGCACATTAATTTACTTTTTCTGCTCAGACCCAGTTTCTCATGTGTTGAAGACTAAAGATGAGAGAACCTTTCAAGGTTTTGTTCGGCTACCTTTGCCGAACATAACCGAACAGCATTGAATTCAATGGGAGGGAAAAGCAAACACATAGACAAGACATTCAGGAGGGCCCAAAAGCCGTCAAAGCAGTTAAAATTAGGGGCAGACACCAGGAAAAGTTGCATCAATTGACCCACCAATTGCTCTATAAATAGATAATAAAAAAACAAATTTATGTACATTCCCTGTATTTTTGATAACCAGCCAGGCAAAACTGACAGTTGTGGGCTGCAACCCTCAGCGTTCAGCTTTAGCAAGGCTGGTTATCAAGAAAAAAGATCCCACCTCTTTTTTTCTATAATATAAATAAATAATGATAAAAATAACGGCTTGGGGTCCCCTCCATTTTTGACAACTAGCCAAGCTAAAGCTAACAGGTGGGGGTTGGTATTCTCAGGCTGGTCAGAGGCCATGGATATTGGCCCCACAGCCTAAAAATAGCAGCCCACAGTCATACCAGAAAAGACACATCTATTAGATGCACCAATTCAGGTGCTTTGCTTAGCTCTTATCACTTGCCCTGTGGTGGTGGCTAGCGTGGATCATATTTTTGGGACTGATGTCACCTTTGTATTGTCTGTGACATCAAGCCCACTGCTTAGTATGGAGAGCTGTTTATAAGGAGACACCTATCAATTCCTAACTCCATAGTGATATTGTATAAAAAAACAAAAAAACACACACCCAGATTAAAGTCCTTTATTTGAAATAATGACACAGACTCCTTTAGTGACTCTAAATTAAACCATACTGACATCATCACCCAGTCCACTGAAACAAATGTCCCCTGAAAATGAACTAAAATAATAAACCATATTCCTCATCTGTACGAAGTGAAGAGATAAACCACAATGTCCCACAGCAATCCTGATGACTTGTAGAACAGTGACTAATGGGGCTGCTCTATCCGGCAGTGGCGACACACTGACAGCAGTGTGTAATCATTCCTGACCTGCGGTAAGCTTTTTATTGCGGGTCACAGTCATAGTTGGAGGGTCACGCTAACATCTGACAGCGTGATCATGCAGTGCTCTGACCAACGGTAATGATGCCACTGGATTAGCACCGCCGTGTGCACGTAGCCTTTAGTGGAAACTTGATAATTTACCGAATTTTGCCGATTTTGAGGGAAATGATCGGGAATCCAAACACAAATCTGAATGTGCAAAGTTCGCTCCAACTTTGAGATTGGCAAACATTTACCAAGCAAGTTTGCTCATCTCCAGAGATGAGCAACTTTGCCTTTTTTAGGGTCGAGTCGGGTTTCATGAAACCCGACTTTCTCAAAAGTCGGGTTGAATGAAATCGTCCGACTATAGGGAAAAGTCGGAGGCCGACTGAAACACGAAACCCAATGCAAGTCAATGGGGAAGCAAAGTCGGCAGGGAGTGGAGGACAGTAAACACACCTACTGTACAGTGCCAACAACATCAATTCTTATTACTGAAGCTTGTCAACCTTAATTTACTTCATAATAATAGTTACACATTGAAAACAGGGGGTTATTAGGCTAAAGTTGTGGGGGGGGGTAGGGCTGGCTCCAGGTTTTCATGTGCCCTGGGTCAAAGAGTGTCAGTGTGCCCCTTTAACACATACCAGAACTCATAATGCTCCGATACGGCACAGAAATATAGGTATAGTACAATGACAAATACTTCACTGCTTACATGACATGACTGAACTATTTTAAATTGTACAATAGCTCAAAAAAGGGCAGTATATTACTTCATACAGTATTATGGCCACCACATTGTGGGCCATACAGAATAATGAGCCCCATATATTTCTCCATACAGAATAATTGGCCACATATAATGTTCCATACAGTATATGATGAGCTCCACATAATGCTACAGTATATGATGGTCCCCATGGACGATGCTCCAGTGTGTTATGGGCCCAAATAATGCTCCACATATAATGGGCTCCATTTCTAATGCTCCAGTGTATAATGGGCTCCGTAAATGCTGCTCCAGAGTCTGATGTCCCCAATCTGGAATGCTCCAGTATATGATGGGCCTCATGGATGATGCTCCAGTGTCTTATCGGCCCTAATAATGCTCCATATATAATGGGCCCCATTTCTAATGCTCCAGTGTATCATGTGCCCCATAGATGCTGCTCCAGTGTCTGATCTGCCCCATTTGGAATGCTCCAGTATATGATTGATGGGCCTCATGGGTGATGCTCCAGTGTATGATTGGCCCTAATAATGCTCCATATATAATGGGCTTCATTTCTAATGCTCCAGTTTCTAATGGGCCCCGTAAATGCTGCTCCAGTGTCTGATGTCCCCAATCTGGAATGCTCCAGTATATGATGGGCCTCTTGGATGATGCTCCAGGGTCTTATGGGCCCTAATAATGCTCCATATATAATGAGCCCCATTTCTAATGCTCCAGTGTATTATGTGCCCCATAGATGCTGCTCCAGTGTCTGATCTGCCCCATTTGGAATGCTCCAGTATATGATGGGCCTCATGGATGATGCTCCAGTGTATGATGGGCCCTAATAATGCTCCATATATAATGGGCTCCATTTCTAATTCTCCAGTGTCTAATGGTCCCTGTAAATGCTGCTCGTGTCTGATGTCCCCCATTTGGAATGCTCCAGTATATGATGGGCCTCATGATTAATGCTCCAGTGTCTTATTTGCCCTAATAATGCTCCATATATAATGGGCCCCCATTTCTACTGCTCTAGTGTATCATGCACCCCATAGATGCTGCTCCAGTGTCTGATCTGCCCCATTTGGAATGCTCCAGTATATGATGGGCCTCATGGATGATGCTCCAGTGTCAGATGTCCCCCATTTTGAATGCTCCAGTATATGATGGGCCCCATTTTTAATTAACCCAGGCATGGTATGTGAAAAGAGCTCCATGGAGTAATCTGAAGTGTGTGCTGCTGCATCCTTCACTTTTGGTATGGGTGAAGGACACAAGGAAAGTGGTTGCTCCTGACCTGAAGCCTGCACTTATGACTCAGTGCTTGCATTTTTTTAAACTTCAGAAGAAGAGGCGATAGAGCTGGAGGCTGTTTCAGCAATGTAAGCCAAAAACAGTTCCTGATGCTCCGGCTTTAAAAGCAGTCTACCTACTCCCAGAAAACGGAGCCTTACAGGCCTTCCAGGGTTACACCATGACGCAGGCTCAACACCTCCTGCCTTAGCTGCAATTGTATTTTTGGCACTACCAGCAGATGCACCACCACCACCATCAGTACCATACTTCCTCATGTTTTAGAAAATTGACCCAAAATACCAGCAGATATATGGTACTGTATCAGAAGCGTACAGCTCTATACAGTCTAGAGATAACAGTAAATCTCCGTATATATTTCACGAGTCATACACAGACGCTCCCAGGCTCAGTATGGATTACCCAATAAAATAAAAAGGTGAAAAAGGGTACAGTATCACCAGATACAAGGTATATATAGTATAGTGTAAACATTCTGAATTTCCGTATACATTTCAGGAGGCAGACACAAACGCTCTCAGGCTCAGTATGGATTACACAAGAATATGAAAAGCTGTAAATGGGTAATACAAGCGTACAGCTGTATACAGTGTTGGGCAAATTTGAAATCTCGGTATATATTTCCGGAGTCACCCTCATACGCTCACTCAGTCTGGGTTTGACCATAATAAAAAATGTTGTAAAAAAGGTACTGGATAACAAGATAGCAAGTATATATATTATAGGGTACAATTAAAATCTTTGTATACATAGTCCTGTAGTCAGTCTCAGACGCTTACTCAGTATGGATTTGACCGTAATACTAAATGTCGAACAAAGGTACTGTAAAACAAAACACAAGCTGTAGCGAGTATAGGGTAAAAATTGGTATCTCCAATTCACCGTATATATAGAAGGCATAAACAACACACGCTCACTCACTATGGATAAAACCGTAATACAAAATTTGGAACAAAGGTACTGTATCAGCACATGCCAGGTGTATCCAGTCTAGGGGTAATTGTAAATTTCTGCCTATACTTCCAGAGTCAGACACAGACACTCATAGGCTCAGTATGTATTACACCAGAATTTAACAAGTAGAAAAAGGGAAAGGTAGCCGAAGCGTACAACAGTATACAGTGTTGTGGTACTTTTAAATCTTCGTATATATTTCAATCTCAGTAAGCCAGTCCAGACTCTCCGCTACTGGAAATTACATGGATACAAGTACAGACGGAAAGTCGAGTGTTAGCAGAAATTTGGGATTTATTCATCGTGGGAAAACCTCCCGGTAGATGTTGCAGAGTGATGCAGACCCTCAATTACTGTGTCTGTGGAGACAGCGAAAACGGTTCTTTATGAAGAAAGGATTGCTTTATCACAGTAGCGTGGATCACATCACCGTTACTAGTCTCCATCAAACTGTGATCACAGGGAGAGATATAGACATGGTCCTCACTGCCTATCATGATGTGTCTGGTCATTTTGGAGTGCCAAAGACAGAAGCCACAGACCGTAGGCGATTCTATTGGATTGGCATGAGAGGAGACATTGAAATATGGTGGCAGGAATGTCACACGTCTGTGACCATCACATCTGTGAAAGGTGATCATAAAGCACCACTGCATCCGCTTGTAAGTTGACGTCCATTACAAATGGTAGCCATTGATCATCTGAAGGTAGAGGCCAGCAGGACAGGGCATAGCTACATCTTAACCATCATCGATCAATATACCAAATTTCTAGTGGTCGTCCCTGTGAAGGATTTAATTGCCCAGACTACACAGCGGTGGAGCAGGGAGAGGTAAGTATTGCAACTTGCAAGTCCTTTGGCCATGTCCAAGCAGGGGGGCACACTCGTGGTCGACGGTACTGGCACAGGGCCCCTCATAGTACGCTGGTGTGTCTGACGGCGAGACACTGTATTGTACTATGAGGAGCCCTGTGCCAGTGCTGTCGGCCATCTGTGGGCCCATCCACCTGTTCAGAGCAATGGCACTTGCCTGGGTGCATCAGGTGTTGACCCCAGCCATTGGGGGGTGGGCAGCCCACTTAGGAAGGTTTAAAAAATGGCATATGTTGATGTGCTGGCTGGACATTCAGCTGCTGCAAAGGGCGAAATTGGGCAAGTCCGAGGAAGAGGAGGACAAAAACGAGGCAGTTTTCTGGCAACCTATGTGTCATCAGGGGAAGGTGGGACAAAATCCTTTGAAACCCATGCATAGTTCATTTTAATGAAGGTTAGATCATCAACATTTTGGGTAGACAGACTGGTCCTTTTTTTTGTCAGGATTGATCCAGCAGCACTGAAGACTCTTTCAGATAACACACTAGCAGCAGGGCAAGCAAGCTCCTGTAAGGCATATTGTGCCAATTCAGGCCAGGCGTCCAGTTTAGAGGCCCAATAGTCAAAGGGGAATGACTTGTGAGGGAGAACATCGATATGGGAGAAGTAGTTTGTAACCATAGTTGACAACTGCTGTCTCCTGTCACTTTTAATCGATGCAGTATTAACAGTCGTGTGAGTGGTACTTGAGAAATCATTCCACAACATGGTCATTAAACCCCTGTCTCCAACGCCACTTCGGCTGTGTGCACCACGAACACCTCTTCCATTGTGCCCACTACGGCTCGTGGGAGAACCAGCACCGCTGCTGTGTGCTGGGAAAGCCTCAAACAACCTGTTTACCAGAGTTGCTTGTTTGTTAGCCAATATTAGCTCTAGGTTCTCCTGTGGCATGATGTTGTGTAATTTGCCTTTGTAGCATGGATAGAAGATGCTGGCCAGCCAGTAGTCGTCATCTCTCAACATTTTGGCAATGCAGGGGTCCCTTTTTAAGATCCGCAAGGCATAATCGCACATGTGGGCCAATGTTCCAGGTGTCAATGATGCACTGCCAGTGGTGGGTGGAGGAGCACTTTCTGGCAAATCCACATCCCTACAGTCACGCACAAACACTGAGCCTGACCTTGGAACGCCAACATTTTCTCTTGCCCCCTGAGAAGCAACCTCCTGCCCAAAATAATCATCTCCGTCATCCTCATCATCCTCCTCTTCCTCTTCTTCCTCCACCTCATCCAGGACAGTTCCCTGACCAGACAATGGCTGACTGTCATCAAGGCTTCCCTCCTCCTGCTCCGCTGCAGATGCCTGATCCTTAATGTGCGCCAAACTTTGCATGAGCAGACGCATAAGTGGGATGCTCATGCTTATGATGGCGTCGTCTGCGCTTACCAGCCTTGTGTATTGCTCAAAACACTGAAGGACTTTACAGAGGTCTTTCAGCTTTGACCACTGCACACCCGACAATTCCATGTCTTCCCTCAAGCTGCCTGCCCGTGTATCCTCCCACAAATGTAATACAGCCTGCCTCTGCTTACACAGCCTCTCAAACATGTGCAGGGTGGAGTTCCACCTTGTTGCAACATCCATGATTAGACGGTGCTTGGGGAGGTGGAGCAATCGCTGCAGCTTCTGCATACGAGTGGAGTGGACGTTTGAGTGATGGATGTGCGAGCACAGTCTTCGCACCTTATGGAGCAGGGATGTTAACTCCGGATAATTATTAAGGAAGCACTGCACCACCAGGTTCAAAGTGTGAGCCAGGCAAGGTATGTGTGTAAGTTTTGCACGGGCTATGGCTGCCACAAAATTACGGCCATTATCACTGACTACCTTGCCTTCCTCAAGATGTAGACTGCCCAGCCATGACTCTGTTTGTCGCTGCAAATAGTCGGCCAGTACCTCCGCGGTGTGTCTGTTGTCGCCCAAAGACATCATCTTTAACACAGACTGCTGCCACTTACCACTAGCTGTACGTTAGTGGGAGACCTCGTGTGCAACACTGCCAGCTGCAGATGGAGTGCTTGTGCGACTGCACTCTGTGGATAAGCTTTCGCTGATAGAGGAGGAGGAGCGAAAGCCTACAGCCAACTGTTTCCTATACCGTGGGCTAGGCAGCACTGTTCCACCGCCGCTGTCCCCAGTGGAGCCTGCATCCACCACATTAACCCAGTGCACAGTGATAGACACGTAATGGCCCTGGCCATGCCTACTGGTCCATGCATCTGTTGTGCGGTGCACCTTTCCACTCACTGACTGTTTTAGTGCATGGACAATGCGGTCTTTCACATGCCGGTGGAGGGCAGGGATGGCTTTTCGAGAAAAGAAGTGCTGACTGGGTAGGTCATAGCGTGGGACAACGTAGGCCATGAGGTTGCGGAAAACTTCGCTTTCACCCAAAAGGTAGGGCATCATATCTAATGAGATTAGTTTGGCAATGTAGGCGTTCAAACAAATTGTACGCGGATGAGAGGATGAGTACTTTTTGTCCTACTCAGAGTGTCTGGTAGCGTGAGCTGGACTGGAGAGCTGCATAAGGGGGAAGTAGCGGTGGACCGGACGGAGTGAGAGGGGGTTGGTGATGGTATTGGTGGTGATGGCCTGGATTCAGTGTTGTGTTGCAAAACCATTGTGATTCCCTGAGTGCTTTGGCCTTGCGACGACACCTCCACATTTAGTGCTGGTGGTGTGCTTAACGGTGGCAGTGGTCTTACAGTGGTGGAAGCGATGGAGCTTTGCTACCTTCAGTCGGAGCAGGTGCACACGTGCTACCTGAGGTTTTGTAGTCTGTCCACGCTTGCAAGTGCATGTTGATTAAATGTCTAAGCATGCAACTGGTATTCAAATTTCTGAGTTGTTTACCTCGGCTAAAGGTCCTTCCACACTTCTTACAGGTAACCTTTGCCTCATCAGTAGGATTTTGGACAAAGAAGTACCACACTGCACTCTTCCTACTATGGTATACATTTTCTGGCCTTGCACACTGTGCTAAGTTGACCGTCTGGCCAAGCTGTCCTGCAACTCTTTTAGTTTTTGTTCCATATTTTTGGACAGCTAGAGGCCTGGCAGATAACTGCTGCTGCGATGTCAATGCCTGCTGCGGATCCTTCTCCTTATCTGAACTATTGCCAGCGCCACCCTCCTCAAACCAATGGATGCCAATCCGAGTCCAGAACTGGGTCATCCATCACCTCCTCTTCAAAAGTCATCTGCACCTTCCTCTTTACCTTCCTCTGTGTTGCCGTGTAATGTGGTATAGTATGCGGGAAGGGGCACCTGAGTTTCTTCAGGGTCAGATTCTGGCTCGATAGACTGCGAGGGCAATGTAGTGCTCTGGGTCGATGCACTAGCGGAATCATCTTGCAGTGGCTGTGCATCAGTGTACTCCATGTCAGATTAATCTTGGACTGGGGAATTCTGGATTTGACTGGATAACCAAGGCATGGTATGTGAAAAGAGCTCCATAGAGTAATCTGAAGTGTGAGCTGCCACATCCGTAACTTTTGGTGGGGGTGAAGGACACGAAACGCGCGTCGGGGCTGGCACATCCTGGGGACAGAAGCAGCTGAAAGGTATCTACACTGTCCACAATTTTTGTGAATCTTTATTTATTATTTTATGCTATCAGGGCTGAATTATTACATTATTGCGGCACATTGCACTTTATTTGTGGCAGCTTATTTATTATCAATTATTTCAGCACTCTGTTTGTGCTTTCACATATATGTGGAATTTTTTGCACATGTTTTTGTTTACAACATTGTGGCACATTGCACTTTATTTGTGGTATCATATTTATTATTAATTATTTTGGCATTTTATTTTTATATATATATACATAATTTTTACACAGTTCCTTTTTTGCTTGCACTCATTATATGTTGTTTGCACTTAAATATATTACATTAGCACCAGCATTTTTTATATATGCTTTTATATATATTATAATTTTTTTATTTTTCACTTTACATTGTGTGATATCATTGCAGGTGCATTTAATTGAGTGACTATTGCTGTCCCCAGGCTGTGCCTTCATTTTGGCATTGGCCTCCCCTTATTATTAATTTTAAACATATATATATACATTTTTGTTGGATATCTAATAAAATAAAATATTATCTATCATTGGACATTATTCTCGGTTTTTCGTTTGTTTTATCTTATTTGCCCGAGTTGTCTTTTTATAATTTATTCCATGGGTGCATAATTACGATTATTAGGTGAATTTATACTGCACTTCCCTTGAGTTATTTTACTTTATTCTAGTTTTTGTTAGGAATGGTGGGACGCACTAAATAAAAATAATAATAAAGTGCGTTCGCCGCTCGGGGTCCACCATGCAGTAGGTGTTACAACCGCTGCTGAGTAATGGCAGACGAGCGATATGGCGATATAATGCGCACGGGTTCAACTTCACCCGAAGTGCACAGAGTTGGCTCTGTTCACATACAGAGGCGCCACAACAAAAACATACAAAAAGGCTGAGCCTGTTAGAGTCACAGGCCTCAGGTAAATGCACACACAGTATAAGGTCACAGGAGCAGGAACTAAGACAGAGGGGCTGCATCCGTCTAGACCTACCATGTGTGCGGCGTCGCTACTGCGAATGCCAAGAAGGGCTGCAACTGCAGTGCGGCGCAGGACACTGCCGCTGGACGACACAGCTACAAAGCAGGCGCTATGTCGGACGCTAGCGCAGAGGTGCGGTGTGCACAGTGGCCTAAGGCTTGCCACAGACTGGTGCAGACTACTGAACTAATTCCCTAACCACATGTGTAATATCAGAGGGAAGGGGTTTCATAATAAGTCAGTCACCAGAATCATACATCCGTCACCATTCACACATAGCAGTATAGTCTATACTAGCGCATGGCGGAACGGCCATGCACGCTTTTTATAGCAGCCGGGACCTTCTGGAAGCTTCCAGATCTCCGAGATGGACCAATGAGATCTGGAGCAGGACCTGAGCACATGACTCCCGATCTCCAATGGGAATCCGTCTCATGGCATGCTCAGTAGGAGGACAGAGGGACTTAGCCTCTGGAGAGATTTGCTGCAAGGCAATCTCCTCTGCGGTAGATAAAGAGCAAGAGACCGCAGAATGTAAGGGTCTGGATTCCTGCAGAGCAGACGCAGGAACCTGACTCCTAACAGTTTTGACCGTTATCAAACAGCAGATATACGAAACTGTTTGAAAAGCGGACAGCACTCTAAGGTGTAGGACTGGAAAAACTGAAAAAATCCTCGGCTTTTTTTTCCAGAGTCACACACAGATCGCTTCTATTTGTCCGTGATGCAAGGCGGTACATGGTAGTGTGTGAGGAGCGTACACCGCTATACAGTGTCTGTATGGAAAATTATCAATCTCCGTTTATTAGTATAGGGACTGACACACGCTGTCTCTGTCTAGTTTTGACCATAATCAAACAGCAGATATACGAAACTGTTTGAAAAGCAGACAGCACTCTAAGGTGTAGGTCTGGAAAAATGGAAAACCTCCTCTGCTTTTTCTTCCAGAGTCACACCCAGATAGCTTCTATTTGTCCGTGATACCAGCCAGTACACGGTAGTGTGTGAGGAGCGTACACCACTATACGGTGTCTGTATGGAAAATTGTCAATCTCTGTCTATTTGTATAGGCACTGACACACTCTGTTTCTGTCTAGTTTTGACCGTTATCAAACAGCAGATATATGAAACTGTTTGAAAAGTGGACAGCACTCTAAGGTGTAGGTCTGGAAAAATGGAGAAACTCCTCGGCTTTTTCTTCCAGAGTCACACCCACATAGCTTCTATTTGTCCGTGATACCAGCTGGTACACGGTAGTGTGTGAGGAGCGTACACCGCTATACGGTGTCTGTATGGAAAATTGTCAATCTCCGTCTATTTATATAGGGACTGACACACTCTGTCTAGTTTTGACCGTATTCAAACAGCAGATATACGAAACTGTTTGAAAAGCGGACAGCACTCTAAGGTGCTACTGGCTAGCTGGTCAGTAGCAGCTAACTGGCTGCTACTGACAAGACTGGCATTTATTGTCTACAGTGGTTTCTAAGAGAAAGGATCATGCCAATATATATCTATTCAGATAAAAAAATAGTATGTATTTTTTAATAGTTTTTCAATTCAATAATCATCAATTTCCTACGTTACATTTACGGTACTTTGAATTAACAAATATTCCTTGAAGGTGTTGTCCGATATAGAAAAAAAATTGAATTACATTTTTTTTTAAAGAGTGTGCTCTTTTAGTCACATGACCACTGCAGCCAATCACAGGCTGCAGTGGTCCTATAACTTCCAAATGGAACAGGTATAGCTTTCCATAGCGGGCACAGATCTTTGGAACAGCCTGCACTGGATTTGCAAGGGCGCTAGAAAGTTAGTATGGCACAGTTTTTTTCATTTGAATTTCATTTTTTTCTATATTGGACAACTCCCTTTAACATAGTGCTATGTAAATCACTGTTGTTACAAGCTAATATAATGTAAAGCATGTAAAGTAAAGCAGGGAAGGAGGATGGCAGATGGATTTTCCATTCACTTTCCATTCCAATCTGTCATAAAAATACAGGCTTCTTCTGACGACAACCCTCTCTTAACATCAGCCTCTTCAGTTCTCATTTTAGACATTTGTTCAATATCCACAGAATATGCCAGATATGTTTAACAAATGCTGGTTCCACCTTATTAAGTCATAGTGATGTCAACAACAGAGGTCTCCAAATCACTGTGACATCTAATGAAGTGGTTTCCGCTGCCGTTTACAGTTGCAGTAAGAATATACAAGATGAGAGAATAAGATTTACACATCTAAGATGAGTATACAAGTTGAAAATAAGAAGCGTCTCTAGGTAAAGATCAGAGATTACAAAAAATAACAGGACAAACAGGGTCACAGGTACATGATTTGGTAGATACCAGATATTTGAAATCAACTTCTTGTTTATGATTTTAGATTCCTTGACATTGAAATTTCAACAGCAAGAAGTAAAAGTCATGTAATTATGGAAAACAAAAACAAACTATGGATAGACATGTTACTGATATGCAAATGAAGGAAAAATTGAAACAAAATTTTCAAAACATCTCATTTAGTTAAGTAGGAGCATCATGCACAAAAATACACTCTCTGCATTGGCTGCAATTTTTGAGATTATCAATGGATGTCTGATGAACGTTCTGCCTTGGTTAATTCACTTGGTCACCAAATTATCAAGATCTGCTGCTGTCAGCTCCCTTTCCAACTACCAACCAATGACGTCTCAGGAGGGTTTGATGGGAGACAATTCAGTAGATGCTTTCCGATCATGGTTTCATGTTTAAATCACCTGCTGCTGTCATGTTGAAAAACTGCTTCTGTGAACTTTTTAACAATTTGGTGACCTCATGCCATTACTCTCAAAGATTAAACCATCTTAGTTGCTAGGTTTCATGCTGCTTGCGCAACTGCGAACACCCTGCATGGCCTAATAATTTTACCATCACCTACATTGTCCCTGGACTTTTCTCCCAATCAAACTAATCTGGGACATCATTGGCCGGCAATTTCAAAGGAAGGTGCCAGAAGTGGATCTTGATTATAGCATGTCAAATTGTATTCAGCGTGGCAGAATGTTCCGTATACATCAATTAGTAACTTCACTGATAAGTGAAACCATGCCAAGGCAGCTGAGTGGTTGTATTTCTGTATGTGGAGCTCATGCTTGATACTGATTAAATTAAGATGAGGAGTGTTTATCTTCTTCAGGCCTTCCTGATCAGAACTCTTCATCTGTTTTAAATCCATAAACACCATTCAGAACTCATTAATTTGAGCTACGAAACTAGTTTGAATCAAAAATATTCACTTGTTTAGACTAGATGATAGGCTTAGGCTGTCAACTTTCCAGAGTAATAGACTGGCTTTGCCATTGCCAACGGATAAAATGGATACACATAGAACAAAGTTTCAAAAAAAATTCCACTTGACTCCTTGTCCTAAATTGAGAGTAGTTACTTAGTCAGTTTTAGATCCCATCCTATTGCAGTTGTTGTACTGATACACTTGTACAATCACATGTACCACCTGTACCCTCATTGATCTATCTGATTTTGGGAAACCAATGCATCGCACCATGCCTAGAAAACTCAACTTTTGGAATGTAATTGGAGGAGAATAGATATTGAATATTTCATCTAGGGGAAGTGGTGCAATGACCCAATGGTTTCTTTCATTCATCTCATCCCATCCCCTGGGAACTTTGAGAAAATTTTAAACTGACAATTTTTCTCTCTATCAAATCTAATGTTGTGTACTTAATTATTTGTACTAAATGTCTGTATGTGGGGGAGACAGGGCAAAAGTTTAGAACAAGGATGAATTTTCATCGTCACACAATGAGAGAAAAAAGAATGGATCTACCTGTGGCAAAACATTTTTGTATGCCTGGTCACTCACAACACCATGGATATGAAGTTACTGGTATTGAAAAGTAACTTCACATCTCAGAGAGTGAGAAGAGTCTGGGAGTACAAGCTCATGATGACCTTTGACACTCTTAATGCTGGAATGAATGTGTTGCATGGATTTATGTGTTTTTACATCAATTAAGGAATTTGCTCCTAACACATTGTGGGGGCATCACAACGCATTAGGAAACCCCAATCAGAGGACAATAAAACATCCAGACTCCTTATCTATGAACTGGTCCAATATTTATGTTTTTCCCTCTCCCATAATGATAGTCCTGCTTCACGTCACTTGTCTTATCTATTGCATTTTTTCTGTGCTGTGTTGTGCATAAATATGTGACTCTTCAGATTTTGTATTAGTCAATGCCTGATGATGAGACCTGAGTAGTCTCAAAAGCTTGCAATGTGTTACCATCTTTTCAGTTAGCCATTAAAAGGTATCAACCACTGAGGACTCTCAATTCTGAATATATTTCTCTCTGTTGTACAGCATAAACGGAACTTTTATGTAAGATAAAACTCCTATGGAACTGGTGTACCCTTTCCTACATTATTCTCTTGGCCTGCCTTCCCTAAATACTGTACCTTCGCCAGTTGGAGATTTGAATTTTTCCCTGTCGATGGAACAGATACATAATACATATGTACTGACCCATAACTGTTACATCAGTTCCAGATTTTGACATGGCATAGAGCACAATCCTAATAACATTGCTCCATTCCTTTGGTAAAATCAAACTTACTGAAGATATGGTGCTGAGGAGGGGACATTGTTGTATATATTCTGGTCATGTGAAATATTCTTCCTTCTTGAAAGGTATCAAGAGGATTGTATGCATAGTTTTGAAAATCCTGGCCTGGCACTATTACTAATTCTTCACTCACTACCTATAAACTCATTCTCTGGTATTGGCAGTAACAGCTTATATGTCTCTGTTATGAAAAAAAATAACTGCTCTCTATTGTCACTTTGGATTTATAAAGTCATTGATCTCTTGCATATGGAGGACCTAATCTTCTCAATCCATGACATCAATGACAAATTCTATGATATATGATATGGAATTCCAACAATTTGAGGATCATCTGACCATCCTGAGGATTTCAACTTACAATAATTTCTCATCTTCTTTAAAGGGATTTTCTCAAGAACAAAAGTTCCTTTTAATCAACAGATTATGAAATAATAATAATTTCCACAAAGTTATGTGTTTAAAAAAAATGTTCCTGTGCTGAGATAATCTCATAAATGTGCCCCTGCTGTGTACTATGTAATGGCTGTGTTGGACCATACAGGAACATTGTTGGATCATACTACATCTCCTGGGCAGGAGGGGAAGCAAAAAAGTATACAGACAGGACAGCAAACAATTGTAAATAATTATTTTTTTGAGGTAAAACATTTTTTAATAACAGACAGAGAAATGCTTTACCTCACAAAATGAATCAGCTGTGACCCCGTGCTGTAATGCCTGAATACTCTTTTGCTTCCTCCCCTACCTAGGAGATGTGGTATGATCAGACCATGTCCCTGCACGGTCAGACACAGCCATTACAAAATACACAGCAGGGACTCATTTATAAGATTATCTCAGCACAGGAACATTTTATTTAAGCACATTCAATTGTAGAAGTTAATGTTATTCCAAGATGTATTGATTAATATCAACTTTTGTTCACAGGAAAACAAACCACTTTAACCCCTTCACCCCCAAGGGTGGTTTGCACGTTCATGACCGGGCCAATTTTTACAATTCTGACCACTGTACCTTTATGAGGTCATAACTCTGGAACGCTTCCATGGATCCCGGTGATTCTGACAATGTTTTCTCGTGACATATTGTACTTCATGTTAGTGGTAAAATTTCATTCAAATAACTTGCGTTTATTTGTGAAGAAAATGGAAATTTGGCAAAAATGTTGAAAATTTCGCAATTTTCCAACTTTGAATTTTTATGCCCTTAAATCACAGAGATACGGCACACAAAAAACTTGATAAGTAACATTTCCCACATGTTTACTTTACATCAGCACAATTTTGGAACCAAAATTTTTTTTTGTTAGGAAGTTATAAGGGTTAAAAGTTGACCAGCGATTTCTCATTTTTACAACACCATTTTATTTTTAGGACCACATCACATTTGAAGCCACTTTGAGGGGTCTATATGATAGAAAATACCCAAAAGTGACACCATTCTAAAAACTGAATCCCTTAAGGTGCTCAAAACCACATTCAAGAAGTTTATTAACCCATTAGGTGCGTCACAGGAATTTTTTTGAATATTTAAAAAGAAATGAACATCTAACTTTTTTTCACAAAAAAAATACTTCAGGTTCAATTTTTTTTATTTTACCAAGGGTAACAGGAGAAATTGGACTGCAAAAGTTATTGTGCAATTTGTCCTGAGTACGCTGATACCTGATTTGTGGGGGGGAACGACTGTTTCGGCGCATGGCAGAGCTCAGAATGGAAGGAGTGCCGTTTGACTTTTTCAATGCAAAATTGGCTGGAATTCAGATCGGACGCCATGTCACGTTTGGAGAGTCCCTGATGTACCTAAACAGTGGAAACCCCCTACAAGTGACCCCATTTTGGAAACTAGACCCCCCAAGGAACTTATCTAGATATGTGGTGAGAACTTTGAACCCACAAGGGCTTTATAGAAGTTTATAACGTACAGCGGTACAATTAAAAAATCATATTTTTTCCACAAAAATGATCTTTTCACCCCAATTTTTATTTTCCCAAGGGTAACAGGACCCTAAAAGTTATTGTGCAATTTGTCCTGAGTACGCTGATACCCCACATGTGGGGGTAAACCACTATTTGGGCGCATGGCAGAGCTCGGAAGGGAAGCAATGCCATTTGACGTTTTTGGCTGGAATTGAGATCGGACACCATGTCGCGTTTGGAAAACCCCTGATGCACCAAAACAGTGGAAACCCCCCACAAATGACACCATTTTGGAAACTAGACCCCCTAAGGAACTTATCTAGATGTGTGGTGAGAACTTTGAACCCCCATGGGCTTCACAGAAGTTTATAACATACAGCCATACAATTAAAAAATCATATTTTTTCCACAAAAATGATCTTTTCACCCTCAATTCTTATTTTTCCAAGGGTAACAGGACCCTAAAAGTTATTGTGCAATTTGTCCTGAGTACGCTGATACCCCACATGTGGGGGTAAACCACTATTTGGGCGCATGGCAGAGCTCGGAAGGGAAGCAGCGCCATTTGACGTTTTTGGCTGGAATTGAGATCGGACACCATGTCGCGTTTGGAAAACCCCTGATGTACCAAAACAGTGGAAATCCCCCACAAATGACACCATTTTGGAAACTAGACCCCCTAAGGAACTTATCTAGATGTGTGGTGAGAACTTTGAACCCCCATGGGCTTCACAGAAGTTTATAACATACAGCCATACAATTAAAAAATCATATTTTTTCCACAAAAATGATCTTTTCACCCTCAATTCTTATTTTTCCAAGGGTAACAGGACTGTAAAAGTTATTGTGCAATTTGTTCTGAGTACGCTGATACCCCACATGTGGGGGTAAACCACTATTTGGGCGCATGGCAGAGCTCGGAAGGGAAGCAATGCCATTTGACGTTTTTGACTGGAATTGAGATCGGACACCATGTCGCGTTTGGAAAACTCCTGATGTACCAAAACAGTGGAAACCCCCCACAAATGACACCATTTTGGAAACTAGACCCCCTAAGGAACTTATCTAGATGTGTGGTGAGCACTTTGACCCCCCCAGTGCTTCACAGAAGTTTATAATGCCCGGGCGTGAAAATAAATAATTCGTATTTTTTCCACAAACATGATCTTTTAGTCACCATTTTTTTATTTTGCCAAGGGTACCAGGAGAAATTGGACCCCAAAAGTTGTTGTCCAATTTGTCCTGAGTATGCTGATACCCCATATGTGGGAGAAAACTACTGTATGGGCACACGTCGGGGTTCGGAAGGGAAGTAGTGACGTTTTGGAATGCAGACTTTGATGGAATGGTCTGCGGGTGTCATGTTGCCTTTGGAGAGCCCCTAATGTACCTAAACAGTGGAAACCCCCCACAAATGACACCATTTTGTAAACTAGACCCCCCAAGGAACTTATCTAGATGTGTGGTGAGCACTTTGAACCCCCCAGTGCTTCACAGAAGTTTATAACGCCCGGGCGTGAAAATAAAAAATTCGTATTTTTTCCACAAACATGATCTTTTAGTCACCATTTTTTTATTTTCCCAAGGAAACCAGGAGAAATTGGACCCCAAAAGTTGTTGTCCAATTTGTCCTGAGTATGCTGATACCCCATATGTGGGTGAAAACTACTGTATGGGCACACGTCGGGGCTCGGAAGGGAAGTAGTGACGTTTTGGTATGCAGACTTTGATGGAATGGTCTGCGAGTGTCATGTTGCCTTTGGAGAGCCCCTAATGTACCTAAACAGTGGAAACCCCCCACAAATGACCCCATTTTGAAAACTAGACCCACTAAGGAACTTATCTAGATGTGAGGTGAGCACTTTGAACCCCCAAGGGCTTCACAGAAGTTTATAATGCCAGGGCATGAAAATAAAAAAATCGTATTTTTTCCAGAAACATGATCAATTAGTCCCCAATTTTTTCATTTTCCCAAGGGTAACAGGAGAAATTGGACCCCAAAAGTTGTTGTCCAATTTGGTCTGAGTACGCTGACACCCCATATGTGGGAGAAAACTACTGTATGGACACACGTCGGGGCTCGGAAGGGAAGCAGTGACGTTTTGGAATGCAGACTTTGATGGAATGGTCTGCGGGTGTCATGTGCGTTTGGAGAGCCCCTGATGTACCTAAACTATTGAAACTCCCCACAAGTGACCCCATTTTGGACACTAGACCCCCCACGGAACTTATCTAGATGTGTGGTGAGCACTTTGAACCCCCAAGTGCTTCACAGAAGTTTATAACACTCGGACGTGAAAATAAAAAAATCATTTTTTTCCACAAAAATGATATTTTTGCCCCCAATTTTTTATTTTCCTAAGGGTAACAGGAGAAATTGGACCCCAAAAATTGTTTTGCAATTTGTCCTGAGTAGGCTGATACCCTACATGTGGGGGTAAAACACTGTTTGGGCGCATGGCAGAGCTTGGAAGGGAAGGAGCACCATTTGACTTTTTCAACTCAGAATTGGCTGGAATTGAGATCAGACGCCATGTTGCATTTGGAGAGCCCCTGATGTGCCCAAACAGTGGAAACCCCCAATTATAACTCCAACCCTAACCCCAACACACCCCTAACCCTAATCTGAGCCCTAACCCTAGCCCTAACCCTAGCCCTAACCCTAACCCTAGCCCTAACCCTAGCCCTAACCCTAGCCCTAACCCTAAGGCTGTGTGCACACGCTGCGGATTTTGCTGCGGTTCCGCAGCGGTTTTGGCTGCTGCAGACCCCAGTACCATGATTCTCTATGGGAATCAAAAACCGCAGTGCAGACGGTGCGGAATTTTCCGCGCGGATTATTTACGGTTTTCAATCCGCAGAAAGAATTGACATGTCAATTCTTTCTGCGGATTCTCCTGCGGTTTGCCATCTCCTCTAATGAAGAGATGAAAAACCGCAGGACAAAACCGCAGAGCAATCTGCAGGTAAAACCGCAGGTCAATCAGCAATCTGTCACAGGCATTGAAGCAGACTTCCTCTTGCCTGCGCTTTGCAGGCACTGAGGAAGCCAGCTTCCTCAGGTCCCCGAAGGCCCCCGTCGCCATCTTGGATTCGGGGGCCTGGAGGATAGGAGCCCCCAGCAGCAGCGCTGCACATTGCGCTGCCGTGGGGGGCTCAGGGAAGCACGGAGGGAGCCCCCTCCCTGCCGATGCTTCCCTTTAACTCCCGGTACACCGCGATCATGTTTGATCGCGGTGTGCAAGGGGTTAACGTGTCGGGGGCGGTCCGTGACCGCCCCTGACACATAGTGCCGGGTGTCAGCTGTGATAATCAGCTGACACCCGGCCGCGATCAGCGGCGCTCACCACGTGGGCGCCGCTGATCGCGGTAGACGTACTATCCCGTCCATGGGCATAGGGGCCCGGGCCCCATGGACGGGATAGTACGTCTGATGTCAGGAAGGGGTTAAGGATTTATTACTTGCTAGATTGAGCCCACCCTTTTGCCCTGAAACTGCATTCTTCCCCCTGCCCCTCCCTTTTTAATTTTCTTTCTTTCTTTCCTTCTTTCTTTCATTCTTTCTTCATCTTGTATGTTTATACATTTTATCAAAAACTATAAATGAAGTCCCTTCATATGTCATAATGTAACTTCAATTATTTTCTAAGGCAGTTCCCACTTTTGTGAAGGTCAAAATTTTTATCTGTGATGTCTACTAATTTCTCTGCAATTTGACTTCTCATGTATATCACAGATATTGCTTATTGCTTGTTTAAAGTTTACCAAGTGATGTCCCTTTTCTATATTTCCATTCATTCTTTATAAAGAATATTAAAATGGTCAGGAATGTTTGAGCGGAGGATGAAATTATTTGTAGTTTTACTCTGTGAAAATTTGTCTATCAAATTAAATAATTTCTTCCCTAATTTCTAGAACCTCAATGCCAACTGAACACAAGCATCTCAGGCACGGCACACCATAAATTATTATTTTTTATTGTCTCTTATAACTTTAAGCATACTTATGACAGTGTTTGTCATTGTGTCTTAGCCTTCTGTATGTCATAAATAAGTTTCAAAACCCTGCTATCTAATAATCAATATAACAAGATCTGTTGGCAATTTTCAACCTGCAGATTTACCATCTTGTTGATACCCTGAAGCAATTTTACTAAATAGGTTGCTTTTCTTATCTAACTTTACGAGCCTTGTCTTTATATGACCAGACAAAGTTGTTTATTTCCTTGGGATAAAACACAAATCAATGTTTCCAGATCAGGGTTGGGCAATTAATTTTCCCAAGGGGCCACATGATGGACCATAACTATTGTGGAGGGACAGACAACATGCCAAACTTATATTTGCTGAATATAATATTTATTATTACTTCACTTTAAATATTATCTCTTAATATCAGAATTAAGTCTGTTGACTAGTTGATGCTTATAATACATGTTATGATAAAGCTTATTATATGTATTTGTACCGGCAGCAGCTAATCAAAATCATATAATTTATTGCTTTTGATAAACTTCATACTGCTTCTGTTATTCAGTATTATATACAGTGGGGAAAGAAAGGATTTAGTCAGCCACCAATTGTGCAAGTTCTTCCACTTAAAAAGATGAGAGAGGTCTGTAATTGACATCATAGGTAGACCACAACTATGAGAGTCAAAATGAGTAAACAAATCCAGAAAATCACCTTGTCTGATTTGGCAACATTTATTTAGCAAATTATGGTGGAAAATAAGTATTTGGTCACCTAAAAACATGGAAGATTTCTGGCTCTCACAGACCTGTAAATTCTTCTTTAAGAGGCTCCTCTGTCCTCCACTCATTACCTATAGTAATGGCACCTGTTTAAACTTGTAATCAGTATAAAAGACACCTGTCCACAACCTCAAACAGTCACACTCCAAACTCCACTATGGTGAAGACTAAAGAGCTGTCGAAGGACACCAGAAGCAAAATTATAGCCCTGCACCAGGCTAGGAAGGATGAATCTGAAGAGGCAAGCAGCTTGGTGTGATAAAATCAACTGTGGGAGCAGTAATAAGAAAATGGAAGACATACAAGGCCACTGATAATCTCCCTCGATCTGGGGCTCCAGGCAAGATCTCACCCCGTGGGCTCAAAATGATCACAAGAACGGTGAGCAAAAATCTCAGGACCACACGGGAGAACCTAGTGAATGATCTGCATAGAGCTGAGACCACCGTAACAATGCCTACCATCAGTAACACACTACGCCACCAGGGACTCAGATCCTGCAGTGTGTGTCCCCCTGCTTAAGCCAGTACATATACGGACCCGTCTGAAGTTTGCTAGAGAGCATTTGGATTATCCAGAACAGTAAAGGGAGAATGTCATATGGTCTGATGAAACCAAAGTAGAACTGTTTGGTAGAAGCAAAACTTGTCGTGTTTGGAGGAGACAGCATGCTGAGTTGCATTCAAAGAACACCATACCTGTTGTGAAGTATGGGGGTGGCAACATCATTCTTTGGGGCTGTTTCTCTGCAAAGGGACCAGGACAACTGATCCGCGTACATGAAAGAATGAATGGGACCATGTATTGTGAGATTTTGAGTGCAAACCTCCTTCCATCAGCAAGGGCATTGAAGATGAAACGTGGATGGGTCTTTCAGCATGATAATGATCAAAAGTACACTGCCAGGGCAATGAAGGAGTGGCTTCGTAAGAAGCATATGAAGGTCCTGGAGTGACCTAGCCAGTCTCCAGATCTCAACCCCATAGAAAACCTTTGGAGGGATTTGAAAGTCTGTGTTGCACAGCAACAGGCCCAAAACAACACTGCTCTAGAGGAGATCTGCATTGAGGAATGGGCCAACATACCACCAACAGTGTGTGCCAACCTAGTGAAGATTTACAGAAAACGTTTGACTTCTGTCATTGCCAACAAAGGATATATAACAAAATATTGAGATTAATTTTTGTTAATGACTAAATACTGATTTTCCACAATAATTTGCAAAATAAATCTTGCCAAAGCAGACAAGGTGATTTTCTGGATTTGTTTTCTCATTTTGACTCTCATAGTTGTGGTCTACCTATGATGTCAATTACAGGCCTCTCAACTTTTTAAGTGGGAGAACTTGCACAATTGGTGGCTCTGAATAAATACTTTTTTCCCCCCACTGTATATGCTGTAGATGTACATTGATCAACAAGTTTCCACACATATGATGCCACCATAGCATCCCCTGCACACAATATGATGCCCAGAGTCCCCATTACATAGCTTACTGCCACTCACAGCCCCCCAAACAATATGAAACATCCCCTGCCTTCCACACACAGTATGATGGCTCCCACAGTAAGATGACTGCCTCATGCCCCCATAGCACGTCCATACAGTATGATGTCAGCACAGCTCACCCAAATTGTATGATGGCCTCCATAGTCCACTCCACATCCAGTATGATATTCCTACAGCCCCTAGACACAGTATGATGCCTCCACAGCCAACCTTCCACACAGTATGATGCTCCCACATTTTCCCCACACAGTATAATGCCCCCACAGCTCATCCACACAGCATGATGCAATGCCTTCACAGCTCTCTTACTGTTAGGGCTGGTGGAATGCACCAGATTATAAAATAGTAGATAGTGCGTTCGCAGCCCGGGGTCCACTGTGCAGAGGTGGTACACTGCTGCTAGGTAATGGCAGAAGAGAAGAGCGGCGTGAAAACAGTCACACGTGGGTTATGTCAGCCAGTGTGAACAGGAGCGAATTTTGTTACTTCACAGAACCGCACAGCCGCTTGAAAGTGAATGCCGGAGCCTGTTTAGCTCACAGAGCCCGGCCACAGAGTGCACAGCAAACAGCCACAGAACTCCACCCCAAGGCACGGGGTTAGAGTCCTTCTAGGCCACTGAGCGCGCGGCGTCGCTGCCACGAACGCCGCTATAGACGCTGGCTAAGGAGTGCGGAGCACTTGCTCTGAGGTGGCTGAGTCACTGATAGTGACTAATGTCTGACTCAACTCTGTCCTACCTATGCCTAAGCCTGGACGCTAGCAGGCTAGGCTGCAAAACACATGCGTACCAAGGGTAGGGGTTTCATAATGAATCAGTCACCAGACATTCATACGTGCATCCATCACTCACTCCTTATAGTCAGAAAATACTGGCTATCCTAGCGCATGGCCGAGTGGCTATGCGAACCTTTTATAGCCGCGAGCATCCGGGACCTTCCTGGCTTCTCGGATGGACCAATCCGAACACGAGCAGGACCTGAGCACGTGACCATTCGATCTCCAATGGGAGATCACACCACGAGCATGCTCAGTGGCCCGACATGAGGACTTAGTCCCTGGAGAATCTCGCTGCTGAGCAGCATGCATTGCCATAGCTGTGCCAGAGGTGGCAGCAGCAAGCAAACCCACGGAGCTGGTCTGGGCAGAGTGCCGGGACCGACGAATTTGCTAAGCAAGCTCCTCTGTGGCTGGAGAGGAATGGGAGACAGCCGGAAGTAAGTCTCGGGATTCTCGCTGTGCAGCGACAGAAATCCGATGCCTAATATTACCTCCTCTCTGAGCCTCACTTTTCTCAAACGCCGCAATGAGAAGAGGAGCGTGGATGTTCTCCACTGGCTCCCAGGTCCGAGCCTCTGGACCATGACCCTTCCAATCCACCAAGTAAAACTTTTTGCCTTGCATCCCACGATGGCATTGACCTCAAACTCGTCAGATGACAGGTCTGATGTCCTGGCAGATGGCTCAGAAAACCGGGACATGTGAACTGGCTTAAGGAGAGACACATGAAACGTGTCCTAGATAGCCAAATATGGTGGAAGGGCCAGATGGTAGACCACAGGGTTAACCTGCTCGAGGACCTTGAAAGGGCCAATATAGCACGGTGCGAACTTAGCGGATTCCACCCGCAGCCTGATGTTTCGAGCGGAGAGCCACACTAAGTCGCCAGGAGCGAAGGTCAGAGCAGGGCGTCGGCAAGAATCAGCGGAAAACCTCATTCTCTCCTTGGAGGCCCGGATAGCATTCTGCGTGTGATCCCAAATGTCACGTGCCTCCCCCGCCCAGTCTGCCACCCTAGAGTCGGTGGACGACACAGGCATGGGCACGGGGACGCGCGAATGCTGATCGTAATTTAAGAGGAATGGGGTCTGACTTGTGGAGTCAGCCACAGCGTTGTTTAAGGCGAACTCCGCCCATGGCAGCAAGGATGCCAAATCATCCTGCCTGGCCGAGACAAAATGTCGCAGATATGTCACCAGAGTCTGGTTGGCTCTCTCAACCAACCCATTCTTCTCGGGATGATAGGCCGAGGATAGATTTAGCTCAATGCTGAGCAGAGAACAGAGCTCTCTCCAGAACCGAGATGAAAACTGAGGACCCCGGTCGCTGACAATTTTATCCGGCATGCCGTGCAGGCGGAAAACATGATTAATAAACAATGCTGCCAGACCCCGTGCCGATGGTAGCCGAGAGAGTGGTACCAGATGCACCATCTTGGAGAAATGATCGGTGACCACCCAAATGACAGTGCTGCCGCTGAACTTGGGCAGACCCACCACAAAGTCCATACCGACAATCTCCCAGGGCCTGTCCGCAACCGGCAGAGGATAGAGTAACCCAGCGGGCCGCTGCCGAGAGGACCGATTCTGGGTGCAAGAGACGCACGCCTGAATATAGTCCCTGACGTCACGGGCCATATGCGGCCACCAGTACGTCCTCACCAGGAGTTTAGAGGTCCGTTTGATCCCAAAATGGCCACCCACCCTGGACGAATGGGCCCAAGAGAGGACCTCCGGTCGCAGATGGACAGGAACTAAAGTCTTGCCCAGAGGTACAGACTCGAGAGCAACTGGAGCCACGGTCCTCAGGCTCTCTGATAGGACTATCAACCGAGGCTTCTCCTCCTCCGATGACACCACAGAGCGGGAAAGAGCAACGACCCGGACGTTCTTCTCCCTGGAGAAAAAATGCAGAGTGAAATGGAATCGGGAGAAGAACAAGGACCATCTGGCCTGGCGAGAATTCAGCCGCTGGGCTGTCTGTAAATAGACCAAATTTTTGTGGTCGGTGAACACCTGGAATGGATGGCGAGCCCCCTCCAGGAGGTGTCTCCACTCTGAGAAGGCCAGCTTCTTTGCTAGCAACTCCCTGTCCCCGATGGAATAATTCCTCTCCACTGGTGTGAAGGTCTTAGAGAAGAAGAAGCATGGGTGCTTCCGACCTTGCGAGTCCTTCTGAAAAAGGACCGCTCCAGCACCGACGGAGGAGGCATCCACCTCCAGGATGAAGAGCTTATCTGCATCAGGGTGATGTAGAATGGGAGCGCTAGCAAAGTGGAACTTAATGGAGGCGAAGGCCTTGGAGACAGTCTCCGACCACAGTTTGGGATTTGCACCCATCTTGGTGAGGGCAACCAAGGGCACGACCAAAGTTGAGAAATGGGGAATGAATTGGCGATAGTAATTTATGAACCCCATAAAGCGCTGCACCGCTTTGAGAGAATGGGGTTCCTGCTTATCCATCACTGCCCGTAGCTTGGCAGGATCCATGGCCAAACCCTGGGCTGAGATGATGTAGCCCAGAAAAGGCAAGGACTCCTGCTCAAACACACATTTCTCCAATTTGGCATAAAGAGAGTTGGCCCACAGGAGATCGAAAACTTTGCGAACATCTCTCCGGTGGGAGTCAATATCTGGAGAGTAAATGAGAATATCATCCAGATAGACTACTACCGAGGTGGTAAGCATATCCCAGAAGATGTAGTTCACAAAGTCTTGGAAGACGGCTGGCGCATTACATAGCCCGAAGGGCATCACTAGGTATTCATAGTGCCCGTCTCTGGTGTTAAAAGCCGTCTTCCATTCGTCCCCCTCACGGATGCGAATCAGGTGATAGGCTCCCCGCAGATCGAGCTTAGTAAACACTCTCGCTCCCTGTAGCCTATCAAACGTTACAATATCAGGGGCAAAGGATACTTGTTCTTAACGGTTATAGCGTTAAGACCCCTGTAATCGATGCATGGACGTAATTCTCCATTCTTCTTTTGGACAAAGAAGAATCCCGCACCCGCTGGAGACACCGACTTCCTAATGAATCCTCTTGCCAGATTCTCCCTGATATACTGAGACATGACCTCTGTCTCTGGGAGAGATAGTGGATATACTCGACCCCGGGGAGGCTCAGCACCGGGCAAGAGGTCAATTGGACAGTCGTATGGGCGGTGCGGTGGAAGGGTCTCAGCCGCCTTCTTGGAGAACTCGTCTGCATACTGTCGATATGGCTTGGGAAGCGAGGAGAGATCTGCAGGAACCTCAGAAGTGGTGACCTGTATGCAGTCCCTCAGACACCTACCCTCGCAGGCCTTGCTCCAACTGAGGATTTTTCCCGAAGACCACTCTATATGGGGAGAGTGAGATCGCAACCAGGGAACCACTAGGAGGACCTGGTCGATCCCTTCTGGAATAACAAGGAGAGACAGCATCTCCTGATGAGAAGGAGACAAAGAGTGTCAGTGGACCCATCTGGTGGGTGATTTGGGATGGGAGTGTCGCCCCATTCACCACTCTGATGGTGACTGGTTGAGGTAGCAAGACCAGGGGGACTGCGTGTTGTTCAGCGAAGGCAGATGACATGAAATTGCCCTCCGCCCCCGAGTCCACACAAACCACCATCAGAGTGGAGGAATTAAATTCTAATGCCCCTTTAAACAGGAGCTTGGAGGAGAAAGTCGCGGTGTCTAGTAGGCCCCCTCCGATAACCACCAGACGGGAGCATTTCCCGAGTGCTGTGGGCACTGGTTAGCAAGATGCCCAGTCTGCCGGAAGCAGACTGGAGGTACCCACACAGACCGGGTCCTGGACCCCGTGCGGGACACCTCCATGGGCTCTGGAGGCTCGGGAGGCTGACTGGAAGGTTCCAGAGGTCTCGTGAAATTTGGAGCCAACTTATAACGTTGGCGGGACCTGGAAAGCTCCAGCCCTCGCTCCGTGAAGCGAATGTCTATTTGGGTAGCGACCGTAATGAGCTCCTCTACAGTGGTGGGCACCTCCCTAGTGGCCAGGGCATCTTTGACGTGATCAGCCAGGCCTCTCCAGAATATGGATATCAGAACCTTATCTGGCCACTCCAACTCCGAGACCAGAGTTCTGAAGAGGATGGCATACTGGCTGACTCTGGGTCAGAGCAAGCAACTGAAGTGCGGTGTCGTGCGTGAAGCGAGGACCTAGGAACACCTGCTTCAGAGTGACCAGGAAATGGGTGGCAGTCTGTACCAGGGGATCCCCGCGCTCCCACAGTGGGGTGGCCCACTCCAGGGCCCTGCCCAACAGGAGGGAGATGATAGACCCCACCTTGGCCCGCTCGGAGGGAAATCGTGTGGCCAGCAACTCCAGGTGAATGGAGCACTGACTCACGAAACCCCTGCATGAAGCACTATCGCCCGAGAACTTCTCAGGCAGCGGGAGGCGGGACAAGGTTGGGGCAGGACTGGCCGTGGAGACACGGGCGACAGCCTCTGTAGCTGCTTGGACGGTGACCGAAGTAACATCCGCAGTTGTGGTGGAACGCTCTAGCGCTGCCACCTACCCTCCAGCTGCTGGATGTATCTATGCAGTCGCTGTTCGTCCGCCATTACTAGCCAGACCCTGGCGCTAGGATAATGTTAGGGCTGGCGGAACGCACCAGATTATAAAATAGTAGAGAGTGCATTCACAGCCCGGGGTCCACCGAGCAGAGGTGGTACACTGCTGCTAGGTAATGGCGGAAGGGAAGAGCTGCGTGAAAACAGTCACAAGTGGGTTACGTCAGCCAGTGTGACAGGAGCGGATTCTGTTACTTCACAGAATCGCACAGCCGCTTGAAAGTGAATGCCGGAGCCTGTTTAGCTCACAGAGCCCGGCCACAGAGTGCACAGCAAACAGCCACAGAACTCCACCCCAAGGCACAGAGTTAGAGTCCTTCTAGGCCACTGAGCGCGCAGCGTCGCTGCCATGAATGCCGCTATAGACGCTGGCTAAGGAGTGCGGAGCACTTGCTCTGAGGCGTGCCGAGTCACTGATAGTGACTAATGTCTGACTCAACTCTGTCCTACCTACGCCTAAGAGCTAGCAGGCTAGGCTGCACAACACATGCTTACCAAGGGTAGGGGTTTCATAATGAATCAGTCACCAAAGACATTCATACGTGCATCCATCACTCACTCCTTATAGTCAGAAAATGCTGGCTATCCTAGCGCATGGCCGAGTGGCCATGTGAACCTTTTATAGCCGCGAGCGTCCGGGACCTTCCTGGCTTCTCGGATGGACCAATCCAAACACGAGCAGGACCTGAGCACGTGACCATTCGATCTCCAATGGGAGATCACACCACGAGCATGCTCAGTGGCCCGACGTGAGGACTTAGTCCCTGGAGAATCTCGCTGCTGAGCAGCATGCATTGCCATAGCTGTGCCAGAGGTGGCAGCAGCAAGCAAACCCACGGAGCTGGTCTGGGCAGAGCGCCGGGACCGACGAGTTTGCTGAGCAAGCTCCTCTGTGGCTGGAAAGTAAGGCTCGGGATTCTCGCTGTGCAGCGACAGAAATCAAATGCCTAACAGTTACACAGTGTGATTTCCCCACAATTCCCCCACACAGTATGATTCCCCCACAACTCCCCCACACAGAATGATGCCCTCACAACTACCCTGCACAGAATAATGCACCCACATCTACTCAAAACAGTATAATGCCCCTACAGCTCCCCACACTGTATGATGCGCCCACACAGTATGACACCCCCATATCTCTCAAATACATTGTGATGTCCCCACATCTCCCCCCCTATAGTATAAAGTTCTCACAGCCCTACACAGTGTGATTCCCCCACAAGTACTTAGGGTACTATTACACCTAGCGATGCACCAGCGATCCCGACTAGCGTTATGATGAGGTCTGGATCGCTGGTGCATCGCTAGGTGGTCGCTAGTGAGCTGCCACTCAGGCAGATATCACCAGCGACATCGCTGGGGACGGGGATCGCTACTTACCTGTCAGACGTGGCGATCCTGCGTCCTCCCGCCCGGCTCCACGCGTCACTCGTCAGCGCCGCAGGAAGTAACCGACGAGGAATGGTCCAGGAGCTTCTCGCGCGATCAGCGATAACCAGCGGGGGAGCCGGTCGGAGGTAAGTATCACATGTAGCAATATCGCTGCAACGTCACAAAATCTGTGACTTTACAGCGATATTGCTAGCGATATCGCAGTGTGTAATGGGGGCTTTACTGACAATAATAAAAAATACCTTGTCCCGTTCCTTGCATTTAATTTACTTAGTGTGCTGATAAAGATCTTCTTGTCTACCACTCTTTCAGTTACCCCCACAAATTCTTGCAGATTGAATTTTTGCTTGGGTTGCCAAGCAGAAAAAAAAGTCTTTGGGCAAAATAACAGCTGAAAAAATAACAAAACAGTCAAGCAAACAGTGAATTCTGTCAGAGGTTAGCCGTTTTATATACTGAATTGTCTGATGGAGCTCACCAGGGAATGTCTGCTCATCCTCAACCTGTAAGTGGTTATGCTACATTGAAATAAATAGACATATTGTATCCATAAATCCTAATTTCTCCACCATGTGTTCCAAGAGCATCTGTTACTGCTTCTTGTGTTATAACCAATGTTATATTACAATATATCCTCATAGATGGATGCAAGAAAATGTGATCCATTCCTTTTTTTAGTGTCTTGAGCTGTTGTTAGCATATTTTTCTTTAATTTTAAAAGGAAAATTTGTAAAGTATTGCACATTTGCGCTATTTTTGTTTTTACACTTTAGGTGCCTTTTTGGGGGCCTTGACCTCACCATGCTTTATGGGTGGCATTTTATTTATTACTTCTTCCAGTCTACATAGACAAATCAACTGTCCTAAGCATTAGGTCTGCGGTTTAAGTAGATATGTAATAGAGTTTACTATGTCATTTTTATGGAGGGTGCTTTTTACTGTTATGGAATTTTGTACATCAATCAGCGCTTTTTTTATGACCTTTGCACATGGCCATTTTACTGCTTTGTGTGTGAGCGGTATATTAAGTGCCAAGGACCAGATTGGATCTCACCCTGGGAGCTCCTGATCACTTTTCCCCTGACCTTTCTGCCCTTAACATGAATATATATAGCTCATGCACAAAGCTCCAATATGGCCATGTGCATGAGCCATTAAATAGGTAAAATATCCATATACAGTTGACAGTCTCCAATTTTCCTTCAGGAGGCAAAATTTATCCTCTGCTTTAATTACTCTTAATGATACAATTTGCACATTTAGAATTTTTCAAAATTTGTTAAAAATGAACAACAATGAGAAAATAAGATTTATGTCTGTTTATTGTTTTAAAGTGCATAGTAATTACCAAGTGTTGTCTAATGATGCTGAAAATTGAAAAGGTTTCAGACACCCATAAAACTCCATAAACACTGAAGAATAATAGGCTTGGATGTGAATGGCCTTGGATATCTCCAGTCATTATCAGTTCTGCAATTTACTTAATATCAGTGTTTCCAAATAAACCAAAATGTAGACTTCGCTTTCACAGTGCAACATTTATTTCCTCAGTCTTGTGAATATTATATGTGATTTACGCTGTGTTCGCTGCATCATATTTGACTGCTCATAATGAAGTTAATGTATTTTCATGCTTTATGAATCTCGCATAGCTTATAATTTAATAAAGATGGAATTTTATGCAAATATGTAATCCTTCTAGGATAGCTCTGTTTAGTGCTTAGTATATTTGTGGTCCACGCTTATTGCTGTCACATTTAATTCAGACAGGATACTAAAGCATAGAGAGAATCGCCCACTAATATCAAATTATTTCCTGGAAAAATAAATCCCCGAATTGTATTCTTGTGAAGTCTTTTAAGATCCTAGTTAGAAATGTGTTATCATGGTTTGCTATGTGCTTAAACAATTGCCGGATGACTACCACTAATGTCAGGCATGACAGTAGCCATAAAAGTTTGCCCTCCTGCCCTAATCATTGAATGACATATTAGACTGCTATGTACTGCCAAATGGGCCCCTCAGCCCAACATAAATTAAGGGTCATTTTCATAAAATAATGATATATTGCTAGGATAAGTCAACACTTTATGAACAATGGGTGCCAGACCTCTGGATCTCCCACCAGTCCTAAGAATAAAGGGACCACTTTACAGTTTTGTCCTGCACGGCGGATGGTCTGGTCCTGGTGTAGATTCTCAGAATTTTGAGGGTCCCAGAGGTCAGAAGTCCTCCAATCATTAAATAACACTTGTTCTTACACCTTGAGAACGGCGCTGGTCTGCCACAGAAACTAGTTGGAATTACTAAAAACCAATTTGGAATCCCAATGCTTTTCATTCCCGAAGAGTGGCCTAAACATGCCAATTTCCATTTTTGCCATTATATATCTGGAACAACCCTTTCTTCCAGCCTCAGGGCAGCAGCAGCGGCTTTTCACGCTTTTATAGGTGTTGTGTCTGCACACAACACCTTCAGGTGAGCGCTACCATTGCTTTCACTTATCCTTCACCAGACAGTATTGCCCTATTTTGAGTGCCCTATTTTCTGTGCTTCTACAGAGCTTCACAATCATTAAACAGTGGCATGTCATAGCAAAATACTTTATGATATGAATGATCTTTTTTAACCCTTTTAAAGTGTGTAAGTGCTACTCTTCCATCATTTCTTTACAAGTAGTGTTTAGAAAGTCAACTTCCAAAAATGAGGAAAGCATCAATTTAGGGATGTAGTTGCGTTGGTGCTGGTGTAGTTGTTGATGGTTGTGGTGTATCTGATGCAGGGAGAAGACGTGGTCGTTCTGTACCTAGGTGCACACTTACAACACCTTAATCTGGTGCACGCAGCTGACAGGACGTTATGTGACCTTTCGTAGGCCCGAATACCGGCCTATAATTTCCAAGTTCAGTTTTTGTCCCCTTTTTGAATATTGGCACCACATTTGCTATATGCCAGTCCTGTGGTACACACCCTGTTATTATGGAATCTTTAAAGATTAAAAATAATGGTCTATCTATGACTGTGCTTAATTCCTGCAGTACTCGGGGTGTATCCCATCCGGGCCCGGGGATTGTCAATTTTAGTGATTTTTAGACGCTGCCGTACTTCCTGCTGGGTTAAGCAGGTGACATTTAATGGAGAATTTTTATCCCTGATCATGTTATCCGTCATGGGATTTTCTTGTGTAAATACTGTTGAAAAAAAGTCATTTAGCATATTGGCTTTTTCCTCATCCTCTTCCACAATTTCACCCAGACTATTTTTAAGGGGGCCAACACTATCATTTTTTAGTTTCTTACTATTTATGTAGTTAAAGAATATTTTGGGATTATTTTTACTTTCTCTGGCAATGAGTCTCTCTGTCTCAATCTTTGCTGTCATGATTTGCTTTTTACAGAATTTATTTAATTTTCTGTATTTATTTAATGCCTCATCACTACCTACTTGCTTTAATTCTCTAAATGCTTTATTTTTATCTCTCTTATTGCACCCCTTACAGCTCTATTTAGCCATAGTGGTTTCCTCCTATTTCTAACATGTTTATTCCCATACGGTATATATTGTGCACATGTCCTATTCTCTAATAAACATGTCCCGTTTTCTTTGTGTATTTTTATGTCTCAGGATATCGTCCCAGTTAATTGCACCAAGATCATCTCTCATCCGTTGGAAATTTGCCTTCCTGAAGTTTTGTGTCCTTGTAACCCCTCTACTACACATCCTATTAAAGGACACATGAAAACTTATTATATTGACTTTTAGAATTACTACTACCAATACCAATTACTACTACCAATAGGTGGCGCTAGAGATCAAATCCTCTTACTCTCTAAGGTGGTAATTTGTATATTTAATTTCCAAGAAGAGCATTGCATGTCTTACAAGCCTCCTTACACTGGCATGCCAGTCTCCAGATGGAGAAATATTACCCCTTACTTACAAAGTGATATACATTTTGTCTTTTCCAAACTGCAAAAATCCCTCATCACAAATCATTGGAGTTTGTAAAAGAAAAAAACAAAAGAAAGAATAAACAAACAGGATTTGCCAAAAAAGTGTGTGTGTGTATGTATAAACAGCTCTGGCAAAAATTAAGAGACCACCACATCAAATCCGTGTCATGGGCAGCCTATTCTCCAGACCTGACCCCATTGAAAACCTCTGGAATGTAATCAAGAGGATGATGGATAGTCACAAGCCATCAAACAAAGAAGAACTGCTTACATTTTGCACCAGAAGCAGTGTGAAAGACTGGTGGAGAGCATGCCAAGATTCATGAAAGTGTTTTTTAAAAATCATGGTTATTCCACAAAATATCGATTTCTGAACTCTTCCTGAGTTAAAACATTAGTATTGTTGCTTCTAAATGATTATGAACTTGTTTTCTTAGCATTATTTGAGGTCTGAAAGCATTATTTTTTTATTTTGACCATTTTTCCTTGTCAGAAAAAAATGCAAAATTTATTGCTTGGAAATTTGGAGACATGTTGTCAGAAGTTTATAGACTAAAAGAACAATTTACATTTTACTCAAAAATCTACCTATAAAGAGAAAAATCAGACAAACTGAACATTTGGAAGTGGCCTCTAAATTTTTGCCAGAGCTGTATGTGTGTATGTGTCTGGATATATAAATGTGGCTGTATAAAGCTGACACAAAGGTTTAAGTTATTTTAAGCAAGTGAAGTGACATTTTCTCTTTACTTGTTTCCAAAAAGAGTTGCATGTTACCTGACAAGACAGTGAAGACAGCAGAGAAAGCGTTTAGCTTCAGACCATCCACAACGTTATTTGACTGAAAGAATTCTAGGCACATGAGGCTGAATCCAACGACTAACAGTAAAATGAACAGCACTTCAGACACCACGGACAGCCAGAGCACTCCTGAAACACAACACATGAGGAAATCAACTTTACATTTTGAACACAGAAAGGACAAATTTGAGAAAATAAGTGACATCCATTCTACGGTTGTTTTCCATCTTTTATAGTCAAGAAACAACGTGTCCATAAAGCGACTGTCCACCCACGAGCTACCTTTGCACACTCTTTGGCAATGTTTTAACATGCATTTTTTTTAGCTTTTTTGTGTTATTATTATTGTTGTTCTTTTTTTATTAATTTGCTTTAGTACCTACATTTTTGGAGCATTATTAGCTCCAAATTTAAAATCATAAGACATGCTACGTTTGGAATATGTCAAAGGCCACATTCACATGTTTAGTATTTGGTGAGTTTGGTGATTTTTTTTTACCTCAGTATTTGTAATCCAAAACCAGGAGTGAAACAGAGGAAAAGTATAATAGAAACTCGTCACCACTTTTGGATTTATCACCCACTCCTGGTTTTGCCTTACAAATACTGAGGTAAAAAATTCACCAAATGCTTAGTGTAATATTAAAAGTATAAAAGTATAAAAGCAGTGCCTAAGGGGTTGTCCACTACTTTTATATTGAAGACTTATTTCCAAAAATAGGGTGTCAATATCTGATCGGTGAGGTCCAACACCTGGTATCTCCACCAATCCGCTGTTATGGCTTTTGGCGGTGGCGTGATGTGAGCCAGGTCAGAGTAGAACATCACAACTCTGCACACTGTTTAGTGCCTACAAGCCGGGTACTGCTGACCAGCGCCTTTTCACTCCAATAGGAGCTGAGATATTGTACCCAGGAATGGAAACTCCACTGTGAATGGAAATATGGTGACCAGCTCTGTTAACTGTGTACATCTGGCTGATATTGATGACTCATCAAGCAGATAGGGCATCAATAGTGTCAGCTTGGAAAGCCCCTTTAACTGCTTCAGTAGCTGATTAGTAAAAGGCAAAACCATTGAACAAAGTACGATCAATCAATGTGCTATAAAAATAACACAATTTATTTTCTGACAGGGCACATTTAGTAAAAATATTACTGCATGATAATATTACAATTGATTATTTTAACCCCTTAGTGACAGAGCCAGTTTGCAGCTTAAGACCAGGCCAATTTTTACAATTCTGACCACTGTCACTTTATGAGGTTATAACTCTGGAACGCTTTAATGGATCCCGCTGATTCTGAGAATGTTTTTTCGTGACATATTGTACTTCAAGTTAGTGGTAAAATTTCTTTGATATGTCTTGTGTTTATTTATGAAAAAAAAAGGAAATATGGTGAAAATTTTGAACATTTTGCAATTTTAAAATTTTAAATTTTTATGCCCTTAAATCAGAGAGATGTGTCACACAAATTTCTTAATAAATAACATTTGCCACATGTCTACTTTACATCAGCACAATTTTGGAAGCAAAATTTTTTTTTGTTAGGAAGTCATAAGGGTTAAAAGTTGACCAGCGATTTCTCATTTTTACAACAAAATGTACAAAACTATTTTTTTTAGGGACCACATCATATTTAAAGTCATTTTTTGAGGGGTGTACATGACAGAAAATACCCAAACGTGACACCGTTCTAAAAACTAGACCCCTCAAGGTGCTCAAAACCACATTCAAGAAGTTTATTAAACCTTTCCATGCTTCACAGGAACTAAAGCAATGTGGAAGGAAAAAATTAACATTTAACTTTTTCTTGCAACAAATTTAATTCAGAACAAATTTTTTTATTTTCACAAGTGTTAAAAGAGAAAATGAACCACAAAATTTGTTGTGCAATTTCTCCTGAATACGTCATACCCCATATGTGGGGGTAAACCACTTTTTCAGCGCACGGCAGAGCTCGCAAGGGAAGGAGCACCGTTTGACTTTTTCAACGCAGAATTGGCTGGAATTGAGATCGGATGTCATGTTGCGTTTGGAGAGCCCCTGATGTTCCTAAACAGTGGAAACCTCCAACAAGTGACCCCATTTTGGAAACTAGACCCCTTAGGGAACTTATCTAGATGTGTGGTGAGCACTTTGAACACTCAAGTGCTTCACAGAAGTTTATAAAGTAGAGCCGTGAAAATTAAAAATAATTTTTTTTTCCTCAAAAATGATTTTTTAGCCCGCTATTTTTTATTTTCCTAAGGGTAACAGGAGAAATTGGACCACAAAAGTTTTTGTGCAATTTGTCCTGAGTACGCTGATACCCCATACGTGGGGGAAAACCACTGTTTGGGTGCATGGGAGAGCTTGGAAGGGAAGGGGCACCATTTTGGAATGCAGACTTTGATGGAATGGTCTGCGGGTGTCATGTTGCGTTTGCAGAGCCCCTGATGTGACTAAACAGTATAAACACCCCACAAGTGACCCCATCTTGGAAACTAGACCCCCCAAGGAGCTTATCTAGATATGTGGTAAGCACTTTGAACCTCCAAGTGCTTCACAGAAGTTTATAACGTAGAGCCGTGAAAATAAAAAATCATTTTTTTCTCAAAAATTATTTTTTAGCCCGCTGTTTTTCACTTTCTTAAGGGTAACAGGAGAAATTGGACCACAAAAGTTGTTGTGCAATTTGTCCTGAGTAGGCTGATACCCCATATGTGGGGTGAACACTGTTTGGGTGCATGGGAGAGCTCGGAAGGGAAGGAGTGCCATTTTGAAATGCAGACGTTGATGGAATGGTCTGCCGGCGTCATGTTGCGTTTGCAAAGCCCCTGATGTACCTAAACAGTGGAAACCCCCCACAAGTGACCCCATTTTGGAAACTAGACCCCCCAAGGAGCTTATCTAGATGTGTAGTGAGCACTTTGAACCCCCAAGTGCTTCACAGAAGTTTATAAACGCAGAGCCGTGAAAATAAAAATCTTTTTTATTTCCACAAAAGTGATTTTTTACCCCACAATTTTTAGACCCCCAAAGTTGGTAAATAGTGGAAACGCCTCAATTCTTGCTCCAATCCTAACCCTAATCCCAACCTTAACCCTAATCCCAACCCTAATCCCTAATCCTAATTCGCCCTAAACCTAATTCTATTCCTAATTCTAACACTAGCCCTAACCCTAACACTAGCCCTAACCCTAGCCCTAACCCTAGTCCTATCCCTAACCCTGACCCTAATGGAAAAATGAAAAAAATTTTTTTCTTTTTCATTATGTTTACCTAACTAAGGGGGTGATAAACGGGGGGGGGGTTATTTACTATTTTTTTTATTTTGATGACTATGATAGTTTATCATAGTGATCAAAATGAATGAATGGAATCTGCCAGACGGAGCCTGCAGATGCACCCGCCATTTTCTTCCAGATCCAAGATGGTGGCACCCACCAGAGGACGCCGGCGGGACGCAGGACTACCGGGAAGGGACCCTGGACCACAGAGAGGTACCAGGATGATCGGGGACCCTATTTCTCTCTCTTCTGATGTGCGATCACATCAGAGGAAGGAGAAATTAAATGCAAAATCGCGGTTGCCATTGTAGGGTTAATAACGGTGATCGCAAAAGCGGGGTCGGTAAAAACTGACCTGATTCATGTTCTCTGGGGTCTCGGCTACCCCCTGCAGCCGCAATCCAGGAGAAAATCTGACAATGGGGGGCGCTATTTACTTACTCCACAGTGCTGTGAATTCACGGCGCTGTGGTTTAAGTACCCTTAATTACTGCCGTTAAAAGGCGTATCGGCAGTCGTTAAGGGGTTAAGCTCTTAAAATTCCTGTTCAATAGACACATCAGGGACACACAGGATGGGTGGGGGTCCTATTAACTAGAGATCACTCCCCTGAGTTGTTGATTTTTTTAACTTCTTGAAAAATGATTTTTTTCTGTAGAGCTCAGCGGATACTGTATAAATCCTATGTAGTAAGCATGGCTGGTTTTAGACAAAGTGAGGCCCTGGGCAATAGTGCTCACATATTGCACCATCACACAGAAACATTTACGTTGCATTTACATGCTCTGAGTTCAGTCAGTTAGTACGATCAACAATATTGATGTCCTTCGATTCATTTTCCCCAGCCTCCTTACACCAGTTGAGTAAGAATGTTGGCGACAGAATGGTCACTAATACAGTAGATCAATCCGTACTCATACAGTATCATGTTATTGGCAGCACATCTGCAGTTTGTACCAGGCAATGTGCTGCTGAAAACAATTATTTTTGTTCCGGCAAAAACAATCCAATCACACGATGAATTGGCAGCATTTTGCTTGTTCATTGGGCGATTGCTGACATTTACACCTATGATCTTCTGTATGGGTTACCGGTATTTATAAATATGGATGCTAAACACACACAGTATGTGACACACATGTATATACAAACTTCATGTTACACACTCATGTATATACACATAGCACCTACACATATATGTACATAGAGCACATACATACAGGTACATGTATACAGAGCACCTACATACAGACGCATGCATGGACGAAGCACATACTGTACATACTGGCACTTGCACGCATGGAACACATACCTACATCGACATAGTATAATGGACCCCACACAGCCCTTCAAACAGTATAATTGGCCTCCACACAGCTCTACAAACAGTATAATGGTCCTCACATAGTAGCCCCCACACAGTATAATGGACCCCACACAAACCTTCACACTGTATAATTATACACATACAGTAAAATGGCCCCAACATAGCCCTCCATAAAGCATAAATGCACCCACATTGCCATCCATATAGTATAATGGACCCACATAGCCCTACAAATTTTATAAAGGCCACCATATAGCACTCCAAATAATATAATGGTCCTCAAAATATTATAATTGCCTCAACATAGTTCTCCAAATATTATAATGTTCAGCACACAGCCCTTCATATAGTATAATGGTCCCCACATAGCCTTCCATATAGAATATTGATCCTCACATTGCCTTCCATACAGTATATTGGGCTCCACATTGCCTTCAATATAGTTTAATGCCCCCCCAGAGTCCTCCATATAGTATAATGCACTCCCCATGGTCCTCCATATAGTATAATGCATCCCATAGTCCTCCATATAGTCATATTCACCCATAGTACTCAATATAATATAGTGCACTCCTCATAGTCCTCCATATAGCATAATGCACTCCCCATAGTCTTCCATATAGTATGATGCATCCAATCGTCCTCCATATAGTATAATGCACTTCCCATAGTCCTCCATATAGTACAATGCACTCCTCATAGTCCTCCATATAGCATGATGCACCACATAATCTGCCATATAGTATAAAGTATGCTCCATAGTACTCCATATTGTATAATGCACCCCCCATAGTCCTCCATATAAAATATTTCATACCCCACAGTCTCCATACAGTATAATGCACAAACCATAATCTGCCATTCAGTATAATGCACCTTATAGTCCTCCATAGAGTATAGTGCAGCCCCCATAGTCTTCTATATTGCACATATACTATGATGCACACCTCATAGTACTTCATACAGTATTATGGCCACCACAATGTACTCATTGGTTTAAAAAAAACATATTCACATCTCCCCATTCCCTCGCTGCATCAGTCTCTGCAGAGCGTCTCCTCAGCAGCTCCACTGACCAGCACAGTGTGGCACGATGAAGTGACGTCATTGCGCCCCCTAGCTGAGACATCAGATGCTGAGGGAGAATGATGGGGGAAGGAGCAAACAGGTTCCCTCCTCCATCATTGCTTTCAACAGTATCAGCATCCAGGATGCCTATACAGTTGAATGTGCGATGCCAGGCATGGGGGGTACCTGCCCATAATGGCTGTGTGGTTGGCTGCTATTAGTGGCACGCCACTGGCTAGGGGCCCTTGGAGGAGTTGGGACACTGGGAAATTGCCCAGTTTGCCCCTTAATGCCAGCCCTAGTAGTAAGATCCCCCTGATGGCATCTGCAGACCAACCAAAATTTGTATCATGTCTATCTACAGCTATATGAAAGTAGCAGAAAATCTAGAACTCTGGTTCAGAAAAACTGAGATCTGACCCCCAAAAAAAGAATTCTAAGACCCCTTTAAATTAAAGTAAAACCACCTCCCTTAACTTCTGCATCATTTTAATTTACCAACATTTCTTCTCCATGTTAAATTTGGTTTCCAATGATTCAGAACAGATAGCTTACAGGGAAACTGTCACCAGGTTTATTAAGTTCAATTTGAGGGCAGCTTAAAGTAGAGCAAGAGACACTGATTCTAATGCTGGGTCAGTTACTGGGTTTCTTACTGTAGTTTTGACAAAAAAACTGAGTTAGCTGCAGCAACTCAGCTAGTTCTCTCAGTGATGAGCTTGTGCTGTGTAGCAAACTATCAATCAGCATTGGGAGGGTAATACTAACCTCAGCTTATGAATACTGGGAACAAATCAGCATTACTCATTGAAAGGATCTTTGCATCTAAAACAATGTTTTTTTTTAAATCAAAACTACAGTAGGAGGCCCCAAATTAGAAGTGGTAGCATATTATGTTTAAGTCCCACCTGCAATACCCATAAGAACACCTTTAACCGACTCAGAACAGAAATCCATCCCTCTTTCAGAAAATTCAGGACGGCACTCAAATTTTATTATTTACATTACTGTGCCTTGCATTCCTTACTTAAAGTTACATTTATATACAGTATACATTTGCGCTCAAAAGTTTACATACCCAGGCAGAATCTTTGCTTTCTTGGCCTTTTTTCAGAGAATGAAATGATAACACCAAAACTTTTTCTCCACTCATGGTTAGTGGATGGGTGAAGCCATTTATTGTCAAACTACTGTGTTTCTCTTTTTATATCATAATGACAACCCAAAACATCCAAATGACCCTGATCAAGAGTTCACATACCCCATTTCTTAATACCGTGTATTGCCCCCTCTAACATCAATGACAGCTTGAAGTGTTTTGTGGCAGCTGTGAATGAGATTCTTTATTTTCTCAGATGGTAAAACTGCCCACTCTTCTTAGCAAAAAGCCTTCAGTTCCTGTAAATTCCTGGGCTACCTAACATGAACTGCGTGCTTGAGATCTCCCCAGAGTGATATTGAGGTCAGGAGACTGAGATGACCACTCCAGAACCTTCACTTTGTTCTGCTGTAGCCAATGACAGGTTGACTTGGCCTTGTGTTTTAGATCGTTGTCATGTTGGAATGTACAAGTACATCCCACGCGCAGCTTCCGGGCTGATGATTGCAAATTTGCCTTCAGTATTTGCTGATAACGTGCTGTATTCATCTGTCTTTCAACTTTGACCAAGTTTCCTGTGCCTTTGTAGCTCACACATCTCCAAAACATCAGCAATCCACCTCCATGCTTTACAGTAGGAATTGCTTTCCTTTCATCATATGCCTTGTTGACCTCTCTCCAAATGTAACGTTTATGGTTGTGGCCAAAAAGTTCAATTTTGGTCTCATCACTCCAAATTACCTTGTTCCAGAAGTTTTGAGGCTTGTCTCTGTGCCGTTTTGTGTATTGTAGGTTAGATACTTTGTGGCATTTACGCAGTAATGGCTTTCTTCTGGCGACTCGACAATGCAGCCCACTTTTCTTCAAGTGCCTCCTTATTGTGCATCTTGAAACAGCCACACTGCTAGTTCAACTACCTTTTCCCGTACATCCGCTGACAATTCTTTTGCTTTCCCTATGACTCACAATCCAGAAATGTCAGTGGCTGGATGAAAGATGCAAGAGTCTATCTGCATCCAAGAAACTCACTTAGCTTTATGCACACAGATCACAGGCGAGGTGTTAGGCGTAGGGTTCCTGCAACTGCACAGCAGGAATCCAGAGCCTTGCATTCAGCGGTCTCCAATTCTCCACCGACCGCTCAGGAGCCTGCACAGCAATGTGCTGCATTCATCTTTCCTTCAACTTTGACCAAGTTTCCTGTGCCTTTGTAGCTCACACATCTCCAAAACATCAGCAATCCACCTCCATGCTTTACAGTAGGAATTGTTTTCCTTTCATCATATGCCTTGTTGACCTCTCTCCAAATGTAACGTTTATGGTTGTGGCCAAAAAGTTCAATTTTGGTCTCATCACTCAAAATTACCTTGTTCCAAAAGTTTTGAGGCTTGTCTCTGTGCCGTTTTGCGAATTGTAGGAAAGATACTTTGTGGCATTTGCGCAGTAATGGCTTTCTTCTGTTGATTCGACCATGCAGCCCGTTTTTCTTCAAGTGCCTTCTTATTGTACATCTTGAAACAGCCACACCGCTAGTTTTCAGAGTCCAGTATTTCAGGTGATGCTATTTGTGGGTTTTTCTTTGCATCCCGAACAATTTTCCTGGCAGTTGAGGATGAAATTCTTGTTGGCGTACCTGACTGTGGTTTTGTTTTTACAGAGCCCCTGATTTTACATTTGCTAATCACACTGGCATTATCAATTCCTTGGATATCTTTTTGTATCCCTTTCCTGTTTTATACAGTTCAACTACCTATTTCCCGTAGATCCGTAGACAATTCTTTTGCTTTCCTCATGACTCACAATCCAGAAATGTCAGTGGTTGGATGAAAGATGCAAGAGTCTGTGTGGATCCCAGAAACTCACTCAGCTTTTATGCACACACACTGATTACAAGCAAACAGGTCACAGGTGAGGATGTTACCTTTAGTAGCAATTCAAACCCATTTGTGTCAACTTCTGTGCATGTTATCAGGCCAAAATCACCAGGGTATGTGAACTTTTGATCAGAGTCATTGGATGTTTTGAATTGTCATTATGATTTAAAAACAGTAGTTTGACAATAAATGGCTTCACCCAACCACTAACCATGAGTGGAGAAAACGTTTTGGTGTTATCATTCATATTCTCTGAAAACAGGCCAAGAAAGCAAAAATTCTGCCGAGGTATGTAAACTTTTGAGCACAACTGTATATATATAGTAGCGCTATGTCCAGCATCCCTGCATGGTGTCCCCTTCTCCCTCCATGCTTCCTGCCGCTTTGTCTGTGTGTGCACATTGCAGTTCCCAATGGCATGCCAAGTGCTCTTAAAGGGGCAGCGGGCATGTAGTAAATGCCTTTGCTTGTAGCTGAGAGGTATTTGGTATAAAATAGTGCACATACAAGATGGCTCCCAGCCATCCTTGAATTCTCCTGAGTGGCAGCTGATCTCAACATACAGAGAGAGAGTTCCCAATGCCCAATTCCTGTCACTATACCCGCTTATTCCAATACTGAGGATGGCTTGATGGAGAGAAGCATTCTAGTTATGAAGATGGTGAGACATGTCACTTTTCTTCTAGAGGAGAGAAGAAGTCGTGGTCTTGAAGAAAAGTCATGGAAGTCAGTGAAGAAGTGTCGGCCTCCAACTTCTCTGTAGAGAGTCCTCGCGGGCTTGAAGAAGAGGGGGCGTAAGGGGGGTACTGTAGCATTATATCCAGTGTCCCTGGATGGTGTCCTATTCTCCATGCATGTACGCCGGCTTACTCACCACCTGGGCCCTCGTAGAAGTCTCTGGCATGCTACTGGATCCTGCCACTTATTAAATGCCCTTAGCTTGAAGCTGAGAGGCATTTAATATAATGTACTGCACCTGCAAAATGGCTCCCAGCCAATAGCTGGGAGGCATCATGTATGAAAGACTCCATCTCCCCTAGGAAGTCGCCAAACATCGTGTAGACTCATTATTGAGTAAGGTGTAATACAAGTGAGTTGTGAGGTTCCCTGGTCCCAGTGTGGCCAGGTCCTAAACCTGTATGCCTGGTCCCGGTGTGGCTAGTCTTGTATACAAATTCTCTGGGTCCCGTGTGACCAGTCCGGTATGTAGTCCCCTTGTCCTGGAGAGTCCAGACCCTGATCCGCTATCCTAGACTGGCGTGTTTGAACCAACCCCGAATCCGTGTCACTAACCATTCTGTAGAAGTGCCATAACTTACTAGTCTGATTGGAGACCTGGAAATGGAGTCCTAGCCCTAATCGGTGTCAGCGTACCTGAATGTGGGGTCAGCAGCTGCAGTACCGGGCTCTGCCAGGAGAGGTACCCGGAAGTACCTGCAGCCCAGTCTGTCTCCACCATCAGGAGCTCCAGTGAACACTAGTTAGCCACTTAGCTATGCACCTTCCCGGGCAGGCCCGGCCCTGTGGCACAATGTGTCCACAAATCCATTGAATTTCTCACCTGGAAATCAGTTCTTCTGAACAGAATTTCCCTTTCTAGAAGAATGGCATTGTTAGCAAACAAGGAGGTGATTGATAATGGGAGACTAATTATAATTTTTGTTATTGCCCCCTTCTTCTAGCTATATTCATGCCATTATATTTCAGTGTATCCCCTAAAAGTGAGGAAGATACACAACAAAATCTCATGCCCAACCTACAGGCACCATCTAAGAGCAGGGGGAGCTGAGCAGATTCATATATAGTTTTGTGAGAAAAAATAAAAATAATCCATGTTTTAATAATTTAATTCTTTGTGGGATTTTCAGTCCAGTGGGTGGTGCTATCAGTGACTGACAGCTATCTCTGTATGTAGACTTATAATAGAAAAGTTGTTAGTCACTTATAGTATCACCCACTGGATTAAAATACTAGAAAGAGCAGAGAGTTAATGGTGCCTGCAGATTGGGGCTGCATTTTCAATATGACAGGATCCATGTAATATAAGTCATACATTTACACCCACTGCATATAAGAAACCTATTGTAGCTAATAACTATATTTTTTCAGAAGGGTGCACTCTAGTGATGAGCGAGTATACTCGTTACTCGAGATTTCCCGAGCATGCTCGGGTGATCTCCGAGTATTTTGGTGTGCTCGGAGATTTAGTTTCTGTAGCCATAGCTGCATGATTTGAGACTGCTAGACAGCCTGAATACATGTGGGAATTGCCTGTTTGTTAGGGAATCCCCACATGTATTCAGGCTGTCTAGCAGCTGCAAATCATGCCGCTATGGCTACAGAAACTAAATCTCCGAGTACGCCAAAATACTCGGAGATCACCCGAGCATGCTCGGGAAATCTCGAGTAACGAGTATACTCGTTCATCACTAGTGCACTCACATGGTATCAATAAGGAACAATTAGTTTTATTTTTTGCACCCATTATCCTCATTTATATGGCACAACTGCTGCACAGTGTTCTCCACCTCTTAGGCTACGTTGCCACGATGAGTTTTTGGTGAGTTTTTCATGTTGCATATCTTTTCAAACACGCACATGACCTAGTTTACTAAATGGGTGCATAAAGTCGGCAATATTAAAAACTCACCAGAAGCTCATTGTGGGAACGTAGCCTTAGAAGTACTGATAAATGACCCCATTTTCAAAAGTGGTGATGCTTGATGACCAGGTTCTATCCAAAGGACATAATTGTATTCTAATCAATAATAGTCTAGAAAAATAATTGAATGACTGATTGTCTAATAAAATGAGATTAGTTGGGGAAGGAAAATAAGGATATCTATTAAAAAAATCTTGGTTGCATATGGATACGTGTAGTTGTTTTTTGTAACGCATGGACTGTAGATAATTCTGTAAAATTAGTTTAATTGTCCTGGTGATGTAGATTTCCGTAATCTGATTAAACAATAATTCTACAAATCCTAAAGATAAGAGAATTCTGAACTTGTACTATCAATCCCAGCCAAGCCACCTGTAATTTATGCATATATGGTTTTTATCATCTTAAATTGGCGTTCTACTTCAAAACCTTCATTTTCTGCTTTTTACCATATCAAAGAATTCCCCGAAGATAGAATGCTTCCTGTCACAGAATGCGATGCTGCTTCTGGAATTCCAATGTTGCTGAATATAAAAGAGAAGGTTTGGTGCAGAGAACCAGAAAGATAGTTTAATTGCTTGAGAAGAAATACTGGAAAAAGAAAATTCACTTACTAATGAAGGATTCACTGTGATTTCTACATTTTGCATCTGTTTTTTTTTGTATTAGCACAAAGTTTTCTAAAAGTATAAAAAACATGTGTGGTGCCATGAGATTGGAGGATGGTTCACGTGGTACAGAGATATAAGAGAGGTAAGAAGGTGGATCCAGGCAACAAAAATCCAGGAAACTAAAATCCAGGCAACTAAAATCCAGGCAACTAAAAATGACCTTGTGGATGGGTTTGAGAGTAAAGTGTCAGTCTTTGCTGACAACACCAAACTATGTAGGATACTAAGATCTGACCTTAATTAAAGTTCTTGTTAATGTAACACTCCTATAATAATAGGTGCGCACTCCCGAAAATTCATGAAACAATTCTTAATTCCCTAGGCGCAGATTTAACCATAGGATGGGAGAGTGGGAAATTAGAATACAGATAAATGTAAAATAAATTTATTTTTATTAATGACATGATAAAACAAAGTAAAGTTAAAACTTAAGAAAGGTGCAAGAATGAAAAAATGGGACTTAGTCAATAATTGCTAACCATGATAAAATCTTCAGGTTTTGAACAGTGAATACTCAGTAAAAAATGCAATGAAGATATGAAATCAGACTTCAGCAGAGTAAACAAATTACAAAAAAAAGCATAAAATGTCAGTGCTGTATAATATATTAAAGTGCCTGGTGCCAATAATAGAGTATAACCAAAAGCATATAAACATACAGTATATGGCTAGGAAAATTTGAACTTAGGTCCATTCAACAGAGCAAACAGACAAAAGCAATTTATTCATATAATTCATTGATGTAAGAGTAAGCTTCAAAAACTCAAGATTAAATAAAAGTGGAACTGAATGGCAGGCACTGCACTGCCTAAGGAGGGTACCTCTGACTGCGGCGCCCTCCCCTTCCCCCCCTCTCTCCCCACGATGCCTGAGGCACGCTTCAGCCTGCCCACCCACCTGTGGGTTGGGGAGGTGGCTAATAATTTGTAGGGCCTGGCTGACTAGGTGGTTTCTAGAGCTCCAGGGCTTTAGTTCTCATATGCATGTTTTTCTCAATATCTGACATGAAATCAAAATGAACCTATCCCGTTTTAGCTGAATTAGGATTACCATAGTTATTAATATTTGCCAAATGCCAGAATAATGAGAGAGAGAGAATGTTTTAAGGCATTTCTATTACCTCCTGCAACGTCAAAAGTTTACATACATTTTATTAGTTTTTGTTACCATTGCACTTAAACTGATTTATTTGAGTCAAACATTTGAGATATCCTTTGACAAGCTTCTCCCAATAATTTGGGCCCATTCCTCCTGTTAAAGCTGGTGTAACTGATCCAGGTTTGTATGTTGCCTTGCTCGCACCAGCCTTTTCAGCTTTGCCCATAAATTTTCAAGAGGACTGAGATCAGGGCTTTGTGATGGCGGCTCCAAAATATTGACTTTGTTATCCTTTAGCCACTTTGTAACTATTTTGGCAGTGTGCTTTGGGTCATTGGCAATTTGGAAGACCCATTTCCGCCCAAGCTTTAACTTCTTGGCTGATGTCTTGAGATGTTGCTTTAGTATTGCCACATAATCTTCTTTTCTCAAGAAGCCATCTATTTTGTGATGTGCACCAGTCCATCCTGCAGCAAAACAACCCCACAACATGATTCTGCCACCCCCATGTTTCACAGTTGGACTGTGTTCTTAGGCTTCTAAGCTTCTGATTCCAAGCGTAACAATGTTCATTATACACAAAAAGTTAAATTTTATTTTCATCAGACCACAGGACATGTCTCCAAAATTATAGTCTTTGCTCATGTGTGAATTTACAAACATTAATCTGGCTTTTATATGTTTCTTTTGGAGTAATGTCTTCTTCCTGGGAGAGTGACCTTTCAGCCCATGATGATATAGTACTCGTTTCACTATGGATATTGACACAATCTTGCCAGCTTCTGCCATCATCGTCACAAAGTCTTTTGCTTTTGTCTTTGGGTTGATATGCATATGTCGGACCAAAGTGTGGTGCCCCTGAGGGTTCAGTTGCCACAGAGGTACTGCACCTCCTCCTAAGGTGCGGTGCCCCACCATTCAGGTAAAGTGGAGACACCTGACCACCCTCCAACACCTGCATCCCACACAACATAGTAGTGTAGCAAAGCACCCTTTGGTGGCTCCCTGCTTGGAACACGAAGCGTGCTGGGAGGTGGGTGGAGTTAGTTGGCACCAAAAGAGCGGGAAGAGTTTAGGATTGAGTCAGTCTGACAGAGTCAGTGGAAGAGTGAAGATCCCCTGAGTGGGTTGGATGAAGGGAGTGCTGCAGCCGACCTCAGTGACCTGGGTCCGCTGGCACAGGAAAGAGGCATTGATGGAAAGCCTAACTCCATAAGAAAGAAGGATTAGTACGGAACGTAAGGAGAGGAGGACTAAGGATTAGGGTTAGAGCAGAACCCTTCCCAAGTTCACAGCGCAAGGCCGGGGTTCGGTCCCCGAGGTTGTATGGATACTAATGGTCCTGAAGCAGACACCGGAGGAATAGAAGTTGTCACCACTTTATTCCCACACCAGACTTCGGGGCACAACAGCAACGAGAGTGAGCCGGGACTTAAGAGCAAGGAGTCCCCGAAGCAGGCTACAGCTGTCTGCCGTACAAGTAGAGCTCATAGGAATATCTGACAGGAGGAACTCCAGTGTAATTCAGTACTGAGAGTACTTCACTATAGGCGCAAAAGGGAGACGTTCAGAAAAGGCATTTATGTTGGCGGAGTGTTGGAACCGAGTACTTTATCTTGCCTGAAGGTTGGCTGAGCCCCTGACCTGGAGGACACGGCACCGAGGTGGGCACCTGTATGCTCAACAGACTGTGAGTAAAGCTTTGGAACTACATGCCCTGGTGTCCGTTTATTACTACGCCAACCCACTCAGCACTGCTACACCTCTGTGCCAGACACTACACCCTCTCCCTTAACACCTATCTTCTTCTTCTACTCTGCCCTGGGACTACAGCCCTGCCTGTGGAGGGCTACACCATCATTTCTGCACCCCACCATCTGTCCCAGAGGATCTGTCTGCAGCGTTGGCTTAACAGCTTCATTGCCGAACACCACAGGTGGCGTCATTCACACATAAACTTTGTTTCATCATTCTTAAACCCCCTTTTACAATGGACGCCCAGGGCCACGGACCGGGTCACAGCTACCGTGACATCTCCCACTGAAATCCACCTCCAAGCACATTCATTTCTGGGACACTGAACTCATCTCCTTCCTGAGTGATATGATGGCTGGACATTCCCATCTTGTTTGTACTTGTGTTTAATTGTTTGTACAGATGAACGTGGCACCTTCAGGTATCTTGAAATTGTACCATAGGATGAGCCAGACTTGTGCCCACAATTAATTTTCAGGTTAGGTCCCCCTAACATCCTCTCTGAACATGTCTGCCCTGCTAACCCGATCCTGTCCTCCCTGTCTGCACCTGTTCCAGTCCGTCCTGCTAATCCCTTACCCATATCCATCCTGACTGTGCCTAGTCCTGCTCCTGATCCACCTGAATATGTGCACCTGCATCCGTGATCCCGTACCTGTGGCCGTCCTGTGTTCCTGTGCCAGTTCTGCTTGTGCCTAATCCCACATCTGTCTACAAGCCATACACTCCTACTAACTAGTTCCTGGTCAGTCCTGCTTCCCTGTTCCACTTTGGGGGTCATCTGCCGTGGGTCCGTTCTGAAGTAGCACTTGGAGTCCATCTGGAGCCAAGTCTAACCCCCACCATCTAGTTCTCCCCGGACCGTGGCACAGTGGTTCCACAACCATATGCGTAACAAACTATAACATCCAGCACAACTTCCTGCCGTGACATTAAAAATACAACACGCATTGATTGTTTACAGCAGGGGTGGGGAACCTCAGGCCCCAGGGCCATTTACGGCCCTCGATGACCTTTTATCAGACCCCTGAGCAGATTCTCAGAGACTGCATTCTTGGGCAGGGAGCTGTATTTTGATTGCCACAAGCTCATTAATTTCTTCTTGCTCTGTTAGCAAACACACTCACTGAACATTGAAGGGTATGCAATGAAAGGTTAAGTCACGAAACCAGTGCTAGAGTCAGGATGAACTTTGTGGGCGGAGTTTGTACGGCCCCCGAAGGATGGTATAAATATCCAAATGGCCCTTGGCAGAAAAAAGATTCCCCACCCCTGGTTTACAGGACGAGGCAATAATTCTTCTATATTTAGAGACTGTCGAGGAATTCACGGATGCATGGCAAACCTGCACATAATGTAATGTATTTTTTTGCAGGCAAAATGTAGTCCTGTCAGAGCCCTTTAACGTCAAATATCACTTCCACAATTATAATTATGAGCTTTTGTCATTTTATTCATTATTTGTACAATATATAGTTAGCATAGTTAATGGATTGTATACTTCAGTCCTCAAATAACCCCAACTATTAATGTTTTATGGTAATTTAGTCTCTTCTTGACATCTACGGAATGTAAATTTCAGCTACACAAAAGATCTGCATCTAAGGGCACAGATGTCATGATTGAACAGGCATAAAAGCTAGCTGGATAACATTAAATCAGTTAATTGACAACATACAGATTCATAGGAAGTTGCACAAAGGGCCAGCATTGTTGCCTCATAGTGCTGTGGCCTTGGCTCAGTATTTGCTTGGGTTTCTCGCTTACTACATCAGACTAAAATACACTGCTAGGTTACTTGGCTTCCAATAAATTTGGAAATAATGTGTGTTTGTGTTATGGAAATTAGATAGAATTAATAAAATGCCTGTTGAGAGGCCCATAAGATGTGAGCAGTGAATAAATAATGCATAATAAAAACAATTCAAAATATTGGGTTTACATAATAATAAAGTAAAAATAGAAATTCTAAATATTAGGCTGTAGTTTATCATAATCACAAATAGAATTGAAAGAAAAATATTACAGAATATATGTGTGTAGGTAGAGGAAATTGGCTATCTACTCAAAAAAAAATTCAAATATGTTATGATCAAAGCAAGAAAGACTGCTAACTCATAGAAGTATTAGGTTACAGTTCCCATCAAACTGTATTGAGAGGGGAGAGGAGAAGAAGAGTGAGAACAAGGCACACACACACACATATTATTGTGCAGTGTCTAGCAAATTTATTTTACTTCAGTGCTGGATTCACACACACATACACACACACACACACACACACCAGTAGTGCTGTGAAATTTTTTCAATGTAGCTGCTATAGAAAAAGAAATGCAGGAATCCATAGTTCTGTGTGCATGTATGTGAGAGATTATGGCAGACAGTCTCTATGTGACCCTTGTCACTACTCATGGGCATGCTATGAGGTAGGGTAGTCAAGCGATTTGGAGACAGATACCAAGAGAGCTCGTCGTAAACTAATGGGAAAGACAAAGGTGTAGTCAGGTTGTAACAAGGTGGCACTGGGGGGTAGTTATGGCCGTGTTACTTAAAGACACAGTCCACAGACAGAGTACACTGAGCAAACGGTCAGCGAGCACCCCTGGCCCCTTATACATAAATAGACAGGACTGACACAGCTCTGTTATGATTGAGTCACCGTAGGAGGCAAAAACAAAAATGCTAGCTAGTCCTGAAAACCAGAGAAGTTGGCAACTATCAGATTGCAGACCCCTGAACCTATCAACACAACTAGCAGTAGCCGTGGGGGGTTCCTACGATGACCTAGACCCCTCGATCACAGCCGGAGAAATACATAGGCCTAAAGAAGGAAAGGGGAAATCTAACTGCCCCAGAGCAGACCCCAAAGCAATAGGCAGCCCCCCACATATAATGACGGTGAAGCAAGATGAAAACACTTACACAGACAGAAAGACAGGCTGAGCAAAGACGGGGCCCAAAAACTACCTAGATAGGAACGGATAGGAAGGCTGCTGTCTGGAATCTGCCAAAACCCTATCAGAGACAAAAGCCAACAAGCTGATATAAAAATGGCCCTGAAGCAACTAAGCTTCAAAAACTAAATCAGCACTCAGGTACTTTCAGAAGACAGAGCTCTAGGAACACTGCACACTCCGGCAGGGAGTGGCAGAATCCAAAAAGCAAGAAAAACAAAAACAAATCTTAGATGCAAAAAGGCAAAACAGAAAACTTAGCTTTAGGAGAGCAGGAATCAGACTGGTGTCCAAGAGTCCACAGAGAAATCACCCGCAGGGCAGAAAGGGCGTAGGCTGCCTTAAATCCAGTCAGTGACTCCACTCAGCCAATCGTCTTCATTAGTCCCAGGTGCCTGATAATCAGGCTCACTACCTTCCTTCACTAGAATAGGGAGTTCACCAGGCCTCAGTGACGGAGGGGAAAATGAACTCACAACACAGCTCCTTCCCACAGGTTACCTTTTCTTTCCAGCCACTGTAGTCCAGCAATCAAAATCCAGGGTCACCGCTTGGATTCAATGGTGGTAACTTTATTTTATGCTTTTTAATAGTAAAGAAGTAGGAACAGGTAGTAGAAAAGAACATGCCACATTGGCTTCCTGCTCTTTCCCTGACACTTTCCATGGCCGTACCCACAACAGCCACGGTAGCCGAGAACAGGCAATCAGTCCACACTCTGGAATTTGGAAGCTTATAGTCCCTTCAGCTGGGGCCCATCTGAAGTCCTGGGGCTCGTGTTGTGGTCCTTTAGTCCTTAGTCCTGGGCAGAAGATTTCCTCCCTCCTGGGAGTCTTGCCATGCTCCGTTGTGTCCTTTAGAATGGGACAGCAGTACCTCTCCCTCCTGGGAGTCTAGCAATGTCCCGGCTGTAGCCACACATCTGTTCAGGGCTAACGTGCCCGAGCTTCTGACCTGGAGCAGCAGCTTCCTGCCGCCTTTTCTGAGCTGGCACAGCCCATAACATTAACTCACTACTATCCCTAACTCTAACAACAGCAATAAATAACACAGAGAATATCACAGCACAGGCAATTTAAAGGGCACTTACACGATAAAACAATATGAATAGAACACATCGAGGTAAGGCTGTTCAATGTAATTATACGGTACTTACAGTGGAATACAACAGTGGCACACAGTGAGAACATACATGAGACGTATTTTACACAAAGCACACGGGCAGGAGAGAGGGAGTCCTCCACTACTTCTTTACTAGGTTACGATACGAGGTTAGAATTACAGGAAGGTAGTGGGGAAAGAAAAGGGGCTAGTCAAACAGATGGTCAAAGGCAAGTCCAACGTCAGGCAACAATAGATCAGAGACAGAGCTCAGAAACACAAGGCACATAAACACCAACGAGCTAAGGCTGCTTTCACACATCCATCTTTTTGAATCCGGCACGATGAGGCGAAAAGTGTGAAAACCGGATCCGGAGTTGTATCCAGTTTTGGCACATAGAATGTAATTGTGGTATTTGCAGGTACGCAGGATGCAGTGACGAGTCGTGAGACAATTTGGTGCTTTCTAAAATAACGTTTATAAGACAAGAGGGAACTTTTCTCAGTCTCGGCCTGATCGCCAACAGGGGTAACATGGGTTGCCCTCGCAGGGGCTATAGACAAGCAAACACAAATAGGTAGAACACGACTACTTCCGGCAATAGCCGGTCACTATAGGGCCGCGGTTTGGCCGACTACGGGTCCTTAAGTATAGAGTCTACTTAGCCGTCCAGATGTCCCTTGCCGTTCAGGTTGGTGGTCTTTCGGCGTAGTAGTTGCTGGGCCCAGTTGCTGAGGCGTTGACAGAGTCTTCGTGCCCTCCGGCGTGCTAGTGACACTGGAGCCCCACGGGCCCCGGTGGAGTCCTTGGACGGGTGGGCCGCAGACCCTGGCCTGGGGCAAGCGGTAGCCATGGGTGGTGGCGAATGACAGGCCACCTACGCAGCTTGCGGCTGCGACGGGGAGTCCGCGGTCAGCAGAGGCCCGGCCCGGCGGGACAGTGGTGGTCGCCGACGGCACGGTACTTGCTGCGGCCACGGGCGAGAGTGGGGCGGCAGGTGGCAGGGAACAGGCCACAGCCGCAGGCTGGGGGGAGGCGGCGGCCACGGGTGACCGTGGGTAGGCTACAGCCATGGGCTGAGAAGAGGTGGCAGCGGCCGCGGGTTGAACTGAGGTCGCAGTGGCCGCGTGCTGGAGCGGGGCAGCAAGTCTCGGCCGGTCGCCTTGGCACCGTCCCTCTGGAGTCCTCGGTGAGCATCCTTTCTGGCACTGGTGGCTCGCTCTAGCTTCCAGTCGCTCCCGCTCTCTTGCAGTCTCTGTCCCGGTCTGCTGACTCATCGTCCGGGGAATTCCCCGCCTCCTTTATACTGGTCCCTCCCCCAGCCCATCTGTCTGTCAGAACGGTCCGTCCCTAGTTTCTCCCGGAACCCAGATGACGGCTCCTTTGGTTCCGGCCGTTCTTCCCACACTCCCCCGCCCTGTATGCTCGCCAGTCCTTGGGCGAGGGTTTTTGTAGACTTGGGTTAGTCTTTTGAGACGACAGTCCTTGTTGCCATACGAACTGGTCCTGTTCGTAACGTTCAGGGGGTTTGCCAGCTGTTGACCGCTCGGAACGTCGAAGCTCGGGTGTAGTGGAGTCTTCTGGGGTGGTGGAGGGTGGTCGACTAGTTGGTTCTGGTGGGATTTCTGGGCCTACTGTAGTGCCACTACTGGGGTGCCCCGCGGATGTGACGGGGAAGTCCTCTTCGTCATCCAGGTCCCAGACCGTAGGCAGGGGGTCAGGGACCTGGGGGGTCGGTTCGGGCTGTGGGGGATCGGTAGACGTACATGGTCGTTACATGTTACGGTGCACAACCCGAGTGAGAGGCGCGTCGTTTCCTTCAGATTGTATTTCGTACACAGGCTCGTCAGGGCTTATTCGGCGCAACACTCAGTACGGGTTTGCCTCCCATCGGGGTTCTAACTTGTTTTGGGGGCGTTGATCAAGTACGAGTACCCGATCCCCAGCTTGAAAGTCAATGGGTGGGGGTAGTGCTCCTCCTTGGTGTTCTAAATCTTGGAGCTTCATGTGGATGATACGGTGGAGGGTCTGCAGCCGATGTCGGTGGTTTCGGACACACGAGGATACCCCGCTCCAGGGTTGTGGTTCCTCTGGGTTCAATTCCACCTCCTTATTTCCTTTGCCTTCTCGTCCGAACAGCAATGAGTAGGGGGTGTAACCAGTCACTCGATGCACCCGATTGTTATATACCCACACTAGCTCGGGGATATATTCAGGCCAGCGGGCCTTGCGGTCGCTCTCCAGGGTGCGCAGCATTTGGATTAGTGTACGATTGAATCGCCCGGAGGCTCCGTTCCCCTGCGGGTGGTTTGGCGTAGTCCGCAATTTATCGATACCGTAAAGATGGTGTAGCTCTTCCATGACTCTTCCTAGGAAGCACGCTCCCTGATCTGAATGTATTCGTTGTGGACAGCCGTACACTTGAATAAAGTTCTTACAAATCGCATAAGCGGCCGACTCGGCTGTTTGGTCTCGGGTGGGGGTGACCACGGCGAACTAGGTGAAATGGTCCACCATAACGAGGCAATGTTCATACCCCTGATAGGCAGGACCTATGGTCATATAATCCACTGTAGGAAGCTCCAGAGGGGCTGATGCTACAATCGTTTGCACCGGGGCTCGCTGCGCAGGGGGTTTAGCGAGCTCGCATGGGCGGCAGGTACGACAAGCTTCTTCTACGGCAGCGTGCAAGAGTGGGTGGTACACCATCTGCTGCAACCATTGTAAAGTCTTTTGTGCACCAAAGTGAGCCCCTTTTTCATAGGCTTCCTGTGTCAGTTGGTTGAGGTGGGCTCCGGGCACGATCACCTGCCATATCGTAGCTGACGTGGTTCGTGACATGGCTTTTCGATATAAAAGTCCCTTTTTGATGACTAGTTTTTCCCACTGGCGCAGCATCAGCAACATATCTTGGGTCAAATTCTGTCTCTGCAAGCCCGTGGGCAATTTACTGGTGGCCACCCATCGGCGCAGGAGTCCAATTTCTGTATCTTCTTGTTGCTGCTGGATCCAGTTGTCGCGGGGTTGGCCCAGCATCCCTCCTAGGAGTCCCAGATGAGTCACTTCTTGCGTGTTGACCTTTGACTGTAAGCGCGGCGGTGGTTAGGACGAACGGCGTCTCATCCGCTTCTAATTCGTCGTCTCGGTTCCTCCCTGGGGTGGTGTGTCGGATTCTGGAGAGCGCGTCGGCGTGCACATTTTCAGCTCCCCATTTGTAGATGATTTTATAATTGAATTTGGCCATCCGAGCCACCCACCGCTGCTCGAGGGCCCCCAGTTTGGCATTCTCCAAATGGGCTAACGGGTTGTTATCGGTCCGCACTACTACTTTGGAGCCAACCAGATACTCTGCGAATCGCTCTGTCATTGCCCACACTACCGCGAGGAGCTCAAGCTTAAAGGAGCTGTAATTGTTCGGGTTGCGTTCTGAGTCGTGCAGCGACCGGCTACCATTGGCGATCACATTCTCCCGGCCATCCTGCACCTGTGACAACACAGCTCCTAGTCCCTGGAGGCTCCCGTTGGTATGCAGGATGAACGGTTGCGAAAAATCCGCATATGCCAGTACCAGGGCGTCCGAGAGAGCAGCTTTGAGGTCTTGAAATGCATCCTCTTGCGGTTGCTGCCACTGGATCTTCCGTCCATTCGCCCTGGTGGGAGCCCCCTTTATCAGGTCCTGCAGGGCTTGGGCTCGGCGTGCAAAATTCTTCACAAACTGATGGTAGTAGCCTGCCAACCCCAAGAAGGCCCGCACGTCCTTTACCGTCTCGGGGGTAGGCCACCCCTGGATGGCAGCGACCTTTTCCAGGGATGGTCGAATGCCCTCTGCCGAGACGGTATGCCCCATGTACTCGATCTGGGTGCGGAACAGGTGGCATTTCTGGGGCTTTACCTTTAACCCATACTTCTGCAGCCGGCCGAGCACCTGCCCCAACCGCCTCAGGTGGTCCTCGAACGTGGCGGAATAGATAATGATATCATCCAGGTATATCAATGTGGCTTCAAAGTTGAGGTCTCCTAGACACCGCTCCATCAACTGCTGAAAAGTTCCGGGGGCGTTGGCTAGCCCAAGCGGCATCTGATTGAACTCGAACAGTCCCATGGGAAGGATGAATGCCGTCTTGGCTCTGTCTTCCTCCGACATCGGTACTTGCCAGTACCCGCTGGCCAGGTCAAGGGTTGAAAAGTACGTTGCGTTCCCCAGGGCGGACAGAGACTCTTCTATGCGGGGCAGTGGATATGAATCCTTGATGGTGCAGGAGTTCAACTTCTGGTAATCCACGCAAAAACGGAGAGTGCCATCTTTCTTCTGAACCAGGACAATAAGGGCCGCCCAAGGGCTTTGGCTTTCTCGTATGACCCCCTTCCAGAGCATTTGGGCTAACAGAGTTTTCACTTCCTGATATAGCTGCGGTGGTATTTGCCAATACCGCTCCCGGATGGGGGCCGCTCCTGCCGTGGGGATCCCATGCGTGATAGCCGTGGCACATCCAAAGTCATCCTCGTGGCTGGCGAAGACACTGTAATATTGCCCAAGGAGTGTCTCTACTCGGAGAAGCTGGGCTGGCACTAGGCTGGAAAGTTCAGCCCGCATTCTCTCCAGAATGGCTCGACCTTTTTCTTGGGCCGCGGGCGCAGCAGCCTGTTGGGTTCGTACTGTTACTGCCCAGGGATCTTCGGGTCCCACCCGCAACTGGACTGCGGGGTCCGGCAGCAGCCCCTCCAATGGCCTTACTAGTTTGGCCATTTCGGCCCGGGGCTTCAGGGTGATATCCTGATCTTCCAGGCTGACACAACGTACCAAGATGGTCCCCTCCCGCACTGTGGCCAAGGAGCGGGCCACCAGGATGCCAGGGTGCAGGTGCTCTGAGTAACATGGTTCCACCTGCACTTCCACACCCTCCAGTGGTATTGGGGCGCGGATCGGCAGAGCCACCACCGTCTGCCCCGGAGGAAGCACGAGCGGGGGGGTCGCCGGCGCGATGACCTTGCCCAGCGCCTCACCCTCCTGGAGCACTCGTGCCTCCCACACCAACCGCTGGAAGACATGCCCCTGGGCCATGCGAGAGCCCCACTGACTTAGGGTCTCCTGCGTGGAATCGTTGAGGAGTAGATTGCCGAACTCCCGCAGTACATTCATGCCCAAGTTGACCGGATGACGGTCGTTAGTCTCTCCTTGAGTCAGGACCACTCCCCGGCGACCGAGGGATTTACCACACAATGTCATCTGAAGCCACACCACCCCGGCGACAGGTACCGGCAGTTGATTTGCGGCCACTAGTCATATCATGGGTCCCCACTGGGGCCTTGCTGCTTCCGGGAAATGCTGCCGGAAGTACGTTGCCAGCATGGTCGTCACCTGCGACCCCGTATCCACTAGGCACTGCACAGCACGACCCTCAACTTCGGCCCATACTATTGGGCACTTAGCGACCAGTTCTTCGGGACTTCCACCACCCCTCATTGTGGCTTCTGGCTCCGAGCGGCGTCCCCCATGCCCGGAGCCCTCTAGTTTAATGCCCGCCGGGGTATCTCCCGTGTGAAGTGGCCCAGTTCTCCACACTCATAGCACCGGAGCGGTGAGGCTTGGCCACCCCGAGTACTGCGAGGCCCCCAGGGCCCGGAATTGTAGCCAGGTCGGCCGGGCGCGGGCTCCGTTCTTTTCTTCACTACGGCCAGCTCGCCCCAGATACTCTTCAATTCTTGCCTCACTTCCTCAATCCATTGAGGTTCTTCGACAACGCTTACGGAGGCTTCCATGCTCCGGGCCTTTCCCACAGGAGCCGTCATCCCCTGCTCTTGCTCTCGCACCCGGGCCTGACTCCCCACTTCAGAAAAGGCTAAACGTGGGTTCACTCGGACCTGTTCCCGCAATGCCTGCTTAATTAGCGGGTCCTGGAGTCCAGTCACTAGCAGGTCATGCAGGGTAATGTCGATGGGCCGTACCCCTATTCCGTCCTTCCTTTCTATGGAGGTGTGTAGCTCCTGGAGAGCGTTCATATATTGGGTGATGGTTTCCCCCTACATCAGACTGAATAACCGGGTTCTCAACTCTCCCACTTCTGTTGGATCCCCGTGGGTCTCTTCCAGGATCTGTAGGACCCTGGCGAAGGTGTTACGACACCCTGGGGGTCGCAACATTACCGACGGGCCTCCCCATCTAGCGCCATAAGGGCCACCTCAGCCTCTAAATCGGGGGGTCATGGGAGGCATGTGGAAAAGGCCCCGCATACATTCTATCCAGCTCCACAACAGCGTATCGGAGCAAGAAAACTGGGGCAGGTTACTCAGCATAGCCCCCAGGGAGATGCTGGAGCGGGGACCCCCGTCATCTACCCTGCTCGCAGCCCCACTCTGATCAGGTGCACTGCCGTCTGCGCTCGGAGACTGCATCCTGCTGACTACGCCAAATGTGGTATTTGCAGGTACGCAGGATGCAGTGACAAGTCGCGAGTAGTGTTGAGCATTCCAATACCGCAAGTATCGGGTATCGGCCGATATTAGCTGTATCGAAATTCCGATACTTAGTTCCGATACTTTTTTCATATCGAATACCGGAATCGGAAGTTCCCATAATGCTAGGAGCCCGCTCGATTTGATTCAGCCAATGGGGATCCTCAGAAGTGTGGGCACATCCTGTTAGGCATGTAGGCATGTTAACTACTGGCATGGCTGTGATTGGCTGCTGAAATGATGTCATGATACACTATAAAAACCGCAGCAGCTGCCATTTCGGGTTCACTCTGCTGTGAATTCAGTTAGGGACAGGCTGCTGTTGAAGACTGTGAGGGACAGTTAGAAATAGCGATCATCAAACATATCTATTGCTCTACCCAGGCTACATAATCCACCACTGTAGAATTTTTGCAGCCCAGCAGCGCTGTTTTAATAGCTGCCTTCAAGGGCTGTGTGAGTGCAGACCCACGCTGTGTAGTGTGTCTTGCAGGCATGTCTGCTTGTAGGCCGCCCAGCGTGTGTCTCTGCCTCATACACATTTTTCTTTTATTGCTGCTTTTTTTTCTCCTGTATAGTGTGCTTCCATACGTATCCATATACATTGGTTGCAAACACTAAAGGAGTGGACAGTGGAGCCTTTCAGTGCTATAGCCCATTTCTCTGCACTGTTTTTGGCTGTCTGATAGGTCTCTCTGTGTGTGAGTGCAGCTCACGTTGCAGTGTGTTCTACAGCCACCGCAGGTTGTAGTCTGCTCAGCGTGCGTCACTGCCTCATACATAGTCCTTTTTTTGCAGCTAATTTGTCCAGATTTTTGCTCCTATATTAGTGTGCTTCCATCCACATCCATTGTCATTGGTTGGTTGCAAACACTATATAGGATTAGATAGAGGAGCCTTTTTTCTGGCTTGTGCCCTTCAGGGCCAGCCAGACTAATATCACCCTATTTTTTGGAGCCTCATCAATTGCATTGTAGGTTAGCTTCCTGCATTGTAATCGCTTCAAAAAGTTTGTGATACTATAGCTTTCAAACTTTGGTCACATCCTTTTATTTCCCCCCCCCCCCAAAAAAAAAAGGAAATAAAGTTCACCAAACATTCCACTTTAGAGTTGTGTAGGCCACATTAGATCATATTAAAGTGTAGTACACACACTCTTAGCAAAATTAGTGTTTCTTATGCTGGTTAGCAGGTGTTCAGGAATAAGAACACTAAGCCCACCCTTTTTTTTACTTTTCTGCCTATCTTTATCAGTCTACCAAGATGAAGAAGGCAGGGAGTAAGGCACGTGGTCGTGACCGTGGAGTTTCAGCAGGGAGAGGACGGGGGGATTCAGCAGGGAGAGGACGTGGGGATTCGGTGTCTGCTGCGGCCACCAGTGACCCGGCATCCCCCACTTTTACCAGGCAACAGTCCTTCATGCGCAGCTTTGTAGGACCTCGCCGTACCCCACTGCTGCGTGACGAACAAATTGAAGCCGTTGTCGGATGGATGGCAGCTAACGCATCCACTTCAATGACTTCCGCATCCTCTCAGGGCCAGAGCACTGAAGAGCAACCATCTGTCTCTTCACCACCTGCCAAATTGCCCAGGCAGTCTGAGAGCCCTTGACAGGAGCCATCTCAATCTTTACTTCTGTTCTCAGAATCTGTTGGCTTGGAAAGAGGTGGCCAGCCAAGCAGCATTCTAGAGCGTGAAGAAGAGGGAGTATGCAGTGATGCGCAACTGCTTTGTCCCTCTGAATCTGAAGAGGCGGGTGGGCCAGTGCCTATTGTCAGCACACCTCAGTACTCATCTGATGATGATGAGACTCAGTTGCCAATTTCTGGTGCGTACGGTGCTGGCGAGACAACCCAGGACCAGCCGGTGCTTGAAGAGGGGAGTGGAGATGATGAGGTCCTTGACCCATCATGGCGTCAGCCACAGGAAGGTGGTGGGAGCAGCTCTGAGGAAGAGATTCCCCGAACGGCCAAAACAGGAGGGAGAGGGCGGGGGCAGACTTGGTTGCCTGTAGCCTCCACTTTGGCACCCGTGAGGAGCAATCCTCTTCCAAAACACAAAACGGGCGCTCCCAGGACTTGCAGTGCGTGGTCTTTTTTTGACACAGTTGCAGATGACATTTGCTTTGTCAAATGCAAGCTGTGTCATCAGAAAGTTAAACGAGGGAAAAATGTGAGCAACCTCAATACCACAAATATGTGGAAACATGTGCGTACCAAGCACGAGGTGGAGTTACACAGACACACTGAAGATGTAGGCCAACCTTCAGCAGCACCTACCACCTCTTCAGCTCGTGTTGGGGCCTCTTCCTCCAGCTCACACACAGCTGGTTCGGCTTCCTCACTGGAACGCCATGGAAGAACCTCTGCCACTGTTGTCCAGAGACCCAGTGAAATTCCACCCACTGAGAACCACGTTCTCAGTCATCAGCACACTCCCAGGCCACTCACCAGCAATCGGTAGCACAGGCATGGGAGAAAAAGCGGCCATACTCGGCAAACCATCCCCGAGCACTGGCTCTGAATGCCGGCATTGCCAAACTACTGGCCCTTGAGATGCTGTCATTCAGGCTGGTGGAGACTGACACCGCCCGGAACTTGATGTCATTGGCAGTTCCACAATACAATGTGCCCAGCCGCTTTTATTTCAGCAGGCAAGCCGTCCCTACCCTGCAAAAGCATGTGGAGGGAAAAATTAAAAATGTGCTACTAAACGCCGTCAGTAGCAAGGTCCACCTGACCACCGATGCGTGGACCAGTAGCCATGGACAGGGACGATACCTTTCCCTCACTGCCCATTGGGTCAATGTTGTGGAGCCGGGTACAGATCTGGAGAGTGGCTCTGTACGTATTCTGCCAACTCCAAGGATTGCAGGAATGCAGTCTGTACATATTGAGTCCTCCTCCTACTCTAGTTCCTCGGAATCAGCACTGCATGAGCCTGTTAGGCCAGATATGAGCACAGGTGTGGCCAAACGTCAACAGGCCATCCTTAAATTAATTTCTTTGGGGAATCGGAGCCACACAGCACAGGAGCTCTGGAATGTCATCAAGCAGGAGAGCGATGTGTGGTTTGTGCCAGCGAATCTCCAGCCAGGTTTGGTAGTGAGTGACAATGGCCGAAATCTAGTTGCAGCTCTGGGCCTAGGCAACCTCACTCACATACCATGTCTGGCACACGTGCTCAATTTGGTCGTGCAGAGCTTTCTGAGGGACTATCCGGATCTTGATGCACTGCTGCACAAGGTTCGCCTAGAGTGTGCTCACTTGCGGCGTTCCAGCATGGCAAGATCGCGTATTGCATCTCTGCAACGCCGATTCCGCCTGCCAGAACATCGCATCATATGTGACCTCCCCACCAGGTGGAATTCAACGTTACATATGTTGGAGCGGTTGTGTGAGCAGCAGGCAGCAGTAATGGAGTACCAGCTGCATCAGGCGCAAACAAGTCGCACTGTGCGCCGGACACACTTCACCACCACTGAGTGGGCCACTATGAGGGACTTCTGCCAAGTTTTGCGTGCCTTCGATGACTCCACGCGGATGGCCAGTGCAGATGATGCACTAGTCAGCATGACTGTCCCCCTTATCTGTCTGCTTCAAAAAACCTTACAAGCACTAAGTGAGGAGGTTTCTGAAGAGGTCGAGGATGAGGAGTCAGAAATTCCATCTGCTTCTGGCAAGTCTGCGCAACGTGCTTCCACACAAAGGCTCAGGCAGGGGACACTTAGTGAGGAGGATGACGAGGAGTCAATGGAGGAGGAGGAACACATCTCTCCAGAGGAGGGAGGTACACAAGGCTCTAGTAGTCAGTGTGTACAGCGAGGGTGGGGTGATGCTGAGCAGGCTGAGATGCTGCCTCAAGCTGGGGACAGCGTTTCCGGTCCAGTTGGCAGTCTGCAGCACATGGCTGATTTCATGCTGCAGTGCTTGTTAAATGACCGCCGCATCGCCAACATTCTCCACACGGCTGATTATTGGGTGTACACCCTCCTAGATCCTCGCTACCGGGACAACTTACAAAGCCTCATACCACAGTTGAACCGGGAGCGTAAAATGCGGGAGTACCAAGAAACACTTGTGCAGGCCATCATGTTCTCCATTCCCCCCACAAGTATTGCTGGTAGTGCTTTTCAAAGAAGCCATGTGGGTAGAGGCAGTGGAGGAAGCTCTGCACAAAGAGGTAGCAGAGGCAGTGCCGCAGGACAAGGCAAGGCCAGTATGGCCCAAATGTGGAAAAGATTTGTGGGACCGCCACAAACGGCTACACCATCACAGACGGCTTCAGTCAGCAGGAGGCAACGTTTCCGTCAGATGGTGACAGACTACTTGTCTTGCCCTGTTAGTGTACTCCCAGATGGCTCTTCGCCGTTTAAGTTTTGGGTCTCTAAGCTGGATACATGGCCAGAGCTTAGCCAGTATGCATTGGAGGTGCTGTCTTGCCCTGCTGCCAGTGTATTATCGGAACGTGTCTTTAGTGCTGCAGGTGGTGTGGTAACAGACCGTCGCACGCGACTATCCGCCGATAATGTTGACCGGCTTACTTTTGTGAAAATGAACAAGGCCTGGATCTCACCTGAATTTGACAGTCCTCTTCCAGAATAAATAATTGCCTGGCAACAGGATCCAGGTCTCCTGTTGTGTTCATGTTTCTATGACCTGAACTTTATTTCCTGGGCTACAACAACGCCCATTGTTGCTCAGAAGTGCTGTCCACACAGACAAAACACTCGCTCATGTGTAAGTGGGGTTTGGTAACATCAGCTGATCCCTGCTGTGTGTATGGCAAAGTGTCCTGCTCCCTCCACAGTCAAACAACCTCAGATTTACAACTGGCTCCAATTTGGCCTCGGCCTACTACCTGATTTTCCCTGGGCTCCGACACCGCCAGTTGTTGCTCAGAAGTGCTGTACGCACAGACAAAACACTCGCTCATGTGTAAGTGGGGTTTGGTAACGTCAGCTGATCCCCTGCTGTGTGTATGGCAAACTCACCTGCAGCCTACAACTTCTGACTACCTCTGATTTAATATGTTCTCTGATTTGCCCTCTGTCTCCACTCTGTTTTGAGTATTTCCTCCGGCCTACAACACCGCCTGTTTCTGCTCTCAAGTGCCGTCTGCACAATCAACACTTGTTCCTGTGCTACCTGGGTCCTGTAACATCTGCTCATCTCCAGAGGTGAGTCCGGCAATGTCTCCTGCTTTGTCTACATTCTCACTACTTGTTGTGGAAAAGTGGACAGAGCAGGAGACATTGCCTGACTCACCTCTAGGGAGAAGCTGCTGTTGCAGAACCCCAGTAACACAGGAACAAGTGTTGGTTGTGCAGACGGCATTTCAGAGCAGCAACTGGCGTGGTTGGAAGCCAGAGGAAATACTCGAAACAGAATGAAGACAGAGGCCTAATTGGAGTACGTTGACAGTTAGTAGTAGTGTAGAAACAATCTAAAACTGCCACCAAGTAGGCTCAGCCTACTACCTGATTTTCCCTGGGCTCTGACACCGCCAGTTGGTGCTCAGAAGTGCTGTACGCGCAGACAAAACACTCGCTCATGTGTAAGTGGGGTTTGGTAACGTCAGCTGATCCCCTGCTGTGTGTATGGCAAAGTGTCCTGCTCCCTCCACAGTCAAACAACCTCAGATTTACACCTGGCTCCAAGTTGGCCTCGGCCTACTACCTGATTTTCCCTGGGTTCCAACACCGCCAGTTGGTGCTCGGAAGTGCTGTCCACACAGAAAAAACACTTGTTCATGTGTAAGTGGCGTTCGGTAACGTCTGCTGATCCCCTGCTGTGTGTACGGCAAACTCTCCTGCTGCCTCCAAATTCAAACAACGTCTTATCTTAAACTGCCCCCAAGTAGGCCTCAGCCTACAAAATGACTATCCCTGGGCTCCAACATCGCCAGTTGGTGCTTGGAAGTGCTGTCCACACAGAAAAAAACACTCGTTCATGTGAAAGTGGGGGTCAGTAACGTCAGCTGATCCCCTGCTGTGTGGAGGGCAAACTGCTGCTGCCTCCAAATTGTAACTACTTCTGATTTAAACATTCTCTGATTTGGCCTCTGTCTCCACTCTGTCTCTAGTATTTCCCCTGACCTCCAGCACCGCCAGTTCCTGCTCACAGTTGCCGTCCACGCATTCCACACTTGTTCCTGTGTTCCTGGTGTTCTGTTACGTGAGCTGATCCCCCAATGTGTGTCCGGCACTGTCTCCTGCGCTGTCCACCTTCCCACTACAAGTGGTGGGAATGTGGACAGAGCAGGAGACATTGCCAGACACACATCAGGGGATCTGCTGACATTACAGAACCCCAGGAACACAGGAACACGTGTGGATTGGGCAGACGGCTACTGTACGCATAAACTGGCGGTGTTGGTGGTCTGGTGAAATCCTGGAAACAGAGTGGAGACAGATGCCTAATTGGAGCACATTGACAATCTGTTGTAGTCTACAACCTATATAATACTGCCACCAAGTAGGCCTCGGCCTACACCATGATTGTCCCTGGGCTCCAACACCGCCAGTTGGTGCTCGGAAGTGCTGTCCACACACAAAAAAACACTCGTTCATGTGAAAGTGGGGTTCAGTAACGTCAGCTGATCCCCTGCTGTGTGTATGGCAAAGTGTCCTGCTCCCTCCAATGTCAAAATACCTCCGATTTACACCTGGCTCCTAGTAGGCCTCAGCCTACACCATGATTGTCCCTGGGCTCCAACAACGCCAGTTGGTGCTCGGAAGTGCTGGCCACACAGAAAAAAACACTCGTTCATGTGAAAGTGGGGGTCAGTAACATCAGCTGATCCCCTGCTGTGTGGAGGGCAAACTGCTGCTGCCTCCAAATTGTAACTACTTCTGATTTAAACATTCTCTGATTTGGCCTCTGTCTCCACTCCGTCTCTAGTATTTCCCCTGACCTCCAACACCACCAGTTCCTGCTCACAGTTGCCGTCCACGCATTCCACACTTGTTCCTGTGTTCCTGGTGTTCTGTTACGTGAGCTGATCCCCCAATGTGTGTCCGGCACTGTCTCCTGCGCTGTCCACCTTCCCACTACAAGTGGTTTGAATGTGGACAGAGCAGGAGACAGTGGCAGACACACATCAGGGGATCTGCTGACATTACAGAACCCCAGTAACACAGGAACACGTGTGGATTGGGCAGACAGCTACTGTACGCATAAACTGGCGGTGTTGGTGGTCAGGTGAAATCCTGGAAACAGAGTGGAGACAGATGCCTGTTGTGAGTTCATTTTCCCCTCCATCACTGAGGCCTGGTGAACTCCCTATTCTAGTGAAGGAAGGTAGTGAGCCTGATTATCAGGCACCTGGGACTAATGAAGACGATTGGCTGAGTGGAGTCACTGACTGGATTTAAGACAGCCTACGCCCTTTCTGCCCTGCGGATGATTTCTCTGTGGACTCTTGGACACCAGTCTGATTCCTGCTCTCCTAAAGCTAAGTTTTCTGTTTTGCCTTTTTGCATCTAAGATTTGTTTTTGTTTTTCTTGCTTTTTGGATTCTGCCTCTCCCTGCTGGAGTGTGCAGTGTTCCTTGAGCTCTGTCTTCTGAAAGTACCTGAGTGCTGATTTAGTTTTTGAAGCTTAGTTGCTTCAGGGCCATTTTTATATCAGCTTGTTGGCTTTTGTCTCTGATAGGGTTTTGGCAGATTGCAGACAGCAGCCTTCCTATCCGTTCCTATCTAGGTAGTTTTTGGGCCCCGTCTTTGCTCAGCCTGTCTTTCTGTCTGTGTAAGTGTTTTCATCTTGCTTCACTGTCATTATATGTGGGGGGCTGCCTATTGCTTTGGGGTCTACTCTGGGGCAGTTAGATTTCCCCTTTCCATCTTTAGGCCTATGTATCTCTCCGGCTGTGATCGAGGGGTCTAGGTCATCGTAGGAACCCCCCACGGCTACTGCTAGTTGTGTTGATAGGTTCAGGGGTCTGCAATCTGATAGTTGCCAACTTCTCTGGTTTTCAGGACTTAGCTAGCATTTCTGTTTTTGCCTCCTACGGTGACTCAATCATAACAGAATCACCCGCCCAAACCGCAGATCCTGGGGTACTCAATAGCAGGAAAGAATTGTGTTTAAAAAAAAAAAAAAGGTGTGTGTATATTCTTTCCTCTATATCTCTGAGGCCGTAGGGGGGATTTTTTTTTCTCTCAACGGAGATAAAGCAAGTGTCTGATCATGTGGAGCAGCTCGCTGCTGAAGTGCGAGGAATTTCCGCCTATCTTGCTCGTTCACATGCTGTTGAACCAAAGATCCCCACACCTGATGCATTTTTTGGGGATCGATCTAAATTTTTGAGTTTCAAAAATAATTGTAAATTATTTTTTGCTTTGAAGCCTAACTCATCAGGGAGCCCCGCGCAGCAGGTTAAAATTGTCATCTCTTTGCTGCGCGGCGATCCCCAGGATTGGGCGTTTTCTTTGAAACCAGATGACCCTATTCTGACTAATGTGAACGCATTTTTTCAAGCCTTGGGGTTGCTGTACGACGAACCTAATGCTATTGATCAGGCTGAAAAGACCCTGTTAGCATTGAACCAGGGTCGAGAATCTGCAGAGTTGTACTGTCAAAAGTTCCGAAAGTGGGCGGTCCTTACTACCTGGAATAATAGTACCTTGGCTGCTCTCTTTCGGAAGGGTTTGTCAGAAGCCGTAAAAGATACTATGGTGGGATTTCCTGTTCCCTCTGGTCTGGACGATTCTATGTCTTTAGCCATTCAGGTTGATCGGCGTTTACGTGAACGCAGGATTACACGAGAGGTGTTGCCACCGGTTGAACAGACGTCTGAACCTATGCAATGTGATAGAGTTTTGTCTAAGGCGCAACGTCAGGAATTCAGAAGGCGTAATAAGCTGTGTTTTTTCTGTGGAGATGCCTCACATGTTATTTCTGTTTGTCCTAAACGTGAGAAACGCTTTGCACACACGTTTTCTGTTGGTGGGGTTCAGCCTAAGTTTCTTTTGGCGATTACTCTGATCTGTTCCCTGTCCACATTTTCCGCCAAGGCTTTTGTGGATTCGGGAGCAGCGCTAAACCTAATGGACTTGGATTTTGCTAAACGTTGTGGATTTCCGTTGACACCTCTGCAGACGCCTATCCCTTTGAGGGGGATTGATGCTACCCCTCTGGCTAAAAATAAACCTCAGTTTTGGACCCAGTTGGTCATGCGGGTCGCCCCAGACCACCAAGAAAATTTCAGATTTTTGGTGTTGCGTGGTCTGCATGATGCCGTTGTTCTGGGGTTTCCCTGGTTGCAGATTCATAATCCAGTTTTGGATTGGAAGTCTGTGTCTGTGGTGAGTTGGGGTTGCCAGTGTACCTTTAGTGAGGCTCCGGTTTTTTCCACCTCTCCTCAGTCGCATGAGGTTCCTGACTATTTGGCGGACTACTATGATGTATTTAGTGAGAATGAGTCTGCGTCCTTGCCTCCTCATAGGAGTTATGACTGTGCAATTGAACTAATCCCGGGGTGTAAATTTCCTAAGGGTCGGCTCTTCAATTTATCTGTACCCGAGCACGAGGCTATGCGGTCCTATATTAAGGAGGCGTTGGAGAAGGGTCATTTTAGACCATCCTCTTCACCCTTAGGTGCGGGTTTTTTTTTGTGGCCAAGAAGGATGGTTCTTTAAGGCCTTGTATTGATTATCATGCCCTCAATAAAGTTACTATTAAATATCAGTATCCGTTACCCCTGATTTCGGATCTATTCTCTAGAGTCAGAGGTGCTTGCTGGTTTACCAAGCTTGACCTCAGGGGGGCGTATAATCTTATCCGCATTAAGCAGGGGGATGAATGGAAGACGACGTTTAATACTCCGGAGGGACATTTTGAGTACCTGGTGATGCCTTTTGGGCTCACTAACGCCCCTTCTGTCTTCCAGTGCTTCATGAACGATATTTTCCGAGACTTTGTCGATAAATTTTTGATTATCTATCTGGATGATATTTTGATCTTCTCCAAGGATTGGGATTCTCATGTGGAACATATTCGGACTGTGTTCCGGATCTTGAGAGAGAATTCTCCGTATGTCAAAAGATCAAAATGCCTTTTTGGAGTACAGAGAATTTCTTTTTTGGGATTTATTTTGTCTCCGTCAACTATTGAAATGGACCCGGCCAAGGTACAGGCCATTTATGATTGGGTTCAGCCCACTTCTTTGAAGGCCCTCCAGAAGTTTTTGGGTTTTGCTAATTTTTATCGGAAATTTATAGCAAAATTTTCTAGTATTGCCAAACCATTGACTGACCTGACCAGGAAGGGTGCGGATGTGTTGAATTGGTCTCCGGAGGCGGTTGCTTCCTTTCAGGAGCTGAAGCGTAGATTTACCTCCGCCCCGGTACTGCGGCAACCTGATGTCTCACTCCCGTTCCAGGTAGAGGTGGATGCTTCTGAGATTGGTGCAGGAGCGGTGTTGTCCCAAAAGGATCCGGTAACATCTAAAATGAATCCCTGTGCTTTCTTTTCCCGTAACTTCTCTTCATCTGAACGTAACTATGATGTTGGGAATCGGGAACTGTTGGCCATGAAATGGGCATTTGAGGAGTGGAGACATTGGTTGGAGGGAGCCAAACATCAAGTTGTGGTCCTCACTGACCACAAAAATTTGATTTACCTAGAGTCGGCTAAACGCTTGAACCCTAGACAGGCTAGGTGGGCCTTGTTTTTTACACGTTTTGATTTTGTGGTCTCTTTCCTTCCTGGAACTAAGAATGTCAAGGCTGATGCCCTCTCTAGGAGTTTCTTTGCTGATTCTCCTGTGGTGACCAAGCCTGCCACCATCTTAGGCGAAGGGGTAGTTCTTTCTGCCATCTCGCCCGATTTGAGACTTGCTCTGCAAGAGTTCCAGGAGGACAAACCTGAGCGTTGCCCCAGTGGAAAGTTGTATGTTCCTGACCAGTGGAAGAAGAGAGTGATGTCTGAAGTTCATTGCTCTGCATTGGCTGGTCATCCAGGTATTTTTGGTACTAGAGATCTGGTGAGTCGCTCTTTTTGGTGGCCCACCTTGTCTCATGATGTCAGGAATTTTGTGCAGTCCTGTGGGACTTGCTCCCGGTCTAAATCTTGTTCTCGCTCTAGTGGGTTGTTGATGCCTTTGCCGGTCCCCAGGAGGCCATGGACCCATATTTCAATGGATTTCATTTCTGATATGCCGGTCTCTCAAAGAATGACTGTTATTTGGGTGATTTGTGATAGGTTCTCTAAGATGGTTCATCTTGTACCACTCCCTAAGTTGTCATCTTCCTCTGAGTTGGTGTCTCTGTTTTTGCAACAGGTGGTTTGCTTGCACGGGATTCCTGAGAACATTGTATCTGACAGAGGAGTTCAATTTGCGTCTAAATTTTGGAGGACGTTCTGTTCCAAGTTGGGAATTCAGTTGTCCTTCTCCTCTGCTTTTCACCCTCAGACCAATGGGCAGACAGAGAGAACAAACCAGACCTTGGAGTCGTATTTGAGATGTTTTATTTCCGCTGATCAGGATGATTGGGTTTCATTTTTGCCCTTGGCCGAATTTGCTTTAAATAATAGAGCTAGTTCTGCCACTTTGATGTCACCTTTTTTTTGTAACTTTGGTTTTCACCCTCGATTTTCTTCAGGGCAGGTGGAGCCTTCTGCCTGCCCAGGTGTTGACACTGTGGTGGAGAGAATGCACCAGATCTGGGACCAAGTGGTGGATAAGTTATCTCTCTCCCAGGAAAAGGCCCAGCGGTTTTCCAATCGACATAGGACCATTGGTCCCCAGTTTAAGATTGGTGATATGGTGTGGTTATCATCAAAAAATATTGCTATGAAGGTGGCTTCTCCTAAGTTTAAGCCTAGATTTATTGGACCTTACAAGATTTTGGAGATTATTAATCCTGTCTCTTTTCGTTTGGCTCTTCCTGTCACATTTAAGATCCATAATGTGTTCCATAAGTCCTTGTTGAAGAGGTTTGTTGAGCCAGTTGTGCCTGAGGTGGCACCTCCGGACCCTGTATTGGTTGAAGGTAACTTGGAATATGAGGTAGAGAAAATTCTGGATTCCCGTCTGGCTAGACAGAGACTCCAGTATTTGGTTAAGTGGAAGGGTTATGGTCAGGAGGATAATTCCTGGGTCTTTGCCTCTGATATTCATGCCAAAAGATTGGTGCGTGCCTTTCATCGGGCTCACCCTGATCGCCCTGGTAGCGTTGTTGAGGGTTCGGTGACCCCTCCTCAAGGGGGGGTACTGTTGTGAGTTCATTTTCCCCTCCTTCACTGAGGCCTGGTGGTAGTGAGCCTGATTATCAGGCACCTGGGACTAATGACGATTGGCTGAGTGGAGTCACTGACTGGATTTAAGGCAGCCTACGCCCTTTCTGCCCTGCGGATGATTTCTCTGTGGACTCTTGGACACCAGTCTGATTCCTGCTCTCCTAAAGCTAAGTTTTCTGTTTTGCCTTTTTGCATCTAAGATTTGTTTTTGTTTTTCTTGCTTTTTGGATTCTGCCTCTCCCTGCTGGAGTGTGCAGTGTTCCTTGAGCTCTGTCTTCTGAAAGTACCTGAGTGCTGATTTAGTTTTTGAAGCTTAGTTGCTTCAGGGCCATTTTTATATCAGCTTGTTGGCTTTTGTCTCTGATAGGGTTTTGGCAGATTGCAGACAGCAGCCTTCCTATCCGTTCCTATCTAGGTAGTTTTTGGGCCCCGTCTTTGCTCAGCCTGTCTTTCTGTCTGTGTAAGTGTTTTCATCTTGCTTCACCGTCATTATATGTGGGGGGCTGCCTATTGCTTTGGGGTCTGCTCTGGGGCAGTTAGATTTCCCCTTTCCTTCTTTAGGCCTATGTATCTCTCCTGCTGTGATCGAGGGGTCTAGGTCATCGTAGGAACCCCCCACGGCTACTGCTAGTTGTGTTGATAGGTTCAGGGGTCTGCAATCTGATAGTTGCCAACTTCTCTGGTTTTCAGGACTTAGCTAGCATTTCTGTTTTTCCCTCCTACGGTGACTCAATCATAACAGATGCCTAATTGGAGCACATTGACAGTCTGTTGTAGTCTACAACCTATAAAATACTGCCACCAAGTAGGCCTCGGCCTACACCATGATTGTCCCTGGGCTCCAACATCACCAGTTGCTGCTCAGAAGTTGGCACGGGTACTCCCTCCTGCCCAGCCTGGTTCCAGCACGCCAGCTGTTTCCGGGTAGTGTCAAGGTCACTTTGCCACCAATCCGTTGTCCTGTCATCTTGCGGCCGGGTTAGCCGACTCTACGGTGCCTGCAGTGTAGGTGACTCCTATGTGGACTGCGGGATCTGGCACTGAAGGCTGGATCCATAGTGCCAATGGGACATTAACCCTCTGTAGGACTGTGGGTTTCGGTAACTGCGGCCGGCTTGCAGCCTGGCTACTTTGCTTTGAATGGGTACCTTCTGCTACCCATCCGGGTGCCAGCACTGTCAGCTGGTTCTCGCCAGAGCCTTTGGCGTAGGTGCCTCCATCTCGGTATCCGAGGTCCAGCAACGTCAGCTGGTCCTTGGTAGTGCATTCTAGCACAGGTACCTCCTGCCTAGTAACCGTGGTCCAGCACCGTTAGCTGTTCCTCGGTAGTGCCATTGGCTCTTGTAGCTTTTGCTACCCATCTGGGTTTCAGCACCGTCAGCTGGTTCTCGGCAGTGTCTTTGGCACGGGTACTCCCTGCTGCCCAGCCTGTTTTCAGCACGTCAGCTGTTTCCGGGTAGTGTCAAGGTCACTTTACCACCAATCCGTTGTCCTGTCGTCTTGCGGCCGGGTTAGCCGACTCTACGGTGCCTGCAGTTTAGGTGACTCCTATGTGGACTGCGGGATCTGGCACTGAAGGCTGGATCCGTAGTGCCAATGGGACATGGAACCCCTGTAGGACTGTGGGTTTCGGTAACTGCAGCCGGCTTGCGGCCTGGCTACTTTGCTTTGGATGGGTACCTTCTGCTACCCATCCGGGTGCCAGCACTGTCAGCTGGTTCTCGCCAGAGCCTTTGGCATAGGTGCCTCCATCTCGGTATCCGAAGTCCAGCACCGTCAGCTGGTCCTTGGTAGTGCTTTTTAGCACAGGTACCTTCTGCTTAGTAACCATGGTCCAGCACCGTCAGTTGGTCCTCGGTAGTGCCATTGGCTCTTGTTCCTTCTGCTACCCATCCGGGTTCCAGCACTTTCAGCTGGTTCTCGCCAGAGCCTTTGGCCTAAGTGCCTCCATCTCGGTATCCGAGGTCCAGCAACGTCAGCTGGTCCTTAGTAGTGATTTCTAGCACAGGTACCTCCTGCATAGTAACCGGGGTCCAGCACCATCAGCTGTTCCTCAGTAGTGCCATTGGCTCTTGTTCCTTCTGCTGCCACTACGGGTTCCAGTACTGTCAGCTGGTTGCCGCCAGTTTCTCAGCCTTCTTGTACCTTCTGCTACATTTCCAAGATCAAGCTTTTTGAAATTGTCTTTGGTAATCCTTATTGATCTCCATGACGACGACCCTGAAGACCACACCAAAGAAGACCAGAAATATGACCCTAAATAATATCACCAAGAGGACAAAGAACATGAAGACAACCACCAAGATACAGAACAAAAGACAGAAGAACAAGAAGCAGAAGAAGCAAAAGCAGAAGAACAGAAAGCAGAAGAACATTAAGCATAAGACTAAAAATCAGAATAGAAGAAATCAAAATTATAAGCAGAAGAAGACTAAGCAGTAAATGGGGGTGAGTCCGTTCCTCCTCGTGGTGCCCCTGGAAAATGCCTGCTACTGCAGGCCAAACTGAACGCGGACAAATCCTGTTGTAAATCTTTTGTGACAGGCAGAACGTAAGGTGTAATCTTATAACTTTTATAGATAAGTACTACAGGAATGCCTGTCACCATAAGAAAATGAAGAAAAAGAAGAATAAGCATATGAAAATTAATAATAGCTGAATAAGAAGAATATGAAGAATGGAAAAAAAAAATAATGGGAAGAAGGTGAAGAAGAAGAAGATGAATAAGGTGAAGAAAAAGTTGATGAAAAAATGCTACTGCTGCGGATCATGAAGGAGAAAGTGTGGGAGAAGTACAAAAGAAGGTGAAGAGCATGGAAGTTGTGAAACATACATATCTGACAAAATATAAAAAAGTTAACATAGTCAATATCTTTTTAACTCCGAACGTCTTGAAAAAAAAATTGGAATTAATGCCATGCCATGTGATTTGAATAAACCACTATGCCTTTAATGTCTCCTCCACCTCCCACAATACATTCTACATGATTCTTATTTGTTTTCAATTATGTAGAATTAGCCAACAAGGAAATAAAGGGCTTTTTTTAATTCCGATACCGGAAGTCCCATTGACTTGAACGGGACTTCCGGTATCGGAATCGGCGATACCCGATATTTTTTTCGTATCGGGCGATACCATCCGATGCGATATTTTTGGGTATCGAACGGTATCGCTCAACACTAGTTGCGAGACAATTTGGTACTTTCTAAAATAACGTTTATAAGACTAGAGGGAACTTTCCTCAGTCTCGGCCTGATCGCCAACAGAGGTAACACGGGTTGCCCTCGCAGGGGCTATAGACAAGCAAACACAAATAGGTAGAACACGACTACTTCCGGCAATAGCCGGTCACTATAGGGCCGCGGTATGGCCGACTACTGGTCCTTAATTGTAAAGTCAACTTAGCTGTCCAGACGTCCCTCGCCGTTCGGGTTGGTGGTCTTTCGGCGTAGTAGTTGCTGGGCCCAGTTGCTGAGGCGTTGACAGAGTCTTCACGCCCTCCGGCACGCTAGTGACACTGGAGCCCCACAGGCCCCGGCGGAGTCCTTGGACGGGTGGGCCGCAGGCCCCGGCCTGGGGCAAGCGGTAGCGATGGGTGGTGGCGAATGACAGGCCACCTGCGCAGCTAGCGGCTGCGATGGGGAGTCCGCGGTCAGCAGAGGCCCGGCCCCTGCTGCGGATCGGAGCCTCAGACTGGGTGGCTGATCCGTCAATCACAATACCGACAGCTCATTATGCCCCTGCCCCAGATTGGATGGCTGAACAGACACTCACTGGGTCAAAAACACAATGAGTGGTGCAGTTGCTACACTCTACCCACTGGGTATGAGACACTGTAAATTGGATGTAGTGCCTGCAGAAGGGAAAACTTCGCTATGCATAATGGCCATAAATACAATTATTCCTCATGTATGCACACAAAACCTTTTTTTGAAAAGTTCTGTGAAACTACAGATAACATTTTAATCAGGAGTTTCGTGTCACATCATATGTTGTATGACAGAAAATAACAGTATACTAGCCGCACCTTCATCTGCACATCGTGCATGTGCAAAATGGTGATACAGTTGGCTTGTAATTGCATGACTTCAATACTCTGGAGGGGATTTCAACCACCATGATGTCACTTTACAAGTACTGTAGGTAAACAGAATAGAAATAAAGGGGATGAATACAGCTCACCATTCTAGTAGATTGTGTATTGGGATGTCTGGACATATGATCATGGTGTCCAACATATGGAAGGTCCGGGACCAGGGAACAATAGTAATACATCTAAAAAGTAAAAATATTTCTAGCACCTTGTGTTAAATTTTTATTTCGTTATTCAGGGGTGATTATGTGCTGCAATCATAATTATAACCTATGCATTTTAGGTGTATCCAGATGGGCAGTCAAAAATGTCAGAGTCCAAACTATTGTGTAAGAACAAAAATGCAGAAGGTGCTCACTAGAGTTGAGCGAAACGGGTCGAAAAAATTCAAAAGTCGCCGACTTTTGGCAAAGTCGGGTTTCATGAAACGAAACCCGACCCTAGGATGAGGTCGGCCACGAGGTCGGCGACTTACGCGCCAAAGTCGCGTTTCAAAAGTTTGTTTTGCGCTCTTTTTCAGCCAATCAGGATCCACGGACACTGTGGGCAACGTGATGACATAGGCACGGGTCACCACCATCTTTCAGAAGGGCATGCAAGTGATTGGCTTGCTTTGGTGGGCGTCACAGGGGGTATAAAAGGGCGTGCACGCCGACCGCCATCTTACTTCTGCCGATCTTAGTATAGGGAGAGGTTGCTGCTGATTCTGTAGGGAGAGCGTTAGGCAGGAAAGAAGACAAAAAAACTGCTTCTGCTGCTAGCGATTTGGCCTGCACAACACACAAGTCACTGTGTGTGCAGTGCAAGGGGAGGCTATATTGTGGTGTATCAGTGGTGTTGGTTGTTGGGCTGCCTTTTAAGGCTTCCTGACACGCTGGCATTGCTGTTTACCCACTGCTCCGCAAACTGCTTTTTTAAAAGCAATCCAATCTCCCTTATCCTCTCGTCACTTTGGTCACAGGCAGCTGTGCCATCGAGCGTGTCACATAGCGCTCAGATATCAGTGGGCCTCACACCATCCACAAGTGTCCAGTGTCCAAAAGTGTACGCAGAGATTCAAAATCTCCATTATCCTCTCGTCACTTTGGTCACAGGCAGCTGTGCCATCGAGCGTGTCACATAGCACTCAGATATCAGTGGGCCTCACACCATCCACAAGTGTCCAGTGTCCAAAAGTGTACGCAGAGATTCAAAATCTCCATTATCCTCTCGTCACTTTGGTCACAGGCAGATGTGCCATCGAGCGTGTCACATAGCGCTCAGATATCAGTGGGCCTCACACCATCCACAAGTGTCCAGTGTCCAAAAGTGTACGCAGAGATTCAAAATCTCCATTATCCTCTCGTCACTTTGGTCACAGGCAGCTGTGCCATCGAGCGTGTCACATAGCGCTCAGATATCAGTGGGCCTCACACCATCCACAAGTGTCCAGTGTCCAAAAGTGTACGCAGAGATTCAAAATCTCCATTATCCTCTCGTCACTTTGGTCACAGGCAGCTGTGCCATCGAGCGTGTCACATAGCGCTCAGATATCAGTGGGCCTCACACCATCCACAAGTGTCCAGTGTCCAAAAGTGTACGCAGAGATTCAAAATCTCCATTATCCTCTCGTCACTTTGGTCACAGGCAGCTGTGCCATCGAGCGTGTCACATAGCGCTCAGATATCAGTGGGCCTCACACCATCCACAAGTGTCCAGTGTCCAAAAGTGTACGCAGAGATTCAAAATCTCCATTATCCTCTCGTCACTTTGGTCACAGGCAGCTGTGCCATCGAGCGTGTCACATAGCGCTCAGATATCAGTGGGCCTCACACCATCCACAAGTGTCCAGTGTCCAAAAGTGTACGCAGAGATTCAAAATCTCCATTATCCTCTCGTCACTTTGGTCACAGGCAGCTGTGCCATCGAGCGTGTCACATAGCGCTCAGATATCAGTGGGCCTCACACCATCCACAAGTGTCCAGTGTCCAAAAGTGTACGCAGAGATTCAAAATCTCCATTATCCTCTCGTAACTTTGGTCACAGGCAGCTGTGCCATCGAGCGTGTCACATAGCGCTCAGATATCAGTGGGCCTCACACCATCCACAAGTGTCCAGTGTCCAAAAGTGTACGCAGAGATTCAAAATCTCCATTATCCTCTCGTCACTTTGGTCACAGGCAGCTGTGCCATCGAGCGTGTCACATAGCGCTCAGATATCAGTGGGCCTCACACAATCCACAAGTGTCCAGTGTCCAAAAGTGTACGCAGAGATTCAAAATCTCCATTATCCTCTCGTCACTTTGGTCACAGGCAGCTGTGCCATCGAGCGTGTCACATAGCGCTCAGATATCAGTGGGCCTCACACAATCCACAAGTGTCCAGTGTCCAAAAGTGTACGCAGAGATTCAAAATCTCCATTATCCTCTCGTCACTTTGGTCACAGGCAGCTGTGCCATCGAGCGTGTCACATAGCGCTCAGATATCAGTGGGCCTCACACCATCCACAAGTGTCCAGTGTCCAAAAGTGTACGCAGAGATTCAAAATCTCCATTATCCTCTCGTCACTTTGGTCACAGGCAGCTGTGCCATCGAGCGTGTCACATAGCGCTCAGATATCAGTGGGCCTCACACAATCCACAAGTGTCCAGTGTCCAAAAGTGTACGCAGAGATTCAAAATCTCCATTATCCTCTCGTCACTTTGGTCACAGGCAGCTGTGCCATCGAGCATGTCACATAGCGCTCAGATATCAGTGGGCCTCACACCATCCACAAGTGTCCAGTGTCCAAAAGTGTACGCAGAGATTCAAAATCTCCATTATCCTCTCGTCACTTTGGTCACAGGCAGCTGTGCCATCGAGCGTGTCACATAGCGCTCAGATATCAGTGGGCCTCACACCATCCACAAGTGTCCAGTGTCCAAAAGTGTACGCAGAGATTCAAAATCTCCATTATCCTCTCGTCACTTTGGTCACAGGCAGCTGTGCCATCGAGCGTGTCACATAGCGCTCAGATATCAGTGGGCCTCACACCATCCACAAGTGTCCAGTGTCCAAAAGTGTACGCAGAGATTCAAAATCTCCATTATCCTCTCGTCACTTTGGTCACAGGCAGCTGTGCCATCGAGCGTGTCACATAGCGCTCAGATATCAGTGGGCCTCACACCATCCACAAGTGTCCAGTGTCCAAAAGTGTACGCAGAGATTCAAAATCTCCATTATCCTCTCGTCACTTTGGTCACAGGCAGCTGTGCCATCGAGCGTGTCACATAGCGCTCAGATATCAGTGGGCCTCACACAATCCACAAGTGTCCAGTGTCCAAAAGTGTACGCAGAGATTCAAAATCTCCATTATCCTCTCGTCACTTTGGTCACAGGCAGCTGTGCCATCGAGCGTGTCACATAGCGCTCAGATATCAGTGGGCCTCACACAATCCACAAGTGTCCAGTGTCCAAAAGTGTACGCAGAGATTCAAAATCTCCATTATCCTCTCGTCACTTTGGTCACAGGCAGCTCTGCCATCGAGCGTGTCACATAGCGCTCAGATATCAGTGGGCCTCACACAATCCACAAGTGTCCAGTGTCCAAAAGTGTACGCAGAGATTCAAAATCTCCATTATCCTCTCGTCACTTTGGTCACAGGCAGCTGTGCCATCGAGCGTGTCACATAGCGCTCAGATATCAGTGGGCCTCACACCATCCACAAGTGTCCAGTGTCCAAAAGTGTACGCAGAGATTCAAAATCTCCATTATCCTCTCGTCACTTTGGTCACAGGCAGCTGTGCCATCGAGCGTGTCACATAGCGCTCAGATATCAGTGGGCCTCACACCATCCACAAGTGTCCAGTGTCCAAAAGTGTACGCAGAGATTCAAAATCTCCATTATCCTCTCGTCACTTTGGTCACAGGCAGCTGTGCCATCGAGCGTGTCACATAGCGCTCAGATATCAGTGGGCCTCACACCATCCACAAGTGTCCAGTGTCCAAAAGTGTACGCAGAGATTCAAAATCTCCATTATCCTCTCGTCACTTTGGTCACAGGCAGCTGTGCCATCGAGCGTGTCACATAGCGCTCAGATATCAGTGGGCCTCACACCATCCACAAGTGTCCAGTGTCCAAAAGTGTACGCAGAGATTCAAAATCTCCATTATCCTGTCGTCACTTTGGTCACAGGCAGCTGTGCCATCGAGCGTGTCACATAGCGCTCAGATATCAGTGGGCCTCACACAATCCACAAGTGTCCAGTGTCCAAAAGTGTACGCAGAGATTCAAAATCTCCATTATCCTCTCGTCACTTTGGTCACAGGCAGCTGTGCCATCGAGCGTGTCACATAGCGCTCAGATATCAGTGGGCCTCACACCATCCACAAGTGTCCAGTGTCCAAAAGTGTACGCAGAGATTCAAAATCTCCATTATCCTCTCGTCACTTTGGTCACAGGCAGCTGTGCCATCGAGCGTGTCACATAGCGCTCAGATATCAGTGGGCCTCACACCATCCACAAGTGTCCAGTGTCCAAAAGTGTACGCAGAGATTCAAAATCTCCATTATCCTCTCGTCACTTTGGTCACAGGCAGCTGTGCCATCGAGCGTGTCACATAGAGCTCAGATATCAGTGGGCCTCACACCATCCACAAGTGTCCAGTGTCCAAAAGTGTACGCAGAGATTCAAAATCTCCATTATCCTCTCGTCACTTTGGTCACAGGCAGCTGTGCCATCGAGCGTGTCACATAGCGCTCAGATATCAGTGGGCCTCACACAATCCACAAGTGTCCACTGTCCACAAGTGTGTGCAGAAATTCTAAAACTCCCCTGTCCTATAGACACCTTGTACCTTGTTTTACATTACTATATAGTTTGTTGGATTTTGTCTACATTTCTACCAAAAATGAGGAAGGCTGGTGGAAGAGGCCGTGGAATTGGGCGGGGGTTGGCAGCTGGTAATGATGGTGTTGGTGGTGGATCTGATGGTAGTGGCAAGAGCAAAATAGGACCGAATGCAGGAGGTGCTGACCCTGCGTCATCGTCTGGCTACATAAGGCCTCGAATGCTTAGTTTTCTAGGAGTTGGCAAACCGCTTTTAAAGGCAGAGCATCAGGAAAAAGTTTTGTCTTACATTGCTGACTCAGCCTCCAGCTCTATCGCCTCCTCTTCTTCAGTTGTAAAAAGTAAAAGCACTGAGTCGTCATTGGAGGCTCATGTTCATGAACCACACCTTTCAATGTGTCCTTCACCCCAACCAAGATTGAAGGATGACGCAGGCCATACTACTGATTACTCCATGGAGCTGTTTTCACATACCATGCCTGGATTATCAAGTGAAATGGTGAATTACCCAGGCCAAGATGAATCTGACATGGAGTGCACTGATGCACAGCCGCTGATGGATGATTCTGCTGGTACATTCACTCAGAGCACTACATTGTCCTCGCAGTGTACAGAGCCAGATTCTGACCCTGATGAGACTCAGGTGCCCCTTCCCGCACACTATACCACCATACACGGTGACACAGAGGAAGGTGCACATGACATAGAAGAGGAGGTGATGGATGACCCAGTTGTTGACCCAGATTGGCATCCATTGGGGGAAGAGGGTGCTGCTTCCAATAGCTCAGATGAGGAGCATCCACAGCAGACATCGACATCGCAACAGCTGTTATCTGGCAGGCCCGGAGCACTCCAAAGACAGGTTCCAAACATCAAAAGAGTTGCTGGACAGCTTGTCCAGAGGGTCAAAAGATCACAGCGTGCTAGGCCGCAAAATGTCTGCCAAAGTAGGAAGAGTGCAGTGTGGCACTTTTTTGAACAAAATCCTCATGATCAGGCCAAGGTTATCTGTAAGAAGTGCGCAAAGACCTTTAGCCGAGGGAAAAATCTGAAAAATTTGAATACCAGTAGCATGCTTAGACATTTAACCAGCATGCACTTGCAAGCGTGGACACAACACCAAACCTCAAGTGCCACATGTGCAACTGATCACAACGAAGGTAGTCAGCAACGCTACATTGTTTCCCCCACTGTAAGCCCACCGGTTAGCACAGCAGCAAATGTTGAGGTGTCGTTGCAAGGCCACAGCAGTCAGGGAATCCCACTGTTATATCAACGAAAGACTGATTCTAGGCCATCAGAAAGAACACCAACTTCATCACCATCATCAACCCTCTCTCAGTCCGCCCTGTCCACCGCTACTTCCACCATATGCAGCTCTCAAGTCCAGCTCACCCTCCCAGACACTATGAGTAGGTCAAGAAAGTACTCAGTCTCTCATCCGCGTACACTGGGTTTGAACGCCCACATTGCCAAACTAATCTCGTTTGAGATGATGCCCTTTCGGTTGGTGGAAAGCACAGCTTTCCGCGAACTCATGGCCTATGCAGTACCACGCTATGACCTACCCAGTCGCCACTTCTTCTCTCGCAAAGCCATCCCAGCCCTCCACCATCATGTGAAAGACCGCATTGTCCATGCACTCAAGCAGTCAGTGAGCGGAAAGGTGCACCTCACAACTGATGCATGGTCCAGTCGGCATGGCCACGGCCGTTACGTGTCCATCACTGCGCACTGGGTTAATGTGGTGGATGCAGGGTCCACAGGGGACATCGGTGGTGGGACAGTGCTGCCTAGCCCACGGTATAGGAAACACTTGGCTGTAGGCGTTCGACCCTCCTCCTCCTCCTCCTCCAGAAGCGAAAGCTCGTCCACAGAGCGCAGTCGTACGAGCACTCCATCTGCAGCTGCCACTGTTGCACACGATGTGTCCCCCTATCGAGCAGCTAGTGGAAAGCGTCAGCAGGCTGTGTTGCAGATGATGTGTTTGGGCGACAGACACACCGCCGAGGTGCTGGCCGAGTACTTGAAGCGACAAACTGAGTCATGGCTGGGCAGTGTACATCTTGAGGCAGGCAAGGTAGTTAGTGATAACGGCCATAATTTTGTGGCAGCTATAGCCCTTTCAAAACTCAGCCACATACCTTGCTTGGCTCACACCTTGAACCTGGTGGTGCAGTGCTTCCTCAAAAATTATCCGGAGTTAACAGCCCTGCTCCAGAAGGTGCGAAGACTGTGCGCGCACATCCGCCGGTCGCCTGTACACTCCGTTCGTATGCAGAAGCTGCAGCGATTGCTCCACCTTCCCAACCACCGCCTCATTATCGACATTGCAACAAGGTGGAACTCCACCCTGCACATGGTGGAGCGGCTGTGCGAGCAGAGGCAGGCCATAATGCATTTGTGGGAGGATACACGGCCAGGCACTTTGAGAGCAGACATGGAGTTGACAGGCGTGCAGTGGTCGAAGCTGAAAGACCTTTGTAAAGTCCTTCAGTGTTTTGAGGAATGCACACGGCTGGTAAGCGCAGACGACGCCATCCTAAGCATGAACATCCCACTTATGCGTCTGCTCATGCAAACTTTGACGCACCTTAAGGAGCAGGCGTCTGCAGCCAATGTTGATGAGGAGGAAGAGGAGGAGGGAATCCTTGATGACATTCAGCCATTGTCTGCTCAGGGACCTCTCCTGGACGAGGTGGAGGAAGAAGAGGAGGAGGAGGAGGATGATGGGGATGATTACTTAGGGGAGGAGGATGCATCTCGTGGGGCAAGTGAAAATGTTGGCGTGGCAAGGTCTGGTACAGGGTTTGTGCGTGACTGGAGGGATGTGGATTTGCCAGAAAGTGCTCCTCCACCCAGCACTCGCAGTGCATCATTGACACCGGGAACATTGGCCCACATGTCAGATTATGCCTTGCGGATCCTAAAAAGGGACCCCCGCATTGCCAAAATGATGAACGATGACGACTACTGGTTGGCCAGCATCCTGGATCCACGCTATAAAGGCAAATTACAAAACATCATGCCACAGGAGAACCTTGACCTAATATTGGCTAATAAACAAGCAACTCTGGTAAATCGGTTGCTTGAGGCATTCCCAGCACACAGCAGCGGTGATGGTTCTCACAAGAGCCGTACGGGCCGGGGGCAGCTTGGCAGAGGTGTTCGTGGTGCACACAGCAGAAGTGGCGTTGGAGACAGGGGTTTCATGACAATGTTGTGGACTGATTTTTCAAATACCGCTCACACAACTGGTAATACTGCATCGATGGAAAGTGACAGGAGACAGCAGTTGTCAACTATGGTTACAAACTACTTTTCCTCCCATATCGATGTTCTCCCACACAGGTCATTCCCCTTTGACTATTGGGCCGCTAAACTGGACACCTGGCCTGAATTGGCCCAATATGCCTTACAGGAGCTCGCTTGCCCAGCTGCAAGTGTGCTATCGGAAAGAGTCTTCAGTGCAGCTGGATCAATCCTGACAGAAAAAAGGACCCGTCTGTCAACCCAAAATGTGGATGATCTAACCTTCATTAAAATGAACCACGCATGGGTTTCCAAGGATTTTGTCCCACCTTCCCCTGATGACACATAGGGTGACAGAAAAATGGCTTGCTTTGGTCCACCTCTTCCTGGTACTTCACCTATTTCGCCTTTTGCATCAGCTGAATGTCCAACATCAACATATGCCACTTTCTAAAACTCCATAACTGTGCTGCCTCCCCCCCATGGCCGGGGTCACCACCTAGCGCACGACACCGTGCGAGTGCCGTTGCCCTGGACAGGTGGGTAGGCCGACTCTTGGGCGCGGGCACTGGCACAGGGTCCCTCATAGTGCAATCAAGTGTCTCTGACGGTGGTGGTGCACACCCGCCGTCAGACACACCGCTGTACTATGAGGGGCCCAGTGCCAGTACCGACGCCCACGAGTGGGCCCCCCTTGCTTGGCCAGGGCCCCAGCATTTGCAATCTTTACCTCTCCCTGCTCCTCCGCTGTGTAATCTGGGCCGTCAAATCCATACTGTGCCTGACACCGTCTGAGCCTGCCTCCTGAGACATATATTTTGAATGTGTACGCTATCCATACATGTTAGCCAGGGATACGGTACCCTTTCTAACCTTTGTGCAATGACGTGCAATCCATACTGGGCCTAACACCGTCTGAGCCTGCCTCATGCTGTATAGACATATATTTTGAATGTGTACGCTATCCATACATGTTATCCGGGGATACGGTACCCCTTCTAACCTTTGTGCAATGACGTGCAATCCATACTGGGCCTAACACCGTCTGAGCCTGCCTCATGCTGTATAGACATATATTTTGAATGTGTACGCTATCCATACATGTTATCCGGGGATACGGTACCCTTTCTAACCTTTGTGCAATGACGTGCAATCCATACTGGGCCTAACACCGTCTGAGCATGCCTCATGCTCTATAGACATATATTTTGAATGTGTACGCTATCCATACATGTTATCCGGGGATACGGTACCCTTTCTAACCTTTGTGCAATGACGTGCAATCCATACTGGGCCTAACACCGTCTGAGCCTGCCTCATGCTGTATAGACATATATTTTGAATGTGTACGCTATCCATACATGTTATCCGGGGATACGGTACCCTTTCTAACCTTTGTGCAATGACGTGCAATCCATACTGGGCCTAACACCGTCTGAGCCTGCCTCATGCTGTATAGACATATATTTTGAATGTGTACGCTATCCATACATGTTATCCGGGGATACGGTACCCTTTCTAACCTTTGTGCAATGACGTGCAATCCATACTGGGCCTAACACCGTCTGAGCCTGCCTCATGCTGTATAGACATATATTTTGAATGTGTACGCTATCCATACATGTTATCCGGGGATACGGTACCCCTTCTAACCTTTGTGCAATGACGTGCAATCCATACTGGGCCTAACACCGTCTGAGCCTGCCTCATGCTGTATAGACATATATTTTGAATGTGTACGCTATCCATACATGTTATCCGGGGATACGGTACCCTTTCTAACCTTTGTGCAATGACGTGCAATCCATACTGGGCCTAACACCGTCTGAGCCTGCCTCATGCTGTATAGACATATATTTTGAATGTGTACGCTATCCATACATGTTATCCGGGGATACGGTACCCCTTCTAACCTTTGTGCAATGACGTGCAATCCATACTGGGCCTAACACCGTCTGAGCCTGCCTCATGCTGTATAGACATATATTTTGAATGTGTACGCTATCCATACATGTTATCCGGGGATACGGTACCCTTTCTAACCTTTGTGCAATGACGTGCAATCCATACTGGGCCTAACACCGTCTGAGCATGCCTCATGCTGTATAGACATATATTTTGAATGTGTACGCTATCCATACATGTTATCCGGGGATACGGTACCCTTTCTAACCTTTGTGCAATGACGTGCAATCCATACTGGGCCTAACACCGTCTGAGCCTGCCTCATGCTGTATAGACATATATTTTGAATGTGTACGCTATCCATACATGTTATCCGGGGATACGGTACCCTTTCTAACCTTTGTGCAATGACGTGCAATCCATACTGGGCCTAACACCGTCTGAGCCTGCCTCATGCTGTATAGACATATATTTTGAATGTGTACGCTATCCATACATGTTATCCGGGGATACGGTACCCTTTCTAACCTTTGTGCAATGACGTGCAATCCATACTGGGCCTAACACCGTCTGAGCCTGCCTCATGCTGTATAGACATATATTTTGAATGTGTACGCTATCCATACATGTTATCCGGGGATACGGTACCCCTTCTAACCTTTGTGCAATGACGTGCAATCCATACTGGGCCTAACACCGTCTGAGCCTGCCTCATGCTGTATAGACATATATTTTGAATGTGTACGCTATCCATACATGTTATCCGGGGATACGGTACCCTTTCTAACCTTTGTGCAATGACGTGCAATCCATACTGGGCCTAACACCGTCTGAGCCTGCCTCATGCTGTATAGACATATATTTTGAATGTGTACGCTATCCATACATGTTATCCGGGGATACGGTACCCCTTCTAACCTTTGTGCAATGACGTGCAATCCATACTGGGCCTAACACCGTCTGAGCCTGCCTCATGCTGTATAGACATATATTTTGAATGTGTACGCTATCCATACATGTTATCCGGGGATACGGTACCCTTTCTAACCTTTGTGCAATGACGTGCAATCCATACTGGGCCTAACACCATCTGAGCCTGCCTCATGCTGTATAGACATATATTTTGAATGTGTACGCTATCCATACATGTTATCCGGGGATACGGTACCCCTTCTAACCTTTGTGCAATGACGTGCAATCCATACTGGGCCTAACACCGTCTGAGCCTGCCTCATGCTGTATAGACATATATTTTGAATGTGTACGCTATCCATACATGTTATCCGGGGATACGGTACCCTTTCTAACCTTTGTGCAATGACGTGCAATCCATACTGGGCCTAACACCGTCTGAGCCTGCCTCATGCTGTATAGACATATATTTTGAATGTGTACGCTATCCATACATGTTATCCGGGGATACGGTACCCTTTCTAACCTTTGTGCAATGACGTGCAATCCATACTGGGCCTAACACCGTCTGAGCCTGCCTCATGCTGTATAGACATATATTTTGAATGTGTACGCTATCCATACATGTTATCCGGGGATACGGTACCCTTTCTAACCTTTGTGCAATGACGTGCAATCCATACTGGGCCTAACACCGTCTGAGCCTGCCTCATGCTGTATAGACATATATTTTGAATGTGTACGCTATCCATACATGTTATCCGGGGATACGGTACCCTTTCTAACCTTTGTGCAATGACGTGCAATCCATACTGAGCCTGCCTCATGCTGTATAGACATATATTTTGAATGTGTACGCTATCCATACATGTTATCCGGGGATACGGTACCCTTTCTAACCTTTGTGCAATGACGTGCAATCCATACTGGGCCTAACACCGTCTGAGCCTGCCTCATGCTGTATAGACATATATTTTGAATGTGTACGCTATCCATACATGTTACCCAGGGATACGGTACCCTTTCTAACCTTTGTGCAATCACGTGCAATCCATACTGGGCGTGAGAACGGCTGGCGAGCTGTTAAGCAAGCTACAGCACCTGTCCAGACAAGTACAGGGATTCCCTAGCGAGGAGACTTATTTGATTGTTTTCAATGTTGGGACAGCAATTTTTGGGGAGCACTATACTCTGGAGAATGATAGATGGGGCCCACCATACACTGGAACATTCCAAAGGTGGACATCAGACACTGGAGCAGCATTTACAGGGCCCATTATACACTAGAGCATTAGAAATGGGGCCCATTATGTTTGGAGCATTATTTGGGCCCATAAGACAGTGGAGCTTCATCCATGGGGACCAACATATACTGTAGCATTATGTGGAGCTCATCATATACTGTTTCAAACATTATATGGGACCAATGATTTTGTATGGAGAAATAGATGGGCCTCGTCATGAGATGTAAAAAGTGAGGTATTTTTCATTGTACTATACCGCTATTTCTCTGCCGTATCGGAGCATGATGAGTTGTGGTATGTGTTAAAGGGGCGCTCTTTCGCCCAGGGCACATGAAAACCTGCAGCCAGCCCTCCCCCCCCACAAATTTAGCCAAATAACCCCCATTTTTCAGTGCGTAACTTGTATTATGAAGTTAATTAAGGTTGACAAGCTTAAGTAAGAAGAATTGATGCTTTTGGCATTCAAATGGGCACTGTAGGTGTGTTTCCTGTCCTCCTCTCACTGCCGACTTTTATTCCCCATTGACTTACATTGGGTTTCGTGTTTCGGGACGACCCCGACTTTTCCCTATAATCGGACGATCTTGCTCGACCCGACTTTTGGAAAAGTCGGGTTTCACGAAACGAAACGCGACCCTAAAAAACCAAAAGTCGCTCAACTCTAGTGCTCACCAATGATTTAAGCGTCTTCTTATAGATTTCATCACACTGGAGTTTCCTATTGTTTTTATTTATCTTTTTGCACAATTTTTAATCTGTAAATTTAGTATGGGTACTATGGTAGCGACGTCTATATATTAGGTACGTTAGAGCCATGACACAACAGGCACGAGGAAACGTCAGATACATGTGTAACAGCTGTCACCTGAGATGCACTTACTACTCTACCTGCTATTATATTGTTGGCACATGGATTTTTTTTAATAAACAAGCAACACGCCATCGGTGAGTGCCATTTTCCTTTTTGTTCTTACACAGTATTTTGAAGACTCTGATTATGGCTGCAGCACATATGTGTTTTTAATCATGACTCAAAAAAAGATTGAAATTTGTACACCAAGTTATGGAATTTGATGGGTTTTTTTATGTACCGTTTTTCCTTTGTGCTTTCAGATCCATTCTGGATTGGGACATCTTTAAAAAAAAACTTGAGACCTCATTCAGATGTCCATTTTTTTTTCACATTTGCGAAAAAATCATTCAAATGTCATCAGTGTTTGGAATTTGAGTTTCAACAGTGTTTGGTCTGTGAGTGACTTTTTATCATCAGTGATTTTCATGGATGGATAACTGAGACACCTTTGTGATAATGTAACAAGGTGGCACGGGGTGGTGGTCGTGCGCGAGTCCACTAAGTCACAGTCAGTGAGCACCCCGGCCCCTTGCACATGAAAGGGCAGTTATAGTCCCAGCTCCATGTCACAGTAGGTTATCTTAGAATCACGGCTGCTCTCCATGTTGGAATGGCGTCCTCTGGATACACAACACGTCACACTTTTTAGGGCCCAACAGTGACAACTTGTTTAATGAGGATGAAGAACAGAAGAAGGTAACAATTCCTAAATTGTCCCTATTCACAGCAAAGGCTGAAGCAACGAAAGCAATGCCTCCCACTCGGCTTCCAGGAGCAGAAAGTCCCTTGTGGGACACACTCACAGTCCTTTTGTCTGCTCTGTTCCCCTCCAGAGGTAAGACCAGCTCCCTGCCACGGGCTAGCCGGCCCAGGCACTGACTTGCAGACAGGGACTTCCTGTCTGCTTGGAGGCTGCTGGCTCAGCCCCCTCAATTAACCCTTTGTTACCCCTAAGTTAACTAATACATAAACATTACAATGGTACAACATTAAGACATTACAAACACAGCACAGCATTATTAATACACATTAGTACATACATATCAGCAATGCACAGGGCATAACCCACTGTCAGAGCACCGCATGGGGTCCACATCAGGGAAGGGGAGAGGGAGCAACCAAGGGTTCCTGCCACCTCCTTACACCCCTCTCTCCTAAAAAATGGTTGCCCCTGACCAAGACAGCACCTGCAGGGTTAAAAGCAAATATAAAAGCATCAATAACATGGTGACAAACTTCAGTTAACAAAAGAGTCTCAGTCTCACTTAAAACGGGTCCACCTGACGCTGGTCCCCTTGCTCCTAGGACCGGTAAAACAGTTATACTGGCACAATGGCCAACTTATCATATAGTCTTGACCTGGCTCGATCCTCCGGTCCTCATGACCAAGCTCTCCTCTCCCCCCTTTGACCAGATCATGTGCTTATCAGCAAATTGGTGTGCTGTTCTCAACAGGGGGCTAGTCCAGGGTAAATGGGGACAAAGTTGTGGGCTAAGAGAGTTCAGTCCTTGCAACAGCCACACGCGCAGTCCCTGTCAGTCAACCCTCATAGGGTTTTCAGGCCCGTGATCTAGCAAGGGGTGCGCAAACGTGCGCAAATGAACTTGGAGGAGGGGAAAAACAAACGAAAAAAGTCTTTGTGACCGTGATGGCCACTCCTGATGCCTCACTCCCTTGGCACCTTACAGGGCTCACCGCCCTCACAGGGACGTGGAACAGTCCCTTTCATGTATCAGGTGCAAACAGCAAAACTCACATTTTCTCTTAAAGGGGCCGCATCACTCAGTACATGGCTGCGGGTTACTGTAATGGGCTGCTAGGTGTGGGATGTGGATCCACTGGAGGAGGAGTTTCCACTGTTCCTTCTGCTCCACACCTCCAATGGTGGTTTCACAGCTCCCAGAGCTTCCAGCTCCGCTGCTACATTTGCGGCCCCCTCATTGCATCTAGGCGCCTCTTCCTCTTGCTTAGCTGCAGGACCTGCGGCCATGGTAATCGGCTGTTCATCATGGGGGGCCCCCTGCAGTAGATCGTCGTCCTGATTGGAAGCCTTCTGCACTGCCAGAGCATATGGCCCTCAGGGTTCCTGCTTTGTAACAAAGGTAACATGGTCACATAGTTGAAAGGGACCTCTAGAGACCATGGATCCAGCGTTCACATAGATCTTTTCTCCCGTTTGGGCCTCCTGAATAAATCCATATCCTCTGGCCAGGTCGAGGTGCTGGACCACTCCGCTGGTCATCTGGCCAGCTGCAGCTCCCCCGACGGGGTGCTGTAATTCTCTGACAATGAGGTGCTTTCGCCGCTTCTTTTCCCAGATCACACTCCGGATCCACTGAGCCTCGCTTGCAATGGGCATCCAGGGCTCCTCCACATACATGCTGCAGGCGTCAGGCAGGACAGGGGCGGACTGGGAGGACACAGGTATCACCATCTCTGGGGACGCCGGTGGAGTCGGGAGACGTGGTCCAGCCGAAGAAGACGGCAGGGCCACAGGAGGTGCAGTGGCAGCAGTCAGGGCGGCAGGTCGTTCGGACGGAAACTTCCTACTCATCGCCGCTGTGTCCGGTGACAGTTCTCCTGTGCAGCCGCGGGGACCGGTGATTGCTGCTGCAACGATCCCCCTCAGTGCAGCTTCTATTATCCTCCAGGTTCTTTCCGGTTCTGGCTCCTCCAGTTCTGAGGGTCCCTCGCTCTCCACTGCCCGCTTGTCCAGCCATTGGAAAGGATGCCATTCCTTGAGCTCATCTGACCACCACATCTCGATGCGCAAGACCGTCTCCGCCTGGGCCACAGATCGCCTCCAGTCCTGGCGGCCAATGCTGCCACAGAAAGATGTGCTGCACCTCTCCATCATGTCCAGCAATGGCGTCTCGTCCTTTAACAGGTAGTCACTCTTTGCCAGGCTCCTCCCGTTCGTGGGTGGGTTCACTTCCTGCAGCTCCACCCGTTTTTCCAGATTCTGCTGCAGGGGTGGGAGCTCTCTCTTAGCTTGCACCCATTTCGGGCGGGCATCCATCACAACGGGGTGCAGCCTTCTTTCTTATGGCGCCAAATCTCTTGCATGATGCCCACGAAAGGCGGCACCCCCCCTCATTTTCGCGCCACTGGCTGTCTCCTTACCAGTGTTCAGTGCCATCTTAAAGTCACTGTCAGCCACCATCTTTAACTTTTTCATGGCGGTCAACATCTCAAAATCACTGTCAGCTGCTATCTTCAATTCCTTCATTGCGGTCAACAATTCACAAGACTCGGGAGTCTTCTCAATCAGCGTTTCAAAATCACTGTCAGTCCCTCATCCCGTTCCAATTGGAAAGGTGCCAGGAATGCCATCTCAGCTGCTCCTGCCCCAGTCATAGACCCCGGATTCTTCTCTGACGGTCTTAGGGTTTCAGGGCTGCTGGGTTTGATCCTGCCGACTATGCCAAATGTAACAAGGTAGCACAGGGTGGTAGTCGTGGGCGAGTCCACTACGTCACAGTCAGTGAGGACCCCGGCCCCTTGCACATGAAAGGGCAGTTCTAGTCCCAGTCCCATGTCACAGTAGGTTACCTCAGAATCATGTTGGAACAGTGTCCACTGGATGCACAACAAGTCACTCTCTTTAGGGCCCAACAGTGGCAACTTGTTTAATGAGGGTAAAGAAGAGAAGAAGGTAACAATTACTAAACTGTCCCTATTCACAGCAATGGCTGCAGCAATGAAGGCAATGGCTCCCAGTCGGCTTCCAGAAGCAGAAAGTTCCTTGTGGGACACACTCACAGTCCTTGTGCCTGATCTGTTCCCCTCCAGGGGTACGGCCAGCTCCCAGCAGGGGAGCACACCCTTCCACAGGCTAGCCTGCCCAGACACTGACTTGCAGACAGGGACTTCCTGTCTGCTTGGAGGCTGCTGGCTCAGCCCCCACAATTAACCCTTTGCTATCCCTAAGTTAACTAATACATAAATATTACAATGGTACAACATTAAGATATTACAAACACAGCACAGCATTATTAATACACACTAGTACATACATAACAGCAATACACAGGGAATAAACCACTGTCAGAGCACCGCATGAGGGCCACATCAGGGAAGGGGAGAGGGAGCAACCAAGGGTCCCCATCACCTCCTTACAATGAACAACTGCTGATTAGTGGGAAAACGTATGTAATATTACAAAACTTGCTTAGGGCAGTTCATACACAACAGAGTGCAAGAACAGCATCGGAGCTCCTTGACTTTTTAAGTAATAATTAAAAGACAATAGGGTGATATCAGTGGACCACCATGTTCATGGCTCTCCTGAAATTGTGACATGGATAAGCGTTATTATGGCCCTTTAAGTAACTATTAGTTTTTTTAGTGGGCTTCCCAACCAGTGAGTTCCCTATGTGGCTACATAGGGAGGGAATATGAAAGTTGACTATCATGGGCACAACATATTCAAGTTTCTATTAAAGAGAGAGAGGCATGGGACTTCAATGGAGGATTGCTTGACACCAGGAGTTAATCCCTCCACCAGGTAAAAGGACATTTAAACCTTTATCTTCACTAGGCCATCAAGGAAATCTGGATAAACTAATTCATTCCTATTGATTACTAGGATAACAGTCTTTAGTCTATCCACTATTCTAAAACTCCAAGGAAGCAGGCATGAATTGCACCACAACCACTGACTTCCAGGGCAATGAACATTTAATCTCACACCACTCTAGGCCACTAGGGATACAGAGATCTACTTCACACTATCTTACACCAACAGGGAGCAGCCACAAATTCTTCTATTTCTTGAGACGAGCTGGTAAGTGAGACCCACCTCTCTACTACCTTAGACCAACAGGACAGCAGCGACTAACCTCTCCACAAACCAAGGCCACCAAGAAAGTAGCTATCACACCTCTTATAACCCTATAGCACCAGAAGAATAAGAATACATCCATCCACTCCCTTAGACTACCTGGGAAGCAATAGTTGACTCCCCAACATCGAAGAGCACCACAGTAGAAACTAATGCTCCCCAACCCCAGAAACATGAATATCATAGAATGTTAGGACAAAGGAATTAAATCCTTCAGTTCTCTAGACTACAAGAAAAGCATTCATTAACTCACAATTCCAATTTCTTACTCCACAATCTCAAACCAACAAGCAGTTTAAAACCTTTCAAAACCTCCAGAACACCAGGGGAATGGTTATGCACCCATGCATTTACCTAAGGCTACCAAGGAAAATAAGAATTAATATCCCCAACCACCTTAGAACACCAAGAAACAGCCACTAATCTCTCCAAGAAGCTAAACCACTAAGAAAGGAACCATTATCCCAAGACCATGAGAAGCAGTCATTAAGCTGTACACTTTCCAAAAATATCAATAAAGCAGAATCAAACCCCACCACCATTATTCTCGACCACTAGAAAAGCGGACATTATACCTATATTAGCCTTGACCAACAGCATTAATGGCTCCATTATCTGCTATCAATAGCAGCAATTAACCAATTCACTAGATGACCAAGGAAGCAACCATTTGCCCTTCCACTTCCCTAGATCATAGGAAAGCTGGTAATAAATTCATACTTAGACAACCAGGAAAGCGGACCTACTACCTTAGAACTTCTAAGAAGCTGGCTTAAACCACACACCTCCCAAGAAAACCCCACAGACCATATAAAATTACTTATTTTTTGCTAATTTGCTAAATCCCTGATTCCTGACAACGTTGCTGTTCAGTTCATTGTACAATTTTATGAAAACTGTGCTGTTGGCAGGCATGATTCCCCACTTAGTTACCATAGATTTGTTGATCTTTTTTGGCCTCTTAACTATGTGGTAGTGTTATACATATATACATAAATACTATGTGTCATGTAACACGTCTATTGTCATGTGGATTCTTATGCCGCCAATCAGTTGGGAATTGGCAGCACGTTGCTGCAGAGGCAGTAGGGGACAAAAATAAAAGTGGTCAAATGGAGTCTGAGGACATAGCTAAGTGAATAAATTAGGAGTCGCTTGATTTCAGAATCCAGGTAAAGGTAAAAACAGAAAAATCCAAGACATTAAACTATAGGTAAGCCCAGGAACAAAGACAAAAGTTAAAATATATTAAAGGGTCCATCATAAATAGTAGTCTAGACAAAATAATCCGAAGGGAAGTAAGAAAATTTCTAAAACAATCCACAGGGAGAAGACTGGAACAAAACAAAATCCTCTAAACTGCATGCTCGCAAACACCAGAAGCCTGACAAACAAGATGGAAGAACTAGAAGCAGAAATATCTACAGGTAAGTATGACATAGTGGGAATAACCGAGACATGGTTAGATGAAAGCTATGACTGGGCAGTTAACTTACAGGGCTACAGTCTATTTAGAAAGGATCGTAAAAATCGGAGAGGAGGAGGGGTTTGTCTTTATGTAAAGTCTTGTCTAAAGTCCATTTTAAGGGAGGATATTAGCGAAGGGAATGAAGATGCCGAGTCCATATGGGTCAAAATACATGGAGGAAAATAGTAACAAAATTCTCATTGGAGTCTGTTACAAACCCCCAAATTTAACACAAATCATGGAAAATCTACTACTAAGGCAAATAGATGAAGCTGCAACCCATAATGAGGTCCTTTTTATGGGGGACTTTAACTACCCGGATATTAACTGGGAAACAGAGACCTGTGAAACCCATAAAGGCAACAGGTTTCTGCTAATAACCAGGAAAAATTATCTTTCACAATTGGTGCAGAATCCATCCAGAGGAGCAGCACTTTTAGACGTTATACTATCTAATAGACCTGACAGAATAACAAATCTGAAGGTCGTCGGGCATCTAGGAAACAGTGACCACAATATTGTACAGTTTCACTTGTCTTTCGCAAGGGGGACTTGTCTAGGAGACACAGAAACACTGAACTTTAGGAAGGCAAAGTTTGACCAGCTTAGAGATGCCCTTAATCTGGTTGACTGGGACAATGTCCTCAGAAATAAGAACACAGATAATAAATGGGAAATGTTTAAGAACATCCTAAATAGGCACTGTAAGGGTACCGTTACACTTAGCGATGCACCAGCGATCCCGACCACGATATGACCCGGTCAGGATCGCTGGTGCATCTCTAAGTGGTCGCTAGTGAGCTGCCAAACAGGCAGATCTCACCAGCGAAGTAGCAGGGGTCGTGGGTTGCTACTTACCTGTCAGACGAGGCGATCCTGACGTCCTCCCGTCCGCGTCCACGCGTCGCTCGTCGGCGCCACAGTAAGCCCAGCAGGAAGCGCCCGACGAGAAATGGTCCAGGACATTCTCGCGCGATCAGCGATAATCAGCGGGGGGAGCCGGTCGGAGGTAAGTATCACATGTAGCGATATCGCTAGCAATATCGCTGCTGCGTCACAAAACCAGTGACGTTACAGCGATATTGCTAGCGATATCGCTATGTGTAAAGGGCCCTTAAGCGGTTTATATCTTGTGGGAATAAAAGGACAAGAAATAGGAAAAACCCAATGTGGCTAAACAAAGAAGTAAGAGGGGCAATTAACAGTAAAAAGAAAGCATTAAAACTACTAAAGCAGGATGGCACCGTTGAAGCTCTAAAAAACTATAGGGAGAAAAATACTTTATCTAGAAAAGTTATTAAAGCTGCCAAAAAGGAAACAGAGAAGCACATTGCTAAGGAGAGTAAAACTAATCCCAAGCTGTTCTTCAACTATATCAATAGTAAAAGAATCAAAAATGAAAGTGTAGGCCCCATAAAAAATTGTGAGGAAAGTATGGTTGTAGATGATGAGGAAAAAGCTAATATATTAAACACCTTCTTCTCCACGGTATTCATGGTGGAAAATAAAATGCTAGGTGAAATGCCGAGAGACAAAGAAACCCTATATTAAGGGTCACCAATCTAACCCAAGAAGAGGTGTGAAACCGGCTAAATAAGATTAAAATAGATAAATCTCCCGGTCTGGATGGCATACACCCACGAGTACTAAGAGAATTAAGTAATGTAAAAGACAAACCATTATTTCTTATATTTAGGGACTCTATAGCGATGGGGTCTGTTCCACAGGACTGGCGCATAGCAAATGTGGTACCAATATTCAAAAAGAGCTCTAAAAGTGAACCTGGAAATTATAGACCAGTAAGTCTAACCTCTATTGTTGGTAAAATATTTGAAGGGTTTCTGAGGGATGTTATTCTGGATTATCTTAATGAGAATAACTGGTTAACACCATATCAGCATGGGTTTATGAGGAATCGCTCCTGTCTAACCAATCTAATAAGCTTTTATGAAAAGGTAAACTATAGACTGGACCAAGGTGAGTCATTGGATGTGGTATATCTTGATTTTTCCAAAGCGTTTGATATCGTGCCACACAAGAGGTTGGTGCACAAAATGAGAATGCTGGGTCTGGGGGAAAATGTGTGTAAATGGGTAAGTAACTGGCTTAGTGATAGAAAGCAGAGGGTGGTTATAAATGGTATATTCTCTAACTGGGATGCTGTGACCAGTGGGGTACCGCAGGGGTCGATGTTGGTACCTATTCTCTTCAACATATTTATTAACAATCTGGTAGAAGGTTTACACAGTAAAATATCGATATTTGCAGAAACTATGTAAAGCAGTCAATACAAGAGAAGATAGTATTCTGCTACAGATGGATCTGGATAAGTTGGAAACTTGGGCCGAAAGGTGGCAGATGCGGTTTAAAAATGATAAGTGTAAGGTTATACACATGGGAAGAAGGAATCAATATCACTATTACACACTGAACGGGAAACCACTGGGTAAATCTGACATGGAGAAGGACTTGGGGATCCTAGTTAATGATAAATTTACCTGGAGCAGCCAGTGCCAGGCAGCGGCTGCCAAGGCAAACAGGATCATGGGGTGCATTAAAAGGGGTCTTGATACACATGATGAGAGCATTATACTGCCTCTGCACAAATCTCTGGTTAGACTGCACATGGAGTACTGTGTACAGTTTTGGGCACCGGTGCTCAGGAAGGATATAACGAAACTAGAGCGGGTACAAAGGAGGGCAACAAAATTAATATATTGGATGGGGGAACTACAATACCCAGAAAGATTAGCAAAATTAGGATTATTTAGTCTAGAAAAAAGATGACTGAGGGGCGATCTAATAACCATGTATAAGTATATAAGGGGACAATACAAATATCTCTCCGAGGATCTGTTTATACCAAGGAAGGTAACGGTCACAAGGGGGCATTCTCTGCGTCTGGAGGAGAAAAGGTTTTTCCACCAACATAGAAGAGGATTCTTTACTGTTAGGGCAGTGACAATCTGGAATTCCCTGCCTGAGGAGTTGGTGATGGCTAGAGTTGAGCGACTTTTGGTTTTTTAGGGTCGAGTTTCGTTTCGTGAAACCCGACTTTTCCAAAAGTCGGGTCGAGCAAGATCGGCCGATTATAGGAAAAAGTCGGGGTCGTCCCGAAACACGAAACCCAATGTAAGTCAATGGGGAATAAAAGTCGGCAGTGAGAGGAGGACAGGAAACACACCTACAGTGCTCATTTGAATGCCAAAAGCATCAATTCTTCTTACTTAAGCTTGTCAACCTTAATTAACTTCATAATACAAGTTACGCACTGAAAAATGGGGGTTATTTGGCTAAAGTTGTGGGGGGGTAGGGCTGGCTCCAGGTTTTCATGTGCCCTGGGCGAAAGAGCGCCCCTTTAACACATACCACAACTCATCATGCTCCGATACGGCAGAGAAATAGCGGTATAGTACAATGAAAAATACTTCACTTTTTACATCTCATGACGAGGCCCATCTATTTCTCCATACAGAATCATTGGTCCCATATAATGTTTGAAACAGTATATGATGAGCTCCACATAATGCTACAGTATATGTTAGTCCCCATGGATGAAGCTCCACTGTCTTATGGGCCCAAATAATGCTCCAAACATAATGGGCCCCATTTCTAATGCTCTAGTGTATAATGGGCCCTGTAAATGCTGCTCCAGTGTCTGATGTCCACCTTTGGAATGTTCCAGTGTATGGTGGGCCCCATCTATCATTCTCCAGAGTATAGTGCTCCCCAAAAATTGCTGTCCCAACATTGAAAACAATCAAATAAGTCTCCTCGCTAGGGAATCCCTGTACTAGTCTGGACTCCTCGTCGTCCCCATCTTCCATCTCACTGCACAGTATTTCAACCTTGCAAGTGCTGTGATCCTGAGCAAGCAGGGGGGGCCCACTCGTTGGCGACGGCACTGGCACAGGGCCCCTGATAGTACGGTGGTGTGTCTGATGGCGGGTGGGCCGAACCTGCACTTTCATCTGCAGCTTCCTCTTTGTCACCGTGTAAGATGGAACTGTATATGGGAAGGGTAACCAGAGTTTCATCAGGGTCAGATTCAGGCCATGTAGCGTGCGAGGGGAATGTAGTGGTCTGGGTCAATGTACCAGCAGATTCATCGAGCAGTGGCTGGGCATCAGTGCACTTGTGTTGCCCCCAGGAGTACGGTCGCCACAGTGGCATTACCTTCATCCTAGGGAGTGTGATGTCATGCTTGGGAGCAACGAAGGATCTCTCTAGCAGGTTAACTGATTGGGCGGCGTTATTCCCACGAGTCATGACCCTCCAAACAGCGTTCATGAAGGCAAAGTGTTTGTTTTACGTGGGCAGTATGGTTGCAAAGCTGAACCTTAAAGGAATGTCCAGAAGGGCACCACCAGGAGTGGAGCCTACGGTTAAATTCGACTCCACATGGGAAACCTCAACCATGCCAGCTACAGAACAGATGCACACATTGCAAGCTTAATTCCGTTAACGAACGAGACTCGGTCATGCCCCGCGGTCCGAGTCCGGCTTACTAGAGGGACACGTGAGGCTCTGGCACATGAGATTGGCCAATAACTGGTGTGTCATGCCCTTACATGTCCGTGGCTGCATGTGCGCTACACTGAAAAGGACAGCGTTTGTCGCTTACAGGTGCAGATAACCCGCTGAACAACGTTAGTGATGGGGATCACTGATTACAATTATTACCCGCGAACGATGATTTCCCAGTAAGTGCAGGTCAACCGCAGTTCCGGAATTAGGCCTAACCGTCATTCCTGAAAAAATGAAAAACTTACGTGTGCAAACCACAGGTGCTGTAGCTTGCTTAACAGCTCGCCAGCCGTTCTCACGCCCAGTATGGATTACACGTGATTGCACAAAAGTGAGAAAGGGTACCGTATCCCCGGATAACATGTATGGATAGCGTACACATTCAAAAGATATGTCTATACATCAGGAGGCAGGCTCAGACGGTGTTAGGCCCAGTATGGCTTGCACGTGATTGCACAAAGGTGAGAAAGGGTACCGTATCCCCAGATAACATGTATGGATAGCGTACACATTCAAAAGATATGTCTATACATCAGGAGGCAGGCTCAGACGGTGTTAGGCCCAGTATGGCTTGCACGTGATTGCACAAAGGTGAGAAAGGGTACCGTATCCCCAGATAACATGTATGGATAGCGTACACATTCAAAAGATATGTCTATACATCAGGAGGCAGGCTCAGACGGTGTTAGGCCCAGTATGGCTTGCACGTGATTGCACAAAGGTGAGAAAGGGTACCGTATCCCCGGATAACATGTATGGATAGCGTACACATTCAAAAGATATACATATATGATAATGCCCAGTATCAGAGAACGAGACAAGGCGGTGACCATGGTCCAAAAACGCCTTGTGCATGGATTACCACTCCATATGCTAATCTTAAAAAGGAGAAAACGGAGTAACGGATACAAAATATATGCAAAAGTATAAATTTTATTAATACTCACATCAAGTGCTGACAAGTATACAAGTTGACTAAAATAGGGGGGATAAGCCCCAATGATACAACAATCAGGACAGACAAGGACAGGGTAAATAAAATGATACCAGTGCTCGAAATCTACATGGCACAACGTTCAGTCAGCCCATGGGCATTGCACATAACAGACATGTGTCTAATGGTAAAAGATAGTCAAATATGGCATACTCAATTAAATGTGTATTGTACATAGTTGTACATGTCTAGAGCGCAAAAAAAAAAAAAAAAAACCATCCAGAGGGGTCAATGTGCAAGTCCAATGGACACTGAACATACATGAATCAATGACATGTGGAAGGATTCTTACATAGTAAATAACATATGTATCAGCATATCAAAACTGCGCAATTGTGCCAGAGAGAACCCGGAAGACGACCCGCCCAGCGGTCCAAATGACCGAAGTGTGGAAACAAGTAAAGGCAGGCTGCTTACCGGGGAGCGGAGGAGGTGAAGGCCCATGCAACGACACCCACAATGGTACCAGTGAGTCCACATGTAGCCAACACAGAAAACACAGGGAAACTAAAAAAATATATATAAAAAGACAAAAAGTTAAAATCATACAAACCGAATGTTGATAGGGCCTAAAAAAATGAAACAATGGTGAGTGCAGCGGAGACAGCAGAAGCTATAAAAATGAGGAGAAACTCAGAGATTCGTTAAGTCCTTTGGGGGTCATAGTATCCAGGGCGACGATCCACTTAGCCTCTCTCTGGGCCAACGCCTTTTTGTAATTTCCAGCTCGGATTCCCAAGTGTACACATTCAATACCTCTTACCATGAAGGACCCCGGGTCACAATCATGGGAGGATCTGAAGTGACGTGGGATGGTCTTAAGGGTAGTAGGATCGACCACTGTCTTGGCCGCCCGAATGTCCCTAACATGCTCACGAACTCTCACACGTAATTCTCTTGATGTGAGGCCCACATATATCAGTGGGCACCCACATGTCGCGTAGTATATGACATTAGTACTACTGCAGGAAATGTGTTGTTTGATGTGAAAATCTTTTTCACCATCGGAGGACTGAAAGGAGGAGCAGCGAAGGACATTCGGGCAGGCAACACAGTGGCCGCAAGGAAAACACCCCCGAGTTGGACCAGTAGATCCAAAGGGGTTCGTTGTCGTCGCGATGTAATGGCTCTTGACCAAAAAATCCCTCAAGTTTCTACATCTTCTTGAAGTCATCAGAGGACGATCACCGATAACCTGGCCCAGAGATGGCTCCGAGCCAAGAATTGCCCAGTGTTTGGCCAAAATGCTCCTCATGTGTTCCCATTCATGATTGAAGGTAGAGATGAAACGTATTGGGGGCAGATCCACCTGACTTAGCAGATCTCCCAGTATTATCACGCCTCGGATAAAGCAAGTCCCTACGGGCAGTAGCCCTGGCTCTACTGTAACCCTTTCGTATGCTCCTGTTACTATATCCCCGGTTGCGAAAACGAGTCTGTAGGTCCCTAGCTTGCCTTTCAAAACCATCCTCGGTGGAGCAGATCCGCCTCATCCTGAGGAACTGACCGACAGGAACGGCCCTGATGGTAGAGGTGTTATGTGCGGACTCGGCATGGAGTAAAGAGTTGACAGAAGTGGGCTTCCTGTACACGTCAGTCTGGATCCGGCGTGTATCGTCGATCTCCAGTGTGACGTCCAGGAAGTCAATAGTTTTAAGATCATATTTAAATGTCAATCTAATGTTAAAAGTATTAGCATTGAGCCATGCCATGAAGTCCCCGAGCTGCTGCAGTGTCCCGTCCCAAAAAAATAAAACATCATCGATATAGCGGTGCCAGCACAGCACATGGGAAGCGGCCGGCGCGCCCTCGTCGCCAAAGATGGATCTCTCCCAGGCACCCAAGAAGAGATTAGCGTACGAGGGCGCACAGGCCGCGCCCATCGCCGTGCCGCACCGCTGACGATAGAATTGATCTTTGAATACAAAAAAATTGTGGGTAAGGACAAACTGCAGCAGCTCAAGGAGTAGTCCACACATCGGGCCGTCCAGGTCGGACATCCCCAGGAAGAGGCGGACCGCATCCAAACCGAGGGTATGGTCAATACATGTATAAAGGGACTCTACGTCCGCGGTCACCAGAAAGGTATGACCGTCCACAAGGACGCCGTCAACCCGCGTGAGGACGTCCGTTGTGTCTTTAATGTAAGATGGTAATAATTCAACCAGTGGTTTGAGGTAGAAGTCAAGAAATTTACATACTGGGTCGCAGAGCCCTTCAATACCAGAAACAATCGGACGGCCAGGCGGCTCGACGGCGTCCTTGTGGATCTTAGGCAAGAGATAGAAGGTGGGTGTCTTTGGGGTTCGGACCATCAGCCCCTCAAAGACCGTTTTGGTTATAATACCCCCCTCCAAAGCTCGAACAAGAATACGCTGAAGGGAGAGCGAGAAGGAGGCAGTCGGGTTATAGGATAACCTTTCGTAAGTATTACGGTTTCTCAATTGCCTATGTGCCTCACGTTCATACATATGTGTAGGCCATACCACGATATTCCCCCCCTTGTCAGCAGGTTTGAAAACCACCCCCGAAAGTGATTGTAATTCGGAGATAGCCTTCCGCTGTCTCCATGTGAGGTTGTCAAATTTACGTCTAGATGGTAATTTTCTGAAATCCTCTGCGACTAGTTTTGTAAAAATGTCGATGGCGGGACTGAGAGACAGGGGGGGGAATCTCGTGGATTTCGGCAAAACGTGTGGAGGAAACTTACTCCTACTTGGTGGTGTCTGCTCATCGAGAAGATCCTCCAAAACTCGAAGTGCCTCCATCTCACTCTCCGTCAACGACTCCTGAGAGATATTCTTATGGTGTAGCTTGCGTAATAGTAGCTTTCTGGAGAACAGGTGAAGATCCTTCAGTGCTACAAAAAAGTTAAAAGGATTAGTGGGGGAGAAAGTCAGTCCACGACTCAAAACCTCCAACTGGGGTTGTGTAAGAGCATGTGTTGAGAGGTTAACTACCTGAAGGCCACCAGCTGAGTAATCAGTAAAATTGCGTCCGGTGTATGTCTTCTTTCTGGCAGATTGCCGTGTAACCACACGTTTAGTTACGGGGTCAGAGCTGGAGCTGAGGGTACCACCTGGATGAGACAGCTGCACCGATGCCTCGTCGTCAACAGAAACAGTGGATTTAATAGATGTAGATCTAGATCGAGAACGTGACATACTCCTATATAACTGTCTGGATCTATCAGGAGGATGGCGCCATCTGTACACATGGGCCGTTAATTTATCCTGTATATCTCGTTTGAGTTTCTTCGTCTTGGTTGCTTGTGTTTCTTGGGCCCATTTTTGGAGGTCAACATCAAGTTCATCGTTAAACTTTTTGAGTGATTCCCCAGTTAAGCCTTTTTGTAAATCCAATTGAATAATTTCGATCTCACTCTCGAGAAGAGTAAGCGTTTTTTTATTTTGTGTTTTCAATAGGTCCAAAAAACCCATAGAACATACATTGGCCAACTCCTCCCACTTGGCTTTGAAATCATCATTCTGAATGGGGAAAGAGGGGAAGACCTGGATACGCAGACCCCTAGGGATAAGATTATTCTGAATATATTTGTCAAGAAATTCATGGTTCCACCATATGCGTGTGCGTTTCCTGAGCAGATCTCTGAATTTCAACATAGCTGCTTGCATATCACCGCTGCAACCACCAGTGTCCCCGCCACTACTGTCCTGGAGAGCATCATTAAGCTGCGCACGCCACGTCGTGTCGCGTGCACGAAAATCCATATTCGGGCAGGAAAATTCTGTGAAAAACACAGATACAATCAATACATATATGATAATGCCCAGTATCAGAGAACGAGACAAGGCGGTGACCATGGTCCAAAAACGCCTTGTGCATGGATTACCACTCCATATGCTAATCTTAAAAAGGAGAAAACGGAGTAACGGATACAAAATATATGCAAAAGTATAAATTTTATTAATACTCACATCAAGTGCTGACAAGTATACAAGTTGACTAAAATAGCGTTTTCGCAACCGGGGATATAGTAACAGGAGCATACGAAAGGGTTACAGTAGAGCCAGGGCTACTGCCCGTAGGGACTTGCTTTATCCGAGGCGTGATAATACTGGGAGATCTGCTAAGTCAGGTGGATCTGCCCCAATACGTTTCATCTCTACCTTCAATCATGAATGGGAACACATGAGGAGCATTTTGGCCAAACACTGGGCAATTCTTGGCTCGGAGCCATCTCTGGGCCAGGTTATCGGTGATCGTCCTCTGATGACTTCAAGAAGATGTAGAAACTTGAGGGATGTTTTGGTCAAGAGCCATTACATCGCGACGACAACGAACCCCTTTGGATCTACTGGTCCAACTCGGGGGTGTTTTCCTTGCAGCCACTGTGTTGCCTGCCCGAATGTCCTTCGCTGCTCCTCCTTTCAGTCCTCCGATGGTGAAAAAGATTTTCACATCAAACAACACATTTCCTGCAGTAGTACTAATGTCATATACTACGCGACATGTGGGTGCCCACTGATATATGTGGGCCTCACATCAAGAGAATTACGTGTGAGAGTTCGTGAGCATGTTAGGGACATTCGGGCGGCCAAGACAGTGGTCGATCCTACTACCCTTAAGACCATCCCACGTCACTTCAGATCCTCCCATGATTGTGACCCGGGGTCCTTCATGGTAAGAGGTATTGAATGTGTACACTTGGGAATCCGAGCTGGAAATTACAAAAAGGCGTTGGCCCAGAGAGAGGCTAAGTGGATCGTCGCCCTGGATACTATGACCCCCAAAGGACTTAACGAATCTCTGAGTTTCTCCTCATTTTTATAGCTTCTGCTGTCTCCGCTGCACTCACCATTGTTTCATTTTCTTAGGCCCTATCAACATTCGGTTTGTATGATTTTAACTTTTTGTCTTTTTATATATATTTTTTTAGTTTCCCTGTGTTTTCTGTGTTGGCTACATGTGGACTCACTGGTACCATTGTGGGTGTCGTTGCATGGGCCTTCACCTCCTCCGCTCCCCGGTAAGCAGCCTGCCTTTACTTGTTTCCACACTTCGGTCATTTGGACCGCTGGGCGGGTCGTCTCCCGGGTTCTCTCTGGCACAATTGCGCAGTTTTGATATGCTGATACATATGTTATTTACTATGTAAGAATCCTTCCACATGTCATTGATTCATGTATGTTCAGTGTCCATTGGACTTGCACATTGACCCCTCTGGATGGTTTTTTTTTTTTTTGCGCTCTAGACATGTACAACTATGTACAATACACATTTAATTGAGTATGCCATATTTGACTATCTTTTACCATTAGACACATGTCTGTTATGTGCAATGCCCATGGGCTGACTGAACGTTGTGCCATGTAGATTTCGAGCACTGGTATCATTTTATTTACCCTGTCCTTGTCTGTCCTGATTGTTGTATCATTGGGGCTTATCCCCCCTATTTTAGTCAACTTGTATACTTGTCAGCACTTGATGTGAGTATTAATAAAATTTATACTTTTGCATATATTTTGTATCCGTTACTCCGTTTTCTCCTTTTTAAGATTAGCATATGGAGTGGTAATCCATGCACAAGGCGTTTTTGGACCATGGTCACCTCCTTGTCTCGTTCTCTGATACTGGGCATTATCATATATGTATTGATTGTATCTGTGTTTTTCACAGAATTTTCCTGCCCGAATATGGATTTTCGTGCACGCGACACGATGTGGCGTGCGCAGCTTAATGATGCTCTCCAGGACAGTAGTGGCGGGGACACTGGTGGTTGCAGCGGTGATATGCAAGCAGCTATGTTGAAATTCAGAGATCTGCTCAGGAAACGCACACGCATATGGTGGAACCATGAATTTCTTGACAAATATATTCAGAATAATCTTATCCCTAGGGGTCTGCGTATCCAGGTCTTCCCCTCTTTCCCCATTCAGGATGATGATTTCAAAGCCAAGTGGGAGGAGTTGGCCAATGTATGTTCTATGGGTTTTTTGGACCTATTGAAAACACAAAATAAAAAAACGCTTACTCTTCTCGAGAGTGAGATCGAAATTATTCAATTGGATTTACAAAAAGGCTTAACTGGGGAATCACTCAAAAAGTTTAACGATGAACTTGATGTTGACCTCCAAAAATGGGCCCAAGAAACACAAGCAACCAAGACGAAGAAACTCAAACGAGATATACAGGATAAATTAACGGCCCATGTGTACAGATGGCGCCATCCTCCTGATAGATCCAGACAGTTATATAGGAGTATGTCACGTTCTCGATCTAGATCTACATCTATTAAATCCACTGTTTCTGTTGACGACGAGGCATCGGTGCAGCTGTCTCATCCAGGTGGTACCCTCAGCTCCAGCTCTGACCCCGTAACTAAACGTGTGGTTACACGGCAATCTGCCAGAAAGAAGACATACACCGGACGCAATTTTACTGATTACTCAGCTGGTGGCCTTCAGGTAGTTAACCTCTCAACACATGCTCTTACACAACCCCAGTTGGAGGTTTTGAGTCGTGGACTGACTTTCTCCCCCACTAATCCTTTTAACTTTTTTGTAGCACTGAAGGATCTTCACCTGTTCTCCAGAAAGCTACTATTACGCAAGCTACACCATAAGAATATCTCTCAGGAGTCGTTGACGGAGAGTGAGATGGAGGCACTTCGAGTTTTGGAGGATCTTCTCGATGAGCAGACACCACCAAGTAGGAGTAAGTTTCCTCCACACGTTTTGCCGAAATCCACGAGATTCCCCCCCTGTCTCTCAGTCCCGCCATCGACATTTTTACAAAACTAGTCGCAGAGGATTTCAGAAAATTACCATCTAGACGTAAATTTGACAACCTCACATGGAGACAGCGGAAGGCTATCTCCGAATTACAATCACTTTCGGGGGTGGTTTTCAAACCTGCTGACAAGGGGGGGAATATCGTGGTATGGCCTACACATATGTATGAACGTGAGGCACATAGGCAATTGAGAAACCGTAATACTTACGAAAGGTTATCCTATAACCCGACTGCCTCCTTCTCGCTCTCCCTTCAGCGTATTCTTGTTCGAGCTTTGGAGGGGGGTATTATAACCAAAACGGTCTTTGAGGGGCTGATGGTCCGAACCCCAAAGACACCCACCTTCTATCTCTTGCCTAAGATCCACAAGGACGCCGTCGAGCCGCCTGGCCGTCCGATTGTGTCTGGTATTGAAGGGCTCTGCGACCCAGTATGTAAATTTCTTGACTTCTACCTCAAACCACTGGTTGAATTATTACCATCTTACATTAAAGACACAACGGACGTCCTCACGCGGGTTGACGGCGTCCTTGTGGACGGTCATACCTTTCTGGTGACCGCGGACGTAGAGTCCCTTTATACATGTATTGACCATACCCTCGGTTTGGATGCGGTCCGCCTCTTCCTGGGGATGTCCGACCTGGACGGCCCGATGTGTGGACTACTCCTTGAGCTGCTGCAGTTTGTCCTTACCCACAATTTTTTTGTATTCAAAGATCAATTCTATCGTCAGCGGTGCGGCACGGCGATGGGCGCGGCCTGTGCGCCCTCGTACGCTAATCTCTTCTTGGGTGCCTGGGAGAGATCCATCTTTGGCGACGAGGGCGCGCCGGCCGCTTCCCATGTGCTGTGCTGGCACCGCTATATCGATGATGTTTTATTTTTTTGGGACGGGACACTGCAGCAGCTCGGGGACTTCATGGCATGGCTCAATGCTAATACTTTTAACATTAGATTGACATTTAAATATGATCTTAAAACTATTGACTTCCTGGACGTCACACTGGAGATCGACGATACACGCCGGATCCAGACTGACGTGTACAGGAAGCCCACTTCTGTCAACTCTTTACTCCATGCCGAGTCCGCACATAACACCTCTACCATCAGGGCCATTCCTGTCGGTCAGTTCCTCAGGATGAGGCGGATCTGCTCCACCGAGGATGGTTTTGAAAGGCAAGCTAGGGACCTACAGACTCGTTTTCGCAACCGGGGATATAGTAACAGGAGCATACGAAAGGGTTACAGTAGAGCCAGGGCTACTGCCCGTAGGGACTTGCTTTATCCGAGGCGTGATAATACTGGGAGATCTGCTAAGTCAGGTGGATCTGCCCCAATACGTTTCATCTCTACCTTCAATCATGAATGGGAACACATGAGGAGCATTTTGGCCAAACACTGGGCAATTCTTGGCTCGGAGCCATCTCTGGGCCAGGTTATCGGTGATCGTCCTCTGATGACTTCAAGAAGATGTAGAAACTTGAGGGATTTTTTGGTCAAGAGCCATTACATCGCGACGACAACGAACCCCTTTGGATCTACTGGTCCAACTCGGGGGTGTTTTCCTTGCGGCCACTGTGTTGCCTGCCCGAATGTCCTTCGCTGCTCCTCCTTTCAGTCCTCCGATGGTGAAAAAGATTTTCACATCAAACAACACATTTCCTGCAGTAGTACTAATGTCATATACTACGCGACATGTGGGTGCCCACTGATATATGTGGGCCTCACATCAAGAGAATTACGTGTGAGAGTTCGTGAGCATGTTAGGGACATTCGGGCGGCCAAGACAGTGGTCGATCCTACTACCCTTAAGACCATCCCACGTCACTTCAGATCCTCCCATGATTGTGACCCGGGGTCCTTCATGGTAAGAGGTATTGAATGTGTACACTTGGGAATCCGAGCTGGAAATTACAAAAAGGCGTTGGCCCAGAGAGAGGCTAAGTGGATCGTCGCCCTGGATACTATGACCCCCAAAGGACTTAACGAATCTCTGAGTTTCTCCTCATTTTTATAGCTTCTGCTGTCTCCGCTGCACTCACCATTGTTTCATTTTTTTAGGCCCTATCAACATTCGGTTTGTATGATTTTAACTTTTTGTCTTTTTATATATATTTTTTTAGTTTCCCTGTGTTTTCTGTGTTGGCTACATGTGGACTCACTGGTACCATTGTGGGTGTCGTTGCATGGGCCTTCACCTCCTCCGCTCCCCGGTAAGCAGCCTGCCTTTACTTGTTTCCACACTTCGGTCATTTGGACCGCTGGGCGGGTCGTCTCCCGGGTTCTCTCTGGCACAATTGCGCAGTTTTGATATGCTGATACATATGTTATTTACTATGTAAGAATCCTTCCACATGTCATTGATTCATGTATGTTCAGTGTCCATTGGACTTGCACATTGACCCCTCTGGATGGGTTTTTTTTTTTTTTTGCGCTCTAGACATGTACAACTATGTACAATACACATTTAATTGAGTATGCCATATTTGACTATCTTTTACCATTAGACACATGTCTGTTATGTGCAATGCCCATGGGCTGACTGAACGTTGTGCCATGTAGATTTCGAGCACTGGTATCATTTTATTTACCCTGTCCTTGTCTGTCCTGATTGTTGTATCATTGGGGCTTATCCCCCCTATTTTAGTCAACTTGTATACTTGTCAGCACTTGATGTGAGTATTAATAAAATTTATACTTTTGCATATATTTTGTATCCGTTACTCCGTTTTCTCCTTTTTAAGACATTCAAAAGATATGTCTATACATCAGGAGGCAGGCTCAGACGGTGTTAGGCCCAGTATGGCTTGCACGTGATTGCACAAAGGTGAGAAAGGGTACCGTATCCCCGGATAACATGTATGGATAGCGTACACATTCAAAAGATATGTCTATACATCAGGAGGCAGGCTCAGATGGTGTTAGGCCCAGTATGGCTTGCACGTGATTGCACAAAGGTGAGAAAGGGTACCGTATCCCCGGATAACATGTATGGATAGCGTACACATTCAAAATATATGTCTATACATCAGGAGGCAGGCTCAGACGGTGTCAGGCACAGTATGGATTTGACGGCCCAGACTACACAGCGGAGGAGCAGGGAGAGGTAAAGATTGCAAATGCTGGGGCCCTGCCCAAGCAAGGGGGGCCCACTCGTGGGCGTCGGTACTGGCACTGGGCCCCTCATAGTACGGCGGTGTGTCTGACGGCGGGTGTGCACCACCACTGTCAGAGACACTTGATTGCACTATGAGGGACCCTTTGCCAGTGCCCGCGCCCAAGAGTCGGCCTACCCACCTGTCCAGGGCAACGGCACTCGCACGGTGTCGTGCGCTAGGTGGTGACCCCGGCCATGGGGGGGAGGCAGCACAGTTAGGGAGTTTTAGAAAGTGGCATATGTTGATGTTGGACATTCAGCTGATGCAAAAGGCGAAATAGGTCAAGTCCCAGGAAGAGGTGGACCAAAGCAAGCCATTTTTCTGTCACCCTATGTGTCATCAGGGGAAGGTGGGACAAAATCCTTGGAAACCCATGCATGGTTCATTTTAATGAAGGTTAGATCATCCACATTTTGGGTTGACAGACGGGTCCTTTTTTCTGTCAGGATTGATCCAGCTGCACTGAAGACTCTTTCCGATAGCACACTTGCAGCTGGGCAAGCGAGCTCCTGTAAGGCATATTGTGCCAATTCAGGCCAGGTGTCCAGTTTAGCGGCCCAATAGTCAAAGGGGAATGACCTGTGTGGGAGAACATTGATATGGGAGGAAAAGTAGTTTGTAACCATAGTTGACAACTGCTGTCTCCTGTCACTTTCCATCGATGCAGTATTACCAGTTGTGTGAGCGGTACTTGAAAAATCTGTCCACAACATTGTCATGAAACCCCTGTCTCCAACGCCACTTCTGCTGTGTGCACCATGAACACCTCTGCCAAGCTGCCCCCGGCCCGTACGGCTCGTGTGAGAACCATCACCGCTGCTGTGTGCTGGGAATGCCTCAAGCAACCGATTTACCAGAGTTGCTTGTTTATTAGCCAATATTAGGTCAATGTTCTCCTGTGGCATGATGTTTTGTAATTTGCCTTTATAGCGTGGATCCAGGATGCTGGCCAACCAGTAGTCGTCATCGTTCATCATTTTGGCAATGCGGGGGTCCCTTTTTAGGATCCGCAAGGCATAATCTGACATGTGGGCCAATGTTCCCGGTGTCAATGATGCACTGCGAGTGCTGGTTGGAGGAGCACTTTCTGGCAAATCCACATCCCTCCAGTCACGCACAAACCCTGTACCAGACCTTGCCACGCCAACATTTTCACTTGCCCCACGAGATGCATCCTCCTCCCCTAAGTAATCATCCCCATCATCATCCTTCTCCTCCTCTTCTTCCTCCACTTCGTCCAGGAGAGGTCCCTGAGCAGACAATGGCTGAATGTCATCAAGGATTCCCTCCACCTCTTCCTCCTCGTCAACATTGGCTGCAGACGCCTGCTCCTTAAGGTGCATCAAAGTTTGCATGAGCAGACGCATAAGTGGGATGCTCATGCTTAGGATGGCATCGTCTGCGCTTACCAGCCGTGTGCATTCCTCAAAACACTGAAGGACTTTACAGAGGTCTTTCAGCTTCGACCACTGCACACCTGTCAACTCCATGTCTGCTCTCAAAGTGCCTGGCCGTGTATCCTCCCACAAATGCATTATGGCCTGCCTCTGCTCGCACAGCCGCTCCACCATGTGCAGGGTGGAGTTCCACCTTGTTGCAATGTCGATAATGAGGCGGTGGTTGGGAAGGTGGAGCAATCGCTGCAGCTTCTGCATACGAACGGAGTGTACAGGCGACCGGCGGATGTGCGCGCACAGTCTTCGCACCTTATGGAGCAGGGCTGTTAACTCCAGATAATTTTTGAGGAAGCACTGCACCACCAGGTTCAAGGTGTGAGCCAAGCAAGGTATGTGGCTGAGTTTTGAAAGGGCTATGGCTGCCACAAAATTACGGCCGTTATCACTAACTACCTTGCCTGCCTCAAGATGTACACTGCCCCGCCATGACTCAGTTTGTCGCTTCAAGTACTCGGCCAGCACCTCGGCGGTGTGTCTGTCGCCCAAACACATCATCTGCAACACAGCCTGCTGACGCTTTCCACTAGCTGCTCGATAGGGGGACACCTCGTGTGCAACAGTGGCAGCTGCAGATGGAGTGCTCGTACGACTGCGCTCTGTGGATGAGCTTTCGCTTCTGGAGGAGGAGGAGGAGGAGGGTCGAACGCCTACAGCCAACTGTTTCCTATACCGTGGGCTATGCAGCACTGTCCCACCAACGCTGTCCCCTGTGGACCCTGCATCCACCACATTAACCCAGTGCGCAGTGATGGACACGTAACGGCCCTGGCCATGCCGACTGGACCATGCATCAGTTGTGAGGTGCACCTTTCCACTCACTGACTGCTTGAGTGCATGGACAATGCGGTCTTTCACATGATGGTGGAGGGCTGGGATGGCTTTGCGAGAGAAGAAGTGGCGACTGGGTAGGTCATAGCGTGGTACTGCATAGGCCATGAGTTCGTGGAAAGCTGCGCTAGGGCATCATCTCAAACGAGATTAGTTTGGCAATGTGGGCGTTCAAATCCAGTGTACGCGGATGAGAGACTGAGTACTTTCTTGACCTACTCATAGTGTCTGGGAGGGTGAGCTGGACTTGAGAGCTGCATATGGTGGAAGTAGCGGTGGACAGGGCGGACTGAGAGAGGGTTGATGATGGTGATGGAGTTGGTGTTCTTTCTGATGGCCTTGATTCAGTATTTCGTTGATATAACAGTGGGATTCCCTAACTGCTGTGGCCTTGCAACGACACCTCAACATTTGCTGCTGTGCTAACCGGTGGGCTTACAGTGGGGGAAACAATGTAGCGTTGCTGACTACCTTCTTTGTGATCAGTTGCACATGTGGCACTTGAGGTTTGGTGTTGTGTCCACGCTTGCAAGTGCATGCTGGTTAAATGTCTAAGCATGCAACTGGTATTCAAATTTTTCAGATTTTTCCCACGGCTAAAGGTCTTTGCGCACTTATTACAGATAACCTTGGCCTGATCATGAGGATTTTGTTCAAAAAAGTGCCACACTGCACTCTTCCTACTTTGGCAGACATTTTGCGGCCTAGCACGCTGTGATGTTTTGACCCTCTGGACAAGCTGTCCAGCAACTCTTTTGATTTTTGGAACCTGTCTTTGGAGTGCTCCGGGCCTGCCAGATAACAGCTGTTGCGATGTCGATGTCTGCTGTGGATGCTCCTCATCTGAGCTATTGGAAGCAGCACCCTCTTCCCCCAACGGATGCCAATCTGGGTCAACAACTGGGTCATCCATCACCTCTTCAATGTCATGTGCACCTTCCTCTGTGTCACCGTGTATGGTGGTATAGTGTGCGGGAAGGGGCACCTGAGTCTCATCAGGGTCAGAATCTGGCTCTGTACACTGCGAGGACAATGTAGTGCTCTGAGTGAATGTACGAGCAGAATCATCTATCAGCGGCTGTGCATCAGTGCACTCCATGTCAGATTCATCTTGGCCTGGGTAATTCACCATTTCACTTGATAATCCAGGCATGGTATGTGAAAACAGCTCCATGGAGTAATCAGTAGTATGGCCTGCGTCATCCTTCAATCTTGGTTGGGGTGAAGGACACAAGGAAAGGTGTGGTTCATGAACATGAGCCTCCAATGACGACTCAGTGCTTTTACTTTTTACAACTTCAGAAGAGGAGGAGATAGAGCTGGAGGCTGAGTCAGCAATGTAAGACAAATCTTTTTCCTGATGCTCTGGCGTTAAAAGCGGTTTGCCAACTCCTAGAAAACTAAGCCTTCAAAGCCAGATGGAGCCAGACGATGACGCAGGCTCAACACCTCCTGTATTCGGTCCTATTTTGCTTTTGCCACTACCATCAGATCCACCACCAACACCATCATTACCAGCTGCCAACCCCCGCCCAATTCCACGGCCTCTTCCACCAGCCTTCCTCATTTTTGGTAGAAATGTAGACAAAATCCAACAAACTATATAGTAATGTAAAACAAGGTACAAGGTGTCTATAGGACAGGGGAGATTTAGATTTTCTGCACACACTAGTGGACACTGGACACTTTTGGATTGTGTGAGGCCCACTGAATATCAGAGCGCTATGTCACAGGCTCGATGGCACAGGTGTGAAAAAAGTGACTACAGGATAAGGGAGATTTTGAATTTCTGCAGACACTTGTGGACACTGGACACTTGGATTGTGTGAGGCCCACTGAATATCAGAGCGCTATGTCACAGGCTCGATGCAACAGGTGTGAAAAAAGTGACTACAGGATAAGGGAGATTTTGAATTTCTGCAGACACTTGTGGACACTGGACACTTGGATTGTGTGAGGCCCACTGAATATCAGAGCGCTATGTCACAGGCTCGATGCAGCAGGTGTGAAAAAAGTGACTACAGGATAAGGGAGATTTTGAATTTCTGCAGACACTTGTGGACACTGGACACTTTTGGATTGTGTGAGGCCCACTGAATATCAGAGCGCTATGTCACAGGCTCGATGGCACAGGTGTGAAAAAAGTGACTACAGGATAAGGGAGATTTTGAATTTCTGCAGACACTTGTGGACACTGGACACTTTTGGATTGTGTGAGGCCCACTGAATATCAGAGCGCTATGTCACAGGCTCGATGGCACAGGTGTGAAAAAAGTGACTACAGGATAAGGGAGATTTTGAATTTCTGCAGACACTTGTGGACACTGGACACTTTTGGATTGTGTGAGGCCCACTGAATATCAGAGCGCTATGTCACAGGCTCGATGGCACAGGTGTGAAAAAAGTGACTACAGGATAAGGGAGATTTTGAATTTCTGCAGACACTTGTGGACACTGGACACTTTTGGATTGTGTGAGGCCCACTGAATATCAGAGCGCTATGTCACAGGCTCGATGGCACAGGTGTGAAAAAAGTGACTACAGGATAAGGGAGATTTTGAATTTCTGCAGACACTTGTGGACACTGGACACTTTTGGATTGTGTGAGGCCCACTGAATATCAGAGCGCTATTTCACAGGCTTGATGGCACAGGTGTGAAAAAAGTGACTACAGGATAAGGGAGATTTTGAATTTCTGCAGACACTTGTGGACACTGGACACTTTTGGATTGTGTGAGGCCCACTGAATATCAGAGCGCTATGTCACAGGCTCGATGGCACAGGTGTGAAAAAAGTGACTACAGGATGAGGGAGATTTTGAATATCTGCAGACACTTGTGGACACTGGACACTTTTGGATTGTGTGAGGCCCACTGAATATCAGAGCGCTATGTCACAGGCAGAAATTGGCTAGTGTATCACAAACTACAAGATGTATGTAGAATTGGGCAGAATAGGAATCTACCTAGAGTGTAGGTCTGTAAGAACAGAACAAGTCCTCCACTTATCCTTCCACAGTGACACACAGATAGCTTCACTGTGGCTGTGATAACAGCCGTTACACGGTACTGTGTGAGGAGCGTACACCGCTGTATGGTGTGAATAAATGCACGCTCAGTACCTCAGCAGGACAAAAAAAAAAATTGGGATTGCTTTTAAAAAAGCAGTTTGCAGAGCAGTGGGGAAACAGCAATGCAGCTGTCAGGAAGCCTTAGAAGGCAGCCTAACAACCAACACCGCTGATCCACCACAATATAGCCTCCCCTTGCACTGCACACACAGTGACTGGTGTGTTGCACAGGCAAAATCGCTAGCAGCAGAAGCAGTTTTTTTTTCTTCTTCCCTGCCTAACGCTCTCCCTACAGAATCAGCAACCTCTCCCTATGCTAAGATCGGCAGAAGTAAGATGGCGGTCGGCGTGCACGCCCTTTTGAAAGATGGTGGTGACCCCTGCCTATGTCATCACGTTGCCCACAGTGTCCGTGGATCCTGATTGGCTGAAAAAGAGCGCAAAACAAACTTTTGAAACGCGACTTTGGCGCGTAAGTCGCCGACCTTGTGGCCGACCTCATCCTAGGGTCGGGTTTCGTTTCATGAAACCCGACTTTGCCAAAAGTCAGCGACTTTTGAAATTTTTTGACCCATTTCGCTCAACTCTAGTGATGGCGAACTCAATTGAGGGTTTCAAGAGAGGCCTGGATGTCTTCCTGGAGCGTAACAATATTGTATCTTACAGTTAGGTTATTTAGAAGGACGTAGATCTGTGGATTTATTCTGACTGAATATAGGCTGAACAGGAGGGACAAATGTCTTTTTTCTGCCTTGCTAACTATGTTAGTATGTTAAACTATATCCATTATTATATTATTTTAAAAATTAGTGGCACATGTGTAATCACATATGGAAGAAGCAAACCTACACATTTCAGCATTATACGCCTTCTAATGGTCTGCATAACGTCTCACACTTATACTGAAATCCAAGATCACATGTCACAAATTAGCCAATCAAAAATGTTTTAAAGTCAAGCGTTGAAAACAAATTATAAATGGAAGCATACTTACATGTATCACATGTATAAGACTCTGAAAAAAATACAAACCTGAAAAATGCAAAAATAAATAAGAGAATGGTAATTTAAATTCTGCTTAAAATGAAACCCCATTTGGGACCCTAGACTAATTTTAAGATCCACGAGCTTTCTCTAGTGAGCAATTTCCATCTATGGTTATCCTTACTTTTAGTGGACCCATCCTACTACTCACATATTGAGGTTCATAAAATGGACATTCAATCAAGTCAAACAGCAAAACATGTATTACAGACCGCTAATAAAACTCCTAATGCTGAATGTTTTACTATTATGGTAAACTTAACAAAAACTTGATTTGTTTATGAAACCGCAGGTTTTACAACCATTGTCAGTGAAGCCAAAAAATCAGATAAAGACACGATTTTTTTGAAAATGTTTATTTTTTACATGTAACATGTCAAGAGACAATATGGAAGGAATAGTAGATGTTCTTTAAGGGACATATCTGATATCTTGTTGAAATATTTCATTTAGCCTTTTATCTTGGAGAAACATCGGGAAGTATTTTTTAATACTGTTTTTTCATTGCATTGTATGCTAAAGTCAGTAATAAAAGTGATGCCCTGGCTCTTTTGTTTGCACTTTACTTGTTTTTATCAAATAATAGGCTGTCTTTATCAATTTTTGACACTATTTCACAGGCTCTGTTCAGTCACCAATATTTTCAAGTCTAGCACAGACTTTATTCATCTCCAATAGTGTATTTTCTGAACAATTCCTTTTATTTCTTATTAATTTACCCAATGGAATATTCTTTTTAATATGTGATGGATGGCTCGATTGTGCTTCTAAAATAGAATTACAAGATAATGGGTTTCTATTTAGGCATATTTGCATTGTGCCTGTGTCAGAATTACCTACTAACGTGATATCCCAAACTTAATACTAATATTGGATAAAGAGCTTGTAAATTTCGTGAAAATTCAAACAATTTGAGATTTGAGTTGCAGTTCTCAAGAAAAAAAAAACTTGCCAGTCACCAGTTCCCACAATGATAAAGAATAAGAGAGTGGGCAAATGTCTTTTTGCTGCATGGCTACATGGAATTTCTCATAATGCTCTGTACAGTAGTGGTATCTGGACCTTCACTCCCGATGGAGCACAGTTTGATTGGCAGAGTAATTTTCCATCTTACTTTGTGAATGTTAAGTCTTTCTGTTCTGTAGTGTGTAAGCTGTTATAGTCAGCATGGTCCTCTCTCTCATAGGGTGTAAGCTCTCTCCTGTAATGTGTAAGCTCTTATGGTTCAGTGGGGTTCCCTCTCTCTCTCCTATAGAGCGCAAGCTCTTATGGTCAATGGAGTCCACTCTCTACTCTCCCCCACATGTATTTTCTGAGCAATTACAAGCTTTTGTATATGTAGATTTACACAAATTTGTTTTCCGCAAATCAAATTTTTTTTGCAAAATTTGGGGAAGCCAACAAGTTTGAACTTCAAAAGATTCGTTCATCTTTAGTGCTAAGCACAGCATAAGGTTTTTTTGTTGTATCTATGTTCCCTTTCTCATCTCTATCTGCCCTTTTGTGCACTCAGCTTCACATAGCTGAATTGGCGGTCCTATTCTTTTCTGCTAATATTACATTTCCCTTGCTTTTCCTCAGTACTACAGACCCTTCCTCTACTCCTGTGTGCACCACTTCTATGCACTCATTGCTCCCGTACTGTCCCTTGATGGACTGATTTCATCTTTTGCCTTGTACATTGGTATAGATGCAGTGTGGTTTATATCATTAGTTGGTTCTAACAGAACTCAACGGTTCCTCATTCCTCCACAGCAGCAGTGCAGTGCTGTGCTTGTTGCCTGCTGCAGAAAGATCAGTCACATGAAACTGAAAATGCATGTGGCAGAAGATAATCCTCCTCATATACATCAACAGAGTGGGATTTGCAATTTCACATCACTGAACTCTCAGCCAAAGAGCAAACCCTACGCAGCTATTCTCAACCCCTGTACATGAAGCATGCTTATGTATATTTCTCCTCTCAGTGCCCTCTATAGAGCACATCATAAGAAGGTACAAAAAGCTAACCAGTTAAGGAGATAAAATAAAAAATTGTTATTTGTGTAACTTAAAATAAAAAACAAAGCTATTGGATAATTATGCTGGTAATACTGTAGGAAGAGTGCCTGAAACAACTGATGAGTAAATTGAAGTTTAAGAACAGTCCACGTGTTCGAAACGCGTCTCAGTTGTTCCAGGCACTCTTCCTCCGGTATTACCGGCATAATTGTCCAACAGCTTTGTTTTTCATTTTAAGTTACACAAATAAAGATTTTTGATTTTATCTCCGGAGCTGGATATCTTTCCGTACCTTCTTGTGTAAGAGTTCCACGTCAGGCAGAGACACTATTCCGTGCTCGGACCATGCCACATACTGTGGGAATCATCATAAGGGTGAGCTGAATTTAAACTTTTATGTGATAGAGCCTGTTATGCACTATATGTCTCCTTTCTGCCCCTCTATATACAGCCCATCCTGTAGTATATCTCTTTTCTATACTCTCTATATATAGCCAATCCTGCAATATATTTCCCTTTTCTGTCTACTCCTTATATTGTCTATCCTGCATTATATCTCTTCGTTCTGTCCCATGTATATATAACCCCAACCTGAAATATATCTCTTTTCTGTCTCTTTAATATACAGCCCTTCTTGCAATAAACCTCTATTTTCTGTCCCATGTATGTATAGCCCTATCCTGCAGCATAACTCTCCTTTCTATCTCCTCTAAATACAGACCACCCTGAAATATATCTTTCCTTCTTGTCCCATCTATATACATCTCATCGTGCACTACATTGCTCTTCTTAGTTACCAGCACACAAGCACACCACTGCCTCCTTGTATGATCTCTCTGCACTGTGATGAAGGACGCCATGCCCCTCTTCGTGACATCATCCTTTACAGTAGAAACTCCATTTTAGACACATGCTGGAGCACATCTATGCTGGTAGGATCTCAGATGAAAGAGGCCACACTGTGTATGAGTAACCAGTGCACCTTGAATTACAGGAAGGTTCAAATGGCAACTGAAGACAAAAGAGCCTTGGAGGGTCATCCTTGGGGGTATGGTGATATCCCATATGTGATGGGTTATATTGGCACAAATGAATAAATATATGTGTAAATTATTATAAGACCCCATTGTCATCTTATGGAAGGTATTGCTGCAAAGTACAGAAAGAGTTAATCATCACAAGCTGCAGGATTTGATCACATATCCAAGGAAGTGAGAACAACATGACATTCAGTATGAAATATTCTAGGATCACATAATGTCCTGTCAGTGACACCAAAGGTGCATACTGATCTTCAGGTGACACAGCATGACCACTATAAGCATGAAGGAGCACGGTGCTGGAGATTGGAGAGGTGAGTGACAGAGCAAGCCGGCGCAGGTTGTGACGCTATGGTGGCATAAGGTTTCTTCATGTTATTTTTTGGTCTGTACTTTTTAATTGAACATAGGAAGGGATCTCAAGACAAAGGAGAAGAGACACATTGCATAATGTTTCTTGCTGGAGGGAGAACTACTTGAATTCATATAGTTTCTGTGGTACAACTATAGGGATTAGTGATGAGCGAGTATACTCGTTGCTCTGGTTTTCCCTAGCTTGCTCGGGTGGTCTCTGAGTATTTTGGCGTGCTCAGAGATTTAGATTTTGTTGTCTCAGTTACATGATTCGCGACTTGTAGACAGGCTGAATACATGTGTGGAATGCCTGTTTGTTAGGGAATTCCTACATGTATTCATCCTGTCTACAAGTCACAAATCATTCAGCTGATGAGATCTAAATCTCTGAGCACGCCAAAATACTCGGAGACCACCCGACCATGCTCAGGAAAACCCGAGCAACGAGAATACTCGCGCATCACTAATAGGGATCAAAGCTGATGCAGAAGCAACTGGATCCCAAAGAAAGGGAAGCCACTGGGAACCAAAGTTCACATTTGCATGAGATAACTCACATGAAGACTCACTTGAAGCAGAGTAGACGAACCATCCAACCACCCAACAGGTCCTTCTGCAGAGGTGACTGGACTCTAATATGCTGTTAAGTATTTTAATCACTTTTCTGACCATATTTGTACGCTATATACATTTTTTGGCTTCCTTGCTTTTTTGCCAAAATTTTCATAATTAAATCAAAAATTCTAAGTTTTTCTGTGATTCTTAAAGCTTTTGTTACTTTTGTCGCAAGTATAAAAATTGTGCATAAAAATGTTATGAAACACAACATGAGCAGTATTGTTAGGGTGTGTTCACAGAAAGCATTCCTACAGCGTTTGTGTTTACAGCAGCAATTAGCGGTAAACTACGTACATTTTTTTCCCTAGTGGTTCTAGGCTGCACGACAAGAGCAGCAGTACAACTGCTAGGTGTTAATACATCCTCAGGCTATATTCACATAGTGTTATCAAATTATATTTTTTAGAGTACATGCCAAGGGCATGCCGATTAATTTGCAGACTTGCAAAGGGTTAAATCTGCTGTAAATCCCCAGCAAAATCTGTGGCAGTGTTTTTATAAATTCTTATGTGCTGCTTCCAACAAGTGCTTCACCCTCTCTATAGCTTCAATGTACAGATAGCACTGAGGATGCCATAATCAACACGACAGGTACACACGTTGCATGTTTATTGCAGAATGTCAGTCTAATTTCAGTACAATGGAGATGAAAAATTCTGCAAATTTGAGGCACGGTGTAGATTTTGAAATCTGTAGAATTCCCTTTCTGATGCAGAATTGCAAATTTTGTGTATTGCAGTGCGATGATAATAATGCACTGCTAAAGGCGCAACACATAACTATGTGTGCGGGTCTGTTCCCAAATTCTTTACAACCAGCTCTAAAGATTATATCATTCGGAGACACAATGGTCGAACACTGTATAAGCCTAAAGATAAGAATAAGTAAAAAAAAAAATCAAGTGTGAAATTGTATAATAATTATTTTGTAAATAACAATCTTCTAAAGTAAATCAAACTTTATACTTTTACTAGCAAAATCACCACGGCTTCATTCACGTTGGTTACGCTTGCTAAGGTTACATTTTCAGTTTCGCCCTGGAGTTGACAACATCTTCAGTATTTAAAATTAGTTTTTTTCAATTCTTCTTTTTTGTTAGTTTGATGTTAACAGTTGTTTATTTTTACAAATTTGTTGTAACACTGAGGAGAACAACAACTACTTTATGAACAAATTTTTATTACATATTAAAATTGACTCTACTTTCACAAACACATAAAAAGTTAAGAGGGGAACAGCATAGTGCAACCTTTCACCCCCCTCCCCGTAATGTAACCTATCAATGGTTAACGGACAAAGGAGTAAGATTGATTTACCGATACATAGCTGCTTTTTGGTAAACAACTTTTTTTTGCTTTACCTTCAGGTGTATGTATGAAAACATTTTGGGGGGGTTACCTGCCCTAGAGCATGCAACGTAGAGGTGACTATGTGGAAAAATACGGGCTCTCCAAATTAATGCCGACTACTTTAAGTGATTGACCTTGTGTTTTGTTTATAATCATAGCAAATGCAAGTCGGATTGGGAATTGCAGACACTTAAAATGGAAGGGCATGTGGCTTGGTAGCAGGGGGATACACAGAATGTGAATATTTCCTCCCTTAGAGTTTCCCATAAGAATAGTTATTTATTATGCTTTGCTTATATAGCACTATCATATTCCTCAGCGCTTTACATACATTATCATCACTCTCCCCAATGGAGTTCACAATCTAAATTCTCTATCAATATGTCTTTGGAATATATAGTGGCTTTAATAACATTGGACATGAGTCTATTAACACACAACCTTATATCGTTACACAATTTTGGTGGGTCCAGGATCCTAAGCAACATCATTGGAGCTCATATTTTTAAAGTGAGCCTATGTGGTGGCATTCCAGGAGGCTCCAAAGAATACAGGAACTCCAATGGGTACATTAAGGCTTCTTCACTTTCCATTACTGAATCAATGGACATGTACACTGCATGCAGAATTATTAGGCAAGTTGTATTTGAGAGGATTCTTTTTATAATTGAACAACAACTATGTTCTCAATCAACCCAAAAGACTCATAAATATCAAAGCTTAATAATTTTGGAAATTGGAGTGGGTTTTTTTTAGATTTGGCTATCTTAGGAGGATATCTGTTTTTTCAGGTAACTATTGCTGTGCAGAATTATTAGGCAACTTAATAAAAACCAAATATATACCCATCTCACTTGTTTATATTCACCAGGTAAATCAATATAACAACACAAAATTTGGAAATAAACATTTCTGACATTCAAAAAAAAAAAAAAAAAAATCAGTGACCAATATAGCCACCTTTCTTTACAATGACACTCAAAAGCCTTCCATCCATAGATTCTGTCAGTTGCTTGATCTGTTTACGATCAACATTGCGTGCAGCAGCCACCACAGCCTCCCAGACACTGTTCCGAGAGGTGTACTGTTTTCCCTCCCTGTAGATCTTACATTTTGTGAGGGACCACAGGTTCTCTATGGGGTTCAGATCAGGTGAACAAGGGGGCCATGTCATTATTTTTTCTTCCTTTAGACCTTTAATGGCCAGCCACGCTGTGGAGTATTTGGATGCATGTGATGGAGCATTGTCCTGCATGAAAATCATGTTTTTCTTGAACGATACCTACATCTTCCTGTACCACTGCTTGAAGAAGGTGTCTTCCAGAAATTGGCAGTAGGTCTGGGAGTTGAGCTTCACTCCATCCTCAACCCGAAAAGGTCTCACAAGTTCATCTTTGATGATACCAGCCCATACCAGTACCCCACCTCCACCTTGCTGGCGTTAGTCGGAGTGGAGCTCTCTGCCCTTTACTGATCCAGCCTCGGGCCCATCCATCTGGCCCGTCAAGAGTCACTCTCATTTCATCAGTCCATAAAACCTTAGAAAAATCAGTCTTAAGATATTCCTTGGCCCAGTCTTGACGTTTTATCTTGTTTTTTGTTCCAAGGTGGTCATTTTTCAGCCTTCCTTACCTTGGCCATGTCCCTGAGTGTGGCACACCTTGTGCTTTTTGATACTCCAGTAATGTTGCAGCTCTGAAATATGGCAAAACTGGTGGCAAATGGCATCTTGGCAGCTTGACTCTTGATTTTCCTCAATTCATGGGCAGTTATTTTGTGCCTTTTTTTTATCAACATGCTTCTTGCGACCCTGTTGACTATTTGCCATGAAACGCTTGATTGCTCGGTGATCACGCTTCAAAAGTTTGGCAATTACAAGACTTCTGCATCCCTCTGCAAGACATCTCACAATTTTTGACCTTTCAGAGTCCGTCAAATCTTTCTTCTGACCCATTTTGTCAAAGGAAAGGAAGTTGCCTAATAATTAAGCACACCTTATATAGGGTGTTGATGTCATTAGACCACACCCCTCCTCATTACAGAGATGCAAATCACCTGATATACATAATTGGCAGTTGGCTTTCAAGCCTATACAACTTGCAGTAGGACAACATGTGTAAAAAGGATGATGTGATCAAAATACTCATTTGCCTAATAATTCTGCACACAGTGTATGTGGTCGCTGCACCAGGCAGTCTTCTCAGTATTTGTAGATTTATGAAGCTGTCACTATCATTTTAATAGCTAGGATTGCGCATTAACAAAGCCACTGATGGTTGTTAAAATCATTACACATATCAGGGAAATTTTGGTCAATAACCTCCAGTACCGAGGATGTCATTTTGCAAAAGTCTTCCGGGAAGGAAATTAGTAGTGGAATCTGTAGGGAACTTGTCGTTTCCGAGGCATATTAGGTGATGTGTAAATTTGTCTGCAGTAGTATTTCCCATCAAGTGAACATGCATATTATTAGTCAGAGTTAACTTCTGAATATGTCTACATAGATAAGAAGATTTTAAACAGGCATTCAGCTCATCTACTGGTGTTGCCCCCTTAAGAATAGGTAATTGTCATGGCCCAGTGTTTGTAATCTTTGATCAGACCACGCTTTTGGCATGCCTCCAACACGGTTTTGATTTATCCTACTCCTGCACTTCACCTTCATAATAAAAGGTGCAGGTTTCTTTTAGCAGTGCAGGGGTTAATCTGCTCAGTTGAGCACTTCTGGAAACTTTCCTGCATTAAGATCAGCTGTTCTCTGTTAGCCACCCCCATCTCCTATATACTCTGGGCCCTGGCTAGCACTCATTGTCAGAGAGAATTTTTGCGGCATGACTGGAGGTTGTTGTTGGTTTTTATTTGAGAAGGCATTTGGTGGATTTATCTGTGACTGTTGCTAGGTTTTGGATGTGTGATAATTCCCCTTCTTTTCCTACTTTCTTTTAACCCCATCCTCCCCTCCCCAGTGTATTCCTCTGTTGTTTATGTGAGTATATTTGTATGATTGGCATCTTTCATTATCCCTGTTATCCTGTTCGTATTATCTTGTTAGTCTGGTTGGTGTATTAAGGTACACTACTCCTCTCTTTTCTGAGTGGGGTACAACCTGAGCACAGATTCAGGAGCTAAAGCAAGGTATGTTGCCCCGGTGTCTTCACCATCAGAAGTAATCCAGGGCACAGGGCGAGCTAGGGCACCCCTGACATTAGGGACAGGGAAGGAGCCCCTGGTCCCGGAACAATCGACTCCCTGTAAGTTTGACACAGCTCATCTTCAACTGTGTTTAAATCTGTGAAAGACGTTTGCCCACAGTGTGAAGTAGTAAAAGTACGTACTAGCACTCTGTGTTGTTTGGATGAACTGTATACACGCGTCCAAGAGCATTACTGGAATGTCCGTCTCATCCTTGCACCTTGAAAATATTTTTCTCAGTTTATTCTATAAAAAAACCATACTGTTCATGTGGCAATTAAGCAGCACATAGATCAAGAAGTGTTAAACAGTCACAAATTAAAGTTAAAATACTTTATTTCAACAAATATAAAATTAAGTTGAAAAATGTTTATTCTATGTATAATATTTTGGAATGTCTGAACATAAAATCCTCGCAAATGGATCTGCTTGACACAGGAGAAAGAAAGCTGTTAATGATGTATTAGGTGGTTGAGCAACTCTTTCCTCTGCATTGTTGGTAGTGAAATAATTTCGTCCATTTTCAAGATGTAGCCTGAGATAAGCTACAGTCAGATGCCTTTCATGGATGGGAAAATTTAGGAGTCGCCACACGGATTTGTTACTACTTATATACCTTCCCATCTGATAACGCATAATCTCATCAGATGCGCATTTTTGATTGTGTAGCAGAAAATCTGCCATATCACTGCCCTTGTTAATGTATTTTCAAATGTATTTGATTGACTTCACAGAATTACAATATTCTACAATAAGGTGCTTGTCAAACAGTTTTGGAAGCAGTGGAGTGTAAGGTACAACCCACCGGTTACCTATTTCAATATCTGCGTACTGATTAACCCTATTAAATCTGATTGTTACAGTATATTCTCCCTGTCCAGGTTTCTGTCTTCTGTAAAGTGGATAAACATCATCTCCTGTCTGTGTTTCTTCAATCAAGTTGTGAGGATACTTTTTAATGCATTTTCCTTCCTTCATGCATGGCGATCTTGGGTTAAGTGACCCACATGGCCTGTGGATCATACTTTTCTAAACAGTTTCAAAAAGTACCAGCTCCTCTTCTCGGTTTGGAAGCTCAAATAAAATAGCACTGTCAATTTGATCTCGGAGTATCTTGTCCTTTAGCCATATCATTATGAGCATGCGGAAGACCTCTTTTTTGCTACTCAATTTTATACATCCAACATTGAGTTTCCCCAAAAAATATGACACCTTGTATTTATGTGGCGCCCCTGAGGCTCAGTCGCCACAGAGGTACTGCACCTTCTCCTAAGGTGTAGTGCCCCACCATCCGGGTAAGGTGGGAACTCCTTTCCACACTCCAACACTTGCACCCCACACAACAGGGTAGTTCTGCACAACCACATTGCGGCTCCTTGCTCAGAGGGTAGCAGAGCACCTTTGGTGGTTCCCTGCTTGGAACACTGGACGTGCTGGGAGGTGGGTGGAGTTAAGATACATAAAAGAGTGGGACAGTGTAGGAGGACAGGGTCAGTCTGACAGAAGGTCAGTCGGGTTGGAAGTCACTCAGACAGGAGTGAGGATCCCTGGAAGAAGGGATGGAGGAAGGAGTGCTGCAGTTGCCTCAGTGATCTGAGCCAGCTGGCACGGGAAAGGAAAAGAAGGAGAAAGACGTAGAACTGAAACCTAAGCATCCATAAGAAAGAAAGACAAGTACGGAACGAAAGAGTAGAGAGAACACACAGGACGTGGGTTAGAAGAGGATCCCTGCCTATAGGTTCTCAGTGCAAGGCCGGGGCCCGATCACCGAGGTTGTATGGACACATATGGTTCTGCAGCAGACACCGGTGGAGTAGTTGGCTGTAAATGCACTACTCCCATCTAAGACTTGGGGCACAACAGCAGTTGGATAGAGAGCCGGGACTCAGGAGAAGGGAGTCCCCGAAGCAGGCTACAGCTGTCTGCCGTACAAGTAGAGTTCTTGGGAACATCTGACAGGAGGAACTCCAGTGTAACTCAGTACTAGAAGATCTTCGCACTTTAAGGCGCTATAGAGGAGTCGTTCAGAAAGGTACATGTTGGCAGAGTGTTGGAGGGGAGAATCCTAACTTGCCCGGAGGTTGATTGAGCCTCTGACCCGGAGGACACAGCCCGGAGGCAGGCACCTGTGTGTGTACAACGGACTGTGAGTAAAGCTTTGGAATTACAAGCCCTGGTGTCCTCCATTCATTTGTGTGCTAACACATTCAGCACCGCTACAGCTGGGTACCATTCTCCACACCGCCTGCACCTCTCCTCTTCCATTGTATCCACGCTGCCCTGGGGCTACAGCTTCACCTGTGGGGAGCTACACCATCTAGGCTGCAACACACCACCAGCCCCAGAGGATATGCATGCAGCGTCGGCCTAACATCCTACTTGACGAACACCACAGGTGGCGTCACGAACTATTCCATTAACTACATTCCCCCATTGATTTGGGTGCCCAGGGCCACGGACCGGGTCACCGCTGCTGTGACACATCCTGCTGACACCGGCCTGGTACCGAGTACCCCACAGCCCTGGGAGGGCGACCCATTTACTTCCATGACCTTAATGAATTTTTATTTAAACACGCTTGCTGTTAAATCATGTTGATCAGAGGGGCCGTGACCATTCAGAAGCTCTTCTCTTATCTCTGGCCAAGTTGGATTACACGTAACTGTAATAAACAAATCTGGAAGGCCACATATCTGAACATATGTCATGGCGTCCTGAGCATACTTGTGCATATGTCTGGGACTTCCTCTAAATGTAGCCGGTAAAATAACCATACACCAAATGTCCGCCAAGTTGCCATCATTAGCAACAGTATCGCTTAAATAAATGTATTCATCCGCTCAAAATTTTTGTTGGTTCCCTCATATGTAAAAAAGATGCTCGCTTTCCACCTTGGCAGACATATCTACTATAAATTGATGAAAAAGATGCCTACATTGTAAGATCTCAAGCCAAAAAATATCCCAAAAGTAATGTGTTAATCTCAATGATAAAAACCTGTCTCTACCACTAATCTCCACAACAAGAGGATGTGGGCAGAATAAACACAAAATCTCAATATCATCTTGGTTATTATATTCACATTTATTAACAAAAATTCACTAGTTACAAATCCATAGTTACTATGACTTTCAGATGTGACCTATTTTCCTGAATTGGGTCGTAGTGAAAAGCTTCCAAACTCAAGTCAACCTGCCTACATCTTTGCATAAGTTGCATATGTTGTATGTTGTCATTTTGACAATATTCATATTTTTCTTCAGATGTTTCCACATCCCTTAATTCAGCCTGTCTCATCCAATTCTCCTGAAGACGACGTTCCCAGTGTTCAGATGTTTCAGCTTCCCTTGATTCAGCCTGTCTCATCCATTTCCTTTCAAGCCGGGACTTGTGGTAATTCTCATAAATGATGCCCCAGTTACTTCTGCAAAAGCCATTACAGACTTTAGGGCGACGTATCAGGTTGCCTCACCTTAGCAACTAGATGGTTGCTGCCGCTTTAAGAGCGACTCTTTGGGTGCTGTCGCTTAAATTCTTTAAGATCCCTTGAGCAAAAACTGTGGTTTTGCATTCAACACACACTCATTTATTTCTATAGAGCCTAAATTCAGAGGACGGGGAGGTGGGAGGGTAAATCTCGTGAAGGCGGTGGAAGATTTTGAGTTTTAATATTTGTAGTTTTTTTAGTCTGGTGAAAAACTTCACTCAAATTCAGTGAAAAATATGGTTTTGTATTCAATGGGCCACCACTTTCTGCTTTAGGCCTCTTTCACATATCAGTGTCTCCAGTACGTGGGGTGCCAGTTTTCACACGTACCGGAGACACTGACACACGTAGACCCATTCAAATGAATGGGTCTGTGCACATATCTGTGTTTTCTCACGGACCGTGTGTCCGTGTGTTCCACACGTCGACATGTCCATTTTTGTGCATCTGCACGGATCACACGGACCCATACAAGTCAATGGGTCCGTGTGAACATGTATTGCACACGGATGACATCCGAGTACCGTTCGTGTGCCATTCATGTGCGTTTTTAAAGTCATAGGGTTAACATTGAAACAAATTGTGGCAGGTGTCTAGACCTTGATTGACAACAACCTTTTGTAAAGAAAGACACAGCCAGAATAAAGTCCTTTATTAAAAATAAGGCTAAACAGTTTTCCATTTTTATTTAAGCGCCTAATTCCAGCGAAGCCCTCGTTCTCCTGTAATAAAAGTAAAATAATAAACCAACAATATACCATACCTGTCTGTCGTTCTGCCCCACGCTGTAATCCATGTCTGGGGGAGAAATACTTTCCAACCTGGACAGAGCCAAGATGCGGCCATCTACGCTGAGAAGCCCTGTTGAATGAACTGCTGCGAGCGCAGGCTCAGTGACTAGTGGTGACGCCACTGAGTCTGCATTCCCAGCCTGCCTGAACTACATTGACCTCGGTGAGATTCCCACTAGCACCGTGAGAGAGTCACATGGTACAGAGGTGAGTTCAACCTGTAAAATTCACCCAGTGAACTCGCCTCTGCACCTTGTGACTTTCTTGCGGTGCTAGCGGGGATCTCACCGAGGTCACCACAGTTCAGGCCAGCTGGGAACGCAACCTCAGTGACATCACCGCTAGTCACTAAGCCTGTGCTCACAGCAGTTCATTCCCCAGTGCTTCTCAGCGTGGACAGCTGCATTTTGGCACCGTCCAGGTTGAAAAGTATTTCTCCCCTTGACATGGATTACAGCGTGGGACAGAACGACAGACAGGTATGGTATATTGTTGGTTTATTATTTTACTTTTATTACAGGAGAACGAGGGCTTGCCTGGAATTAGGCGTTTAATTAAAAAATGGAAAACTGTGTTTAGTCTTATTTATAATAAAGGACTTTCTTCTGGCTGTGTCTTTCTTTACCATATAAATATAGGATTAGTAATGGGTAGGTGTCTTATAGACGCCTCTCCATTACTAAGTCATTGGCTTGAAGTCACCTGACAATACAAAGGTGACATCAACACCACAAATATTACCCCACTTGCCACCGCTAGAGGGCAAGTGGGAAGAGCGAGGCTATGTGCCAGAATTGACACATCTTAGAGATGCGCCTTTTCTTGGGTGGCTGAGAGCTGATGTTTTTAGCCTGGGGGGTGGGGCCAGTATCCATGACCCCTTCCTAGGCTATTAATGTCAGCCCACAGCTGTCTGCATAGCCTTTACTGGTTATTAATAATAGGGGGATCCTATATCTTTTTTGGGGTCCCCCAATTTAATAGCCAGTAAAGGCTAAGAATACAGTTGTGGACTGATATTAATAGCCTGTGAAGCTCAATGGGTATTACCCCCTTCCCAGGCAATAAACATCTGCCCCCAGCCGTCGTCTTTCAGTCTACTGGTTGCAAAAATTGCGCGGGAGCCCATGCCATTTTTTTCCTAAATAATATCTCTTATTAATTAAATGTACAGTAAGCTGCACACACACTGTATAAATTATATTTGTCACTGACATCTATATATCTGTCTATGCTCTTGGTATTTACTGTATGTAATCCCTCTCTTCTATCCTGTTGGCTCCTGCAGTGATTATATACTATCCGGCTGCTGACTTGGTGGCTTTTATACTATCTATCTATGTGGGTCGCCCTCGCACGCCCAGGGCTGTGGGGTACTCGGTATCGGGCCGGTGTCAAGGTGGGAATGTGTCACAGCAGCGGCGACCCAGTCCGTGGCCCTGGGTGCCCAATATCAATGGCGGTGATGTTAATGATGTTAAAGTTTATATGAATAGTTTGTGATGCCACCCATGGTGTTTGGCAAGTAAGATGGTAAGCCAACGCTGCATACAGATCCGCTGGGACTGATGGTGTGGTGCAGCAGAGATGGCATAGCTCCCCACAGGTGGAGCTGTAGTCCCAGGGCAGTGGAGGTGCAATGGATGAGGAGAGGCGCAGAATGGTATGGAGGCTGGTACCCAGGTGTAGTGGTGCGGGAATAACTGGAGGACACCAGAGCATGCAGTTCCAAAGCTTTACTCACTGTTTGCAGTTCACTCAACTGCCTGCCTCCGTACCATGTTCTCCAGGTCAGGGCTCCAGCCAACCTCCAGGCAGGATAGGATTCTCCCTTCCACACTCTGCCAACATGTACCTTACTGAACGACTCCTCCAATGCGCCTTTAGGTGCGAAGCACTCCAGTACTTAGTTACCCTGGAATGCCTCTCTCTAGGTGTTCCTAGTCTTTACTTGTATGACAGACAGCTGTAGCCTGCTTTGGGGACTCCTCACTGCGTCCCGGCTCTCTATTCAGTTGCTGTTGTTTCCCAAGTCTATGATGGGAGCAAGGCGTTAGCGGCTCACTACTCCTCCGGTGTCTGTTGCCGGACATAAAGATCCAATCAACCTCGGGGACCGGGCCCCGGCCTTTGCGCTCTCTGGACTGGAAGGGTTCTCTATCTTTCTTCAACCAGCTTCCCACCCTCCTTCTATTCTCCTTCGTTCCGATCTGTTCTATCTCTCTTATGGAATCTGTAATCTCCAGTCTACGTCTCTTTCTCCTTCTCTTCCTTCCCCAGGGAGCTTGTTCCACTAAGACCAGTCCTCAGCCTCTCCTGACTGAGTGCCTTCCTCCGCCTTGAGCTCCTCTCAGGCTGACCTGCCGTCAGCCTGCTCTCTCTCTCTGGGACTCACCCCAGACTGACCTGAAATCCTACACCTTCCGTCTCTTTTATATCTAACTCCACCCGCCTCCCCAGCACCTCTCGTGTTACGAAGCCAGGGACCACAAAAGGCACCCTATGACCTTTCCAGCATAAAGCATGGATGGGTCCCTGCTGAACTATCCTGTGTGTGGGGTGCAGGTGTTGGAATGCGGAAAGGAGTGCCCAGCCTACCTGGATGGTGGGGCACTATACCTTAGGAGAAGGTGCAGTACCTCTGTGGTGACTGAAGCCTCAGGGGCGCCACATATGCATGTATGTATGTATGTATGTAACATGCGACGTGACACAAGCCATGCCAACCACAACAATGCTTCATTTGAAACAGACATATTTGTTACGCCAAAGGACTACTAACAAGCAAGCCAAAGCTGAGATGTCATTGACACAAATGTTTTTGACACGCTTTAAATGCATAGTCACTAATGGATCACATCTTTGACATCTCTAACCATTTAATTACCGCATTAACCCTTCATTTTCACATACAAACCTTTGGCTCTAGTACGTATCAACATGCACTGCACACGGTCAGCACACGGATCACACACGGATGGTACACACAGACACACGGATAGCACACGGATGCCATACGGATGTGACACACGGACACGGATATCTCCGGTACCAGTTTCTCCAGTACTGGAAATATCAGGTCATGTGAAACCGGCGATAGATAGATAGATAGATAGATAGATAGATAGATAGTAAAGACCTTGAGGTACAAAAAAAAAATCATTAAAATCTAATAATGTGTACAGATACTTTAGTGAGCTCAGATGTACATTATCTACAAACTAATAACAGGATATTGCAATTTCACGCGGTGTAGCATTTGACTGATGTTGTTGATTTGTGTATTAATGAATGTTCGTTCTACTAACTACTTATAATTTCCCACTGCTGTACACAGACCATATAATATCCCATCAGATCATATTCTAACTTTTATAAGTAAATTAAATAAATAACATAGATCCAAAATGTAATTGTCAGTGCTGCACAATTTAAGTGGCTTAGGAACTGGGTTCATGGAGATCTGGGCCGACTTCTTTATTGGCAACAGGCTCTACTGTACTGATGGGTTGCAACTCAATGGGGAGGGTGAAGTTGTGTTGGGGAAAGAATGAGTAGACAGAAGGAGCATATATTAAACTAGGATCAGGGATTTGGGAGTGGAAAGGTGATTCTGCAACGAAGGGGATAGAGCAGACAAAGTGAGAGACGCTAGGGGTCAATGAGGATTTACAGGGGACTCAGATTGGCAAGGAAAGCAGGGAGGTAATTAGGAATAATACATGTGCTAAAAGTATTAAATATCTGTTGGTAAAAGCAAGAACTTAAGTTAGCCACAGAATACGATGAGGTGGGTATTACAGAAACCCTGATGGATGAAAGCCAAGACTGGATGGCAAACAGAGGGTTACACCACATTCAAAAAGGACAAGAAAGATGGAAAAGGTGGAGGGGCAAGGGCGGGCTGGGCCCGGTGGCAGGGAGGCACATGCCCCCCGGGCCGCTCCCCCAGCAGCTGTGCAGGGCCGGCCGCCTGATGGCCCTGCACAGTGAACTGCGTGCAGCCGTGTCTGCTATGCTGTGATGCTGCCGGCAGCAGATAGTGACATGGCCGTGCACATCTCATATCGCCCCGAGCAGTAACCCACTACAGCCGTGGCACAGGAGAGCCCCTCCATCACAGCCTCCCTTAGTGATGGCATTCCTGCATGTCTCTCTGCTCCTGGCTACACACTGCATGGACTACAGAGAGAAATCCAGGCTCCTCATCAGTCACGGTCTGCGGCTTATGAGCTGCGCGATGACGTCATTGTCTCGCGCCGCTCTAGTCTCTACAGGCCAGAAGAGGACATGGAGGCCACGGTGCCGTGAATCAGGATGAGGTGAGTATAAACTTTATTATTTTTTATATGAGCGGGCTGTGGGGCCATCATACTGTATATATGGGGGGGAGAAACTGCAGCCATCCTGCTATATATATGGGGGGGGACTGTAGCCATCCTACTATATATATGGGGGGGGGAAACTGCAGCCATCCTACTATGTATATGGGGGGGAAGCTGCGGCCATCCTACTGTATATATGGGGGGAAACTGGGGCCATCCTACTATGTATATTGGGGGGGGGAACTGCGGGCCATCCTACTATGTATATGGGGGGGGAAACTGCGGCCATCCTACCATATATATGGGAGGGGGATGTGGAGACCACATAAATCACGACCAATAGATCCGAAAGTCACAAAATGGTAAATACTTTATTTGGGAATATACACAGAACAGGAAATGGGGAACATGTATACAGAAAAGACAAAGTGCTGCAGTGCAAAAGGGACGTGCGGTACAACCCCAGCCATAATATCTTTATATATACATCAATCTGTAAGTCCAAAAAATGGCACAATTGCCAACCCCACTCTGGGCAGAGACTAACCTAACAGCCTCAGGTATGTTATAAATAGCATCCCTTAACCTACATGTGTATATATCCACATTGTTTTAACAAAGGATAGTCAGTAAATCTCTATTATATATAAGGAGCGACTAAATCACAATGTGACTCAGTCATACATGCATAGGCAGTATAATCTGCAAGGGAATGCCAGTGATCACAATCAATCCACCCACCCATATAGGAATGAGCGGTACCAGGGCAGAACGTACCTCAGAGTGGGGAGAACCAATGTGGCCAGGCGGTCCGCGCGTCACCCCGACGCGCGTTTCGGAGAGATTCTCCTTCGTCAGGGGGCGCCACTTTGGTTCTCCCCACTCTGAGGTACGTTCTGCCCTGGTACCGCTCATTCCTATATGGTTGGGTGGATTGATTGTGATACATAGGGGTGGATACTCCTTTCACTGGCATTCCCTTGCAGATTATACTGCCTATGCATGTATGACTGAGTCACATTGTGATTTAGTCGCTCCTTATATATATATAATAAAGATTTACTGATTATCCTTTGTTAAAACAATGTGGATATATACACATGTAGGTCAAGGGATGCTATTTATAACATACCTGAGGCTGTTAGGTTAGTCTCTGCCCAGAGTGGGGTTGGCAATTGTGCCATTTTTTGGACTTACAGATTGATGTATATATAAAGATATTATGGCTGGGGTCGTACCGCGCGTCCCTTTTGCACTGCAGCACTTTGTCTTTTCTGTATACATGTTCCCCATTTCCTGTTCTGTGTATATTCCCAAATAAAGTATTTACCATTTTGTGACTTTCGGATCTATTGGTCGTGATTTATGTGGTCTCCACATCCCCTTGCTATGTATTATGTATGACTGATCCTATGATTTTCCATCAATATCAGCAGTGTAGATACAGAATGCTGTTTTATACCTTTGCCTGTTTTCTCTATATATATGGGGGGGAACTGCAGCCATCCTACTATGTATATGGGGGGGAAACTGCGGCCATCCTACTTTGTATATGGGGGCGAAACTGCGGCCATCCTACTATATATATGGGGGGGGAAACTGCAGCCATCCTACTATGTATATGGGGGTGAAACTGCGGCCATCCTACTGTATATATGGGGGCTGGGGCCATCATACTATATATATATATATATATATATATATATGAGTGAACTGGAGCCATCATACTATATATATGAGTGAACTGGGGCCATCATACTATATATATATATATATACACTCACTGGCCACTTTATTAGGTACACCATGCTAGTAACGGGTTGGACCCCCTTTTGCCTTCAGAACTGCCTCAATTCTTCGTGGCAGAGATTCAACAAGGTGCTGGAAGCATTCCTCAGAGATTTTGGACCATATTGACATGATGGCATCACACAGTTGGCGCAGATTTGTCGGCTGCACATCCCTGATGCGAATCTCCCGTTCCACCACATCCCAAAGATGCTCTATTGGATTGAGATCTGGTGACTGAGGAGGCCATTTGAGTACAGTGAACTCATTGTCATGTTCAAGAAACCAATCTGAGATGATTCGAGCTTTATGACATGGCGCATTATCCTGCTGAAAGTAGCCATCAGATGTTGGGTACATTGTGGTCATAAAGGGATGGACATGGTCAGCAACAATACTCAGGTAGGCTGTGGCGTTGCAACGATGCTCAATTGGTACCAAGGGGCCCAAAGAGTGCCAAGAAAAAATTCCCCACACCATGACACCACCACCACCAGCCTGAACCGTTGATACAAGGCAGGATGGATCCATGCTTTCATGTTGTTTACGCCAAATTCTGACCCTACCATCCGAATGTCGCAGCAGAAATCGAGACTCATCAGACCAGGCAACGTTTTTCCAATCTTCTACTGTCCAATTTCGATGAGCTTGTGCAAATTGTAGCCTCAGTTTCCTGTTCTTAGCTGAGAGGAGTGGTACCCAGTGTGGTCTTCTGCTGCTGTAGCCCATCTGCCTCAAAGTTCGACGCACTGTGCGTTCAGAGATGCTCTTCTGCCTACCTTGGTTGTAACGGGTGGCAATTTGAGTCACTGTTGCCTTTCTATCAGCTCGAACCAGTCTGCCCATTCTCCTCTGACCTCTGGCATCAACAAGGCATTTCCGGCCACAGAACTGCCGCTCACTGGATTTTTTTTCTTTTTCGGACCATTCTCTGTAAACCCTAGAGATGGTTGTGCGTGAAAATCCCAGTAGATCAGCAGTTTCTGAAATACTCAGACCAGCCCTTCTGGCACCAACAATCATGCCACGTTCAAAGGCACTCAAATCACCTTTCTTCCCCATACTGATGCTCGGTTTGAACTGCAGGAGATTGTCTTGACCATGTCTACATGCCTAAATGCACTGAGTTGCCGCCATGTGATTGGCTGATTAGAAATTAAGTCTTAACACACAGTTGGACAGGTGTACCTAATAAAGTGGCCAGTGAGTGTATATATATATATATATATATATATGAGTGAACTGGGGCCATCATGCTATATATATCAGTGAACTGGGGCCATCATCCGTTATATATAAGGAAACTGGGGTCATCCTACTATATATATAAGGGAAATGGGGCCATCCTACTATATATGTGGGGGAACTGGAGCCATCCTACTTTATATTTGGGGAAACTGGGGCCATCCTACTATATATGTGGGGGAACTGGGGCCATTCTACTATACATGTGGGGAACTGGGGCCATCCTACTATATATGTGGGGGAACTGGGGCCATTCTACTATACATGTGAGGGAACTGGGGCCATCCTACTATATATGTGGGGGAACTGGGGCCATCCTACAATACATGTGGGGGAACTGGGGCCATCCTACTATACATGTGGGGGAACTGGGGCCATCCTACTATACATGTGGGGGAACTGGGGCCATCCTACTATTTATGTTTGTGAACTGAGGCCATCTCACTATATACAAGGGGGGAACTGGGGTCATCATACTATATATATGGAAGAACTGGGGCCCTCTTACTATATACATGGGGGAACGGGAGCCATTCTAATATATATATATGAATATATATATATATATATATATATATAGGAAATGGGGTCATCATATATATGGGGTGAGCTGGGGATATCTTACTATATATATGGGGAGAACTGGTGCCTCCATACTTTATATATGGGGCTGTGGGACCGTGATACTTTATATTTGAGGGAACTGGGGTCATCATACTATATATATGGGGGAACTGAGACCATCCTACTATATACATGGGGGCAACTGGGGCCATCAAGCAATTTATTTGGTGCAGTGGGGACCTTTATACTATATATACAGGGGAGTGGGGCAATCATACTATACAGTTGAAACCAGAAGTTTCCATACATTATATAAAAAGATGCATATGACCTAAAACGGGAAAGGTTTATTCCGATTTCATATCAGATAGAGAAAAACATGCGTTTTTATACAGTATATAGAGAATGTAAACTTCTGGTTTCACCTGTATATACATAGGGGGCAGTGGGGATTTCATACTACCGTATATACAGGGAGCAGTGGGGACCTTCATACTATATATAGGGGAAGGGGGACCTTCATGCTGTATATAGGGTCATTGGGGTCCATCATACTATATTTAGGGGCAATGGGAACGTCTTATTTTATATAGGGGCTATGTAGCCATTTTACCATATATAGGGAGATCTGGGGTCCTCAATGTATATTAAAGGGCTTTGGGGAACCTTCGTATTTTGTTTTGTGGTATGTAGGACCATCATTCTGTATATTCAGAGCTTTGTGGGCACTCAGAGGACATTATTTGTTATAAATGGGGACATTATTAGTTAGTGATAGGGGCACTCAGGTTCCATTATTTTTTTGCTAGGGCTCGGTTCTGCTCCCATATCTCTGTAGTAAGCTTGGTTCTGCTCCCATATTTCTGTAGTAATCTCAGTTCTGCTCCCATAGCTCTATAGTAAGCTCCATTTTGCTCCTATATTTCTGCAGTAAACTGCGTTCTACTCCCATATCTCTGTAGTAAGCTTGGTTCTACTTCCATATCTTTGTAGTAAGCTCCGTTTTGCCTCCTATATTTCTGTAGTAAGGTCATTTCTGCTCCCATATCTCTGTAGTAAGCTTGGTTCTGCTCCCATAACTTTATAGTAAGCTTGGTTTTGCTCCCATAACTTTATAGTAAGCTTGGTTCTGCTCCCATATCTCTGTAGTAAGCTTGGTTCTGCTCCCATATCTCTGTAGTAAGCTTTGTTCTGCTCCCATATCGCTGTAGTAAGCTTGGTTCTGCTCCCATATCTCTGCAGTAAGCTTGGTTCTGCTCCCATATCTCTATAGTAAGCTTGGTTCTGCTTCCATATATCTGTAGTAAGCTTGGTTCTGCTCCAAATCTCTGTAGGTAGCTCGGATCTGCTCCGTTATCTTTGTAGTAAGCTTGGTTCTGCTCCCATACCGCTGTAGTAATCTCGGTTCTGCTCTCATATCTCTGTAGTAAGCTCAGTTTTGCGCCCAAATATCTGTAGGATGCTCCTTTCTGCTCCCATATCTCTGGAGTATTCTCCATTCTCATCTATATCTCTGCAGTAAGCTTGGTTCTGCTCCCATATCTTTGTAGTATGCTCAGTTCTGCTCCCATAGCTCTATAGTAAGCTCCGTTCTGCTCCCTTATCTCTGTAGTAAGCTCCATTCTTCTCCTATATTTCTGTAGTAAGCTCTGTACTGCTCTTATATCTCTGTAGTAAGCTCGGTTCTGCTGCCATATCTTTGTAGTAAGCTCTTTTCTGCCCCCAAAGCTCTATAGTAAGCTCCGTTCTGCTCCCATATCTCTCTAGTAAGCTCTGTTCTGCTCCTATATCTCTGTAGTAAGCTAGGTTCTGCTGCCATATCTTTGTAATAAGCTCGGTTCTGCTCCTATATCTCTGCAGTAAGCTCGGTTCTGCTGCCATATCTTGGTAGTAAGCTCTGTTCTGCTCCTATATCTCTGCAGTAAGCTGAGTTCTGCTGCCATATCTTTGTAGTAAGCTCTTTTCTGCTCCCATATCTCTGTAGTAAGCTCCGTTCTGCTCCCATATCTCTATAGTAAGCTTGGTTCTGCTCCCATATCTCTGTAGTAAGCTCGGTTCTGCTCCCTTATCTCAGTAGTAAGCTCGGTTCTGCGCCCTTATCTCTGTAGTAAGCTCGGTTCTGCGTTCTTATCTCTGTAGTAAGCTCAGTTCTGCACCATTATCTCTGTAGTAAGCTCAGTTCTGCTCCCTTATCTCTGTAGTAAGCTCAGTTCTGCTCCCTTATCTCTGTAGTAAGATCGGTTCTGCTCCCATATCTGTATAGTAAGCTTGGTTCTGCTCCCATATCTCTGTAGTAAGCTCGGTTCTGCTCCCATATCTCTGTAGTAACCTCTGTTCTGCTCCCATATCTCTGTAGTAACCTCTGTTCTGCTGCCATATATCTGTAGTTAGCTTGGTTCTGCTCCCATATCTCTGTAGTAAGTTTGGTTCTGCTGCCATATCTTGGTAGTAAGCTCTGTTCTGCTCCTATATCTCTGCAGTAAGCTGAGTTCTGCTGCCATATCTTTGTAGTAAGCTCTTTTCTGCTCCCATATCTCTGTAGTAAGCTCCGTTCTGCTCCCATATCTCTATAGTAAGCTTGGTTCTGCTCCCATATCTCTGTAGTAAGCTCAGTTCTGCTCCCTTATCTCAGTAGTAAGCTCGGTTCTGCGCCCTTATCTCTGTAGTAAGCTCGGTTCTGCGTTCTTATCTCTGTAGTAAGCTCAGTTCTGCACCATTATCTCTGTAGTAAGCTCGGTTCTGCTCCCTTATCTCTGTAGTAAGCTCAGTTCTGCTCCCTTATCTCTGTAGTAAGATCGGTTCTGCTCCCATATCTGTATAGTAAGCTTGGTTCTGCTCCCATATCTCTGTAGTAAGCTCGGTTCTGCTCCCATATCTCTGTAGTAACCTCTGTTCTGCTCCCATATCTCTGTAGTAACCTCTGTTCTGCTGCCATATATCTGTAGTTAGCTTGGTTCTGCTCCCATATCTCTGTAGTAAGTTTGGTTCTGCTGCCATATCTTGATAGTAAGCTCTGTTCTGCTCCTATATCTCTGCAGTAAGCTGAGTTCTGCTGCCATATCTTTGTAGTAAGCTCTTTTCTGCTCCCATATCTCTGTAGTAAGCTCCGTTCTGCTCCCATATCTCTATAGTAAGCTTGGTTCTGCTCCCATATCTCTGTAGTAAGCTCGGTTCTGCTCCCTTATCTCTGTAGTAAGCTCGGTTCTGCGTCCTTATCTCTGTAGTAAGCTCAGTTCTGCGCCATTATCTCTGTAGTAAGCTCGGTTCTGCTCCCTTATCTCTGTAGTAAGCTCGGTTCTGCTCCCTTATCTCTGTAGTAAGCTCAGTTTTGCTCCCTTATCTCTGTAGTAAGATCGGTTCTGCTCCCATATCTGTATAGTAAGCTTGGTTCTGCTCCCATATCTCTGTAGTAAGCTCGGTTCTGCTCCCATATCTCTGTAGTAACCTCTGTTCTGCTCCCATATCTCTGTAGTAACCTCTGTTCTGCTGCCATATATCTGTAGTTAGCTTGGTTCTGCTCCCATATCTCTGTAGTACGTTTGGTTCTGCTCCCATATCTCTGTAGTAAGCTCCAGTCTGTTTCCTTATGTACTTAACAACCTTGTTTCCGGTCTCGTGTCTATGTAGTCAGCTTGCTTCTGTTACAGTATCTATGTAGGCAGTAAGCTTGGTTCTGCTTCCATGTATATGCAGCAAGCTCCATTCTGTTCCCATATCTATCTACCACCCTGTTTTTAAAGTCTGTTACAGTGCCTACAAGTAGTATTCAACCCCCTGCAGATTTAGCAGGTTTGATAAGATGCAAATAAGTTAGAGCCTTCAAACTTCACACAAGAGCAGGATTTAATAACAGATGCATAAATCTTACAAACCAAAAAGTTATGTTGCTCAGTTAAATTTTAATAAATTTTAAACATAAAAGTGTGGGTCAATTATTATTCAACCCCTAGGTTTAATATTTTGTGGAATAACCCTTGTTTGCAATTACAGCTAATAATCGTCTTTTATAAGACCTGATCAGGCCGGCACAGGTCTCTGGAGTTATCTTGGCACACTCCTCCATGCAGATCTTCACCAAGTTATCTAGGTTCTTTGGGTGTCTCATGTGGACTTTAATCTTGAGCTCCTTCCACAAGTTTTCAATTGGGTTAAGGTCAGGAGACTGACTAGGCCACTCCAACACCTTGATTTTTTCCCTCTTGAACCAGGCCTTGGTTTTCTTGGCTGTGTGCTTTGGGTCGTTGTCTTGTTGGAAGATGAAATGACGACCCATCTTAAGATCCTTGATGGAGGAGCGGAGGTTCTTGGCCAAAATCTCCAGGTAGGTCGTGCTATCCATCTTCCCATGGATGCGGACCAGATGGCCAGGCCCCTTGGCTGAGAAACAGCCCCACAGCATGATGCTGCCACCACCATGCTTGACTGTAGGGATGGTATTCTTGGGGTCGTATGCAGTGCCATCCAGTCTCCAAACGTCACGTGTGTGGTTGGCATCAAAGATCTCGATCTTGGTCTCATCAGACCAGAGAACCTTGAACCAGTCTGTCTCAGAGTCCTCCAAGTGATCATGAGCAAACTGTAGACGAGCCTTGACATGACACTTTGAAAGTAAAGGTACCTTACGGGCTCGTCTGGAAAGGAGACCATTGTGGTGGAGTACGTTACTTATGGTATTGACTGAAACCAATGTCCCCACTGCCATGAGATCTTCCCGGAGCTCCTTCCTTGTTGTCCTTGGGTTAGCCTTGACTCTTCGGACAAGCCTGGCCTCGGCACGGGAGGAAACTTTCAAAGGCTGTCCAGGCCGTGGAAGGCTAACAGTAGTTCCATAAGCCTTCCACTTCCGGATGATGCTCCCAACAGTGGAGACAGGTAGGCCCAACTCCTTGGAAAGGGTTTTGTACCCCTTGCCAGCCTTGTGACCCTCTACGATCTTGTCTCTGATGGCCTTGGAATGCTCCTTTGTCTTTCCCATGTTGACCATGTATGAGTGCTGTTCACAAGTTTGGGGAGGGTCTTAAATAGTCAGAAAAGGCTGGAAAAAGAGATAATTAATCCAAACATGTGAAGCTCATTGTTCTTTGTGCCTGAAATACTTCTTAATACTTTAGGGGAACCAAACAGAATTCTGGTGGTTTGAGGGGTTGAATAATAAATGACCCTCTGAATAAACTTTTCACAATTTAAAAAAAAATTAAACAAAGAAATAACATTCTTTTTTGCTGCAGTGCATTTCACACTTCCAGGCTGATCTACAGTCCAAATGTCACAATGCCAAGTTAATTCCGAATGTGTAAACCTGCTAAATCTGCAGGGGGTTGAATACTACTTGTAGGCACTGTATCTCTACTTCTTTAATGCAGTGGCCAGAGATAAGCAGGGCAAAAGCACCACAACTGGAGGGCCACTGCCTTGTGATTGCCCCCCAGGCTGAAAAGTGTCAGCCAGCCCCTGTGGAGGGTGTGTATTTTTTGGTAAATCTAACTTAAGACCTTTGCTCAATGAAGACATTGGGGGGCACTGCAATATTAGAGTTAGTATGGATAAATACAGGTGCATCTCACAAAATTAGAATATCATGAAAAAGTTAATTCATTTCAGTTCTTCAATACAGAAAGTAAAACTCATATATTATAGAGCGTCATTACAAACAGAGTGATCTATTTCAAGTGTTTATTTTTGTTAATGTTGATGATTATGGCTTACAGCCAATGAAAACCCAAAAGTCATTACTCAGTAAATTAGAATACTTTATAACACCAGCTTGAAAAAATATTTTTAAAATCCGAAATGTTGGCCTACTGAAAAACATGTTCAGTAAATGCACTCAATACTTGGTCGGGGCTCCTTTGGCATCAATTACTGCATCAATTCGGCGTGGCATGGAGGCGATCAGCCTGTGACACTGCTGAGGTGTTATGGAAGCCCAGGTTGCTTTGACAGTAGCCTTCAGCTTGTCGGCATTGTTGTGTCTGGTGTTTCTCATCTTCCTCTTAACAATACCCCATAGATTCTCCATATGGTTAAGGTCATATAAGTTTGCTGGCCAAGCAAGCACAGTGATACTGTTGTTTTTAAATGAGGTATTGTTACTTTTGGCAATGTGGACAGGTGCTAAGTCCTGCTGGAGAATGAAATGTCCATCTCCAAAAAGCTTGTCGGCAGCGGGAAGCATGAAGTGCTCTAAAATTTCCTGGTAGACGGCTGTGTTGACTTTTGTCTTGATAAAACACAGTGGACCTACACCAGCAGATGCCATGACTCCCCAAACCATCACCGATTGTGGAAACTTCACACTAGACCTTGGAAATCAAGGTCCCAGAGTCTGGAGGAAGAGTGGTGAGACAGACAATCCAATCTGCTTGAGGTCTAGAGTGAAGTTTCCACGATCAGTGATGGTTTGGGGAGTCATGTCACCTGCTGGTGTAGGTTCATTGCGTTTCATCAAGACCAAAGTCAGCTCAGCAGTCTACCAGGAAATTTTAGAGCACTTCATGCTTCCCTCTGCCGACAAGCTTTTTGGAGATGGAAATTTCATTCTCCAGCAGGACTTTGCACCTGTCCACACTGCCAAAAGTACCAATAACTCGTTTAAAAACAACAGTATCACTGTGCTTGATTGATCAGCAAACTCGCCTGACCTTAACCCCATAGAGAATCTATGAGGTATTGTCAAGAGGAAGATGAGAGACACCAGACCCAACAATGCAGACGAGCTGAAGATTGCTATCAAAGCAACCTGGGCTTCCATAACACCTCAGCAGTGCCACAGGCTGATCGCCACCATGCCACGCTGCATTGATGCAGTAATTGATGCAAAAGGAGCCCCGACATTTTAGTAGGCCAACATTTTGGATTTTAATATCATTTTTTCAAGCTGGTGTTGTGGGGAAGGTGACTTGACGGACGGACTTGACTGAAGGAAGAAGGGACGGTTTGTGCACTGTAGACGGATATTGGCAATGACAGAAGGGAAACAGCTGGGGAAGATGGAAAAGGAGTGCAGTACCTAGATTTGACCACAAGATGGCAGGGGGGAGCGTGAGAACAGGACTTTACAGCAGCTTAGGGCTACGGAACCGCTTAGTCATGGGGGCGGGGAGATAGGAACCCAGGAGGGAAATACCCGAGGAGGGGGATAAATAGGACAGGATAGGGTTCCAAATGGTGTTAGTCCCGGCAGGAGCTCAGGAGAAGAAGAATCAGTATGGAGAACTAACAACGGTGGAGAGCTCGACCAGGAGACTGATAGGACGAAACAGTCAGGGGGTGGCCCTGACACAAGGAACCGCAGGACAGATGAGGACCCGGGGGTACTGATTGGATGACGACCTCAGACTGGTGAAGAGCTGGCGGTAGATAGGCCTAGGGCAGCCCCAGCGAAAGATCCGCGAGGAGCATCACCACGACTGAAGGAAGGTAAGGTACCCGGGCCTGAATACGGAGAGCTGTAAAGGTGCTGCGGTGTATGGCTACGGTCGTCAGGAGGACGGCCAATAAACTCAGACCTGTTGCAACCAAAATCTGCCTCCATCTGGTGTCTGTATCATCTGGTCGAGGTAAGCAGTGGACCACCCCCCCAATCTGGGCCCCTACTACAGTGTTATAAAGTATTCTAATATACTGAGATACTGACTTTTGGGTTTCATTGGCTGTAAGCCATAATCATCAACAATAACAGAAATAAACACTTGAAATAGATCACTCAGTCTGTAATGACTCTATATAATATGAGTTTCACTTTTTGTAGTGAAGAATTGAAATAAATTTACTTTTTGATGATATTCTAATTTTGTGAGTCTGCTGGCTGCTTGGCTCTGTCATGTTCTTCAAATGCTGGCGGGATGATGCAGAACCTAAAGACATCTGCCTCCCCTGCAATTATGTACTGCAAGCTTCCTGCCCTTTCATACATACACTTTTACAGCTGATTTCTGCTGTCTTCTGCCACGTTTTCTCCAGCAGCTTCCTGCTATCCTCTGCTCCGCTCTCCTCTCTATATACGTTCTGATGTCCTCTGCCACACTCCTCTCTGGCGGCCTTCTGATGTCCTCTGCCACACTCCTCTCTAGCTGCCTTCTGATGTCCTCTGTCCCACTCTACTCCTCTCTAGCAGCCTTCTGATGTCCTCTGCCCCACTCTACTCCTCTCTAGCTGCCTTCTGATGTCCTTTGCCCCACTCTACTCCTCTCTAGCTGCCTTCTGATTTCATCTGCCCCACTCTCCTCTTTAGCTGCCTTCTGATGTCCTCAGCCTTTCTCTATTTTAGCTGCTCTATGTCTCTGTCCTGCTCTCTTCTCCAGCTGCTTTCTGTTGCCTCTGCTCTGCTATAATCTCTATGCACTCTATTGTCTTTTTCAGCTAAGGTCTTCTGTATTATGTTCTGCTCTCCTTTCTAGCTGCTTTCTGCTGTCCCCTGCTTAGCTCTCCTTTCTAGCTGCTTTCTGCTGTCCCCTGCTTAGCTCTCCTTTCTAGCTGCTTTCTGCTGTCCCCTGCTTAGCTCTCCTTTCTAGCTGCTTTCTGCTGTCCCCTGCTTAGCTCTCCTTTCTAGCTGCTTTCTGCTGTCCCCTGCTTAGCTCTCCTTTCTAGCTGCTTTCTGCTGTCCCCTGCTTAGCTCTCCTTTCTAGCTGCTTTCTGCTGTCCCCTGCTTAGCTCTCCTTTCTAGCTGCTTTCTGCTGTCCCCTGCTTAGCTCTCCATTCTAGCTGCTTTCTGCTGTCCCCTGCTTAGCTCTCCTTTCTAGCTGCTTTCTGCTGTCCCCTGCTTAGCTCTCCTTTCTAGCTTTCTGCAGTCCTCTGTTGAACTCTCATCTACAGCTGCTGTCTGCTGTATTCTGCCCTGCTCTCCTTTCTATAACCTCTCTGTTCTCCTGCGCCCTGCTCTCCTTTCTACCAGCTTACTGCTGTCCTCTGCTATCCCTTCTAGCTGCTTTCTACTTTCCTCTTCCCTGCTCTGCTCTCTAGCTGCTTTCCACTGTCCTCTGCTCTTCATAATGTGTGTAAAGTAGTATGTGCATGTATGCAATGTGTGTAATGGATGTATGTGAGTATTTATAATGTAATTAGCAGGAAATGAGATTTCATTACAGAAAGATGGAGGGAATCAAGCATGAATTTATAAACCTTATTGTAGCAATTAGAAATTAAGCATTCTGCGGAATTTAAGATCTATGCTATGTTGAGGAAATGTTTCAGATGGAAACCGCTGATTTCACCCTTTCAATATGCAGGGATAAATCTAGACTGCATCAACAGCAAAACTGCATGTGCCACAAAACTACTGAGCATATGAATTCATAATGGGTGGGAACAGGCCCAATCCTAAATTTGCTCAGAGATCCTTGGAACTTTCCTTACGCTACTGATAATGAACATATATGGGAAGTATTTAAAGATACATTACTAGACTCTACTTCTTGGATATCGGTCAGATGCCTCTCTCACAGCCAAACCAGATCTCACACTTTTCACTGACGAGGGGCAGTACCCCGAAACACAGTGTCTGCAAATTGAGATTCTGGCTTGGCTTTTATCCTAAGTCATGTAACAAGGCTCGTTAAAGGGTCAACATTGACTTTTAGGATTGCTACTTCCAATAGGTGGCACTAGAGTTCTAGTTAGTCCTCATCCTCTCTGAAGAGACAATTTGCATAATTAGACTCTCCAGGGCTCAGCACTCTTATCTACCATCCTTCCTAAGCAAGGCTTTACTTGCCAGCTAAGCCTGGTTTCCTCTCACTTTCACAGTTCAAAAGAGGCCTGGTTTTCACATAAAGAGCTGAGACACAAGTGGTAGGGAGTATCCATATTAGGTACACTGTAGCGTAGTTGGATGGTTTTTGCACTTTTTTGATCATAATATAATAACAAATAATGCATGATGTAACATAATTGATATCGCACAAAGATGGGAAGACACAATTGCAAGTTGGTTAGACTTCTAGGGATAAAGTTTTGTCTACAGCAGGAGTAAAGATCTTTTTTTCTGCCAAGGGCCATTTGGATATTTATACCTTCTTTCGGGTGACATACAAAATCATCAACTTCAAAATTACCCTGCTATATTTGGTCAAACATTTACTTAACTCACCCTTTATGTGGAACTGTCGCTATGTCTCTTTGAAGCCGCTGTAATTAGAGATGAGCGAGTAGTGAAATACTCGGACTCGCTGTACTTGTTACGTGTAGCTCCTAATACTCGGGTACTCGTAACGATCAGCGAGTCCAATGTAAGTCTATGGGAAATGCGAGCAATGGGCTGTGTGTGTGTGCGGGGCGGTGCTGGCCTGTGCGGGACTGTGCTGGGCTGTGAGGGGAATGTGCCGGGCTGTGCTTGACTGTGCTGGGCTGTGCGGGGACTGTGCCAGGCTGTGCGGGACTGTGCTGGGTTGTGCGGGGTCTGTGCCGGGCTGTGCGGGGACTGTGCCGGGATGTGAGGGACTGTGCTGGGCTGTGCGGGGACTGTGCCGGGCTGTGCGGGGACTGTGCCGGGCTGTGCGGAACTATGCTGGGCTGTGCGGGCCGTGCGGGGACTGTGCCGGGCTGTGCAGGACTGTGCTGGGCTGTGCGGGGACTGTGCCGGGCTGTGTGGGACTGTGCCGGGCTGTGCCGGGACTGTTCCGGGCTGTGCCGGGACTGTGCCGGGCTGTGCAGGACTGTGCTGGGCTGTGCGGGGACTGTGCGGGCCGTGCGGGGACTTGCCAGGCTGTGCGGGACAGTGCTGGGCTGTGCGGGGACTGTGCTGGCTGTGCCAAATATTGCAAGGCGAATAGTGAAATTTACTCACCAGGATTCGAGTACTGCGAGTACCGCATTACTCGCCGAGTACTGAATCCTAATGAGTATACTCGCTGTAATGTTAAGTGGTACGGATGATGTTACAACTCGTAACTACTTTTCCAGGTTTGTGACGGTCTGGAGTGCAGGAAACTTTTTGCGTTGAAAAAACTTGACACACAAAAATTTCACCCACAGGCCATGGGACACAGTACCCACAGAAGCAGCTTACAAATTTCACCCACAGACCATGGGGCAGAGTACTCCCACAGAAACTCATAAAAAATTTCACGCACAGAGACTGTTTTCACATTTCCCCACATCTCCAAAATTTCATCTCCAGTAGCGTACATTAAAGCAGCCGCCGATGAAAGGCTGGTAGTATGATTTTGGATCGAGGTGGCAGGCCGCCGTGAGGCTTGCTACTGGCAGTCCAATTAAAAAATGTTATGTACAGAGCATGGAACAGAGTACCCCACAGAACCTGATTAAAAATTTCACTCACTGACCATGGGGCAGAGTACCCCCACAGAAGCAGCTTACAAATGTCACCCACAGAGCTTGGGGCACAGTACCCCCCACAGAAGTGCTAAAAAAAAATTCACCCACAGAGCATGTTTACACATTTTCCCCACAGATCCAAAATTTCAGCTCCAGTAGCGTACATTACAACAGCCGCTGATGAAAAGCTGGTATTAAGATTTTGGATCAAGCTGGCACACCACCGTGAGGTTTGCTACCGGCAGTCCAGTTAAAAATTTCACCCACAAAGCATGGGGCAGAGTAACCCTACAGAATCTGCTTAAAAATTTCACCCACAGAGCATGTTTTCCCAGTTTACCCATAGAGCCAAACTTTATCTTGAGTAGCATACAGTAGAGCAGACGCAGATGAAAAACTGGTAGTATGATTTTGGATCAAGGTGACGGTCCACTGTGAGGCCTGTTACCGGCTGTCCAGTTAAAAATTTCACACACAGAGCATGGAACAGAGCACCCCACAGAATCTGACTAAAAATTTCCCCCACTGATGATAGGGCAGAGTACCCACACAGAAGCAGCTTACAAATTTCACCCACAGAGCATGGGGCACAAAGAAGCGGATAAAAATTTCACCCACAGAGCATGTGTAAGACTGGGTTCACATTTGCAGCTGTGTCCACAGCGTTTCTGATGCATACATCCACATGCGTCATGTTTTCCTTTCTTTAACGCTGTGGACGCAGGTACATGTGTTTGTATGAGTTTGACCTCGTTTTCTTACACATGCATCGTTTCGGCTTGTGCGGCGGGGTGCAGCTAACGCAACATGTTGCAATTTTGGAGGTGGCAAACTGCCGCCTCCAAACGCATGCGGACGCTTGCGGAAGGAATGCGTCTAAATAACGCATTGCAGTCTATGGGATCGCATGGCCGGGAAAATAGCACTTGCCAATCGTCCGCAAACGCATGCATGCGTTTGCATGCATTTTGCATGCGTTTGCGATTGCGGACGATACGCTGCGTACTCAACCGCAAATGTGAACCTTACCTAAGGGAGAAGACCGGGCTGTGGGTACTTGCTTGCCGGGACCAGAACTGTTGAGGCTGCCTTCCCTGTTTCCTGGGGGAAGGAATAGGGGACCAGACAGGCCCCATTACCCAGGAAGAGGGGGCGTGCTTAGTCAGAGAACCCGCCCGGAAGCTGTGGTAGAAAGCTCGCTAAGCTGCAGAGATGCCCCTGCTGTCAGCGTGCGAGCAGCAGGGCAGGCACCGCGCTCCACACTCAAACCGCTGGCGCTGCGATGGACTGCAGCAGACAGACCTGGCAGCCTAGAGACAGTTTTGGCATGTGCTGGTGGCATGCAGCAGGCTGAGAGGAGTGCTCCATTCCCAGAGCACCAGTGCTGCGCTGGCCTGCGTCCGTTAACCCCTGCCGTCCACCGCGGACTTGAAAGAGAGAGGTGCAGGGTGCACGGTGTCTATCAGAGAGCAAGGTGCCGTACGTTCCGTGTCCGTGAGTACAGCGCACGTGCCACGTAAGAGAATGCGGGTACGAGACAGACACTAGCGCCCTGATTTACCAGTTGATTCTTGCCAGTCTACGTTGGACCCGGACGGCGCTGCAGCCATAATTGACTCGGCTGCATCAACTTATGGACTAGGGACACAGCGGAAGGTACTGGAAACCGATCACTGCCACCCCAAGACAGATCCTCTCTGCCTACAGGACCTTCCTGGAAAAGCACCGCGCCAGCCATTGTTGGCGCTATTGACTTCCCAGCAGGAGTCAGTCTGAGGAACTTTTGACACGTCAAGTGTTTCACAAGAACTGCCATTACCTGATTCATTATTCCTGAACTCTGCATATCGTTTGCAAATTGAACCGTTTATTCCTTCATTTAACTGTTTACCTCCCTGCATGGAGTATTCCCCTGTTAAAGTAAAATTATTAACTCTTGCTATGCCTTCTGTCTGTCACTACATCCTGCAACCAGCTTACACTTGGTGTAGCCGGCAGGATGCATTCCACAGGCATGGAAGTGACAGACCAAGCAGCTGTGGGTGCCTCAAGGGTCAGTATACCGTTGGGGGCAATGTTAAGTAACTTCCCAAAGTTCACAGGGAGCAACACTTTACTATGGGACTGAACTGAGCGGGTCAAGGGTATGTTGAGAATGCACCCCATAACCCTCCGCGATGCAGGCATAAATTGCCATTATGGCCCTGGATGGAGAGGCGAGGTGCTCTGTCATGTTCCGGCCCCTGCATGAGTGAGACACCTTTACCAAGGTGTTACAAATCCTAGAGGAGATGCATGGGGACCCCACGGACGTTAGATAATTGTGCATGTGCTTGTTTAGCTGTGTCCAAAGGGAAGGGTTGTCCGTGACCTGATACATGAATGTGCTATAGGAGAGCAACGCTGCGATCACTAAGTGGGATGACATAGGCATAGGACCTCCTGATATAATTCTGCGGGACCTGCTAGTGACAGACTTTAGAGATGCCCTGCTTAAGCAAGCTTTGCGGGAGTGCCTGACTGCTAGGCCATGAGACTTTCACAGAAATTGGGGCGGAAGCGCGCATAGGAGAGCAGGAGCAAGGGACTGCAGCCTTGGCAGGGATGGTCCACAGCTGCAAAGTACTTACTCTGAGCGAGGAAGAGCCAGATTGGATGGAGCAACAGGCAGAGGTTGTATCAGAGTGCAGCTGATCAAGTTCGTATCAGAGTGCAGCAGACAGACTTGGTGTCAGAGACAGAGTTTGTGTCAGAGTGCAGCGAGCAGGATTTACTTCAGAGTGCAGCAGGCAGAATTGGCTTCAGAGTGCAGCAGGCAGGATTTGCTTCAGAGTGCAGCAAGCAGGATTTGCTTCAGAGTTCAGCAAACAGGATTTGCTTCAGAGTGCAGCAAACAGGATTTGCTTCAGAGTGCAGCAAGCTGGATTTGCTTCAGAGTGCAGCAAGCAGGATTTGCACTTAGAGTACTACAGGCAGGATTTGTACTTGGAGTACAACAGGCAGGATTTGTAATTAGAGTACAGCACGAAGGACTCGCAGTGGTATGCGATCTTGCACAACATAGAATGAAACAGGAAGGTTGCTCAGGCACCTCTCCAGTGGAGAGGAAGCAATATATACAGTGCCTTGTGAAAGTATTCAGCCCCCTGGAACTTTTCAACCTTTTCCCACATATCATGCTTCAAACATAAAGATAGCAAATGTAAATTTTTGGCGAAGAATTAACAAGTGGGACACAATTGTGAAGTTGAACAAAATTTATTGGTTATTTTAAATTTTTGCGGAAATTCAAAAACTGAAAAGTGGGGCGTGCAATATTATTCGGCCCCTTTAACTTAATACTTTGTTGTGCCACCTTTTGCTGCGATTACAGCTGCAAGTCGCTTGGGGTATGTCTCTATCAGTTTTGTACATCGAGAGATTGAAATTCTAGCCCATTCTTCCTTGGCAAACAGCTCGAGCTCAGTGAGGTTTGATGGAGATCGTTTGTGAACAGCAGTTTTCAGCTCTTTCCACAGACTCTCGATTGGATTCAGGTCTGGACTTTGACTTGGCCATTCTAACACCTGAATACGTTTATTTGTGAACCATTCCATTGTAGATTTAGCTTTATGTTTGGGATCATTGTCTTGTTGGAAGACAAGTCTCTGTCCCAGTCTCAGGTCTTTTGCAGACTCCAACAGGTTTTCTTCAAGAATGGTGCTGCATTTGGGTCCATCCATCTTCCCATCAATTTTAACCATCTTCCCTGTCCCTGCTGAAGAAAAGCAGGCACAAACCATGATGCTTCCACCACCATGTTTGACAGTGAGGATGGTGTGTTCAGGGTGATGAGCTGTGTTGCCTTTACGCCAAACATATCGTTTGGCATTGTTGCCAAAAAGTTCGATTTTGGTTTCATCTGACCAGAGCACCTTCTTCCACATGTTTGGTGTGTCTCCCAGGTGGCTTGTTGCAAACTTCAAACAACACTTTTTATGGCTATCTTTGAGAAATGGCTTTCTTCTTGCCACTCTTCCATAAAGGCCAGATTTGTGCAGTGTACGACTAATTGTTGTCCTATAGACAGTCTGTCCCACCTCAGCTGTAGATCTCTGCAGTTCATCCAGAGTGATCATGGCCCTTTTGGCTGCATCTCTGATCAGTCTTCTCCTTGTTTGAGATGAAAGTTTAGAGGGATGGACGGGTCTTGGTAGATTTGCAGTGATATGATACTCCTTCCATTTCAATATGATCGCTTGCAAAGTGCTCCTTGGGATGTTTAAAGTTTTGAAAATCATTTTTGTATCCAAATCTGGCTTTAAACTTTTCTACAACAGTATCATGGACCTGCCTGTTGTGTTCCTTGGTCTTCATGATGCTCTCTGTGCTTCAAACAGAACCCTGAGACTATCACAGAGCAGGTGCATTTATACAGAGAATTGATTACACACAGGTGGATTATATTTATCATCATTAGTCATTTAGGACAACATTGGATCATTCAGAGATCCACAATGAACTTCTGGAGTGAGTTTACTGCACTGAAAGTAAAGGGGACGAATAATGTTGCACGCCCCACTTTTCAGTTTTTGAATTTCCAAAAAAATTTAAAATAACCAATAAATTTCGGTCAACTTCACAATTGTGTTCCACTTGTTGATTCTTCACCAAAAATTTACATTTGGTATCTTTCTGTTTGAAGCATGATATGTGGGAAAAGGTTGAAAATTTCCATGGGGCCGAATACTTTCGCAAGGCACTGTACATAATGCCTCAAAACCATTGGCTGGGAAGGAAACAACAAAATGTATTTGTATTTAAGGGGTCCTTCTACCTACAGCTCCAGGGGACAGCCATGGGAGCAGCCTTTGCACCTTCTTATGCCAATCTGTTCCTGGGGCTGTGGGAGAGGGACCTCTTCCTGTCGGGCGAACAGGCGCCAATGGACCGCCTCCCTTTTTGAACTTGGTACATTGACGACATCTTCTTTGGCAAGGAACATCCATTGACCTTGAACAATTCATAACTACCCTAAACAGCAATGACCTCAATATACATCTCACCTTTGCATGGAATGTGGATAAAATCGATTTCCTAGATGTCACTGTTAAGAAGGATTCCACTGGTATTATGCAGACTGGCATCTTTAGGAAAACAACGGCAATGAATACACTACTTCACACCTCCTCCTGTCACCCAATTCATATGATTAGGTCCATCCCTGCTGGGCAGTTCCTCCGCTTGCGCCGTATTTGCTCTACTGATAGTGATTTTGAGTGTCGAGCGGAGGAACTAAAGATATGCTTTTTGGCGCATGAGTATAGTAGGGGTATAATTAAAAAGGCCTATCATAGGGCTAAACATGTATCTCGCAATGACCTGCTTTATAAAACTAAGTCTGGTGCCAAGCTTAACAGTGATGGACAGCTGAGATTCATTACCTCCTATAATTTCTATTCTGGTAGGGTGCGACAGGCGCTAGAAAAAGCATAGCCTATTCTTTAAGTTGATCCCGTTATCAACCAATTTTCTCCTAATAGACCTTCCATTACATTCAGATGTGCTAGAAACTTACGGGACTATCTCACCCGGAGTCTGTGTGGTAGATGCATAGCCTGCCCCAATGTGGATTGTTGTGATTCTTTTTTGAATTCCAGTGGCACCAAGAATTTTAAGATTAAAAAACATATTTCATGTACTACCAGGCATGTCATATATTATGCTACCTGTCCATGTGGACTTATATATCTCGGTTTCACTACGCGGCAATTAAAAGTCCACATAAGAGAGCACATTTTGGGGATTCAGGCTGCTCCTGCCTACATGGACACTTCCACGCTCAAAACAATACCACGCCATTTTTAGAATTTTCATCAGTGTGATGGTACACTGTTGAGGATGCGGGGTAATGATGCCCTAAATATCAACATTAGGGGTGGTAAATTGGCCAAACGGAGATGTGGTGGATCTGTACTCTCTAGACTGTTCAACCCCAGGGTTTGAATGAGAATCTTACCTTTGCGCCATTTTTGTGATCGTCCGGCTGCTGTACATTATGATGTGTTGCTCTGCCTGCATCCTTTTATTTTTATTGGGTTTTAATAGTTTTTATTTTTGTTTAGGTTTTTGTATTTTGACTCGCTTGGACATCTGGACAACTTTTAACGCAGGGATGAGCCAAAGAGCCATATCTGTCATCTATATGAGAAATGTGAGGAGCGGACACAGTATATGCTGCTATTCATTATGTGTGTTATGTATTTTGTGCCATTGTATGGCTATGCACATTTATGGATATTTCTTATATGGACTATATACTGTATATATGTATTTTGTATATTCATGTGGATTCTATTGGCATGTATATAATATAATTGATTCTTACATGGATGGAATATCTTTCTATTGTATATACTCAAGTATATTTGTTAATATGCAATGATGTACCATCTTATACTGGTGCATTTATATTTTCTGTAATAAGGTTATTGTGTAGCATTTATAGCGTGAGTAATAGTATATAATGTATGTACCAGTTTTGAGATACAGTATATATACACACATATTTGTTACGTTTATAATTTTGACTGTTGCTTCATTTTGCGGTGTGGACATATGCGCCTTTTCTTCCATGCGCCATTTATATATTGGGATCATTTTGTGTCTATGTTGTTATCTTCATATGTTAGAACTTCTATGATCCTTTTTTGTATGGTGATTTTTCATGGTTGGATGCATGCATGTGCACAACAGGCGAATTGCAAATGATCTATACTTTGAGTTGAAGTAAGGTGTATTGTATTTCCATATTTGTTTAACATATATTTATGGTGGCCTTGGTGTATTCCCCTGGTCGTTTCTGTCCCTACGAGGCTAGTAGTTATTTTGCCATTATCTTGTATAGCTGTTCACTATTAATGCCAATACTTAAGATGGCTGCTTGTGCCTCGAATCATGTGCGCATGTATCGCCCTGCCACTGCTGCCCCTGCCGACTTTCGATTCTGCGACGCACCCGGCGCTTGATCACGTGGGGCCCCACATGTTTCCGGTGTCAGCTGACTGAGCGGTATGCATCCCAGCTGGCATGGTGGTGGCTATGGCAAGGCGACATCACGTTTACATACCTACTGGTTACACAAATATATATATATATATATCTATCGGAACTTTGCATCTGTGGCACGCCCCCTGAGGAAGGAGTTGCCTCTGAAACGTGCATTGGGGTAGGCTGGGAAGCCACGGGAGATCCCGCTGCTGCACGCTGCAAGGTATTTGCGCATATATCAATATAACTTTTGAATTTATTTATGGCATATGGGATCCTGCCTCGAAACAATATGGGCATTATAGGTATAATTATGCTTTGTGTGTCCTAAAGCTTTCACTTGTAGTGTGGTCTTACATGGATGCTAGTTTTGCTCTCACATTTTAACCCCTCCTGTTCTGCCTTTTTCCTGATTACATGGTTAATAAAGATTTGTATAGTTGTTATAATATTTGGACTTCATGACTGCTTTTTTTTGCTTTGCTATTTTCCAGTGGAGAGGAAGCAATATATACATAATACCTCAAAACCATTGGCTGGGAAGGAAATAGCAAGGGCACGCACTGGCCCTTTAAGAGGGTGGGAGCGCGCGCATGCCCTTAGAACATGGCCAGAGGTTGGAAGTGCTGCTGGGAGCAGGCGGAGCATGAGGAAGAGAGGAACTAACTGCAGCGCGGGTGAGTAAACTGACACGCCGGGAACCCGGCATGGGGCTAACAGTTATGAACTCCGGTGACATTTTCCACATCACCGCTGCACCCTGCAGGAGTGTAACCATTCTCCTTTCTCAGTGTGACCCAGCTGTCATGGATAGCTGTCCAAATCATCCGGATCGTAAAACAACCCCAAATCTATTACACCTACACCTATTATTTAAGTAATTAAACAAAATGGCATGGGACCCCTCTATTCTTGATAACCAGCTATGATAAAGCTGACAGCTAGGGGTTGCAGCCTGCACTTGTCAGTATTTCCTGTGTTAGTTATCGAAAATAGAAGAGACCCCACATCATTTTTTTAAGAGGCATTGGCTGATGAATACTCTAATTACCCTTGCTTGCTCTTGCTGCTATCAGCGACAACAGGTGTAAGATGAGAGTAGCCCATGTTTGCTGCCCTGTCACGCAGATGACAGCGTGGAAAACAAAGGATGTTCGAGCCTGCCATTCAACTGAATGGGGTCCGGCTTCGAGTTCGGGTAGTGTTCTGGTACCCGAACAAAACTTTTTTTTAAATGATCGGCCCAACCCGCCAGACCCGAACATCCACGGTTTCGCCCATCACTAGTGCTAATATAATACATCAATGTCTATTTAATCCATTCATTTTAACAGCCGTTAATTTAGGGACGTTTTTCGGAAAGTTGATGTAGAAAATTACTTTAAATGCCTTAAAATTACAGTAAGTTTTTTTTAAATAAGAGATGTTAAGAAAAAAAATCCAAATTTGATTGAGTATCAGCAAAAATTAGGATATATCTGGACTTGAGTTGTCTTTTGGGATATTTGAAATACTTTGGAGAAATGTAAATTTTTCTCGGTTAGTAAAACAGTAAATGCTGAAATAGATTAAATGAAAAGAGCCAAGTTTCTATGCAAAAGCAAGAAGCGTGAAGAAATACTCAGCATAAGCTCTCTGAAAATTTGGCAAATGTTTTGACTTGTGAAAGTCACAGAGTTATTTCAGAAAATAATAATTTGCAGAACTATATTCTGTATTTGCTTTTAGCGATTCGTTGCTTCTCTCTTGACTTTTCTTTATAAGTATGTGATAATAATGCTGTCACACCTATTATTAACAAGTAATCGGTGTTCATCAGGAACCCATTTATTTCTTAAGACCTTGTATTACTTTTCAAAACTTTCTCTTGTATGCAGAATCCTTGTGGGAAATGTGGATTTTGCCGTCGTCCCACTGTGCATTAAAGACGTGGGAATCTTTGTTTTGCTCTGCCAGTAGTAAGCTAAGGTGGTACAAAATGTGTTCTGTTCTGAGCGTAGCATGAACATTTTCCTCTGATAGGTTAATTAACTGAATTTATTTAATAACTATATTCATGTCTCAGGGGCCTGTTTCCTCCATTCATCATATTTCATGCTATTGTAATGAGGAGGTTTACTTGCGCATTCAGCCCTGTAACTCTGTTTTATGGACCAAGAAGAAATAAAAATGAAGACAAAAAGAAACAGTTTTGCTAAAACTTTTTATTACATGAGATATATTGATTATTGAATGTATTATGATAATTGCATAAAGGTTCCTAACACTGCCAAACATTTATATAGCTACGTACATTAAAAATGGATATGATATATATAAAGTACCGTACATGGTATAGAAATAGTTCTGTAATTCAAATATTATTTATGGCTATTCATATGTTAATTGAAATGGCTTGACTTAGTATGCATTAACAAACAATCATACAAAAATACATGTTATGATACATGGTGACCATTACTACCATCTAATATTTTACTTTTTTATATTTTACTATTTTCTTTCCCATAACTCTTTCCATTAGAGAATTCTTACAGCTTAGTCCTCAACCCAAGTCTTGGCTAACTGACCCATTCGTAACCCTTTTACCCCCAAGGGTGGTTTGCACGTTCATGACCGGGCCAATTTTTACAATTCTGACCACTGTCCCTTTATGAGGTAATAACCCTGGAACGCTTCCATAGATCCCGTTGATTCTGACATTGTATTCTCGTGACATATTGTACTTCATGTTAGTTGTAAAATTTAATTCAAATAACTTGTGTTTACTTGTGAAAAAAATGGAAATTTGGCGAAAATTTTGAAAATTTTGCAATTTTCCAACTTTGAATTTTTATGCCCTTAAATCACAGATATACGGCACACAAAAAACTTAATAAGTAACATTTCACATATGTTTACTTTACATCAGCACAATTTTGGAACCAACATTTTTTTTTGTTAGGAAGTTAAAAGGGTTAAAAGTTGACCAGCGATTTCTCATTTTTACAACACCATTTTATTTTTACGGACCATATCACATTTGAAGTCACTTTGAGGGGTCTATATGATAGAAAATACCCAAAAGTGACACCATTCTAAAAACTGCACCCCTTAAGGTGGTCAAAACCACATTTAAGAAGTTTATTAACCCTTCAGGTGCTTCACAGGAATTTTTTGAATGTTTAAAAAAAATGAACATTTAACTTTTTTTCACAAAAAAATTACTTCAGGTCCAATTTTTTACAGTCATATGTAAAAGTTTGGGCACCCCTATTAATGTTAACCTTTTTTCTTTATAACAATTTTGGTTTTTGCAACAGGTATTTCAGTTTCATATGTCTAATAACTGATGGACTCAGTTATATTTCTGGATTCAAATGAGGTTTATTGTACTAACAGAAAATGTGCAATCTGCATTTAAACAAAATTTGACCGGTGCAAAAGTATGGGCACCCTTATCATTTTCTTGATTTGAACACTCCTAACTACTTTTTACTGACTTCCTGAAGCACTAAATTGGTTTTGTAACCTCATTGAGCTTTGAACTTCATAGCCAGGTGTATCAAATCATGAGAAAAGGTATTTAAAGTGGCCACTTGCAAGTAGTTCTCCTATTTGATTCTCCTATGAAGAGTGGCATCATGGGCTCCTCAAAACAACTCTCAAATGATCTGAAAACAAAGATTATTCAACATAGCTTTTCAGGGGGAAGGATACAAAAAGTTGTCTCAGAGATTTAACCAGTCAGTTTCCACTGTGAGGAACATAGTAAGGAAATGGAAGAACACAGGTACAGTTCTTGTTAAGCCCAGAAGTGGCAGGCCAAGAAAAATATCAGAAAGGCAGAGAAGAAGAATGGTGAGAACAGTCAAGGACAATCCACAGACCACCTCCAAAGACCTGCAGCATCATCTTGCTGCATATGGTGTCACTGTGCATCGGTCAACAATACAGCGCATGCATAACGCCTTTTTGTATGACCAAACAACTCAATCTTTGTTTCATCAGTTCACAGGACCTTCTTCCAAAATGTAACTGGCTTGTCCAAATGTGCTTTTGCATACCTCAGGCGACTCTGTTTGTGGCGTGCTTGCAGAAACGGCTTCTTTCGCATCACTCTCCCATACAGCTTCTCCTTGTGCAAAGTGCGCTGTATTGTTGACCGATGCACAGTGACACCATCTGCAGCAAGATGATGCTGCAGGTCTTTGGAGGTGGTCTGTGGATTGTCCTTGACTGTTCTCACCATTCTTCTTCTCTGCCTTTCTGATATTTTTCTTGGCCTGCCACTTCTGGGCTTAACAAGAACTGTACCTGTGTTCTTCCATTTCCTTACTATATTCCTCACAGTGGAAACTGACAGGTTAAATCTCTGAGACAACTTTTTGTATCCTTCCCCCTGAAAAGCTATGTTGAATAATCTTGGTTTTCAGATCATTTGAGAGTTGTTTTGAGGAGCCCATGATGCCACTCTTCATAGGAGAATCAAATAGGAGAACTACTTGCAAGTGGCCACTTTAAATACCTTTTCTCATGATTTGATACACCTGGCTATGAAGTTCAAAGATCAATGAGGTTACAAAACCAATTTAGTGCTTCAGAAAGTCAGTAAAAAGTAGTTAGGAGTGTTCAAATCAAGAAAATGATAAGGGTGCCCATACTTTTGCACCGGTCAAATTTTGTTTAAATGCAGATTGCACATTTTCTGTTAGTACAATAAACCTCATTTGAATCCAGAAATATAACTGAGTCCATCAGTTATTAGATATATGAAACTGAAATACCTGTTGCAAAAACCAAAATTGTTATAAAGAAAAAAGGTTAACATTAATAGGGGTACCCAAACTTTTACATATGACTGTATATTTTACCAAGGGTAACAGGAGAAATTGGACTGCAAAACTTATTTTGCAATTTCTCCTGAGTATGCTGATACCTGATATGTGGGGGGAACCACTGTTTCGGTGCATGGCAGAGCTCAGAAGGGATGGAGCGTTGTTTGACTTTTTCAATGCAAAATTGGCTGGAATTCAGATGGGACACCATGTCACGTTTGGAGAGCCCCTGATGTGCCTAAACAGTGGAAACCCCCCACAAGTGACCCCATTTTGGAAACTAGACCCCCAAGGAACTTTTCTAGATATGTGGTGAGAACTTTGAACCCACAAGGGCTTCACAGAAGTTTATAACGTACAGCGTGCAATTAAAAAATCATATTTTTTCCACAAAAATGATCTTTTCACAACCAATTTTTATTTTCCCAAGGGTAACAGGACCCTAAAAGTTATTGTGAAATTTGTTCTGAGTAAGCTGATACCCCATATGTGGGTGTAAACAACTATTTGGGCGCATGGCAGAGCTCGGAAGGGAAGCAGCGCCATTTGACTTTTATGGCTGGAATTGAGATTGGACGCCATGTCGCGTTTGGAAAGCCCCTGATGTGTCAAACCAGTGGAAACCCCGCACAAATGACACCATTTTGGAAACTAGACCCCCCAAGGAACTTATCTAAATGTATGGTGAGAACTTTGAACCCCCAAGGGCTTCACAGAAGTTTATAACGCCCGGGCGTGAAAATAAAAAAATCATATTTTTTCCACAAACATGATCTTTTAGTCCCAAATTTCTTTATTTTCCCAAGGGTAACAGAAGAAATTAGACCCCAAAAGCTGGTGTCCAATTTGTCCTGAGTACGCTGATACCCCATATGTGGGAGAAAACTACTGTATGGGCACACGTCAGGGCTCGGAAGAGAAGTAGTGACGTTTTGGAATGCAGACTTTGATGGAATGGTCTGCGGGTGTTATGTTGCCTTTGGAGAGCCCATGATGTACCTAAACAGTGGAAACGCCCCACAAGTGACCCCATTTTGGAAACTAGACCCCCCACCAAACTTATCTAGATGTGTGGTGAGCACTTTGAACCCCCAAGTGCTTCACAGAAGTTTATAACACCCTGGCATAAAAATAAAAAAATCATTTTTTTTCCACAAAAATGATGTTTTTGCCCCCAATTTTTTATTTTCCTAAGGGTAACAGGAGAAATTGGACCCCAAATGTTGTTTTGCAATTTGTCCTGAGTAGGCTGATACCCCATATGTGGGGGTAAAACACTGTTTGGGCGCATAGCAGAGCGTGGAAAGGAAGGGGCACCGTTTGACTTTTTCAACGCAGAATTGGCTGGAATTGTGATCAGACGCCATGTTGCGTTTGGAGAGCACCTGATGTGCCCAAACAGTGGAAATTCCCCAATTCTAACTCCAACCCTAACCCCAACACACCCCTAACCCTAATCTCAGCCCTAACCCTAACCCTACCCCTAGCCCTAACCCTAACAGGGGCCAGGGTTACTGGCCGCAGTATCCAATCCGCAGCAGCCAGATGTTACAGCATAGTGTCATGACAGGATGGTTCTGCCTCCATCCTGGCCAGGTCATGGTTAATTTGAGTTTGCCTCTCTTTGGTTCATGGGTGGCTATTTAATGTTTGCAGTTTCTGAATTTGGTGTCGCTGACCCAGGATACTCGTCCATAAACATTGTGCTTCTCTGCTTTGCTGTGTGTGACTCGGTTTGTCCACTGACTTTTGCCTCTGAATCTTGCCCTGTCACTCCTGGTTTTCTGACCCCTTGGCTTGTCTCCGTTTACTCTCTGTCTTATCCCTAGGTACCATGCTCTCGTCTGGCTTTTGACCTTTGGCTCTCCTTTAACTACGGTTACTTTCTGTGCGCTGTTGTCTGCACATTCAGTTGCCTTCGTTGTCCTCACGCGTGGTGACTCTGCCCCCTGGTCATGTGACTGCTTAGTTCCAGGTCCCGTGCTCACTATTTAGTCTCAGGTCCTTGTGCACTGCGTGCCTTGTTTTTTGACTCCCTGCACTCGTTGACGTGCCCCCTGATAGCGCCGCCTAGGCTGCGCCAGTAACACCATTGGTGTCATCACATTTCATAAAATCCCACACATTTCATAAAATCCCATCTCCACTATGCATGCAGAAACATGCAGCGTGTCTTTCTAGACCGTAGCATGTCTATTTATTTTACGGAGACACTCAGTCTCTGCAAGATAAATATCACAGTTCAATGTATAGGATGTGGTGATTCCACATGGTTCAATGAACACATGCGGAATCACCGCACTTACAAAAGCCGGCAGCATATACTGCTGTGTCCAAAGCGCTGCATATACGGAACGTGGAAACATACCCTAAGGATTCAGAAGTCTACAGGCTCTATGTGACTGCAGACTTCCGTCAGAAGGTCGGACAACGCCTGTAACTTCCAATGTCTCTGGTATACAGATGTGTCTATTTGAAATCCTTCACATTCTCCTTCTGTTTGTAATATCTATAATATTTTGGCAACTTCATCCTGGGAATCTGAGAAGTATCTTAAGTTCTTAACCCAACCTTGACAAAATTTAACTCATTTTTTTCCCTTGCTCACTTCTGAAACCACTTTGACATTTCTCTTATTAGAGCTGCTATCCTACCCACTTCTCAAGTTCGATGTAATAGTGTAACTATTACCTCTGTCCTTTCATTTAGTTATCATGTCACAACATCTCCAATTCTTATTGCTTCTACTTTGAAAAACGTCTTCAGCAACAAAAAAAAAGTTGACGTTCACACCACTTTAATTTCACATCTTGATTATTGCTCTCTTGTTTAACAAGATACTCGCCTCTCTTATAAATTTACTAGCTGAAGAGCCCGGCGCTGCCCGGGCATAGTAACTAACTGTGGTTAGTTATAACAAATTATAATTATCCTCCATCCCATAGTCCCGTGCCCACAGGGCCGGATTATAGGAGGGGCAGGCGGGGCTTCAGCCCCGGGGCCCCCACCACAAGAGCTTCTAAGGGGGCCCCCACCACTGGGCAGCGACCGCCAACGCAGCGCGAGGATAAATATTAGACGCCGTCAGTGAATAGCAGGAATGGAGCGGCCGGCAAGGGTCCGTCCTGCTTCCTGCCCGGAGGCCGCGCTTCCTGTTTTCACACGTCATCATTCAGCGGCCGCTGCTGTGTGAGGGAGGAAGCGCTGGCGATGCTGCGGAGGACAGGTGAGAGGAGAGAGGTGGTGTCTTGTGTGTGTATGTATGTGTGTATCAGTGTATGTATGTATGTATGTCTGTGTCTGTGTGTGTGTATATCTGTGTGTATGATGGAGCAGGCAGAGGCAGTGATGGGACATGGGAGTGATGGTCTAGAAGGCAGTGATGGGGTGAAGGAGCAGGCAATGATGGGGGTGATGGAGCAGGCAGTGATGGGGTGATGGAGCAGACAATGATGGGGGTGATGGAGAAGGCAGTGATGGGGTGATGGAGCAGGCAATGATGGGGTGATGGAGCAGACAATTATGGGAGTGATGGAGCAGGCAGTGATGGGGTGATGGAGCAGACAATGATGGGAGTTATGGGGTGATGGAGCAGGCAATGATGGGGGTGATGGAGCAGGCAGTGATGGGGGTGATGGAGCAGGCAGTGATGGGGTGATGGAGCAGGCAGTGATGGGGTGATGGAGCAGACAATGATGGGGGTGATGGAGCAGGCAATGATGGGAGTGATGGGGGAAGGCAGTGATGGGGTGATGGAGAATGCAGTGATGGGGTGATGGAGAAGGCAATGATGGGAGTGATGGCGTGATGGAGCAGGCAATGATGGGGGTGATGGAGCAGACAATGATGGGAGTGATGGGGTGATGGAGCAGGCAATGATGGGAGTGATGGGGAGAAAGCAGTGATGGGGTGATGGAGAAGGCAGTGATGGGGAGAAGACAATGATGGGGTGATGGTCGAGAGGGCAATGATGGGGTGGTGGGTGAGAATGCAATGATGGTGGTGGTGGAAATGTGGCAGAACAAGAGGATAAGATTAGATTGTACATCTAAGTGCTACAGTTCGCTCTCTACTGTTATGGCTAAAATGTTAATGATATGGGGGCCCCCACCAGATTTTCTGCCCAGGGGCCCCCACCAACCTTAATCCGGCCCTGCGTGCCCATATACCCATCATACATATCCACCATCCCATAGGCCTGTGCCCATATACCCATCATACATATCCTCCATCCCATAGTCCCGTGCCCATATACCCATCATACATATTCTCCATCCCACAGTCGAGTGCCCATATACCCATCATACATATTCGCCATCCCATAGTCGAGTGCCCATATACCCATCACACATCCTTCATCTCATAGTCCCATGCCCATATACCCATCATACATATCCACCATCCCATAGTCCCGTGCCCATATACCCGGCATACATATCCTCCATCCCATAGTCCAGTGCCCATATACCCATCACACATCCTCCATCCCATAGTCCCGTGGCCATATACCCATTATGACATCATCATCACAATGGCAACCGTTATGACATAACCATCACCATTGCAACCTATTAAGACATCATCGTCACCATGGCAACCATTGTGACAGCATCTTTGCCATTGCAACCTATTATGACATTAGCGTCGCCATGGCAACCATTATGACATTGTAATGAGGGGTGGGGCTTGCAACCTATGATGATATCAGCGTTGCCATGGCAACCATTATGACATCATAATGAGGGGCGGGGCTTGATACACACACACTTTTTCCCCATTATGTAGATAGGGGCAAAATTGTTTGGTGAATTGGAATGCGCGGGGTTAAAATTTCGCCTCACAACATAGCCTATGACGCTCTCGGGGTCCAGACGTGTGACTGTGCCAAATTTTGTGGCTGTAGCTGCGACGGTGCGGATGCCAATCCCAGACATACACACACACACATACATTCACACATACATATACACACTTGAGCTTTAAATATTAGATCTACACCTAAGAAACTTCCACTGTGCTTATCTGAAAATTTATTCAACTACTTTCCATCTTTATAAAGGTAACTTAAACTGATTGACCTCTGAATCCATTCATATTATTTTTCACACTACATTATATATTTTTATGGGGTCTCTTATTACCCTTAATGTACAGGACTACAGGTTTTACACTGGCCATGACATATTCTCTGGATTACTTTTCTTGTTTTATCAGACTGCTACTGTATCTTTATAATGTTCTAAATCTATAATATAACGGGCTAAGCATCACTCTGTCTGAAGCCTTTATAGACTGCGAAAGCGCAACGTGCCTGCGCAGTCTAGCTCCAGACAGAATGAGGCATCCAGCGGTGAGGAGTGTGTATGGCGGCGGAAATGGCGGTACGCGTGCACACTGTATACTGCTATGTCCGGCGCCATACTTACCTGACCGGGAGGAGTGTTGCCACGGCGCTTCTCTTTGGCCGGAGACCGTGGCAGGAGTGCGACCGGAATCTCGCATGCGCGTAGAGCGATCCGGCGCCATTTTACTGAAGACACAATTGCAGTGTGTCTTCAGCAATATGGCGTCGGACAGCGCTATGGGCATGTGCTTACTCCGGCGCCAGACTCCTCCCCCGGCCTCCAGCAGAATGTGACAGCGCTGGAGCACGGGAAAGAAGGGTCAGTATAAATTTTTTTTTTTGTATGTGTGTAGTTTAATAGGGGTGAGGGGAGCATGCATACTAGGAAAGGGGGGAGAGGGGACCATGTATACCAGTATTTGGGGGTGAGGGGACCATGCATACCACGAAAGGGGAGTGAGGGGATCATGCATACAACGAAAGGGGGGTGAGGGGACCACGCATACCAGGAATGGGGGATGAGGGGACCACGCATACCAGGATAGGGGGGTGAAGGGACCATGCATACCATGAAATGGGGGTGAGGGGACCATGCATACCACGAAAGGGGAGTGAGGAGACCATGCATACCACAAAAGAGGAGTGAAGGGACCATGCATACCACAAAAGGAGGGTGAGGGGACCTTGCATATCACGAAAGGGGAGTGAGGGGACCATGCATACCACAAAAGGGGAGTGAGGGAACAATGCATACCACGAAAGGGGGGTGAGGGGGACCATGTATACCATGAAAGGGGGGTGAGGGGACCATGCATACCACAAAAAGGGGGGTGAGGGGACCATGTATACCTAGATTGGGGAGTGAGGGGACCATGCATACCAGGATTGGGGGAGTGAGAGGACCATGCATACCAGGATTGGGGGGTGAGGGGTAGCATGCATACCAGGATTGGGGGATGAGGGGACCATGCATACCAGGATAGGGGGGTGAGAGGACCATGCATAACAGGATAGGGGGGTGAGAGAACCATGCATACCAGGATAGGGGGGTGAGAGGACCATGCATACCAGGATAGGGGGGTGAGAGGACCATGCATACCAGGATAGGAGGGGAGAGGACCATGCATACCAGGATAGGGGGGTGAGAGGACCATGCATAACAGGATAGGGTGGGGAGAGGGACCATGCATACCAGGATACAGGAGTGAGAGGACCATGCAAACCAGGATAGGGGGGTGAGGGGACCATGCATACCAGGATTGGGGGTGAGGGGGGCCATGCATACCAGGATAGGGGGGTGAGGGGACCATGCATACCAGGATGAGGAATAGGGTGCCATGCTTACCAGGATTGGGGGGGTGAGGGTACCATGCATTCCAGGATAGGGATGAGGGGTGCCATGCCACACAAGGATAGGAGGGGGGCAGCACATACCAGGATGGTAGACCATATACCAATAAAAATGTTTGCCACCCGGGCGTTGAGGTAGTTTTAGGGTTCAGTGCAGTATCTTACTTGTCCCCAGCACTGCGCTTTTCTGAACAGAGAGTTCAGATTTTATTTCCGGAATGTGTTGAAGCCATTCTTCCAACTTAGGGGTTATTGCTCTAATCACCACTGGAATCGCTGTTGCTTTCACCTTCAACTAATATATTTTATATATATAATTGCCTTAAATTGTCTGTCATCCACTTCCATCTGGATGTCCCCGAATCCCATAATCCACCGCGCCGCAGCGGAAGTACGGCGACCGCCATTTTGGAACATCCAAGTGATGACGCTCGGATCCAGGCCGCCGCTGCGATCCTGACCGCTGCTGGGATCCCAGCTGCCGCTCGGATCCAGGCTGCCGCTGCGATTCAGAATGCTGCTGTGATCCCGACCACCGCTGGGATCCCAGCCGCTGCTTGGATTCCAGCCGCTGCTCAGATCCCAGTTGTAGCTCGGATCCAGCCCGCCGCTGAGATCATGAGGCTGTGAAAGGGGTGTAAAGAGGGGGTATAACGAGAGGGGTGTAATGAAGGGGGTATAATGAGAGAGCTGCACACCATCTCCAGCACAGGCCGCAAAATAAAGTCTTTCGTGACGGATGTGATAGGGGTGTAAAGAGAGGGTATAATGAGGGGGAAGTAATGAGAGGGATGCTGCCGCCTGACACCCACCAGGACTCACCGCCTGACTACAAGCGCCAGATCCCGCCGCTGCCTGCCCACCCACCTCCATGCAGGCACTGCCGGCAGGAAAGACCGTGGCTTGATGCCTGTGCTGGAGATTGGGTGCGGCCACCCTCTGGTGGCGCTGCACACCATCTCCAGCACAGGCCGCAAAACACCGTCTTTCCTGCTGGATGTGACTGCACGGAAGTGGGTGGGCCGCCACCCCAAGCGCCACAAAGCTGCCCCCATCATGATGTTATTGCCCTCCCGATGCGATAGCATCGGGCACACATCTAGTATTATATATATATATTGAAAATATATAGGTCACATTAAGTCCAACCTTTAATCTTAATGTTCTGATCTGGAGACTGGCTAAAACCTCTATGAGGTGGATCCTAGAAATGCTTTCCGACTTTAAGTGTGACTTCACTTTAGAATAAATGCCTGTATCAGCATGCTCCGTTTAGAAATCAGGTACCGTACTCAAAAATTGTAATATCAGATTTTTCAAGAAAGGTACAAAGACATCCGGTTCTCTTATGAACTTGTTCAATGAATGAGTCATCACAACATCTTGTGCCTCAGTTCCATAGTCTCAGTGCTCTTAGCGTAAGGGCCCCGTTACACATAACGATGTACCAGCGTTCCCACCAATGATCCGACATGGATGGGATCACTGGGACATCGTTAGACAGCCCCTCCAGCGATCAGGACCAGCGAGCAAGCTGGCTTCCAATGTAAACAGCGGGTATCTAAGAGCCGCGCGGCTCTAAGATACCCGATGTTTACATTGGAAACCAGCGTCCAGTGTCGCTGATTGCTGGTCTCTCGCTGCCACACGCAGTGATGCGCACTGGCCAGCAGGAGACCAACAATCAAAAAACGGCCCAGGACGATGGAGCGCGATCAGCGATACCCGGCAGGGGGGTCGGTCGCTGATCCATGTCACATACAGCAATATCGCTGGCGAGATCGCTGTGGCGTCACAAAATCAGCGATCTCGCTGGCGATATCGCTGTGTGTGACGGGGCCTTAAAGCATCCCTGTCTAAATCTTATTTCCACTAGATATAGAGGATGCCTCCTTGTGATCATAACTAGCGTAGGTGTAACAGATCATTGTAAAATCTCTCTATAGTTCTTTCATATACCATATATACTCGTGTATAAGCCAAATTTATAAGCACTTTTTTTGTGCTGAAAACGCCCCCTTTGGCTTATACATGAGTCACTGTCCCAGAAGACGGTGGGGGAGGGGAAGCGGTGGAGCAACGGGTCACAGGAGGCAGTAGCCAGCGGCTGCAACTGTAAGTCTGCCCGCTGCTAAAGAGAAATGAATATTCACTGCACTGGCAATGAATATTCATTTTTCTTATAGCGCGCACAGTTACAGCCGCAGCCTATGGCTTCCAGCAGCTGCTGGGCTATCATGGGTGCCCGCTCATTAAGGTAATGAATATTCACCTCTCTCCAGTCTTATAGGCATGGAGAGAGGTGAATATTCATTACCTTAATGAGCGGGGACATGTCATCACTTGGCTGCAGGAGCTGCTGGCACCGGAAGAAGATGCTGCAAGGGTGCGCAGGGAAGGTAAGTAGGATGTTTTTTTTTATTCTTTTCTCATGGGAGCCACACATACAAGGATAGGGATGAGGAGCCATGCAGACAAGGATGGGAATAATAAGCCATGCAGACAAGGATGGGAATAAGGAGCCATGCTGACAAGGATGGGAATAAGGAGCCATGCAGATAAGGATGGAAATAAGGAGTCATGCATACAAGGATAGGAATAAGGAGCCATGCATGCCAGGACAGGGGTGAGGGGACAATGCATACCAGGATAGGGATGAGGGGACTATGCATACCAGGATAGGAATGAGAGGGCCATGCATACCAGGATAGGGATGAGGGGACAATGCATACAAGGACAGGAATGAGGGGAAAATGCATACCAGGATAGGGATGAGGGGACTATGCATACAAGGACAGTAATGAGGGGACAATGCATACCAGGATAGGGATGAGGGGAAAATGCATACCGGGACGGTGATGAAGGGACAATGCATACCAGGATAGAGATGAGGGGACAATGCATACCGGGACAGTGAGGAAGGGACAATGCATACCGGGACAGGGATGAGGGGACAATGCATACCGGGACAGGGATGAGGGGACAATGCATACCCAACTTATACTCAAGTCAATAAGTTTTCCCAGCTTTTCTTGGCAAAATTAGGTGCCTTGGCTTATACTTTGGTCGCCTTATACATGAGTATATACAGTATTTGTACTTTTTAACCTCTGCATCCCTAAGCTTTCTTTTTTCCAAACTAATTAACCTCAAGTTCCTAATACTGTGATCTACAGGTTCCATTCATAACCTTGGTCACCCTCCTCTGCACCCACCAACCCTTCGCCCTCAGCCACTACTCTACACTTTACTTACAATAAAATGTAGATTCTGTTCTTGGGCCTCTTATAAGAAACTCTTGGGCAGATCTATTATATTTTGCAAAGTCTTGTCTTCTTACATATTTGCTCTGCATATATATATAATGGATAATAAGAATATTAATGCATATAATGAGCACAAATTGGTACAAATACTTGGCCCTCCTGTGGTGCATTTTCAGCACCTCATGGCAGTAAGCGTTAATCTTGCTGAACTTTCTTTAATATGGAAAATTCATATTTTCATCAGATTTTTTTCTGCCTCTCTCCTCTTTCCGAGCCGTTACAGAATAATAAATCAGGAATGGCGAATCGCTCTTTTGTTTTCTTTTGTCTGTCCTGAACGAATTACTTAAGAGTGACAGAATGTCACCGCGGTCAGATAGAAGCGCTCTTTATTTGCATAATAATCCATAGTTTAGTGTGCGCCTCTCTGTATAGCGTTCGCCTTATACTTTGCTTGCCGACACTTGGCTTTCATTTACTCTGTCGCGCGGCTGCAAATCTGCGCATGGAAGCGAAGGAAACGACTTACCTGTAAACATGTCATTATATTCACGGATTCTTCTTGCTGCAGTTTACATGTAATATTGTATCCACACTGTATATATCTATATATTTAAGTAACAAGTCTTTTTTTTATCAGACCACTAACTTAGCATTGTGCAACAACCAACATTATTTCCGAACATTTTGGTAAACATGCCGCCGGAAGCAATAATACTTTAAGCCCCATAGACTCGTTAATCAAGATCCATGGATATTGCATTGAGGAAATATATCTAAAATACCATCACCTAGTAATATCGAATCCTTTTGATGCCGAGACTTCCTGCGACCATGGTAACCGGTTGCTAAGCACTCATTTTCCAAAACATAACAGACACAGATTGTAGAAAACAAAGAGCTATAGAAAAAATGGTGAAATGCACATTACTTATATGACGGCAATTCAAAACCCTGGTAGAAAAAAAAGAAACAGACCGAGCTCCAGAAGTAACGAACTTATAACCCAAATACAGCAAAGGTGACATAACCACAGGAATGGGCGGCAGAGAATAGAAAGGGTTTCCTATTGATTCCCTATAACTTGCACTTCTCCACAATATATACATCTTATTCTGCACGACAATACGACAGCAATAGGGACAGACCCTGTGTATTACCGTATAGCATAGGATCTGGCTTCCTGCATTGCTCCTATTAAGATGTAAAGGTTACTACTACCAGATCTTTCCAGGGATAAAGAAGCTTTACTGTAGGGATTTCCGCTTTCTTCTCATATCTGCCAGAGATGCATATGTGATGATATACTTCTCCTCGCTATATAATGTGATTGACATATTTTAGTGAAGGGCCCCTGTAGGGAACCTGTGGATGCACCCCCCACTGCATCAGACCCCACTTACATATACCCATAGACATGAATATTCACATTAGGTACACATGTATAAAATATGCACATTTACACATTGCTCACACACACATACTGTATATATCTAGAATATAAGCGGAGATGTGTCCTTCTGTCCGAAGCCTCGACGCCTGTGCAGTGTGCCAACAGAGTGAGTGCATGCGCATACTGCACTATGGAGCCATTTTATTGAAGAGTGTCTTCAATAAAATGGCGCCATAGAGCAGACGCCGCCAATGTCAGCCCCTACTTCAGCTGGATAAGCGCCATTCGATGCACATGCAGCTGAAGTGTCTTGCAGTACAAGAAGTTGCTGGGTTTGTGCACCGCAATACACGCTGCCAGCCAATCAGAGGCCAGCAGCTGACGTCAGTGAGCATGTGATTGGGTGCATGGTAGTGACGTCATGAGGCCCTATAGCTTGGACACTGAAGTCAGCTGCTGGCTTCAGAAGATGACAACGTGTTGCAGGGTAGCGGGGGAAAGGTGAGTAGGTGTATTTATTTTTTTCTATGTATTGAAAAACAACAGTGCAGGCAGGATGGGGGATTTAAATAAGGATTGGGGGAGCATATACCAGGATGGGGGAGCATATACCAGGATGGGTGAACATATACCAGGATGGGGGAGTATATACCAGGATGGGGGAACATATACCAGGATGGGGGAGCATATACCCGGATGGGGGAACATATACCAGGATGGGGGAGCATATACCAGGATGGGGGAGCATATACCAGGATGGGGGAGCATATACCAGGATGGGGGAGCATATACCAGGATGGGGGAACATATACCAGGATGGGGGAGCATATACCAGGATGGGGGAACATATACCAGGATGGGGGAGTATATACCAGGATGGGGGAGTATATACCAGGATGGGGTAACATATACCAGGATGGGGGAGCATATACCAGGATGGGGGAGCATATACCAGGATGGGGGAGCATATACCAGGATGGGGGAACATATACCAGGATGGGGGAGTATATACCAGGATGGGGTAACATATACCAGGATGGGGGAACATATACCAGGATGGGGGAGCATATACCAGGATGGGGGAGCATATACCAGGATGGGGGAACATATACCAGGATGGGGGAGCATATACCAGGATGGGGGATTTAAATAAGGATTGGGGGAGCATATACCAGGATGGGGGAACATATACCAGGATGGGGGAACATATACCAGGATAGGGGACATATACCAGGATGGGGGAACATATACCAGGATGGGGGAGCATATACCAGGATGGGGGAACATATACCAGGATGGGGGAGCATATACCAGGATGGGGGAACATATACCAGGATGGGGGAGCATATACCAGGATGGGGGAACATATACCAGGATGGGGGAACATATACCAGGATGGAGGAGCATATACCAGGATGGGGGAACATATACCAGGATGGGGGAACATATACCAGGATGGGGGAACATATACCAGGATGGGGGAACATATACCAGGATGGAGGAGCATATACCAGGATGGGGGAACATATACCAGGATGGGGGAACATATACCAGGATAGGGGACATATACCAGGATGGGGGAACATATACCAGGATGGGGGAACATATACCAGGATGGGGGAACATATACCAGGATGGGGGAGCATATACCAGGATGGGGGAACATATACCAGGATGGAGGAGCATATACCAGGATGAGGGATTTAAATAAGGATTGGGGGAGCATATACCAGGATGGGGGAACATATACCAGGATGGGGGAACATATACCAGGATGGGGGAGCATATACCAGGATGGAGGAACATATACCAGGATGAGGGATTTAAATAAGGATTGGGGGAGCATATACCAGGATGGGGGAACATATACCAGGATGGGGGATTTAAATAAGGATTGGGGGAGCATATACCAGGATGGGGGAACATATACCAGGATAGGAGACACACAGTATACCAGGAAGGGGGAGCATATACCAGGAAGGGGGAGCATATACCAGGATGGGGGAACATATACCAGGATGGGGGAGCATATACCAGGGTGGGGGAACATATACCAGGATGGGGGAGCATATACCAGGATGGGGGAACATATACCAGGATGGGGGAGCATATACCAGGATGGGGGAGCATATACCAGGATGGGGGAACATATACCAGGATGGGGGAACATATACCAGGATGGGGGAGCATATACCAGGATGGGGGAGCATATACCAGGATGGGGGAACATATACCAGGATGGGGGAACATATACCAGGATGGGGGAACATATACCAGGATGAGGGAGCGTATACCAGGATGGGGGAACATATACCAGGATGGGGGAGCATATACCAGGATGGGAGAGCATATACCAGGATGGGGGACATATATAAGAATGGGTGTAGCATATACCAGGATGGGGGAAATATATCAGGATAGGGACATATACCAGGATGGGGGAGCATATACCAGGATGGGGGAGCATATATATCAGGATGGGGGAGCATCTTCCTTTATTGCAGTCTGATATCCCTGCTCCTCTCTGTGGCTGCAGTCTGTTACCCCCTCCTGCTCTTTGCTGTCCCCCTGCTCCCTGTATGAGTTGTTTTTTCTAAGCTAAAACTCGGTCTCCAAAAGATCCGCCATCACTGTGTTGCAGTACATTATTTTAATATAATGGCGTCGGAGTCAGCGCATGCACATACCATGAAAAATGTGCATAACTAATCATATGCAAAATAGTTGCAAGTCAAATTTATGTATAAGATTGCCAAGATGATTGTCTATAAAATGTTGGCAATCTCACGTTCAAAGCAGTAGTGGATGGTGAGATATGGAGCCTGAAAGTTATACGTTCAAATCATCATTACACTTTTGCTCTCCAGTGTAAACACTGAAAGGGAAGGACCCCTGTGTAGGACCTGTGACTGCACACATCCCCATACATCAGACTCCAGGCATCAGGACTAGACATTTTCTTTTTATTCATAGATGTCAGCATCCTGCGACCTTCATAGGAGGTCTAAGATTGCAGTCACAAGGCGCTGAGAGTACATGGTACAAAATCCAGGATAGGCTACTGGAAATCACTATGGAGCACCATATGTTGTATTGTACAGATTGATTAATACTGCAACCACTACCCATGAGTGGAGAAAAAGTTTTGGTGTTATCATTCATATTCTCTGAAAAATGGCCAAGAAAGCAAAAATTCTGCCACAGTGTGAGGTCGGCACTGTTATGCTGAATACAATGATACCTTGGTTGATAAAGTCGGTCTTATGGTTGTTCTTTAATCTTTATCTTCAGTTTGCGTTAATGATATGCTCGTGCCCTAAGGCGGGGCTGGGGTATGTGTGCTCTGATTAGACATTCATAATACCCCAGCCCCGCCTTAGGGCACGAGCATATCATTAACGCAAAACTGAAGATAATGATTAAAGAACAACCATAAGACCAATTTTATCAACCAAGGTATCATTGTATTCAGTATAACAGCGCCGACCTCACACTGTGTGTAGGTTACTGTACACAACCCTACTGACAGGTTCCCTTTAAGGAGAAAACAAGAACAATGTAACAGTTATAATAATGAAAGAGTATAAGAATATAATGGAGTGCCTATAAATGCCTTTAATAGCTTGTGTCATGCTGATTCAGATATACAGCTGTGCTCAAAAGTTTACATACCCCGTCAGAATTTTTGCTTTCTTGGCCATTTTTCAGAGAACATGAATGATAACATCAATCCTTTTTTCTCCACTCATGGTTGGTAGTTGGGTGAAGCCATTTATTGTCAAATTCCTGGGTAGTCTAGCATGAAATGCACGCTTGAGATCTCCCCAGAATGGCTCAATGATATTGAGGTCAGGAGACTGTGATCGCCACTCCAGAATCTTTACTTTGTTCTGCTGTAGCCAATGACACATCGACTTGGCCTTGTGTTTTGAATCGTTGTCATGTTGGAACATCCAAGTACGTCCCATGTGCAGCTTCCGGGCTGATGATTGCAATTTTGCCTCCAGTATTTGCTAATATCATGCTGCATTCATCTTTCCTTCAACTTTGACCAAGTTTCCTGTGACTTTGTAGCTCACACTTCTCCAAAACATCAGCAATCCACCTCCATGCTTTACAGTAGGAATTGTTTTCCTTTCATCATATGCCTTGTTGACCTCTCTCCAAATGTAACGTTTATGGTTGTGGCCAAAAAGTTCAATTTTGGTCTCATCACTCCAAATTACCTTGTTCCAGAAGTTTTGAGGCTTGTCTCTGTGCCGTTTTGCGTATTGTAGGTTAGATACTTTGTGGCATTTACGCAGTAATGGCTTTCTTCTGGTGACTCGAAAATGCAGCCCACTTTTCTTCAAGTGCCTCTTGAAACAGCCACACTGCTAGTTCAACTACCTTTTCCCATACATCTGCTGACAATTCTTTTGCTTTCCCCATGACTTACAATCCACAAATGTCAGTGGCTGGATGAAAGATGCAAGAGTCTATCTGCATCCAAGAAACTCACTTAGCTTTATGCACACAGGTCACAGGCGAGGTGTTAAGCATTGGGTTCCTGCTACTGCACAGTAGGAATCCAGAGCCTTGCATTCAGCGGTCTCCCATTCTCCACTGACCGCTCAGGAGCCTGCATAGCAATCCCGGCGTTCCAGACGCCCTGCTCAGACCAGCTCTGTTGGTCTGGTTGTTGCTGCCACCTCTGGGCCAGCAATAGCAGCACAGGCTGCTCAGCAGCAAACTGTCATGATCCAGGTTGGATTATGACAGTTAAATGCACTAGTAACCTTTTTTTTCCTTCAAGCCTTTGGCTTTAAGGTAGTTTTGCTCCCAGTGGCCATTAGGGTCAATGCACTGTGGTGATTTCAGTTCTAGTTTTGTCCCAGGTGGCCGGTAGGGTCATTGTACTCTGGTTTCTTTAGTTTAGTGCACGTGATTTTCATTAACAGGTGTGATTGCTCTGGTTTAACTATATAGGTGTGTCTTGTTCTCTCACTCACTGTTGGTGATATTGCTTATTTCCAACCAAGACTGGTGAAGGAAAGAACTACAGAGAGCAGCTCAGAGGAGCTCTGGTGTAGTAGCTTCAGGTGGAAGATGAATTCTGGTGGTGGACTCTGTTGCTGGGAGCAAGAGCAACAGAGCAAAGCTAAGTGGTGTTACCCCTGTTTTGTAACTTTCCTTTTGTGTGTTTCAGTGCAGTGGTGGGATTAGTTTCGGCACCGTCCATTTCACTAGAAATGGCTAGGTGCAGGGCGAGCTAGGGTTTTTAGGTTCCTGATCGGCGCTCGGTGCGGAACCGGCATAAGGATCGTTAGGAGTGTAGAGACACTGACTCAGGGGAGTGCAGGAGGTCTCCACGTCCCCGTTCCCTATCGCAGGGCCCTCCATTGTATCAGTTTCCCTGGTGTTTCCCTTTATTATTTAAATTCGCCCTGCTGGTGGCGGTGTATCCAGTTATACGTGTAATTCTGAAATTTGCCTGCTGGAGGCGGTGTATCCGGCTGCACGTTATATTATTTAAATTCGCCCTGCTGGAGGCGGAGTATCCAGGGTCACGTGTGCCATAGAAATTCGCCCTGCTGGAGGCGGTGTGCCCAGTCACACGTTGACCATCACACAAGCTACTTCAGAGGCTAAGTCCTCAACTCGCGCTACTGGGCATGCTCACGAGACGATCTCCCATTGGAGATCGGGAGTCACATGCACAGGTCCTTCTCATGATCTGATTGGTCCATCTCAGGGATCTGGAAGCTTCAGGAAGGTCCCGGCTATAAAAGGTTTGCATGGCCGCTCGGCCATGCGCTAGTATAGACTCTACTTGCTACATGTGTGAATGATGACGGATGCATGAACCTGCGAATGACTCATTAAGACTCCCCTCCCACTGATATTACATGTGTGGGTAGGGACTTAGTCTTAGACTCAGCGCCAGTCAGTGGCACGCTACAGGCCACAGTGCATATCATCACCTAACTATCGTCCGACAGTGCGCCCCTCCTGGGTACTGTCGCATAGCGGCTGTGTTAGTAGCTGCGCTGCAGTCTGCAGCACCTGTGGGCATCCGCGGTAGCGGCGCCGCACGCATGGTAGGTCTAGATGGACTCTGTCCCTCTGCCTTGGGCCCAGCTCCTGTGACCATATACCGTGCGTGCACTTCTCTAAGACCTGTGAGTCCAACAGGCTCAGTACTTATGTTTATGTCTAAGGCATCTCTTTGAAGCTAACAGAGTACACCCAGTGCAAACCGCGTGACGTTCAACCCGTGTGCGATATACCGCCATATTGTGCGTGGCAAAAAATTTTATTTGGTGGACTAGAAGGGTCATGGTCCAGACTTGGGAACCAGTGGAGAACATTGACGCCCCACTCCTGATCGCGGCATTTGAGCGTAGTGAGGCTCAGAGGGGAGGGGGCCCTAGGAGGGGGGTACTTATAGGCGTCAGGTTCCTGCAACTGCACAGCAGGAATCCAGAGCCTTGCATTCAGTGGTCTCCCATTCTCCTCCGACCACTCAGGAGCCTGCACAGCAATCCCGGCATTCCAGACACCCTGCTCAGACCAGCTCTGTGGGTCTGGCTGTTGCTGCCACCTCTGGGCCAGCAATAGCAGAGCAGGCTGCACAGCAGCAAGCTACTTCAGAGGCTAAGTCCTCAACTCACGCTACTGGGCATGCTCACGAGACGATCTCCCATTGGAGATCGGGAGTCACATGCTCAGGTCCTTCTCGTGATCTGATTGGTCCATCTCAGGGATCTGGAAGCTTTCGGAAGGTCCCGGCTTTAAAGGTTTGCATGGCCGCTCAGCCATGCGCTAGTATAGACTCTACTTGCTACATGTGTGAATGATGACAGATGCATGAACCTGCAAATGACTCATTAAGACTCTGGGTCGCCCTCACACCCAGGGCAGCGGGAGGTACTCGGTACCGGGCCGGTGTCAGGGGAATGTGTCACAGCAGAGGTGACCCGGTCCGTGGCCCTGGGCGCCCAATATCAATGGCGCTGATGTTAATAGTATAGTTTATATGGATAGTATAGTTTGTGCCGCCACCCGTGGTGTTTGGCAAGGGAGATGGTAAACCAACGCTGCGTGCAGATCCACTGGGACTGATGGTGTGGTGCAGCAAAGATGGTGTAGCTCCCCACAGGTGGAGCTGTAGTCCCAGGGCAGTGTAGGTGCAATGGATGAGGAGAGTCGCAGAATGGTATAGATGCTGGTACCCAGATGTAGCGGTGCTGAAGGTGTTAGCGGCGCATGAATGGAGGACACCAGGGTTTGCAGTTTCAAAGCTTTACTCACAGTTCGTGGTACCCACTGGTGCCTGCCTCCGTGCCGTGTCCTCCAGGGTAGAACCTCAATCAATCTCCCGAGCAAGTCAGGGTTCTCCACTCCAACACTCCGCCAACATGTGCCTTTCTGAACGACTCCTCCAATGCGCCTTTTAGGGCGAAGCACTCCAGTACTTAGTTACCCTGGAATGCCTCTCTCTAGATGTTCCTAGTCTCTACATGTATGACAGACAGCTGTAGCCTCTATCAGGGACTCCTCTCAGAGTCCTGGCTCGCGAATCGGTTGCTGTTGTGTCTCAAGTCTTGGATGGGGGTAGTGCATTTACAGCCAATTACTCCACCGGTGTCTGCTGCAGAACCATAAGTGTCCATACAACCTCGGGGACCGGGCCCCGGCCTTGCGCTGAGAACCTATAGGCAGGGTACTCTCTCAACAAACAACTCCTTTCTGTTCTCCTTCTCCTTTGTTCCGCGCTGTTCCTTTTCTCTCTTATGGAAGCTTAGGTTGCAGTTCTACGTCTTTCTCCTTCTGTTCCGTTCCCTGGGAGATCTTCCACTAAGACCAGTCCTCAGTCTCTCCTGACTGACTGTCTTCCTCCGCCTCACTCCCGTCAGGCTGACCTGCTGTCAGCCTGCTCTCTCTCTCCCTCAGACCCTCGTCTGACTTCTCTGGGACTCACCCCAGACTGACCTCCTTCTCGCCTGACCTTCTGTCAGACTGACCTGTAATTCTAAACTTTCCCTCTCTTTTATACTAACTCCACCCACCTCCCAGCACATCTCGTGTTACGAAGCAGGGTTCCACGAAGGGTGCTCTGCTACCCCCAGCCTGAAGCTGCTATGTGGACCTACTGAACTATCCTGTGTGTGGGATGCAGGTGTTGGAGTGTGGAAAGGAGTTCCCAACTTACCTAGGTGGTGGGGCATTACACCTTAGGAGAAGGTGCAGTACCTCTGTGGCGACTGAGCCTCAGGGGCACCACAACTCCCCTCCTTCTGATATTACGTGTGTGGATAGGGACTTAGTCTTAGAGTCAGCGCCAGTCAGTGGCACGCTACAGTCCACAGTGCATATCATCACCTAACTAGCGTCCGACAGTGCGCCCCTCCTGGGTACTGTCGCATAGCGGCTGTGTCAGTAGCCGCGCTGCAGTCTGCAGCACCTGTGGGTGTCCGCGGTAGCGACGCCGCATGCATGGTAGGTCTAGACGGACTCTGTCCCTCTGCCTTGGGCCCAGCTCCTGTGACGATATACCGTGCGTGCATTTCTCTGAGACCTGTGAGTCCAACAGGCTCAGTACTTATGTTTATGTCTAAGGCGTCTCTGTGAAGCTACCAGAGTACGCCCAGTGCACACCGCGTGACGTTCAACCCGTGTGTGATATACCGCCATATTGTGCGTCTGCCATTATATAGCAGCAGTTTAACACCTCTGCACAGGGGACCTCGGGCGGCGAACGCACTTTCTATTATTTTATATTTAGTGCGTTCCGCCGTCCCTAGCATGATGAGGATGTTACCTTTAGTATTCATTCAAACCCATATGTCTCAACTTCTGTGCATGTTATCAGGCCAAAATCACTAGGGTATGTGAATTTTTGATCATCGTCATTTGGATGGTATAGGTTGTCATTATGATTTAAAAAGAGAAAACACAGTAGTTTGACAATAAATGGCTTCACCCAACCACTAACCATGAGTGGAGTAAAAGTTTTGGTGTTATCATTCATATTCTCTGAAAAAAGGCCAAGAAAGCAAAAATTCTGCCGGGGTATGTAAATGTTTGAGCACAACTGTATATGAATGGAGGCACTTAGCACTTCCACACAAGTTTACAGCTGCTGCTTACTGTGCACTGGGTGGTGAGTGATGTTACACCAGAACAGCTGTATGACTGAAAACTGGCTGCTCCCGGGAGTAATAAAGTTCTATCAGGTTCCGAACTTTCAATACAGTGGCTCAGCACTTTCATAACACTATTAATCTGCAGACTAACCCTATATATTTAGGTTATTAGTATTATCTGACATGTCAGGTTCCCTTTAAATATTTTTAAAAAATCTATATATGTAACCATAACCTTGCCAACCTGTAGAACAAAGTTAATAAATCATTTTTGCCACAAAGTAAATGTTGTTAAAGCAAAAACCAAAAAGCAATGGCGAATTGCTGCTTTTTTCAATTTCATCCCACTGGGAATTTTTTTTCATTTTCAGTACATTATATAGTGAAATGAAAGTTGTCATTTAAAACTACAAGTTGTCCTGCAAACAATTTGCTCTGTTGATGGAAAAAGCAAAATATTATGATGTAGGTTAAGTAAACATCAAAAATGGAGTAAAGTTGCAAAAAACAGTCAAAGAAGAAGAGAGTAAAATGAAAACATAGTAGACAATACATACAGCCAAACGTGTATAAGGTAATAACAGTGAATTACAATAGTAACAGTATGTTTCATGTATTCTTTACCTTTTTCAGATGCTGGTGCAAGATCAATAAAGCTTCGACATTTTTCACCTATAAATAGAAAATAATTGGTCAATGCGTCTTTCATTTTACGCAAGTTTACAATCTACAATTTGTACAACCTTAAAGGGTTATTCCCCCCCAAAAAAACAACTTACTCCTTATCAAGAGAATAGGCAATAAATTGATGATTCTTGGTGGTCTGCTGTTCCCCCTCGCGATCTTGAGGACTGGGCTCTAGAATCCCATGAGCCATGGTTTCCATGGTTTAGAAGTGCGTATGTGCAGTTTCCATCCCATTCATTGTTTATGTGACTGCCAGAAATAGCTGGCAGTCCTATAGACAATAAATGGAGTGTGAACTGCACATGTGCACTTCTAAACCATTAATGGAAGGGTTGCAAAGCCTCGCTCTCATGGTTTTCAGGGTTGCTAGGGGTTTCAGCTTTTAGACCTACAATAAACGAATAGTTATTCTCTGTTCTAGCGATATGTGATAACTATTTTTGTGAATAAGTCTTTAAAGAAGCACTCCTCCTCCTGTCAAAGTTTTTATCCTCTTAATATATTGCAGTCATCATATTATATAGCACTGTGTACGTACAAATGCTCATTTTGCCCTTCTGCTCAGCTAATTGTTCTCTTTTCTCTGCTCTATGTACAAAGAGAAAATCCCCCTCCGCTCTTCCCCCTGCCAGGTACATTTGCAGTGACTCATGACTCATGCAGGGAAAACAGACTTCCTGTTTCTACATAGAGCTTAGAAGGAACTAGCTAGCCAGTTTTTAATCATGTGATGTCAAAGATCTAATGGAAATGAGAAAAATTAACTGGGTAGAAGAGCAAAATGAGCAATTGTAAGTACACATTGCTATGTAACATGATGATTCCAATATATTAAGAGGATACAAATTTTGATGGGGGGGAGGAGGAGGGCTTCTTTAAAAGAGAATTATACCATTAGAATCAGACATGTAAAAATATTACAAACGCCTGGGCCATGCACATACAGCGAACAAGTCAGTAAGACAGTGTTCACACCACCAAGAGACTGAAACACAGAGAAACACAGTACAACAAACGTGAAAAAATACTCTGCTGTAAAAAAATATGTAACAATAAACAGCAAGTGCTAGTGAAAAGATGATAAGAAAACAGGGTATTTAGTTGATACATTTTTTGCAAAAAATGTATACTAATCCTGCTCATATAGGTACTGTTTACATGGTCAGGTTTTAAATACATTGGTTAGGTCTGCTCTGATGGGTAGAGTTGAGCGAAACGAGTCGAAAAAATTCAAAAGTCGCCGACTTTTGGCAAAGTCGGGTTTCATGAAACGAAACCCGACCCTAGGATGAGGTCGGCCACGAGGTCGGCGACTTACGCGCCAAAGTCGCGTTTCAAAAGTTTGTTTTGCGCTCTTTTTCAGCCAATCAGGATCCACGGACACTGTGGGCAACGTGATGACATAGGCACGGGTCACCATCTTTCAGAAGGGCATGCAAGTGATTGGCTTGCTTTGGTGGGCGTCACAGGGGGTATAAAAGGGCGTGCACGCCGACCGCCATCTTACTTCTGCCGATCTTAGTATAGGGAGAGGTTGCTGCTGATTCTGTAGGGAGAGCGTTAGGCAGGGAAGAAGACAAAAAAACTGCTTCTGCTGCTAGCGATTTGGCCTGCACAACACACCAGTCACTATGTGTGCAGTGCAAGGGGAGGCTATATAGTGGTGTATCAGTGGTGTTGGTTGTTGGGCTGCCTTCTAAGGCTTCCTGACATTCCTGCATTGCTGTTTACCCACTGCTCCGCAAACTGCTTTTTTAAAAGCAATCCCAATTTTTTTTTTTTGTCCTGCTGAGAAGACAAAAAAACTGCTTCTGCTGCTAGCAATTTGGCCTGCACAACACACCAGTCACTGTGTGTGCAGTGCAAGGGGAGGCTATATAGTGGTGTATCAGTGGTGTTGGTTGTTGGGCTGCCTTCTAAGGCTTCCTGACATTCCTGCATTGCTGTTTACTCACTGCTCCGCAAACTGCTTTTTTAAAAGCAATCCAATCTCCCTTATCCTCTAGTCACTTTTGTCACAGCTGTGCCATCGAGCCTGTCACATAGCGCTCAGATATTCATTGGGCCTCACACAATCCAAAAGTGTCCAGTGTCCAAAAGTGTGTGCAGAGATTCAAAATCTCCCTTATCCTCTAGTCACTTTGGTCACAGCTGTGCCATCGAGCCTGTCACATAGCGCTCAGATATCAGTGGGCCTCACACAATCCAAAAGTGTCCATCCAGTGTCCAAAAGTGTGTGCAGAGATTCAAAATCTCCCTTATCCTCTAGTCACTTTGGTCACAGCTGTGCCATCGAGCCTGTCACATAGCGCTCAGATATTCATTGGGCCTCACACAATCCAAAAGTGTCCAGTGTCCAAAAGTGTGTGCAGAGATTCAAAATCTCCCTTATCCTCTAGTCACTTTGGTCACAGCTGTGCCATCGAGCCTGTCACATAGCGCTCAGATATCAGTGGGCCTCACACAATCCAAAAGTGTCCAGTGTCCAAAAGTGTGTGCAGAGATTCAAAATCTCCCTTATCCTCTAGTCACTTTGGTCACAGCTGTGCCATCGAGCCTGTCACATAGCGCTCAGATATCAGTGGGCCTCACACAATCCAAAAGTGTCCAGTGTCCAAAAGTGTGTGCAGAGATTCAAAATCTCCCTTATCCTCTAGTCACTTTTGTCACAGCTGTGCCATCGAGCCTGTCACATAGCGCTCAGATATTCATTGGGCCTCACACAATCCAAAAGTGTCCAGTGTCCAAAAGTGTGTGCAGAGATTCAAAATCTCCCTTATCCTCTAGTCACTTTGGTCACAGCTGTGCCATCGAGCCTGTCACATAGCGCTCAGATATCAGTGGGCCTCACACAATCCAAAAGTGTCCAGTGTCCAAAAGTGTGTGCAGAGATTCAAAATCTCCCTTATCCTCTAGTCACTTTGGTCACAGCTGTGCCATCGAGCCTGTCACATAGCGCTCAGATATCAGTGGGCCTCACACAATCCAAAAGTGTCCAGTGTCCAAAAGTGTGTGCAGAGATTCAAAATCTCCCTTATCCTCTAGTCACTTTTGTCACAGCTGTGCCATCGAGCCTGTCACATAGCGCTCAGATATTCATTGGGCCTCACACAATCCAAAAGTGTCCAGTGTCCAAAAGTGTGTGCAGAGATTCAAAATCTCCCTTATCCTCTAGTCACTTTGGTCACAGCTGTGCCATCGAGCCTGTCACATAGCGCTCAGATATTAGTGGGCCTCACACAATCCAAAAGTGTCCATCCAGTGTCCAAAAGTGTGTGCAGAGATTCAAAATCTCCCTTATCCTCTAGTCACTTTGGTCACAGCTGTGCCATCGAGCCTGTCACATAGCGCTCAGATATCAGTGGGCCTCACACAATCCAAAAGTGTCCAGTGTCCAAAAGTGTGTGCAGAGATTCAAAATCTCCCTTATCCTCTAGTCACTTTTGTCACAGCTGTGCCATCGAGCCTGTCACATAGCGCTCAGATATTCATTGGGCCTCACACAATCCAAAAGTGTCCAGTGTCCAAAAGTGTGTGCAGAGATTCAAAATCTCCCTTATCCTCTAGTCACTTTGGTCACAGCTGTGCCATCGAGCCTTTCACATAGCGCTCAGATATCAGTGGGCCTCACACAATCCAAAAGTGTCCAGTGTCCAAAAGTGTGTGCAGAGATTCAAAATCTCCCTTATCCTCTAGTCACTTTGGTCACAGCTGTGCCATCGAGCCTGTCACATAGCGCTCAGATATCAGTGGGCCTCACACAATCCAAAAGTGTCCAGTGTCCAAAAGTGTGTGCAGAGATTCAAAATCTCCCTTATCCTCTAGTCACTTTTGTCACAGCTGTGCCATCGAGCCTGTCACATAGTGCTCAGATATTCATTGGGCCTCACACAATCCAAAAGTGTCCAGTGTCTAAAAGTGTGTGCAGAGATTCAAAATCTCCCTTATCCTCTAGTCACTTTGGTCACAGCTGTGCCATCGAGCCTGTCACATAGCGCTCAGATATCAGTGGGCCTCACACAATCCAAAAGTGTCCATCCAGTGTCCAAAAGTGTGTGCAGAGATTCAAAATCTCCCTTATCCTCTAGTCACTTTGGTCACAGCTGTGCCATCGAGCCTGTCACATAGCGCTCAGATATCAGTGGGCCTCACACAATCCAAAAGTGTCCAGTGTCCAAAAGTGTGTGCAGAGATTCAAAATCTCCCTTATCCTCTAGTCACTTTTGTCACAGCTGTGCCATCGAGCCTGTCACATAGCGCTCAGATATTCATTGGGCCTCACACAATCCAAAAGTGTCCAGTGTCCAAAAGTGTGTGCAGAGATTCAAAATCTCCCTTATCCTCTAGTCACTTTGGTCACAACTGTGCCATCGAGCCTTTCACATAGCGCTCATATATCAGTGGGCCTCACACAATCCAAAAGTGTCCAGTGTCCAAAAGTGTGTGCAGAGATTCAAAATCTCCCTTATCCTCTAGTCACTTTTGTCACAGCTGTGCCATCGAGCCTGTCACATAGCGCTCAGATATTCATTGGGCCTCACACAATACAAAAGTGTCCAGTGTCCAAAAGTGTGTGCAGAGATTCAAAATCTCCCTTATCCTCTAGTCACTTTGGTCACAGCTGTGCCATTGAGCCTGTCACATAGCGCTCAGATATCAGTGGGCCTCACACAATCCAAAAGTGTCCAGTGTCCAAAAGTGTGTGCAGAGATTCAAAATCTCCCTTATCCTCTAGTCACTTTTGTCACTGCTGTGCCATCGAGCCTGTCACATAGCGCTCAGATATTCATTGGGCCTCACACAATCCAAAAGTGTCCAGTGTCCAAAAGTGTGTGCAGAGATTCAAAATCTCCCTTATCCTCTAGTCACTTTGGTCACAGCTGTGCCATCGAGCCTGTCACATAGCGCTCAGATATCAGTGGGCCTCACACAATCCAAAAGTGTCCATCCAGTGTCCAAAAGTGTGTGCAGAGATTCAAAATCTCCCTTATCCTCTAGTCACTTTGGTCACAGCTGTGCCATCGAGCCTGTCACATAGCGCTCAGATATCAGTGGGCCTCACACAATCCAAAAGTGTCCAGTGTCCAAAAGTGTGTGCAGAGATTCAAAATCTCCCTTATCCTCTAGTCACTTTGGTCACAGCTGTGCCATCGAGCCTGTCACATAGCGCTCAGATATTCATTGGGCCTCACACAATCCAAAAGTGTCCAGTGTCCAAAAGTGTGTGCAGAGATTCAAAATCTCCCTTATGCTCTAGTCACTTTTGTCACAGCTGTGCCATCGAGCCTGTCACATAGCGCTCAGATATCAGTGGGCCTCACACAATCCAAAAGTGTCCAGTGTCCAAAAGTGTGTGCAGAGATTCAAAATCTCCCTTATCCTCTAGTCACTTTTGTCACAGCTGTGCCATCGAGCCTGTCACATAGCGCTCAGATATTCATTGGGCCTCACACAATCCAAATGTGTCCAGTGTCCAAAAGTGTGTGCAGAGATTCAAAATCTCCCTTATCCTCTAGTCACTTTGGTCACAGCTGTGCCATCGAGCCTGTCACATAGTGCTCAGATATCAGTGGGCCTCACACAATCCAAAAGTGTCCAGTGTCCACAAGTGTCTGCAGAAATTCAAAATCTCCCCTGTCCTATAGACACCTTGTACCTTGTTTTACATTACTATATAGTTTGTTGGATTTTGTCTACATTTCTACCAAAAATGAGGAAGGCTGGTGGAAGAGGCCGTGGAATTGGGCGGGGGTTGGCAGCTGGTAATGATGGTGTTGGTGGTGGATCTGATGGTAGTGGCAAGAGCAAAATAGGACCGAATGCAGGAGGTGCTGACCCTGCGTCATCGTCTGGCTACATAAGGCCTCGAACGCTTAGTTTTCTAGGAGTTATTATTATTACCTTTATGCATTATTTGCAGTATATTTTTTACTTTTAGTTCAGGATATTTGTGTTTTTTGCTTTCTGTTTTCTCTGGTTAATGGTCAAGTGTTAATATGCACTTACATTGTGCATACACATTAACTTACTTTTCTCAGTTCAGATTTGTTTTTTATTAATTTCATTGTGCATTCAGTGCATATATGGGTGTGACCGCCCTCTTTCTGAGCTGGGAAAGCCATCCAGTCTGGCCCAAGCTGTTACTAGTGGTTCAGACGCTCGACCCTTGTTCACATTTACGCCACTTGGCAAGTGAAAAGGTTTTAAATACTAGAGTAGGGACTGTCCCACAAGGGTTGCCGTGACGTGGCGGGATGGCTTGTACATTATTTTGATCAAAATTATGTTTACTAAATACCCTTATTATTATTATTATTACCTTTATGCATTATTTGCAATATATTTTTTACTTTTAGTTCAGGATATTTGTGTTTTTTGCTTTCTGTTTTCTCTGGTTAATGGTCAAGTGTTAATATGCACTTACATTGTGCATACACATTAACTTACTTTTCTCAGTTCAGATTTGTTTTTTATTCATTTCATTGTGCATTCAGTGCATATATGGGTGTGACCGCCCTCTTTCTGAGCTGGGAAAGCCATCCAGTCTGGCCCAAGCTGTTACTAGTGGTTCAGCCGCTCGACCCTTGTTCACATTTACGCCACTTGGCAAGTGAAAAGGTTTTAAATACTAGAGTAGGGACTGTCCCACAAGGGTTGCCGTGACGTGGCGGGATGGCTTGTACATTATTTTGATCAAAATTATGTTTACTAAATACCCTTATTATTATTATTACCTTTATGCATTATTTGCAGTATATTTTTTACTTTTAGTTCAGGATATTTGTGTTTTTTGCTTTCTGTTTTCTCTGGTTAATGGTCAAGTGTTAATATGCACTTACATTGTGCATACACATTAACTTACTTTTCTCAGTTCAGATTTGTTTTTTATTCATTTCATTGTGCATTCAGTGCATATATGGGTGTGACCGCCCTCTTTCTGAGCTGGGAAAGCCATCCAGTCTGGCCCAAGCTGTTACTAGTGGTTCAGCCGCTCGACCCTTGTTCACATTTACGCCACTTGGCAAGTGAAAAGGTTTTAAATACTAGAGTAGGGACTGTCCCACAAGGGTTGCCGTGACGTGGCGGGATGGCTTGTACATTATTTTGATCAAAATTATGTTTACTAAATACCCTTATTATTATTATTATTACCTTTATGCATTATTTGCAGTATACTTTTTACTTTTAGTTCAGGATATTTGTGTTTTTTGCTTTCTGTTTTCTCCGCTTTTAAAGCCAGAGCATCAGGAAAAAGTTTTGTCTTACATTGCTGACTCAGCCTCCAGCTCTATCGCCTCCTCTTCTTCAGTTGTAAAAAGTAAAAGCACTGAGTCGTCATTGGAGGCTCATGTTCATGAACCACACCTTTCCTTGTGTCCTTCACCCCAACCAAGATTGAAGGATGACGCAGGCCATACTACTGATTACTCCATGGAGCTGTTTTCACATACCATGCCTGGATTATCAAGTGAAATGGTGAATTACCCAGGCCAAGATGAATCTGACATGGAGTGCACTGATGCACAGCCGCTGATGGATGATTCTGCTGGTACATTCACTCAGAGCACTACATTGTCCTCGCAGTGTACAGAGCCAGATTCTGACCCTGATGAGACTCAGGTGCCCCTTCCCGCACACTATACCACCATACACGTGACACAGAGGAAGGTGCACATGACATAGAAGAGGAGGTGATGGATGACCCAGTTGTTGACCCAGATTGGCATCCATTGGGGGAAGAGGGTGCTGCTTCCAATAGCTCAGATGAGGAGCATCCACAGCAGACATCGACATCGCAACAGCTGTTATCTGGCAGGCCCGGAGCACTCCAAAGACAGGTTCCAAACATCAAAAGAGTTGCTGGACAGCTTGTCCAGAGGGTCAAAAGATCACAGCGTGCTAGGCCGCAAAATGTCTGCCAAAGTAGGAAGAGTGCAGTGTGGCACTTTTTTGAACAAAATCCTCATGATCAGGCCAAGGTTATCTGTAAGAAGTGCGCAAAGACCTTTAGCCGAGGGAAAAATCTGAAAAATTTGAATACCAGTTGCATGCTTAGACATTTAACCAGCATGCACTTGCAAGCGTGGACACAACACCAAACCTCAAGTGCCACATGTGCAACTGATCACAACGAAGGTAGTCAGCAACGCTACATTGTTTCCCCCACTGTAAGCCCACCGGTTAGCACAGCAGCAAATGTTGAGGTGTCGTTGCAAGACCACAGCAGTCAGGGAATCCCACTGTTATATCAACGAAAGACTGATTCTAGGCCATCAGAAAGAACACCAACTCCATCACCATCATCAACCCTCTCTCAGTCCGCCCTGTCCACCGCTACTTCCACCATATGCAGCTCTCAAGTCCAGCTCACCCTCCCAGACACTATGAGTAGGTCAAGAAAGTACTCAGTCTCTCATCCGCGTAAACTGGGTTTGAACGCCCACATTGCCAAACTAATCTCGTTTGAGATGATGCCCTTTCGGTTGGTGGAAAGCACAGCTTTCCGCGAACTCATGGCCTATGCAGTACCACGCTATGACCTACCCAGTCACCACTTCTTCTCTCGCAAAGCCATCCCAGCCCTCCACCATCATGTGAAAGACTGCATTGTCCATGCACTCAAGCAGTCAGTGAGCGGAAAGGTGCACCTCACAACTGATGCATGGTCCAGTCGGCATGGCCAGGGCCGTTACGTGTCCATCACTGCGCTCTGGGTTAATGTGGTGGATGCAGGGTCCACAGGGGACAGCGGTGGTGGGACAGTGCTGCCTAGCCCACGGTATAGGAAACAGTTGGCTGTAGGCGTTCGACCCTCCTCATCCTCCTCCTCCAGAAGCGAAAGCTCGTCCACAGAGCGCAGTCGTACGAGCACTCCATCTGCAGCTGCCACTGTTGCACACGATGTGTCCCCCTATCGAGCAGCTAGTGGAAAGCGTCAGCAGGCTGTGTTGCAGATGATGTGTTTGGGCGACAGACACACCGCCGAGGTGCTGGCCGAGTACTTGAAGCGACAAACTGAGTCATGGCTAGGCAGTGTACATCTTGAGGCAGGCAAGGTAGTTAGTGATAACGGCCATAATTTTGTGGCAGCCATAGCCCTTTCAAAACTCAGCCACATACCTTGCTTGGCTCACACCTTGAACCTGGTGGTGCAGTGCTTCCTCAAAAATTATCCGGAGTTAACAGCCCTGCTCCAGAAGGTGCGAAGACTGTGCGCGCAAATCCGCCGGTCGCCTGTACACTCCGTTCGTATGCAGAAGCTGCAGCGATTGCTCCACCTTCCCAACCACCGCCTCATTATCGACATTGCAACAAGGTGGAACTCCACCCTGCACATGGTGGAGCGGCTGTGCGAGCAGAGGCAGGCCATAATGCATTTGTGGGAGGATACACGGCCAGGCACTTTGAGAGCAGACATGGAGTTGACAGGTGTGCAGTGGTCGAAGCTGAAAGACCTTTGTAAAGTCCTTCAGTGTTTTGAGGAATGCACACAGCTGGTAAGCGCAGACGACGCCATCCTAAGCATGAGCATCCCACTTATGCGTCTGCTCATGCAAACTTTGACGCACCTTAAGGAGCAGGCGTCTGCAGCCAATGTTGATGAGGAGGAAGAGGAGGAGGGAATCCTTGATGACATTCAGCCATTGTCTGCTCAGGGACCTCTCCTGGACGAGGTGGAGGAAGAAGAGGAGGAGGAGGATGATGATGGGGATGATTACTTAGGGGAGGAGGATGCATCTCGTGGGGCAAGTGAAAATGTTGGCGTGGCAAGGTCTGGTACAGGGTTTGTGCGTGACTGGAGGGATGTGGATTCGCCAGAAAGTGCTCCTCCACCCAGCACTCGCAGTGCATCATTGACACCGGGAACATTGGCCCACATGTCAGATTATGCCTTGCAGATCCTAAAAAGGGACCCCCGCATTGCCAAAATGATGAACGATGGCGACTACTGGTTGGCCAGCATCCTGGATCCACGCTATAAAGGCAAATTACAAAACATCATGCCACAGGAGAACCTTGACCTAATATTGGCTAATAAACAAGCAACTCTGGTAAATCGGTTGCTTGAGGCATTCCCAGCACACAGCAGCAGTGATGGTTCTCACACGAGCCGTACGGGCCGGGGGCAGCTTGGCAGAGGTGTTCGTGGTGCACACAGCAGAAGTGGCGTTGGAGACAGGGGTTTCATGACAATGTTGTGGACTGATTTTTCAAATACCGCTCACACAACTGGTAATACTGCATCGATGGAAAGTGACAGGAGACAGCAGTTGTCAACTATGGTTACAAACTACTTTTCCTCCCATATCGATGTTCTCCCACACAGGTCATTCCCCTTTGACTATTGGGCCGCTAAACTGGACACCTGGCCTGAATTGGCCCAATATGCCTTACAGGAGCTCGCTTGCCCAGCTGCAAGTGTGCTATCGGAAAGAGTCTTCAGTGCAGCTGGATCAATCCTGACAGAAAAAAGGACCCGTCTGTCAACCCAAAATGTGGATGATCTAACCTTCATTAAAATGAACCACGCATGGGTTTCCAAGGATTTTGTCCCACCTTCCCCTGATGACACATAGGGTGAGAGAAAAATGGCTTGCTTTGGTCCACCTCTTCCTGGTACTTCACCTATTTCGCCTTTTGCATCAGCTGAATGTCCAACATCAAAATATGCCACTTTCTAAAACTCCCTAACTGTGCTGCCTCCCCCCCCATGGCTGGGGTCACCACCTAGCGCACGACACCGTGCGAGTGCCGTTGCCCTGGACAGGTGGGTAGGCCGACTCTTGGGCGCGGGCACTGGCACAGGGTCCCTCATAGTGCAATCAAGTGTCTCTGACGGTGGTGGTGCACACCCGCCGTCAGACACACCGCTGTACTATGAGGGGCCCAGTGCCAGTACCGACGCCCACGAGTGGGCCCCCCTTGCTTGGGCAGGGCCCCAGCATTTGCAATCTTTACCTCTCCCTGCTCCTCCGCTGTGTAATCTGGGCCGTCAAATCCATACTGTGCCTGACACCGTCTGAGCCTGCCTCCTGATGTATAGACATATATTTTGAATGTGTACGCTATCCATACATGTTATCCGGGGATACGGTACATTTTCTAACCTTTGTGCAATCACGTGCAATCCATACTGGGCCTAACACCGTCTGAGCCTGCCTCCTGATGTATAGACATATATTTTGAATGTGTACGCTATCCATACATGTTATCTGGGGATACGGTACCCTTTCTAACCTTTGTGCAATCACGTGCAATCCATACTGGGCCTAACACCGTCTGAGCCTGCCTCCTGAGACATATATTTTGAATGTGTACGCTATCCATACATGTTATCCGGGGATACGGTACCCTTTCTAACCTTTGTGCAATCACGTGCAATCCATACTGGGCCTAACACCGTCTGAGCCTGCCTCCTGATGTATAGACATATATTTTGAATGTGTACGCTATCCATACATGTTATCTGGGGATACGGTACCCTTTCTAACCTTTGTGCAATCACGTGCAATCCATACTGGGCCTAACACCGTCTGAGCCTGCCTCCTGAGACATATATTTTGAATGTGTACGCTATCCATACATGTTATCCGGGGATACGGTACCCTTTCTAACCTTTGTGCAATCACGTGCAATCCATACTGGGCCTAACACCGTCTGAGCCTGCCTCCTGAGACATATATTTTGAATGTGTACGCTATCCATACATGTTATCCGGGGATACGGTACCCTTTCTAACCTTTGTGCAATCACGTGCAATCCATACTGGGCCTAACACCGTCTGAGCCTGCCTCCTGAGACAAATATTTTGAATGTGTACGCTATCCATACATGTTATCCGGGGATACGGTACCCTTTCTAACCTTTGTGCAATCACGTGCAATCCATACTGGGCCTAACACCGTCTGAGCCTGCCTCCTGAGACATATATTTTGAATGTGTACGCTATCCATACATGTTATCTGGGGATACGGTACCCTTTCTAACCTTTGTGCAATCACGTGCAATCCATACTGGGCCTAACACCGTCTGAGCCTGCCTCCTGAGACATATATTTTGAATGTGTACACTATCCATACATGTTATCCGGGGATACGGTACCCTTTCTAACCTTTGTGCAATCACGTGCAATCCATACTGGGCCTAACACCGTCTGAGCCTGCCTCCTGAGACATATATTTTGAATGTGTACGCTATCCATACATGTTATCTGGGGATACGGTACCCTTTCTAACCTTTGTGCAATCACGTGCAATCCATACTGGGCCTAACACCGTCTGAGCCTGCCTCCTGAGACATATATTTTGAATGTGTACGCTATCCATACATGTTATCCGGGGATACGGTACCCTTTCTAACCTTTGTGCAATCACGTGCAATCCATACTGGGCCTAACACCGTCTGAGCCTGCCTCCTGAGACATATATTTTGAATGTGTACGCTATCCATACATGTTATCTGGGGATACGGTACCCTTTCTAACCTTTGTGCAATCACGTGCAATCCATACTGGGCCTAACACCGTCTGAGCCTGCCTCCTGAGACATATATTTTGAATGTGTATGCTATCCATACATGTTATCCGGGGATACGGTACCCTTTCTAACCTTTGTGCAATCACGTGCAATCCATACTGGGCCTAACACCGTCTGAGCCTGCCTCCTGAGACATATATTTTGAATGTGTACGCTATCCATACATGTTATCCGGGGATACGGTACCCTTTCTAACCTTTGTGCAATCACGTGCAATCCATACTGGGCCTAACACCGTCTGAGCCTGCCTCCTGAGACATATATTTTGAATGTGTACGCTATCCATACATGTTATCTGGGGATACGGTACCCTTTCTAACCTTTGTGCAATCACGTGCAATCCATACTGGGCCTAACACCGTCTGAGCCTCCCTCCTGAGACATATATTTTGAATGTGTACGCTATCCATACATGTTATCCGGGGATACGGTACCCTTTCTAACCTTTGTGCAATCACGTGCAATCCATACTGGGCCTAACACCATCTGAGCCTGCCTCCTGAGACATATATTTTGAATGTGTACGCTATCCATGCATGTTATCCGGGGATACGGTACCCTTTCTAACCTTTGTGCAATCACGTGCAATCCATACTGGGCCTAACACCATCTGAGAATGATAGATGGGGCCCACCATACACTGGAACATTCCAAAGGTGGACATCAGACACTGGAGCAGCATTTACAGGGCCCATTATACACTAGAGCATTAGAAATGGGGCCCATTATGTTTGGAGCATTATTTGGGCCCATAAGACAGTAGAGCTTCATCCATGGGGACCAACATATACTGTAGCATTATGTGGAGCTCATCATATACTGTTTCAAACATTATATGGGACCAATGATTCTGTATGGAGAAATAGATGGGCCTCGTCATGAGATGTAAAAAGTGAAGTATTTTTCATTGTACTATACCGCTATTTCTCTGCCGTATCGGAGCATGATGAGTTGTGGTATGTGTTAAAGGGGCGCTCTTTCGCCCAGGGCACATGAAAACCTGGAGCCAGCCCTCCCCCCCCACAGTCTGTAGCCAAATAACCCCCATTTTTCAGTGCGTAACTTGTATTATGAAGTTAATTAAGGTTGACAAGCTTAAGTAAGAAGAATTGATGCTTTTGGCATTCAAATGGGCACTGTTGGTGTGTTTCCTGTCCTCCTCTCACTGCCGACTTTTATTCCCCATTGACTTACATTGGGTTTCGTGTTTCGGGACGACCCCGACTTTTCCCTATAATCGGACGATCTTGCTCGACCCGACTTTTGGAAAAGTCGGGTTTCACGAAACGACACGCGACCCTAAAAAAACAAAAGTCGCTCAACTCTACTGATGGGTATACCTTGGCCTTTGGTAGAGCGGCTTAGTATACATTTTTTGCAAAAAACGTATCAACTAAATACCCTGTTTTGTTATCATCTTTTTACTAGCACTCGCTGTTTATTGTTACATATTTTTATACAGCAGAGTATTTTTTCATGTTTTTTGTACAGTGTTTCTCTGTGTTTCATGTAAACATTTTAGTCTATACGTCTTAAGATGGAAAGAAAATATACCCGAAATCAGACATTCTTAAAAGGGTTGTCCAGGGAATAAGACTTATCTATCTGTAGAGTAGGTGATAATTGCTGATCAGTAGGTGCCCCAATGTTGGGATCCACACCGGCCAGCAGATAGGGGAATTTGTATCCCCTACCAGGCATTTTTATCCCAGTTTCAAAGTGGAGCAGCAGGTTTGATGTCACTCACCACCACATTCATTCTTTAGGGGGCTGCTTGATAAAGCCCAGCATAGCACTCGGCAAACCCATTGGGAATAAAGAGATCAGAGGTTGAGTATGAACACGGTCACTGCATTCTAATGAAAAGAAAAGTTCCCTGTTCTGCTGATTGGTAGAGTTCCAGTGGTCGGGCTCTGTGATCAGCAAATTATCACTTGTTTTCACTGGGCAAACCTTTAACTTCCAAAATGTTTTTTTGTTTTGATTTTAATCTTCTTAGAAAGAGTAAAAAAAAAGTAATAAAATGTATGTACCCCAACATGATGCCAATGTAAATGAAACAAAACGAAGGGAGAGACAGAAACTCTCCATACAGTTTACACAAACGAGGAGAAGTAACACTCATCTTATCAGAGGTAGCAGAGCTGATGGTATTACAGGGTACCGGTCGTCACATATACAACCCCTAACAACTGCCAAAGAACTATACAGGACGGTAATATGTCTCTACAGAGGTCACTTTCTGAAATGTCCCATGCAGCATGAAGGAATAAAATAATAGTATAAAGTAGTGCTAAGTACCTGTGAAGAGTGAGGTGGGTGGTCCCGGTGCTGATAAGGAATCATGCACGCACGGTGGCGCACCTATTGGCATGATTGACATCCCACAGGCGTGAATCTCTCATTGCCATCCGGCTTCCTTGCCATGTGAAACATGCGCATTACAAAGATAAAGTTGAGTGTTTCTTACTTTCGATACAATAGATACTGTTAGAAGTGGCTTCTAATGACACATTCTTGGCCATGAGTGCCATGTGGGATGTGAGTCAAGCCTGAAGGCTGTGGGCTGCATGAGTCCTTGGGATATCAGGACTGCCCACAGGTAGCACGCGATACTTGTTTGCTTTTACTGTGACACCTTTAGAAACTTCTTTCCATTCTGTATAAAGGAAGCTACACACGCCACAGCAGAATCTGCATGTACAACGATGAAAAGAGTGAAATCTAAGCTGAAAATCCTCATCGGAAATAGTCATGCACTGCAGATCAATTTCAGAAAGGTAATATTTCAGACCACTTGGATGACATTTGTTAAAATATTATTTATGTGGCTAGTGCCGTAATCCACTGTGACTTTCCATGCATGGATCCACACAGAAAATCTGCAGCATCTCTTGTGTGCATTTATCATAATATATAAACAGTTTAGGCTGTGTATGTGATGGTAGATTAAAAACAGTTACCTATAAGAAAACTTGGGTTCATACCTTGGATATTATGTAACTTAAATCATTAAAGGGGTTTCCACTGCAAGGCAAACTTTAAGCAAGCACTACAGCTTGCAGAATGTTAGCTGTCAGGATCCTGTCAGCACCGGCGTGCAGCCTCCGCTGAGCAGGGACTCAACCGCACTGGAGGGGGGCCCAGGGTCAGGTACAGCCGGAAAGTACAGATACACAGGACCTGTGGATGCTGAAGTTTAGCAAGCAGTCACAGGACCTACGGTCATGTGACTGCAAGGGGGTGGGGCTTAGCGTCCTGCTTTCAGAGATGGCAGGACACTATACAGAAATACTCAGAGTCAGGCAAAATGGAGGTCATACACAGAGATATCAGTAATGTACCAGGGATGAGACAGAACGGATAGTCAGGGCCAAGCAGAAGTCAAAACCAAACAGACATAGAAGGTACCAAGCAGAATCCAAAGCAATATCCAAAGAACAGACCGAGTCGTACACAGAGAATCAAATAACCAGAACACAGCACATACACACTCAGGGGTCACCACACTATGCCAAGGGCGAAAGTATAACTGACAGGGATTGGAGTATCTCAGGGCAATAAAAAGCTCTGCCTAAACCAAAGAGAGGCCACAATAATTAACCCCAGGTGTGCATGTCAAAACCTGCACTGAGCTCAAGACATTAACCCCTGTCGTGCAGGTCAAAACCTGCACTGGGATCATGACACTAGCGGTGTCTAATATACACAATGTTAGGATGCAGCTCTGCTAGCTGGCTTATTGTGTTACCACAAGCATGTGACTTTCATCTCAATACAACACTGAAAGAAGATGCTGAGAATCTAGTCTCAAGTGACCTCAAGCGTGAAAATTTCATGTTTGTGGTCACAAGACAACAAGAGCCAAATTCTAACAGTGTGTATGTTACACACTGTTAGTATTCAGCAAATTGCTGAACTCTTTGCCAAAAGTATTCCCTGTGGTAGAAAAAAACTTTACAGGATTTTTACAGTCTACACAGTCCAAAATGTCTTAGCAATCAACAGTATAATGTTTATATCTCACAAAAGTAAAATCTCTTTGAGATAACCCCCTAAAATTGCATTGGAAATTGGTATTTTAAGGGATGATGCCAATATACATAATATTTGGTGGAACTGAAAATCAGGCAAAAATCTAATCTGTGTAACGACTGGTCTTCTCAAAGAGGCGGTCTTTTGAAGATGTTTTGCAATATGTATAACTATATCAATATTTATTGTTTGTACTGCATTTGTTTTTCATGTCCTATTAAATAAAACATTTAGTGTTGACTATTCCTGAATCTGGATAAAAATGACATTTTACCCTTGGGCTGTTTTCAGGAACGGTATTAATGAGAAATAAGTAATCTTGCAGGCAGCATAAAAGTATTTGCGATAAATTACTCAATTGACTTTTTATCAAGATTTTAAGGATGGTTTCACACTTGCGTTTTTTTGCGCTGTGTTTTTGCGCAAAAAAACGCATGCGTTTTTTTCCCTATACTTTACATGGGTGCGCATACACATGCGTTTGTACGCGTTTGTATGCACAAGCGTTTTTTTGTAGTGTGTGCCCGGGCGCACAAAATGCATCCTGTTGCATTTTTTGTGCCCCCAACTTGTCTCCAAAAAACTCATGCACACGCAATGAGCACAAAATTCACCCAAAAACCCATTATAGTCTATGGGTGTGCTGACGTGCGCATGGTAATGCACACGTCAGCGCAAAAAAAGTATGCGTTTTTTTAAAAACCATGCACAAAAACACAAAAAACGCACACAAATGCATGATGCGTTTTTTATGTGCGTTTGCACTGCGCACGGTGCGCAGTGCAAAAAAACACAAGTGTGACAGTAGCCTAAGAGATACATTTTGGAAAAAAATGTACAAAAAATAGAGAAGTAGCAATATGTTTTTATTTACAATTGAAAGCAGGTTAATTTGGTAGAGATTGGTTCCATAGGCAGCGGGTAGCTGGCCACAGTGTACCCAATGATTTTACTTCAAGTTTAGCCATGTAATGGACTTTGTTTCTATTAAGCTTGAAAGACAGTAGTTGAGTGGTGCCCCTTCCAAGAAACAGTAACTGAAAATACTGAAAACATAAGAGCTTTCCTTTTTCTTTCCATACATATACATCAGGTGAAATAAGTAATCAATTTTCTAAGTAAATATATTTCTAAAGGTGCTATTGATATGAAATTCTCACCAGATGTCAGTAACAACTTATCCAATCCACACAGGCAAAGAAATCAAACCATAGATGGCCATAAATTAAGATATGTGTAATAATGAGAAATGACACAGGGAAAAATTATTGAACACATGAATTAAGAGAGGCGCAAAAAGCCATGGAAAATCTATTAGTTATTGGAAAGCTGAAATCTATCAGTAATTAGAAAACAATCCTGCCACAAAAATATTATCTGGCTCAAATGATAGCCTAATAAAAGGAGTCTCATTAACAAGGTGCCACACAAGAAACATCTCATAATGGGTAAAACCGGGGAGCTGTCTCATGACCTTTACAACCTTATTGTTGCAAAACATACCAATGACATTGGTTACCGAAGAATTTCTAAACTACTGAAGGTTCCAGTGAGCACTGTTGGGGCCATAATATGAAAGTGGAAAGAAGATCATTTCACAATAAACCAGTCACAACCAGGTGCTCACTGCAAGATTTCAGACATTGGCGTGAAAACAGTTATCAGGAGAGATGTTGAAGAGCCAAAGACCACCAGTGCTGTGGAGAGCTACAGAAAGACCTTGAATCAGTAGGTACAATTGTTTTAAAGAAAAAAATAAATAGTGCACTCAGACTCCATGGCTCACCATATAAGACTCCATTGCTTAAAAAAAACATGTTCAAGCGCATTTAAAGTTTGTTCAACAACATTTAGACAAACCTGTGAAATACTTGGAGAATATAGTGTGGTCTGATGGGATTAAAATTAAACTCTTTGGATGGCATAGCACAGCCATGTTTGGAGGCACTGCATATCACCCTTAAAACTTCATAGCAAGAGTGAAATATGGAGGTGTGAACATCATGACATGGTGCTATTTTTCAGCATATGGCACTGGCAAACTTCATATCATTGAAGAAAGGATGAATGGGCAAATGTATTGAGACATTCTTGATGCCAGTGAGTGTCAGTATTGATATTTCTAATGTTAGAGTGGATACTATTTTCTCACTGTATTTATTTTGTATTTATAGACATTATCAATTTTGTACAGTACAATAACCTATGTATATTTCTTTTGAGAAATGTTTGAAAAAGACCCAGTTTGGTCCGAAACGTAACCTATCACTTTACCCATTATCGCTTGTTCTGATCTCCAACACTATTGCAATCTTCTGAAAGTGCGGCTGACTATCTTCTACAGGACCAAAAATGCACAAAAATCACATTACACAGCACCACTTTAACACAACGTAACACACATTTTATTTACTTTGCACATACAAGGTGAGAACAATTATACTGAGAGAGTGAAGACTTCTGTCTCAAACAGCGAACAGAATTAGGCTGCGAAACAGTCACTGTACTTTGTAATATTTTTCCCTTAGAGGAAGCGAATATATGTATACTTCCCTTACAAGCTAAGTCATCGACAAATTCAAGGCTCACAGACTGTAAAAGCAATTTTTCAACTTGGAGTCTTCATAGTGTTCTTGCAAATCTTATTTTCCAGCCAGCTCAGCTGCGAGTGAACATTGATTGTAGGGAACTGTCATTTTAGCAGAATCTTTCTGTCATCAAAAATGTTACTAATTTTGCTGAACGTATTTTCCAAAATGGTGCATTGATATTTTGGTGAAAATAATATACTCTGTATTGCCATACACAAAAGAAAAATCTGTGATTGTAGCTTAGGGGACAGAACCCTGCCACAAAAATTTGCAGTTACATAGAAATCTTCCAAATTGGTGTTTTTGAATATATTTCATTTACTGCAAAACACACTTTATAGATTCAGTAGTTTAAAAGTAAAATTCTAGAAGTAATACTAATAGAAAAAATATCTGTCAGAATATGTACGTAATGATACATACTCCTCAATATTGAAATTGTAACACCAAGAAGGAAAAGTCATGGAATTCTGAAAATTACAGGATGGATAGACATGTTAATGATACATAAATATTGAAAAAAGAAAACCAAAATTCTCAAAAGACCTTGATTCATTCAGTATCACTTATGACTGCCAGCGCAGAAATGTCCCCACTATATACAGTATATATTATAACGAGAAGGGGGATCTTTTCCCTGTCCTGCATTAGGACATCACTGAGCTCCGAGGCTGTCTGGGATGCTACTTTGTGGCGTTGGCTACAATGATACATAATGTTCCAAACGTTCTCAATTTAATTTTGGTCTGGGGAATGTGAGGGCCAGTCAATAGCATCAATGCCTTTTGTCATTCAGGAACTGGAGCAAGGAGGATTGCATGGCCCACTGCACCGACGTAAGGTCTGACAACGGCTCTGAAGATTTCATCAATTCTGTGCCTTGCCATGCCATCACTGACTTCACTGCAAAATCAGTCATGCTGGATAACCTTGCATGCAGCATAATGTTCATCATGGGTTTCCAGACTCTTTCATGTGTTCACTTTGATTCTGCTCTCTTCTGTGTAGAGAACAGGACACCAATGATGGACCTGCTAGATCTGGTGTTCTGTGGAGAATTCCAGATAAGTAGAATGGTCACACTACAGGCTGCCAGGACCTCATGCCACCCTCATGGACTCTGTTTCTGGGAATTTGATCAGAAACATGCACACCAGTAGCTGGAGGTGATTTTGCAAGGCGATGGCAGTGTGCCTACCATTTCTCCTCTTACAAAGAAGAAGATATTGGTTCTGTTGGAGTTAATGTTATGGCTCAGGTGCTGGTATTATGTCTGGTATTTCACGTGTTGTGTCATACCGCTAATCAATAGAAGACGCAGCAGCCACAAATTACTTATGGCCGATGGAGTGGGACATGCAAATCTCAATCTCTAGTAAGCACCTGTCCTACTCTCCAAAGGTTGTGCTTATCAGAACAATCTGCAGACACAGGTGCTGAGCTGACCCTTTCACTGCTATCATCTGCACTCCAAATGAGTATATTCTGCTCTCAATGCAGCTAAAGGAAGCAAATACACTGGAGAAAAGTCGGAGTTTCAATATACATATATCAAGATTGTGGTGTAATGACCACTGTGTCCGCTAGGGGGCGCTGTGTGGATGTCCCAAGAGAGAGGATGAATGGCAGAACCATGAATGACCGGTATGTATCTCAAGGTGGGTGGCCTTGAGATGGAGACTGATGCGTGTGTTGAGCAGCAGTGACATGGCTGAGATGCTGTGTCAATGTGTCAGGGAGAAGTCTCCAGGTAACTATGGAGATGGGCATGACTAGTTACCTACAAACCCACCCAGGGGGTGTGTTTAGAACACTATGGTAGAGTGTATGAGAGTATGAAGGACCTATGATGAGGTCATAGCCATGTGATCCGGTGGGCGTGGCTACGGACCATATATGGTGGCCAGGGTAGGTCACATGTGGTGAATGCTGGGATTGGTTGGTCCAGTGTGGAAGGTCCTGCTGAGATGGGGCTTCCTGGCTAACAACATGTGAAGTGAATGCTGTGCTGAAAGGCTGCACGTGCCTGATAGTTCCCTGGAGGCAATGGACGTCTGCAGCATGCTAAAGGAGCCATGAGTGACCCTGACGTGGTTGAGATAACTGAGGCTAGAAAGCCTGTGTATGCTTAACCTGTGTGACCACAGGGATTACAGAGTTGAACTCTGTCATGGACGCTATGCTGTTATATGAACTTTATGTTGTTTCTATGGGTTTATGGTGCTAAATAAACTGCATGGACGATGATTGTTTATGGAAAACCTTTGCCGGACCTGGTTTTGTGGCTGCTAAGCGAGTGATCCCCTACTTAAATGACAGCGCTACCTCACAAGATATATATATATATACAATCATGGCCAAAACTGTCAGCACCCTTGAAATTGATCCAGAAAATAAAGTGTTTCTCCCAGAAAATTATTGCAATCACACATGTTTTGTTATACACGTTTATTTTTCCTTTGTGTTCCAAAGGACAAAGTAGCTTATTTAACACTAAAGTCCCACACCTATAATAGCCGCATAGCAGTTGCTCCCACGAACTGGCTATAGTCCATACAAATCAGAAAACAGCACAAGTTGTTTTTTTTTATAATTTATCCAAAAATATATCATCCGGTATGTATATGCAATTAATAGGAGAGAAAAGTGTATGCACATCAATAGCGATCTCCTTAAAAGCTTGGTCAAGCCCGTATCGCAGTCAGTGATGAATATACTGCAGAGTTATCTATTCTATTATTTCTAAACACTGTTTTTGGTGATTACATTGTATTGCCGTTCATACTGCACGCACACACACAAATGATACATCATTTGAAAGGTAAACTTGCTCCCTTCAGCAAGAAAATAGCCAAACAAACCACACATCTACAATTTGATCACAAAATACAGTTTAAACATTAATTTTCATAAACCTGCAGTAAGGAAAAATGACCTGCAGGTGGCACCACACTACCCCAAAGCACACTACCACAAAGTTGCTTACAGACATCACAAACAAATCCAAACATTTGCCTTGGGGGCTTTCCAGCTTGCCAAACTGCTTGCCCAGACTATATTAGCCAAATTGGAGGATTGCACACTTCAATGCAGGTGAGTCACATATGAAAACACATTTGTAAATATGCACTACCTATTGAATTGTATACTTGCTCTATTCATACTCCACCCACACAAACAAATGATACACCACGGAGTTGACCAAACTTCCAGCTTGCAGACAGATCATGGGTGTGGGTGATCTCTGTGCAGACATGCTCTTCCATAGATTGAGCAGGTGAGCAGAGACACTGATCAATGATGACAGAAACACACCTGCGGGGCTGTTTCGGGTGATATTCACAGTGGTGAATAAACTGCAAAGTTATTTCTGTTACTTGTATATACAGTGTATACTGCTGAAATATTTTGGGATAAAATATGAATAAAAACAACTTGTTGTGCTGTCTTCTGTTTTGTATTTTCTTTGTGTGTTTTGGATCAACACAAAAAAAATGAAACAAAAGGCAAATTGGACATAATTTCACACAAACCTTCAAAATGTGCCGGACTGAATTGTTGGCACCCTCAACTTAATATTTGGTTGCACACCCTTTGGAATATGATGACCGGATCATGCAGCTTTATATGAAAATCCCTATTATAATTGCCAGACCTGAATTAACAAGCATTTTTCACCTACTGTGTCCCCCCATTTCCTTGTAGATTGTAAGCTTGCGAGCAGGGACCTCACTCCTAATGTCACTGTTTGAATTGTCTTAACTTGTATTGAATTTATTGTCTGTACATGTCCCCGCTTAATTGTAAAGTGCTGCGGAATATGTTGGCGCTATATAAATAAAAATTATTATTATTATTATTATATGCAATCAATTGCTTCCTATAACTGTAGCAAGGTACAACAGGGTGGTAGTGTAAACACTGCCCGACTTTTGAGAATAAATTATAACTTTATTAGTCTGTCTTCATGATCTAAAAACGAATTTACATGCCTTTAAGATAATTACGCAACTAATTTGGGGGTTTGCTACGTATCCTCTTAATTAACTGATTAAGAGAATCGTAGCTGGTGGCAGCGAAGTGTGATTTGGCTGGGTGGGCTAGCTGGCAGTGATGGAAATGGGTTTTATAAGCTGATTGTGTGGCTGTGGCCAAAGCATTTATAATTCCCTCACTGCAGCGGCCTAATCGCCAGTGTACAACAAGCAGCTTGGTCGGCGACCAATTATCCTAGGTGTAGTTCCCTGACTACAATCATTCCTCTCACTAAAAACCTGCATGGTTCTTGCGGGGATCATGCATCACAGGTTTTGGAGAACAGACTCAGTGTTTACTAGTCCTGAGACAGTTGTGTGTACTTGTGAGTATCCCCTCCCTCCTCTTTGTTTTTCTATCCTATCTTTTATTTGGCAATCATGGCTTTGCGGGGCGAATCTCATTATAAGCAGTTGAAGAAAGATGGCCTGAGCGCCCTGTGCAGGGCAAACCAGATTGATGACACCGACAAGACCAAAGTCCAGTTGGTCACGGTTCTGGTGCAATGGGATGAGAGCCAGGGCGCAGAAGGCAGCACCAGTGCCGACGGTGCAGCTGCAGAGGTCCAGCTGGTGCAGGCCGGCCTGACCGGCAACCAGGAAGTCGTGGACCGCTATCTGCAAATGGCCCTGCAACAGATCTCCGCCGACGATATGGACAGGTGCCTATAGCTGATCCTGCAAGCTCAAGACAGAGCTGAGCGCAAAGCAGAAGCCCAGCGGGAGGCTGAGAGAGCTGAGCGCCAAGCCCAACGAGAGGCCCAGCAGTGGGAGGCTCAAGCTCAGAGAGACTACGAACTTGAGGTGCTCCAGCAGGGGGGAACACCCTCCGCAGCCCGGAGTCGTGAGCCCAGCAGCGCCCAGAGTCCTAAACCACGGCCAGAGCATTTTCCTGTGATGGAAAAGGACGGGGACTTGGACACTTTTCTATGGGATTTTGAGAAAGCCTGCAGACAGTACCGGCTGCCTACGGACCAATGGGCCAGGTACTTGACTCCAGGGCTAAAAGGCAAAGCTCTGGAGGCGTTTGCTTCTCTCCCGCCAGACGAAGATGACAACTATGTGGCCATTAAGCAGGCCCTGATTGTCAAATACCGGCTGACCCCTGAGGTATACCGAAAGAAGTTCTGGAACCCCCAACGTGGCCCACACGACAGCTATACCGATGTGGTGCAAGGACTCAGGACCCACTTTGACCAGTGGATCCACGGACTGTCAGTAACCACCTTTGAACTGCTGAAAGACCTGATGATCAAAGACCACTTCTTACATCTGTGCCCAGCTGAGGTCCGACAGTTCATCCTGGACCGAGAACCAACGAATGTAGACAAAGCCGCTCAGATCGCCGACAACTATGAGGCCAACCAGAAGCCAGATACATGGAGGCCAGTCACCGCCAGCTGGAGAGTGGGTAAGCATGCAACCAACCCCTGTTCCCCTGCCAGCCGTCCCTCTGGAGGTCCTGTCCCTGTTGCCAACACCAAGCCTACTACTGACAGTCACAAGTGTTTTATCTGCAGTCGGACTGCTCATATCAGTGCCACCTGTCCAGAAAGGCATAAGAACCCCCAACCAAGGCCTCTGGGCCCAACGCCTCTGTTCTTTTGGTGGGTGGTGTGGTTGGGGGGATTGATGAAAACGTGCAGCATGTCTGGGGGGGGCCCTTCTTGCTACAGGCCTCAAGGACACAAGGGCTGAAAGAACCCTCATCTGTCCTGGACTGGAGGCCCCTGAAGAGTTTATTGAGGGGAAAACCCTAACTGTCACCGGGATTGGAGGCACCCGCTGTCCCTTGCCAGTGGTCTGGGTTTTTCTTGATTGGGGTGCTGGGAACAGGGTGAGGGAAGGGGGGGGTGTCCGAAAACCTGCCCACCGATGTCTTATTGGGGACTGATTTGGGGAGGATGGTTGCCTACTACGTCCCTAACACCCCTCCCCAATCTGATAATAAGGGTAACATTAACCCTGATGATAATGATGATGATGGGAAACTGAATGTGAAACCTGCTAATGCCTTGATGAGTAATGATGCAACTAATGACTCTTCTTTCCCCAGGAATGATGCTGATGGTGATGTAAATGTACCAAAGAAATCTGATAACCATTCTTTTCCTAGGAATGATGCTGATGATGATGATGTATCTGTGCCGAATGAACATGTTTACCTTTTCTCTGAAACGGTAGATGTGTCCACAGGTACCGAAGTGCTCAGCCCCGTCGCTCTGCGGAGTGAGACGGCTGAGGAACCCCTAACAGGAGCAAGCGTTCGGTACTCAAGGAAATGGGGAGGTGCATGGGAACCGTGAGGAAGGTGATGCCATGCAACTGACTGGTGCCACCGAGGAAGGTAACTGGCCCATAAGTAACACTGCTCCTAAAGTGTTGGGGGTGGATGGGGAGGTAGAGCCCATAGAACGCCGACTGGTGGGTCTGTAGAAAACCCTGGGGAGACAGCATACGTAGCCGCTGTCACACGCAATCAGAGTGCCTGGATCGCAGGTAGAGCCCTGCCTTCTGGACCCTCTTCCGCTACAGGAGAGACTGAACCAGATGTGAACCCAGAGCAGGTTCCAGAGGGTCCCAGTGAGGAAGGAACCCTGATGTCACAGTTGGCTGGCTCCAGCCAGGAGTTCCAGGCTGCTCTGCACTCAGATGCGAGCCTGGAGAAATTGAGACACCTCGCCGAGACGCCCACCTCCGGGACTGATAAGGAGAGGGTGTTCTGGGAACGAGGAATGTATCGGGAGACAGTACCCGGAGAATCCCAAAAGGAGTGGTTGAGGGAAAGATAGCTGGTCGTCCCATATCAGTTCAGAACTGAGTTGTTGCGGATTGCCCATGAGATTCCACTTGCTGGACACTTGGGGGTCAGCAAAACTAAGGCACGGCTGTCTCAACACTTCTATTGGCCCAAGATGGGGACAGATGTAACAAACTACTGCCGCTCCTGTACCACCTGTCAAAGAGTGGGTAAGGCGGGGCCTGCTCTTAAGGCTCCCCTTATCCCTTTACCAGTGATAGAGGAGCCTTTCCAGAGAATCACGGTGGACATTGTGGGCCCACTGGCCGTCCCCAGCAGCTCTGAAAAGCAATACATTCTCACCGTGGTAGACTACACTACCGGTACCCAGAGGCAGTAGCTCTGTCTTCAACCAGGGCGGATAAGGTGGCTGATGCACTGGTGACCATCTTTTTAAGGGTATGATTTCCCAAGGAAATGCTTACTGATTAAGGGACCCAATTCATGTCTCGCCTAATGGAGGCTCTGTGAGAAAATGCAGGTGAAGGATATGGTATCAAGTGCGTATCACCCATAGACCAATGGCTTGTGTAAACTCTTCAATGGTACCCTCAAACATATGCTCCGCATGCTGGTTGAGACCCACGGGCGCAACTGGGAGAGGTACCTCCCACACTTGCTATTCGCTTACAGAGAAGTTCCGCAGGCCTCGACGGGGTTCTTCCCCTTCGAGATGCTGTATGGCAGGCGAGTCTGGGGACCCTTTGGGTTGATAAGAGAATCCTGGGAAGATCAGCCAAACCCCCCTGAAGTGTCCATTATGTCATGCGCTTCCGTGACAAAATGCAGACCTTGACGCAGTTGGTACATGACAACATGGTGCAGGCTCAGGCTGACCAGAAGCACTGGTACGACCAGAACACCCGGGAGCGGACCTACCAGGTGTGTCAAAAGGTGTGGGTGCTTGTCCCCGTACCAACGGATAAGCTTCAGGCAGCCTAGGAAGGCCCATACATCGTCCACCAACAGCTCAACACGGTCACCTATGTAGTCACGCTTGACCACGCACGGGGCAGGTGCAAGACCTTTCACGTCAACATGATGAAGGCTCATCATGAACGGGAAGCCTGCGTCCTACTGGTCTGCAACCTGCCCGAGGATGGGGAGGAGGATCCCCTCCTGGACATGCTGACCCAAGCCAAGGCCGGTGGGTCCATTGAGGACATGGAGATAAGCAATTTGTTAACCATACCCCAGCGGTCGCTGTTGTTAGCCACCCTGGAACTCTTCCGGGCCGTGTTCTCCAATTGACCGGGGAGGACGGAGGTAGCGGTTCACGATGTGGACACCGGGAGTCATGCCCCACTACGGCGAACACCTTATCGGATCTCTGAGGAGGTACAGCAGGTTATGTGCCGAGAGATCGATGAGATGTTACAGCTGGGGGTGATTCGACAGTCCAAGAGCGCGTGGGCCTCACCTGTAGTCCTCGTGCCTAAAAAGGATCAGACCACCCGGTTCTGCATGGACTACAGGGGGCTCAACGCCATCACAACCTCTGATGCACACCCGATGCACATCGAGGATCTGCTTGAGCAGTTGGCAAACGCAAAATACATATCAATCATGGATTTGAATCGGGGATACTGGCAGATTCCCCTGAGCCCTGCGGCGCAGGAGAGATCCACCTTTATCACCCCCTTTGGACTGTACGAATCCATGGTCATGCCCTTCGGCATGAAAAATGCCCCTGCCACTTTCCAGCGGATGGTCAACCACCTGCTACAGGGACTGGAGGAGTACGCAGTGGCGTACCTGGATGACATTGCTGCCTTCAGTTCCACCTGGGATGAACACCTTCAGCATCTCCAGGAGGTGCTCAAGCGTCTTCACCAGGCAGGTCTGGCCATCAAGCCGGGAAAGTGCCAGATGGGCATGAGCAAGGTCCAGTACCTGGGGCACCGGGTAGGCAGGGGTTCCATGAGTCCAGAGCCAGAGAAAGTGGATGCAATTGTGTCCTGGCCCACCCCCAGGACCAAGAAACAGGTGATGTCCTTCTTGGGCACTGCAAACTACTATAGGTGGTTCGTACAGGACTATAGTGCCCTTGCAAAACCCTTGACGGACCTCACCAAGCGGAATATGCCCCAAACAGTCAACTGGACAGATGGCTATGAGGCGGCCTTCCGAGCAGGGAAAACAGCCCTGTGCAGCTCTTCAGTGCTGAAAGCAGTCGACAGCAGTTGCCCGTTCCTGGTACAGACCGACACCAGCGAGTTTGGCTTCGGTGCTGTGCTCAGTCAGGTCGACTCAGGGAACCAGGAGCACCCCGTGTTGTACCTGAGCCGGAAACTCTAGAAGGGGTGCCTGGCCATGGTCTGGGCACTGCAACGTTTGCAGTCCTACTTGTACGGGCACACCTTCATGGTGGTAACTGACCACAACCCTCTGAGCTGGCTGCACACAGTGTCCAGAACCAACTGAAGGTTGCTACGCTGGAGCCTTGCCCTTCAGCAGTACGACTTTACCGTGCAACAAAAGAAGGGTCGCGAGCATGGAAATGCGAATGGGCTGTCCCGCAGGGGAGAACCCGCTGAGGTGCGCATGGTAGATTACCAACAGGTTATGCCTCCGTAGTGCACTCTAAAAGGGGAGGTGTAAGGATAATGTAAGATATGACTTCTCCAGAACATTCTAGAATCTTCCATTCTCTACCCTACAGATGAGACTTTTGCCTGTCAGCCCCTGCGACCCCCCCCTCTTCCTCCCACAGCTCACACACACTAGTGTAACTTGACTGCTTGCAGCTCTGTGTATTCTGAGATCCCAGTGAGGATTCTCCCTCCCCCCTCCCCTCAGCTCACACACAAAGCCAGGAAAGGATTTCTTTTGTTTGAAGCAACATGTGCTTGGATAAATATGGGAAATATTAAAGAGGCCGGATCTCGGAAACAATACACGACTGAAGGATGAAAATTACATATTGGTAACATGCACCGATCAGGCTTCACTACAGTGGTTCTTGCTAAATCCTAGTATCGACAGAACCAGAGAAACGGAGTTCTCCTATACAGAGTGGAATAAACAGCTAGTCTTTGATGTCTTTGGAAAGCAAATTTCAAGAGAAGATGAATGATGTGTCTGGGGATACCCTGCTAGGTTCTCAAGCCCAGTTATATAACCGAGAAGGTTTCAGAACCAAAAGTGTAAAAGGGACGACCCCGATAACTCAGCCCCTTTTATGATGTCATGACCCAGAACTATAGAGTACACTCACTCAGTTGGGAGGTCATTCGAGCTGGAGATTCCATGCCAAAAGGAACTCAGATGAGTGGAGATGTTTGGCTCCGCCTTCTCCCCACATGGTTAGCCTAAGACCATCTAAGCAAATGTAAGTGTTGTTTTCTGCTTTTAAACCTGTTTATTTTATATTTGCATTGTACATATCTAATGTCTCAACTTTGTAAGATCTTTTATCTCTGTAAACACTGCCCGACTTTTGGGAGTAAATTATAACTTTATTAGTCTGTCTTCATGCTCTAAGAATGAATTTACGTGCCTTTAAGATAATTACGCTACTAATTTGGGGGTTTGCTACGGACCTTCTTAATTAATTCACTGATTAAGAGAATCGCAGCTGGTGGCAGCGAAGTGTGATTTGGCCAGGTGGGCTAGCTGGCGGTGACGGAAAGGGGTTTTATAAGCTGATTGTGTGGCTGCGGCCAAAGCATTTATAATTCCCTGCAGCGGCCTAATCGCCAGTGCACAACATGCAGCCTGGTCGGCGAACAATTATCCTAGGTGTAGTTCCCTGACTGACCTGAGGATAAGGGGAGGTGCCGGAGAGCTGTAAGTTCAAAAGTGGAACTGAGAAAGTGGGATACTCATAAATCCTGACAGCTTGTAACATATTGAGGCAGTGGTGGGATAACAAAAATAAACCTCCCTGGGGTAAATTGTTAGGGCAAGACTAGCTTGCTGCTTTTTATCACATGGTGGTTACAGCTGGGGCTTATCTACAGCATTACAGAATGCTATAGATAAGCCCCTGATGTCGATGCCGGCAGCTCATAGTCCGAAAAAAAGGTGACAGATTCCCTTTAAGCTATTTCAGCTCTCTCGACAGTTCCTTGCTAACCCAGATACTAGTACCTGTGTAATACCTGATTGGCTCCTCCTTTTAAATCTCCTGATTGAACACCCTATTTAAACATGGCATTGCACTTTCATCCTTGTGAGATTATTGAGCTCCCAGCCTTTAGTCAAGCTCTCCTTTCGCTTGCTGCTTTATTCAAGACTATGCTGGTGCTCCCGTTTACCAACCTCTGACTATTTTTGACTACGCAACCTGCTGATCCTTCAACTCTACTGCTGCTCCCATATACCGACATTTGGCTATTCCTGACTACGCTACCTGCTGGTGCTGACCCTAGTGGTTGCAATACCACTACTCCAAACCAGGTCAGTCTATAATCTTGTGCACAAAATGGAGTCTGTTGCAGCCCAACTGAGGTAATAAGTTGCTGAACCTCAGAAGTTTTGTACCACATACCAAGAAAAAAAATTATAAGTTGCAAACACAGGTGTTGGGTCAGCCAAAACAAATTATTGAGTTACAGAGGCAACTTCTGGATATGGGCAACTCAAGCCTGGAATCATGCACACATGCCACTGCTCCCAAACTTCAGTGGTGATCGTTATCATTACCGTGGATTCCTTAATCAATTTTGCATCTATTTCAGATGCAACCTTGTCTGTTTACCAGTAACAGGAAAAAGGTTCTGTTCTTCATCAATCTACTGACCGAGGAGGCTCTTGCATGGGCTTCACCTTATGTGGAAAATAATTGTGACCTCCTTAATGACTTAGTTTCCTTCATCACAGCTATGGATCAAGTGTTTGATGACCCGAATCGTTGTGCTACAGCTGAAACCAAGTTGCATAACCTACGTCAAGGGTGGTGCTCTCTAGCTGAATATACCTTCGAATTCTGCCGCTGAGTGGTAGACTCCACATGGAATTTAGCTGCCCAGAGGAGTCAATTTCGATGAGGATTATCAGAGCTAATAAATGATGAACTTGCAAAGGTTTAGACCCTTGATAATTTAAAGGACTTTATTCAGTTATGCATCCGAATTGATCAGAGACTCACTGAAAGAAGAAAGGTAAGACTGCAAGTATTTGGAAACAACTCTAACTACTTCTTTACTTAATCAGCATTAAAAACCAACAGGAAATGGAAAGTGGGCCTGAACCTGCAAATTTAATGTCATACATATGACAGCGTGGCAAACACTGGATGTTCGGACTCCCCATTCGGTCCAGGTTTGGCTGGGTTCATACTGTGCTATGGCAGTCCGTTAGATGGACTGCGTTACACCGCGGTGTAACACGGTGTAACGCAGTCCATTAACGCCACCATTAACCCCCATTATCGGGAACATCACTAACGCATGCCATAATTGGCATGTGCTAGCGATGCACCGTCATTCAGTGACGGAGCCTCGGACGCGTGCTGCAGCGTCTGAGGCTCCGTCACCGCTACCGCGATGAAGCCTCTGCGCTAGCGATATAGCATAACACGATCGCGTGATGCTATATACTGTTAACGCAGTATGAACCTGGCCTTAGGGTTCAGGTCAGGGTACTGTTCTGGTACCCGAGCCCGAATTTTTTGCAACTGTTTGGCCAAACCCGCCAGACACGAACTTCCAGGTGTCCGCCTATCTCTACCCTTAATTTCTGGGTTGCTGGAGAGACTGCGTTCTGCCAAGATTTTTACCAAACTCGATCTAAGAGGGGCTTAAAACTAGATATGGACATTTTGAATATCTGGTTATGCCTTTTGACGTTAGTAATGCCCCTGCCACGTTTCAACACTTTATTAATGATGTTTTTGGAGATTTATTGGATCAATTTGTTGTTGTTTATCTCAATGACATTCTTTTTTTTTCAGATTCCTTGGAAGAGCATCGCAGGTTAGTTAGTCCTGTAACGTCTACAGGAGAACCATCTCTATATCAAAACCAGGACACTTATTCTGGGATATAACATCTCCCCAAAAGGGCTGAGAATCAGAGCAAGAAATTCAGTTAACACTTCAATTATGACCAAACCTTTACATTTATTTTTACGTTTTATTTTTCCAGTATGGAAAGTTGTGAAACTTTTCAAATACATACCGTATTTTTCGGACTATAAGACGCACTTTTTTCCTCCAAAAATGTGGAGGAAAATGGGGGGTGCATCTTATACTCTGGATGTACTGGCTCTGGCTGTGGTGGGGAGGTAAGGGAGTGGCATGGGAGTGCAATGCTGTGAATATTCATTTCTCTTAAGTAGCGGTACACATGACCGCCGGCAGCTGCAGGAAGGCTCTGGCTGACACTGTGCGCGCTACTGAAGAGCAATGAATACTCACTGCTCTGCGGTCAAACAATCCCAGCGTGCAGAGCAGTGAGTATTCTGGCAGCTGCCCTGCAGCTTGCAAGCAGCGCCTGATGTCCCAGACATGCGCTGCTTACAAGCATTAAGCAGCTCCTGGCAGCGGATCAGGACGCTGCAAGGGAGTGCTGGGAAGGCAAGTGTAATGGTTTGTTTGTTTTTATATTTTTTTCTGAAACCGTTTGCTTCATTATAGTGAGTGGTTCCATGAGGCATTTTGTCTACATCACAATTTTTGGGGTTGCGAAAATGTTGTGTACCCTAATGAAAGCCTCAAATTTTCCCAAAAGGAAAGCCATCATATGTGGACAGAAGTCTCTAGAAAAGCAACATGTCTCCCCCAAATAAAGTCCAGAGAAATCTGCACTTCCAAATCCAGCAGCCCCTCCTTTCTTAGCCCCATGGTGTGCCTAAACTACAGTTAGAGATCACATCCTTCATAGTCACTTAAAAACTGAATATTTTTGTAAAAAATAGGGACTGTAAATTTCTTTTTAAAAAATGAAAAACTGCTGCTTTATTTTAACCCTTCTAACATTCAAACAAAATAAAAGGACTTTTGAATATATAAATATATATAAAGTAGACTCATGGGAAATGGTGTTTATTAAAGGGCTTGTTGGTACAGAATGACAAGTCTGTAGTCCCTCTATGTGACTGCAAACTTGTGAATCTTCCCAGAGCATGCACTGTGCATTGTAAGGATTCACCATTGTCTGCTTCGAGAATGGCAGTCAAATATGCAATATTCATTCTCTAGTACAGAACCGGTCTAGTGGGTGCAGACTTGCTTAATACAAGTGTATTATGAATGGCCACACCCACTACATGACCATGCCCACTAAATGGGGCGCAGCCTCTCTCAATAAACTGATACTGAGACCGTCTACCCACTAGACGATCTACCCGTCTACCCACTAGACGGTTTCTTGCCAGGAGCATGCATATCGCATACTTGACCGCCGTTCACGAGGCAGACAACTTGGAATCCTCGCAGCACACTGAGAAGAGTCACAAGTCTGCAGTCCCATAGAGGGACTGCACACTTTTCATTTTAGATCGGACACCTTTAACTATTTTGTGTGGTATGACTATCTGGTGTCAAGGATACAACCATTCAAAGTTTGAAAATTGTAGCTACTTTTAAATTTTCATCCAATTTCACATATTACCATGAAAAAAATGCAAAACATAAATTTACCACTAACATAAAGTACAAAGTGTCACACAAAAAAACAGTCTTAGATTCACTGGGACATTTTTAAGTATTCCAGAGTTCTTATCAAATAAAGTGACAATTTAGATTGCTTGCTCAATTAGGTAAAAATTGGTCCCATCATTAAGGCGCTAAAGTAACATGTGATCAAAATGGCTACACTGTGTCGGTCCTGGAGGCCCAATATGTAATGAACCCGAATCAGTTCATTATATGACGTTTATCTCACAGTGAGCAGCAGATACACCATTGAATACATTAGATGTTCACATTTCTGAATTAACGCAGTCAGCCTATTTGTACCCCAGTCAGGAACAGGAATCATACTCTTTCTGATGGCTATTATGTTTTTTATGTTGTAAAATCAATAGGAATGAAGTACAGGATTAATATGCTGGCATGACGCGGAAAACTGGGTGGAAATGATAGCAATATCCTGCTGTGAAGCCTTTCCTGTGAATTCAGTCTTCCTCTAATAAATGATAATTATACATGTAAATTATCGTTCTCTTTGACTTTGTAACAGCATTGATTCTGAATAATATTTCAGGTGAAATGTGCTGCTGTCATAACGCTTAGCACAGTCTATTTTAAGTTGATTTCTATATTTTCTATCTTTCTACACCTATACATGAATGTGCCTGAATTTACCTAGGGCACCTAGAATGCATTTTAGTTGTCAGACGTGACTGTTGGATTTTCTTTGATGTGTTATTGGAAAAAAATATTTTTTAATTATAGAAAATTCCTTTATCTCTGTATGAAAGGGTCTCAGATTAATGCAAAAACAACAATACTAATAAGCAAAGCCAAAATACAGGGCCTGCACACCTGTTAGAATAAGTTATAGCCATTAACAAATATAACCCAGAATAAAAACCTAATGCATAGGCACAATGAAGTAAAAATATAAATAACTACTAGTAATAGCACATGTAAATAACATAGGGTACATAGCTGACATATTTTTTTTAATCAAGAAAAGAGTAAAGACATGCCACCGCAACTAGGTGTACCCAATCAGGATGGTTTTTATCTATAGTAACTCACATCACCATCCTCAAAAAGGACCAGGGCAGGACCAGCGCCTTACTATGCCTGCGGGAAGCAGCATAGATAAGGGTGCTCCTCCCGGGGAGATGTGGGGTGAGAGGGGTACTCTTGCTTTGTCCCAGCTGATTTTGAAGCTTGAATGGCACTTAGGAAGGTGAGTGTCTAGAATTAGGGACTGTTCTGATTGGTGACACCCTGTCACAATGGGATAGCTCTTACACTTTTTTGATTAAGGTCACTTTTACACATGGTGTTTTTTTGAGGCCCGTATTGGCATGATTTTTACGGTCTCCTGCAAAAACGGGCCGCAAAAAACCTTCTCAGATCACCGTTTTTGCCCTCTTGTAACAAATAGCAGGGAAAAAAACAGATCCGCAAATAAGGTGTACCGCAAAAACAAGCTACCGTTGTTTTTGCAGTACCATTGATTTAAAAGGAGGCCGTGTCCGTGAGCCGTGAAAAATATCGAGCAAGCTTGATATTTTTTCACGGCCACATATACGGTCCTCAAAGCCATACGGGACACGGCGCTCCGATATATATTTGCGGGACGTCTTGGGGCCGCAAAAACGACCCACAAAACATGGCAAGTGTAAAAGGAGTTTTAAAAAGTTAAGGTTATTTTTTATTTTCTTTCATATTTGTCACTATTTATTTGCTCACTGCAGTGGGCCTCAACATTATGTTTTATTCTAGGTTATAATACTAAGATATTGTTTTCTAAGATTGTTTCTTATCCGACTTTACAAAATGGAAATGGACTTTACAGTTTTGTTTACACAAAAGCCAAGATTCATCAAAGTGTTTACGCCAAAAATCTGGTACAAAACACTTTGAAAAGTTACAACATTTTTGCGCAACTCAAGGATGTGGACAAATTTGTATGTCTTTTGGCATTTTGATTCATTTCATCCAGCTCTGCCAAAATAGGTAGATGTGGGATGGAAATGGGTCAAGACGGGGCATAGCGAAGTCCGCTCATGTAATTCATGATTAGCTGTGGGGTGCTTTATACAACAAATCTTACCTCAATGACTGAAGTAATATTTCTGGTAAGGCACAGGGAGGTGCATGCCACTTTTAAGAGGAGCCTGATTTAATAAGTCTCTGAATGAATCAGGCATCTTTGACTCCAACATGCCCCCTCAAAACATGACCTGTTGTGAATTCGCTTTCTGGCCTCCCTCTGGTTACTACTGAAGGTAGTGGAGCTGGTCAAATTGACAGAGGGGTTGCGAGTTCTCTTTCTGGACTCCCTCTGGTGGTTACTGGAGGTAATGGAGCTGATCTGATTAACAGAGGCTTGCCACCTGATAATAAGAATGACAATTGGAGATCTGGAGTTTCAGATTGGGATTTAAGACAGCCGACTCCCTCTATCCCTGCTGGTGATTTTCTTCCTGCCTCCTGAGGTCTTAGCTTCCAGCTCAGTCTCTGCATGTTCAGATAAGTGTTCATTTGCTATTCTGTTTACATTTGATCTGGTTTTGTCTATCTCAATTTTGCGTGGTCAGCCAGCTCCGGCTGGGGCTGTGCTGAATCTCCATCCATATGTTACTGCTTGTGCCAGTTTGTTTTTGTCCCTTATTAGATTGGCCTCTTTTTGCTCTGCTTTCAGAATATACCACAGTGATGATATAGTGGGCGAAGTCGTGCGCCTTCAGTATTTTTTGCATCAGACGTGTTGGACTTTTTTGCAGGGTTTTTTGCGTGATTGCAGACAGTGTCTTCCCTATCCTGTCCTGTCTAGTCAGTGTGGGCCCCATCATTTGCTCAGTCTATTTTCCTGCCTGCATTTGTGTTTTCATCTTGTCTCACCGACAATATATGTTTGGGGGCTATCTATTCCTTTGGGGTCTGCTCTTGGACAGTTTAGATTTCCCCTTTCTTGCTTTAGGCTTAGTTAGCTCTCCGGCTGTGCCGAGGCATCTAGGATCATCGTAGGCACGCTCCACGGCTACTACTAGTTGTGTGGATAGGATCAGGGGTCTGCAATCCGCTTAGTTACCAACCTCTCTGTTTTTTTGTGGCTTAGCTTGGGCTTGCTCTCCTCCTCGGTGACCCAATCATAACAATGACCGGTCTGCAAAGAAAAAAGAAGAGAGAAGGTCCAGCTTCACAAAAAAAGTCCAATTTATTATTTAAAAATAAGTCCAGAACTAAAAGAAAATTCATTCACATGAGTAACAGATGGTGGGTTACGCATTTCGAACAAAAGCTTGTTCTTTCTCAAAAGAATGTGCATGCCCCCCAAGTACATGCGCATGCGCTAAATCCATTACCAGCCTGCGATACGTCTGAGGTGCCAGTAATTGTTCTACCATTTCCCCACGTATTTTCTCCACTCGGTACAACAAATCCTGGTTCAACTCAAAGCGCGGCCACACCGTATCTGCCCCATTGACAAGCATTACATTTTCTCTGGCCCGGGCTAAAGTAAGGTCTCGGAGTTGCGCTGTACCAAAATTGTCACCTGATACATTCAAGTCTGGCAACTCGGGTCCCGGTGGCAAGTCTTCCACCTCTCCAGCCAATCCTTCTACGGGAGAATTCTCCCCTTCCTCCACCGAAGGGAAGGTTTTTCCTACCGCCAGCACATCTTCATCCGGGCCACCAGGTTCATGCCCCCCTTCTGGAGAATGTAACCTGGTTGCCTCTGGTACCGGCAGTTGGTCAGTAGATGGTACAACAGACGGCCACAGCACAGAAAACAACGGAAAGTCTCTTCCAATTATCACTTCATAATGTAAATTAGTCACCACCCCCACCTCGTGGCACCGCCTCCCTGCTGGCGTGCTGATTACCACTAGTGCGGTGGGATAGTCTTTTAAGTCTCCATGTATACACAACACCCCAATTTTCTGACCCGTATACTCGCTGGTGTGCATCCAGCTGGCTCGTAACAGGGTTACAAGACTCCCTGAGTCCAATAGGGCCACAGCCGGGGTGCCATCCACTTCCACCCAAAACAAATGTTCCATATTAGGGCCTTTCGAGGTGCCCATTGCACACATTGGTTTGGCATAGTGGGACTGGCGGTACCCAAAATTGGTGTCCATGGGCTCAGTCAGGTGGGGGCAATCAGCTCTCATATGACCTGGTTCCTGGCACCGCCAGCAGATTATGGGGCTCTGTTGTGAGTTCATTTTTCCCTTCACTATTGAGGTCTGATGAACTCCCTCCTCTGGTGAAGGAAGGTAGTGAGGCTGATTATCAGACAACTGGGCAGCTAGATGATGACTGGGTGGCTGGAATTGAGGACTGGATATAAGGCTGCCGACGCCCTTCTTTCTGGCTGGTGATTTTCCTGCTGGGTTCTTGGAGACCAGTCTGTTTCCTGCATCTCAAAGCTAAGTTTTTCTGTTCTGCTTTGTACTCTTCAGTTTTGTTTTTTGTTTTGCCTTGTTTTTTGGGAGTTCTGCCATCCCCGGCCGGGGGTGAGCTGTATTCCATTTTTGTCTCTGATCTGTTGATTTTTTTGCTCTGTCTTCAGAATATACCTGAGTGCTGATATAGTTTTTTGAAGCCTAGCGACTTCAGGGTCTGTTTTTCCTATCAGTCGGTTGGCTCATTTTTATAGGGTTTTTGCGGATGGCAGACAGCAGCTTTCCTATCCTGTCCTATGTAGCTAGCTTGGGCCCCATCATTTGCTCAACCTATCTTTCTAACTGTGTTAGTGTTTTCATCTTGCTTCACCGTCATTATATGTTGGGGGCTGCCTATTGCTTTGGGGTCTGCTCTGGGGACCTAGCTGGTATTTTGTTTTTTCCTCCTTCGGTGACTCATCATAACAGAATCACCAGCCATACTGCAGATCCTAGGATACTCAATAGCAGAAGAGAAATGTAAAAAAAAAAAAAATAAAGAAAGAAAGTGTCAGAATTTTTTTTTTTTTTGTGTGCATATTTTTTCCTCTACATCTCTGAGGCCGTAGGGGGAATTTTTCTCTCAATGGAGATGAAGCAATTGTCTGATCATGTGGAGCAGCTCGCTGCTGAAGTGCCAGGAATTTCCGCCTATCTTGCTCATTCACATGCTGCTGAACCAAAGATTCCCACTCCGGATGTGTTTTTTGGGGATCGGTCTAAATTCTTGAATTTCAAGAATAATTGTAAATTATTTTTTGCCTTGAAGCCTAACTCGTCGGGGAACACCGCGCAGCAGGTTAAAATTGTCATCTCTTTGCTGCGCGGCGATCCCCAGGATTGGGCGTTTTCTTTGAAACCTGATGATCCTATTCTGAATAATGTGAACGCATTTTTTCAGGACTTGGGGTTGTTGTATGATGAACCTAATGCTATTGATCAGGCTGAAAAGACCCTGTTGGCATTAAGCCAGGGTCGGGATTCGGCAGATTTGTACTGTCAAAAATTCCGAAAGTGGGCGGTCCTTACTACCTGGAATGATGGTGCCTTGGCAGCCCTCTTTCGGAAGGGTTTGTCAGAAACTGTAAAAGATACTATGGTGGGACTTCCTGTTCCCTCTGGTCTTGATGATTCTATGTCATTAGCCATTCAGGTGAATCGGCATTTACGTGAACACAAAACTACACGAGAGATGTTGCCACCTGTTGAACAAATGTCTGAACCTATGCAATGTGATAGAGTTTTGTCTAGGGCGCAACGTCAGGAGTTCAGAAGGCGTAATAAGCTGTGTTTTTTTTGTGGAGATGCCTCGCATATTATTTCTGTCTGCCCTAAACGAGAGAAACGTTGTGCACACACGTTTTCTGTGGGTGGTGTTCAACCTAAGTTTCTTCTGGCAATTACTCTGATCTGCTTCCTGTCCACATTTTCCGCCAAGGCTTTTGTGGATTCAGGAGCAGCTCTTAACCTGATGGACTTGGATTTTGCTAAACGTTGTGGATTTCCTATGACACCTCTGCGGACGCCTATCCCTTTGAGGGGTATTGATGCTACTCCTTTGGCAAAGAATAAACCTCAGTTTTGGACCCAGGTGGTAATGCGGGTTGCCCCAGACCATCAAGAAAATTGCAGATTTTTGGTGTTGCATAATTTGCATGATACCATTGTTCTGGGGTTTCCCTGGTTGCAAATCCATAATCCAGTTCTGGATTGGAAATCTTTGTCTGTGGTGAGTTGGGGTTGTCGGTGTGCCCTTAGTGATGCTCCTGTTTTCTCCACCTCTCCCCAGTCGCATGATGTTCCTGACTATTTGGCTGACTTTTATGATGTATTTAGTGGGAATGAGTCTGCGTCTTTGCCTCCTCATAGGAGTTATGACTGTGCAATTGAGCTGAACCCGGGGTGTAAATTCCCCAAGGGTCGGCTTTTCAATTTATCTGTACCCGAGCACGAGGCTATGCGATCCTATATTAAGGAGGCATTGGAGAAGGGTCATATTAGACCATCCTCTTCACCCTTAGGTGCTGGTTTTTTTTTTCGTGGCTAAAAAGGATGGTTCATTAAGGCCTTGTATTGACTATCGTGCCCTCAACAAAATTACTATTAAATATCAGTATCCGTTACCCCTGATTTCGGATCTATTCTCCAGAGTTAAAGGTGCTTGCTGGTTTACCAAGCTTGACCTCAGGGGGGCGTATAATCTTATTCGCATTAAGCATGGGGATGAATGGAAGACAGCGTTTAATACTCCAGAGGGACATTTTGAGTACCTGGTGATGCCTTTTGGGCTCACTAATGCCCCTTCTGTCTTCCAGTGCTTCATGAACGATATATTCCGAGACTTTCTGGATAAATTTTTGATTATCTATCTGGATGATATTTTGATCTTCTCCAAGAATTGGGACTCTCATGTGGAGCATGTTTGGACTGTGTTCCGAATTTTGAGGGAGAATTCCCTGTATGTCAAGGGATCGAAATGCCTTTTTGGGGTACAGAGGATTTCATTTTTGGGATTTATTTTGTCTCCGTCAACTATTGAAATGGACCCGGCCAAGGTACAGGCCATTTATGATTGGGTTCAGCCCACTTCTTTGAAGGCCCTCCAGAAGTTTTTGGGTTTGCTAATTTTTATCGGAAATTTATAGCTATTTTTTCTGGTATTGCCAAGCCATTGACGGATTTGACTAGGAAGGGTGCTGATGTGCTGAATTGGTCTTCGGAGGCTGTTTCTTCCTTTCAGGAGCTGAAGCGAAGATTCACTTCTGATCCGGTTTTGCGGCAACCTGATGTCTCACTCCCGTTTCAGGTGGAGGTGGACGGTTCTGAGATTGGTGCAGGAGCGGTGTTGTCCCAAAAAGATCCTGTGACATCTAAAATGAATCCTTGTGCTTTCTTTTCCCGAAAGTTCTCTCCATCCGAACGTAACTATAATGTGGGGAATCGGGAACTGTTAGCCATGAAATGGGCATTTGAGGAGTGGAGACATTGGTTGGAGGGAGCTAAACATCAAGTCGTGGTCCTTACTGACCACAAGAATTTGATTTACCTGGAGTCGGCCAAGCGCTTGAATCCTAGACAGGCTAGGTGGGCCTTGTTTTTCACACGTTTTGATTTTGTGGTCTCTTTTCTTCCGGGCACTAAGAATGTCAAGGCAGACGCCCTCTCTAGGAGTTTCCTTGCTGATTCTCCTGTTGTGACTAAGCCTGCTACCATCTTAGGCGAGGGGGTAGTTCTTTCTGCCATCTCGCCCGATTTGAGACGTGCTCTGGAAGAGTTTCAGGAGGACAAACCTGAGCATTGTCCCAGTGGAAAGTTGTATGTTCCTGACCAGTGGAGGAAGAGAGTGATGTCTGAAGTTCATTGCTCTGCATTGGCTGGTCATCCAGGTATTTTTGGTACTAGAGATCTGGTGAGTCGGTCTTTTTGGTGGCCCGCCTTGTCTCATGATGTCAGGAATTTTGTGCAGTCCTGTGGGACTTGCTCCCGGTCTAAACCTTGTTCTCGCTCTAGTGGCTTGTTGATGCCTTTGCCGGTGCCCAGGAGGCCATGGACCCATATTTCAATGGATTTTATCTCTGATATGCCTGACTCTCAGAGAATGACTGTTATTTGGGTGATTTGTGATAGATTCTCTAAAATGGTCCATCTTGTACCACTCCCTAAGTTGCCGTCTTCCTCTGAGTTGGTGCCCTTGTTTTTGCAACAGGTGGTTCGCTTGCACGGGATTCCTGAGAACATTGTATCTGACAGAGGAGTTCAGTTTGTGTCTAGATTTTAGAGGACTTTCTGTTCCAAGCTGGGAATTCAGTTGTCCTTCTCCTCTGCGTTTCACCCTCAGACCAATGGGCAGATGGAGAGAACAAACCAGACTTTGGAGTCGTATTTGAGATGTTTTATTTCTGCCGATCAGGATGATTGGGTTTCATTTTTGCCCTTGGCCGAATTTGCTTTAAATAATAGAGCTAGTTCTGCCACTTTGATGTCACCTTTTTTTTGTAACTTTGGTTTTCACCCTCGATTTTCTTCAGGGCAGGTGGAGCCTTCTGCCTGCCCAGGTGTTGACACTGTGGTGGAGAGAATGCACCAGATCTGGGACCAAGTAGTGGATAAGTTGTCTCTCTCCCAGGAAAAGGCCCAGCGGTTTTCCAACCGGCGTAGGACCGTTGGTCCCCAGTTTAAGGTGGGTGATCTGGTTTGGTTGTCATCAAAAAATATCGCTATGAAGGTGGCTTCTCCTAAGTTTAAGCCTAGATTTATTGGACCTTACAAGATTTTGGAGACTATTAATCCGGTCTCTTTTCGGTTTGCTCTTCCTGTCACATTTAAAATTCATAATGTGTTTCATAAGTCCTTGTTGAAGAGGTTTTTTGAACCAGTAGTTCCTGTGGTGGCACCTCCTGACCCTATATTGGTTGAAGGTAACATGGAATATGAGGTAGAGAAGATACTGGATTCCCGTCTGGCTAGACGGAGACTCCAGTATTTGGTTAAGTGGAAGGGTTATGGTCAGGAGGATAATTCCTGGGTCTCTGCCTCTGATATTCATGCCGAAAGATTGGTGCATGCCTTTCATCGGGCTCACCCGGATCGCCCTGGTGGCATGGATGAGGGTTCGGTGACCCCTCCTCAAGGGGGAGGTACTGTTGTGAGTTCATTTTTCCCTTCACTATTGAGGTCTGATGAACTCCCTCCTCTGGTGAAGGAAGGTAGTGAGGCTGATTATCAGACACCTGGGCAGCTAGATGATGACTGGGTGGCTGGAATTGATGACTGGATATAAGGCTGCCGACGCCCTTCTTCCTGGCTTGTGATTTTCCTGCTGGATTCTTGGAGACCAGTCTGTTTCCTGCATCTCAAAGCTAAGTTTTTCTGCTCTGCTTTGTACTCTTCAGTTTTGTTTTTTGTTTTGCCTTGTTTTTTGGGAGTTCTGCCATCCCCGGCCGGGGGTGAGCTGTATTCCATTTTTGTCTCTGATCTGTTGATTTTTTGCTCTGTCTTCAGAATATACCAGAGTGCTGATATAGTTTTTTGAAGCCTAGCGACTTCAGGGTCTGTTTTTCCTATCAGTCGGTTGGCTCATTTTTATAGGGTTTTTGCGGATGGCAGACAGCAGCTTTCCTATCCTGTCCTATGTAGCTAGCTTGGGCCCCATCATTTGCTCAACCTATCTTTCTATCTGTGTTAGTGTTTTCATCTTGCTTCACCGTCATTATATCATTATATGTTGGGGGCTGCCTATTGCTTTGGGGTCTGCTCTGGGGCAGTTTAGTTTTTTCCCTTTCTATCTTTAGGCTATATAGTTCTCCGGCTGTGATCGAGGGGTCTAGGGCACCGTAGGAACCCCCCACGGCTACTGCTAGTTGTTGTGGATAGGTTCAGGGGTCTGCAATCCGATAGCTGCCAACCTCTCTGTTTTTTTCTGGACCTAGCTGGCATTTTGTTTTTTCCTCCTTCGGTGACTCATCATAACAGGGCTCCTTACTTCCCCAGATAAGTCCGGAGCTGCCTTCCTGGGCTCCGCTCGCCGAACCAGGGGCGAGGACTTAGGGAACCTTCCTGTTACCTTACGGGGGTCCCTCCCTGTAACTCTTTGGTAGCCCCATACCTTTCTATGAGGTCTATCATCTGCATGGCATTAGTAGGGGATGCCTGTCTGACTCAGGTCTGGAGGGAGTGGGGCAAAGCCCTCCAAAATCTATCAGTCACTATGCGGTCCAGCATGGCCGTGGGGGACAACACTTCAGGCTGCAACCACTTTTGTAACAGGTGCAACAGGTCGTAATACTGGGACCGGGCTGGCTTGGAGGGGGTAAGCTCCCACTGGTGTACCCGCTGGGCCCGCACTAACACATTTACCCCAAGGCGTGCCAGTATCTCACCCTTGATGACCGTGTAGTCCGCCCTTTGCTCTGGGGGTAGGTCCTGATACGCTTTCAATGGTCCTGGGGTCAGAAACGGAGCAAGGACACCTGGCCAATGGTCCTGGGGGAGCTTCTCTCTCTCAGTGACTCTTTCGAACATCTCCAGATACGCCTCCGCATCGTCCGATTTCTCCATTTTAGGAATTGCTGTACGAACCGCTTTCCGAATATCATGGATTCCCCGGTCAGCTCCTTTTGCTTGCACTGTCGTAATATGCTGTATCAACAGCTGATTGGTTTCCTGCTGCTGCTGCATAGCCTGCTGCTGCATAGCCTGCTGTTGCATGGCCTCCTGTTGCTGCTGCATAGCCTGTATGAGCGCTTTTACCGTGGCCTCCATTTCTGGAAAGTTCCCCGCCTGGGTCTCTGCCACTCGTTTCACCCAGGACATAGGCTGGGGTACCAATCAAAAATCAAAACAGCCTGGCTTCACTGATTGTGCTCGCATCCAGTCCACCAATTGTAGGGATTCGCCCTGGTAGGCAATAGCTGGGTGGCAGTAACGAGGCAACACACAGGCATAAAGTCCAATTCCAGTGGTTTTAATGTCACTCAGTAACCAGCAGCTTAACAAAACATAAGGAAAACCAAACACATACTCCAGCTTGGAGAACCACTGGTCCCAGACTCACCCCTTGCACGGGACGGGCGTAACTAAGCGGCTGCCAGGTCCTGCGGCATCCACCAGGTGCCATTCCCGGGGTTCTTCCGAGTCTTGCTGCGATAGTCCTGCAGCACGGGAATCCTGTATACAAGTTTCAGGCTGAGTCCACACAAGTTCCGGTAGCTTCCAGAAAAACACTCACTCTGTGGCAATTACCAGCGTCCATTACATAGGGCCTAACCCCTCCCACCAGTGAGGTAGACCCCACATGGGCTGATCACGTGACCCTGACATCATCGCAGGTCCCGTCTTTAGGGAAAAACACAGCCAAACTTTAATCTGCTGGGAGAAACATATCTTCCATCCAGTAAAACACGCTTTACTGTACCACAAAGGGTAACAGGAGAAAATGGACCGTACACTTGGTTGCGCAAATTTTCCTGAGCATGCTGATACCCCATATGTGGGGGAAATTTACTGTTTGGGCACTCAGCAGGGCTCAGAAGGGAAGGAGCGCCTTTTCACATTTTCTTTTCTTTTCAATTTTTTTTTATTGAAAGCATAACAAGTACATAAACATGAAATCAGGACAGTATGCAGTTAATATATCTTTACATTATGAGCCACAAATATTTAGCCAGGTTTGACCTAAATATGGCAATACAGGGTAGGACTATATTATGGAATAAAAGACAGTAGTTCGATAATCTTCTTGGTCAAAAACGTCATTATGCGTCAGACTCGCAGTTGAACAATACGACTTTGAATTTGCTGCAACTATCAAGATATCAATCTGATTAGAATTTTATTAAGAAAGGAAAGAGATTAAGAAATATAGATATAAAAAAGGAGGAGTAGATGGGAGGAAAAAGAGGGGGAGGGGGTAGCACTTGTATTTCCAAGCATTATTTTTGCAAATAAATCATGCTACATTAGTCCTGTATTTGTCTATAAACGGACCTAAATTGGGTCCATGGGCGCCAAATCTCTTCAAATGCCGGTCGAGTGCAGTTTACTGAGGCAACAAGTTTAGCTACATGATATAATAAATCTACTTTTTTGACTAGTTGATAAGTGGAAGGAATGGTTGTTGATTTCCAAAACATAGGGATTAATAATTTAGCTGCCGTCAATATGTGCTGCACCAGATGAGAGATGCGTTTATGTTCAGGCCAAGTGGGAAAATTCAATAACACTATTTCAAGTGTCAGGTTGATTGTTTTATTTAACACTTTGCGAATGAACTTCTCCACATGGCAGCAGAATTGAGACAGTGTAGGACACGACCACCACACATGTAAATATGTGCCATTAGCGCCCCCACATCTCCAGCAATTAGTTGACGTGCCCGCCCACCAACGGCTACTTTGCTTTGGAGAAATGTACCATCTAAAAATGATTTTAAAAGAGTTCTCCTGTGCTCTGATATTTGAGTTGGCGTGAACTTATAGCCCAAATTATTTTCCCATTGTGTTATAAAAGCTCTTTTGAGGCAACAATCTACAGTGTTTAACATTTGGGAGCTTTCAACTATCCAGACATTTGTTGGGAATCTCTCTCAGGCAAAAGTAACAGGTCAACGAAATTCTTATCCTCTCTTGCTGACAACTTTATCTTCCAAAAGGTAGGGGAGAAAACAAAGGGATCTGTTACCTTATAAACAGTGAGGAAATCGTTGAGGAGGTAAGAGTAGCTGGGACCCTAGGAGGTAGCGACCATGCTATTTTAGAATTTTGGATAACTAGAGGAGGAAGACCCATGAAGACTCAGACGTCAAGGTTAGATTTCAGAAAGGCAGATTTTAAGGGAGTCAGAAAGAGAATCGGAGGGATCCAATGGCTGGATTTCCTTAAGGACAAAAATGTTCTGGAATGATGGGAAATCTTGAAAAATGAGATTTTCAATGCACAATCATCAACAATTCCGAAAAGAGGGAAGAATAGGAAGCATTTAAGGAAACCAGGATGAACACAGAACTTAAACACATGCTGAAAAGGAAGAAAGCAATGTTTTTCAAATGGAAAGAGGGAGACATATCTAAAGAAGAATATAATGCTGTCTGCAGAAACTGCAGGGCACGAAATGTGTTGCATTTTGCAGGACAAGCTGATGTTTTTATTGGTACCATTTTTGGGCACATGAAATGTTTTGATCGCTTTCTATTCAAATTTTTGTGAGACAGAATGAACAAAAAACAGTAATTCAGGAGTTGGCTTTTGTTTTTTATACCATTATGTGTATGGTAAAATTGGTAAGGCAGCTTTATTCTTCGGATCAGTATGATTACAGCGATACTTCATTTATTTTTTTTGTGTTTTGGTGCTTTTACACAATAAAAGCTATTTTACAGAAAAAACAATTATTTTTGCATTGCATTATTCTGAGAACTATAACTTTTTAATTTTTTTACTGATGGAGTTGTATCATGGCTTGTTTTTTGTGGGACAAGATGACGTTTTCAGCGGTACCATTTTTATATACATCCTTCTTTTTGATCGCATTTTATTGCACTTTTTGTTCGGCGGTATGATGATAAAGCATTGTTTTTTGCCTTGTCTTTTATTTATTCATTTACTATGTTCACTGAAGGGGTTAACTAGTGGGACAGTTTTATAAGGCGGGTCATTACGGATGTGGTGATACCAAATATGCATACTTTTATTGTATTTTTTTATTTACATAAATGTATTTATTGGAAAAATATTTATTTATTTTTTTCTTTATTTATGAATTTTTAAAAATATATTTTTACTCTTTGTAATTTTTTTTTATCTTTATTACATTGTCCCAGGATGGGACATTACTATTTTACATCAGATCACTGATCTGACACTCTGCACTGGAGCAGCCCTCCACTCTGCAGCCCTGCTCTATGTAGCACTAACGATCGGACAAGTGCAGCTTCTTGTCTCCCATGGAGACTATTAAAGCAAGAAAAAAGTTTTAAAAATATTAAAAAAATATAAAAATTCAAATCACCAACCTTTCACCCCTTTCAAAATAAAACAATAAAAAACATCAAATATACACATTTAGTAATGCCGCGTTCAGAATCGCCCGATCTATCAATATATAAAAATAATTAAACCAATTGGTAAACAGCGTAGTGATAAAAAAAATCGAAACACCAGAATTACGTTTTTTTGGTCGCCGAAACATTGCAATAAAATGCAATAATGGTATCAGTGAAAATGTCAGATTGGGGCTCAAAAAATAAGGCCTCAACCCAAAACATGGAGTTGCTACGGGTCTCGGAAAATGGCAAACTTTGGAATATGTTTTCACCACTTAAATAAAAAAGAACCTAGACATGTTTGGTGTCTATGAACTCATAATGACCTGGAGAATCATTAGTGAACATGGTAAAAAAAAATCCAAAATACAACTCTGGAATTGCACTTTTTTGCAATTTCACGGCATTTGGAATTTTTTCCCCTTTTTCTAGTACATGATATGGTAAAATCAATGTTGCCATTCAAAAGTACAACTCATCCCACAAAAAACAAACCCTCCCACGGCCATATTGACAGAAAAATAAAAAAGTTATGGCTGTGGGAAGAAGGGAAGCAAAAAATGGAAATGCAAAAACGGAAACACTCCTGGTCCTTAAGGGGTTAAAGTAACATTTGACTGCATAATAAAATATTCTGTTAAGAATGGCATGAAAAATGAGAAAGATGTTCTGCGTGAAATGATTTTTAAGTGAAGTTTTGTCAACGCCAATGTCGTTTTCAATATACTGTGGGCAGGGGATGGTTGACCAATTGCGTATTAAGGCCCTGTCCAGAATGCCTCCTGCTGTAAAAGTTGAAGGGATTGCCTTTTTTAAAAAAAGCCATTTGCATGTATTTTATTAGGGAATTTGCATTAAATAGAATGGGATCCAGAAGGCTCATAGAGCATGGAATTGATGGTGAACTGTGTAATACTTCATTTGTCCTGTACTGATGGAACACAGAAATTAAAATCTGGCTGCCTACAGTTAGAGGTGAATGCAGGGTTTCTCCTAAGGCCGGGATCACACATGCGATGAATACGTCCGAGTCTCGCATGTTAATACCCGGCACTGCCGCTGGTACTCAGGAGCGGAGCGTGTGGCTCCATATATTGCTATGCAGCTGCACACTCCGATCTGAGTGCCGGCGGCAGTGCCGGTTATTAACATGCGAGACTTGGATGTATTCCTCGCATGAGTGATCCCCGCCTAACTCGCATCCTACAGTTATTTAGAATCTTTCCCCACTTTCTATTAGTTCATGTTACCATCCATAGTTATCTTTGTTCGTCTTTCTTTGCTCTTACAAGTGCTCATTTTTCCTCCATTTCTTACTCTGTATACCTTCCCATGCTAATTTTCTCTTGTACTCTGTACAAAAATGGATGTGGCTCCCCTTTCTGAGCTACATATTTCATATATATAGCTTCCCATGGATTGGTGTCTCATTCAGTGTCCTGTCTTCCTCACATTGGCATCATTTGACACAAGGTAAGATTTTAATACTAGTGACAGGCTAGGACCATCACGATGGGTGCAACTTATTGTGGTGGGATGGCTTTTATGCTTTTTTTTTTTTTTAATCAAAATAGCACTCGCTAAGTACCCTATGTCATTTGCCATGGGGAAAAAAAGTATTTAGTCAGCCACCAATTGTGCAAATTCTCACACTTAAAAAGATGAGAGAGGCCTGTAATTGACATCATAGGTGGACCACAACTATGAGAGTCAAAATGAGAAAACAAATCCAGAAAATCACCTTGTCTGATTTGGCAAGATTTATTTTGCAAATTATGGTGGAAAATAAGTATTTGGTCATTAACAAAAGTTCACATCAATATTTTGTCATATATCCTTTGTTGGCAATGACAGAGCTCAAAGGTTTTCTGTAAGTCTTCACAAGGTTGCCACACACTGTTGTTGGTATGTTGGCCCATTGCTCCATGCAGATCTCCTTTAGAGCAGTAATGTTTTGGGCCTGTCGCACATGTACATGTACTATTACTGCTTACGTATTAACTTGCTGTAGGGTATGTGCTCATTTTTGTTTGTTTTTTCTTGGATTTTGTCCATGGAATGGTCACAGTGTCAATGTGCCCTTGTACTTTGCACGTATACCAGCTTACAGTTAGGCTCATTTCTTTGGTCTTGCTGTGAAAATGTGTACTCTGCACAAACAGAGGCATAGCCCCCCTTTCTGAGCTTTGTATTTTGTTTGTATACCTTCCCATGGTTGTGTGTCTGTCGGAGTCCTCTCCTGCTTTGCCTTTATTGACATTGACAACATTTGACACATGGTAAAGTTTTAGTACTATAGACAGGCTAGGACCATCCCAATGGGTACACCTTGCCACCTTGGATGGCTTTTATGCTTTTTTTTATCACTATAGCATTGACTAAGTACCCTATGTTATTTACTATTACTATTTAATTATATACTTGCTGTAGGATATATGCTCATTTTTGTTTATTTTTTCTTCGATTTTGTCTTTGAAATGGCTGTGCTCTTACACTTTGCATGTATACAGTGGGGAAAAAAAGTATTTAGTCAGTCAGCAATAGTGCAAGTTCCACCACTTAAAAAGATGAGAGGCGTCTGTAATTTACATCATAGGTAGACCTCAACTATGGGAGACAAACTGAGAAAAAAAAATCCAGAAAATCACATTGTCTGTTTTTTTTTCATTTTATTTGCATATTATGGTGGAAAATAAGTATTTGGTCAGAAACAAAATTTAATCTCAATACTTTGTGATATATCCTTTGTTGGCAATGACAGAGGTCAAACGTTTTCTGTAAGTCTTCACAAGGTTGCCACACACTGTTGTTGGTATGTTGGCCCATTCCTCCATGCAGATCTCCTCTAGAGCAGTGATGTTTTTGGCTTTTCGCTTGGCAACACGGACTTTCAACTCCCTCCAAAGGTTTTCTATAGGGTTGAGATCTGGAGACTGGCTAGGCCACTCCAGGACCTTGAAATGCTTCTTACGAAGCCACTCCTTCATTGCCCTGGCGGTGTGCTTTGGATCATTGTCATGTTGAAAGACCCAGCCACGTTTCATCTTCAATGCCCTTGCTGATGGAAGGAGGTTTGCACTCAAAATCTCACGATACATGGCCCCATTCATTCTTTCATGTACCCGGATCAGTCGTCCTGGCCCCTTTGCAGAGAAACAGCCCCAAAGCATGATGTTTCCACCACCATGCTTTACAGTAGGTATGGTGTTTGATGGATGCAACTCAGTATTCTTTTTCCTCCAAACACGACAAGTTGTGTTTCTACCAAACAGTTCCAGTTTGGTTTCATCAGACCATAGGACATTCTCCCAAAACTCCTCTGGATCATCCAAATGCTCTCTAGCAAACTTCAGACGGGCCCGGACATGTACAGGCTTAAGCAGTGGGACACGTCTGGCACTGCAGGATCTGAGTCCATGGTGGCGTAGTGTGTTACTTATGGTAGGCATTGTTACATTGGTCCCAGCTCTCTGCAGTTCATTCACTAGGTCCCCCCGCGTGGTTCTGGGATTTTTGCTCACCGTTCTTGTGATCATTCTGACCCCACGGGGTGGGATTTTGCGTGGAGCACCAGATCGAGGGAGATTATCAGTGGTCTTGTATGTCTTCCATTTTCTAATTATTGCTCCCACAGTTGATTTCTTCACTCCAAGCTGGTTGGCTATTGCAGATTCAGTCTTCCCAGCCTGGTGCAGGGCTACAATTTTGTTTCTGGTGTCCTTTGACAGCTCTTTGGTCTTCACCATAGTGGAGTTTGGAGTCAGACTGTTTGAGGGTGTGCACAGGTGTCTTTTTATACTGATAACAAGTTTAAACAGGTGCCATTACTACAGGTAATGAGTGGAGGAAAGAGGAGACTCTTAAATAAGAAGTTACAGGTCTGTGAGAGCCAGAAATCTTGATTGCTTGTTTCTGACCAAATACTTATTTTCCACCATAATATGCAAATAAAATGAAAAAAAAACAGACAATGTGATTTTCTGGATTTTTTTTTCTGTTTGTCTCCCATAGTTGAGGTCTACCTATGATGTAAATTACAGACGCCTCTCATCTTTTTAAGTGGTGGAACTTGCACTATTGCTGACTGACTAAATACTTTTTTTCCCCACTGTATCAGCTTGTAATTTGGCTCATTTCTTTGGTTTTTCTGATAATTTCTTGCACTCTGTGCAAACAGGAGCATGGCCGCCCTTTCTGAGGTATTACATTTATACAGCTTCCAATAGATAAGTGTCTCAGTTGAAAACCCTGTCCTGATCAGCCCTTATTCACACTGATGTCATTTGACACAAGGTAAGGTTTTAATACCAGAGATAGGCTAGGACCATCCCGATGGGTATACCTTGTCGTAGATGGATAGCTTTTATGCTTTTTTTTATCATGTTGGGCTACATTCACATGTTGCATTTTTAATACATTGTTTTTACTGCTTTTTTATTCAAATTTTAAGCTGTGTTTTACAGTATCAGCAAAACATATGAGATTTCAGAAATCTCATGCACACACATTGTTTTTATTTCCTGACTCAATTGGAAAACTGCTGCATTTTTGAAAACTGCAGCATGTCATTTCTTTCAGCATTTTTGCAGAGTTTTTTCACCGATAGAAAGCATTGAGTAAGTTCAAAAACACAGCAAAAATTCAGCAAAAAATGCAGGTGTCAGATTTTGCTGCGTTTTTGGTGCAAAAACCTTAGGAAGTTGCTTCATGTTTTTTGGGGTTTCACTAAACTTTTCAGCAAGCTCCAGAGACAATAAAAATGCAGCAAAAATACAGAAAATATGCAGCAAAAATACAGCAAAATCTGCTTTTTGTAAGAAGATTCTTTACTGCCAAAAGAGCAGGTTTTGCCTCCACAAAAAAGTGTAGCTATAACTAAATGTGTGAACATAGCCTATCAGAGGAATGCAGGGATTGTCAGAATTTCCTAACTCGCATCCTACATTTCCTATTATGGTTATTTAGTATCTTTCCCAACTTTACATTACTTCATGTTACCATCTATAGCTATCTTTGTCCTACTTTCTTTACTCTTACAATTGTTAATTTTTTCCTCCATTCGTTACGTTGTATACCCGACTATGCTAATTTTCATACTTCATCTCCAGGTGAGCTGCAGACAGGGCTCAGAATTGCTATAATCATTCTCTGCTTTCCTTCTAAGTATGCTTGCTACGCATGTGACAAAGAGACTAGATGCATTTGTTGCCTTTGTCTGAAAATATATGCTGCTACTTTCTATTTTTATATATGACTTTATATGGTTTCAGGCTCCCTTGTTATATGGTGTTGATTAAATTTGTGTAGCTTTGTATGTACATATTCAAATGTAATTACAATTAGTTATATCATACACTAGCTGAAGAGCCCGGCGCTGCCTGGGCATAGTAACTAAGGCTAGGTTCACATTGCGTTAATGCAGTCCATTCAACGCATAGCGTTGACCGATTGCATTAATGCTACTGTCATTTTGTGATCGCGTTTAGCGATCATGCTAGTGCAGCTTCCCTGTCTGTGCTAGTGGTGACGGACCCCCAAATGCTGCAGCGGCATGCATTAGCGATGCGCTACATAATGGCGGTCTATTGCTGCACTAACGAATCTGTTACATAGCGTTTGTGCCGCTATGTAACGGATGCTGTTAGCGCATTGCCATTAGCGCAATGTGAACCCAACCTAACTGCGGTTAGTTATAACAAATAATAATGATTATACTGTATCTATATATATAAAGCTGAGTGTATAGCCCCACCCACTCCGCCTAGCCACATTCACTATAATATCCCACATCATCCTGTCAGCCAAAGCCACCGGACTACTACCCCTGATATCCCACATCATCCCATCAGCCAGAGCCACCGGACTATTACCCCTAATATTCCACATCATCCCGTCAGCCAGAGCCACGGGACAACTACCCCTAATATCGCACATCATCCCGTCATCCAGAGCCACCGAACTACTACCCTAATATCCCACATCATCTCATCAGCCAGAGCCACCGGACTACTACCCCTAATATCCCACATCATCCCGTCAGCCAGAGCTACCGGACTACTACCCCTAATATCCCACATCATCCCATCAGCCTAGGGTCAGAACCAGAGCGCTGAGTGGAACGGTCCTAACTTCCATACCAGGGATCCCTTTAAGAGAGGCCTGGCATCAGAACCAGAGCGCTGAGTGGATTTGCCCTGACTTCCATACCAATGATCCCTTTCATAGAAGCCTGGGGTGAGAATCAGAACGCTGAGGGATTTACCCTAACTTCCATACCGGAGATCCCTTTAAGAGAGGCATGGGGTCAGTACCAAAGCAAAGAGTGGACTTGCCCTCACTTCCACACCGGGGATCCCTTTAAGAGGGGCCTGGGGTAAGAACTAGAGCACTGAGTGGAATTGCACTAACTTCCAAAGCAATGATCCCTTTAAGAGAGACTGGGGTCAGAACCAGAGCACTGAGTGGATTTGCCCTGACTTGTATATCAATGATCCCTTTAATAGAATCCTGGAGTCAGAACCACAGCTCTGAGTGGAACAGTCCTAACTTCCATACCAGGGATCTCTTTAAGAGAGCCTGGGGTCAGAACCAGAATGCTGAGTGGAATTGCCCTAACTTCCATACCGGGGATCTCTTTAAGGCTACTTTCACACATCAGGTTTTCGGCGTCAGGCGCGATCCGGCGTCGTGCCGGAATGCCGGATCCGGCAAATGTTTTGTAAAACCTGATGTGCCGGATCCGGTTTTCTGCCGGATCCGTCTTTTTCTTGACAGACAAAACCGGATCCGTCTCATCCGGTTCATCCGTTTTTCTATCCGTTTTTCGACGGATTACGCCGGATCCGGTTTTTAAAATTGACCCTCGTGGCCTTCCGAACGGGATTGGCTACTGGAAAACTATATATAGCATGTTCCTACAGCCCTTCTTTGACAGGTTGTAGAGGAGAAAGTGCAGGTTGGAGAGAAGAGCAAGTTACTGGCGAAGATGGATGTTGTCATTGGAAATATTTTGAAGAATTTGGCGGATTTTATAGCGGAGGCGAATCGTTTGAGGGTGATTGTTCTGGAGAAGGAGAGAGCGAGACAGCAGCGCATCAGGCATCATAGACGACGTTTGTGGATCCACCCCATCACAGCCAAGAGAATGACGCGTGGGGTCTATTCTACACTCTGCATGGACCTTCGACGAAACCCGGATAAATTTTTTGGATATGTTCGGATGAAAATGGAGAATTTTGATTACTTGGTGGAGCGCATTGCACACCTCATAAGAAAAGCGGACACCTATTGCCGCTTCTCTGTTTCACCCGCAGAGCGTCTGATGGTGACTTTAAGGTAAGCCACATTTATTGGATGTGATCGCATCAGAGCACACTTTCACTGCAATCTTGTTGGTGGTAGTTTGTATCTCCAAGCGTTATAGCTCAGTTTTGGTATGTAATGCTGTGATTTAAAACTAATTTATTGTTTTTTAATTCCCCACAGATTTCTTGCAACTGGAGAATCCCTTTCGTCACTGCATTTCCAGTACAGACTCGGGATTTCCACCATATCTGGAATTGTGAAGTACACATGCCGTGCACTGTGGGACTCCTTAGCTGAAGAGTTTTTACCAGAGCCCACAACAGAGAGGTGGATTGAAATTGCTGACAAGTTTCAACAGATATGTCAGTTTCCCAACTGCTTGGGCGCTGTGGACGGGAAACATATCCGCATTGTAAAGCCAGCTGGATCGGGATCGGAATATTTCAATTACAAGAAATATTTTTCAATTGTCCTCATGGCCATCGCTGACGCGGAATACAAATTTATTGCGGTTGATATTGGGGCCTATGGCCGCTCCAATGACTCTCAAGTTTTCAAACTGTCTGCCATGGGACGTAAACTGTATGGAAACACCTTCCAGTTCCCACCACCTAGACCGCTGCCGCAAACATCTGGTCCACCTATGCCATTTGTCTGTGTAGGGGATGAAGCCTTCCAGCTGTCAGAACACCTTTTGAAACCGTACTCTAGCAGAGGATTGACAAGACCAAAACGCATTTTTAATTACCGCCTCACAAGAGCAAGAAGAATGGTTGAATGTACCTTTGGTATTCTGACAGCCAAATGGCGGGTCCTATTGACTGCGATCAACCTCAAGACAGAAACTGTGGACGAGGTGATCAAAGCTTGCGTGGTACTCCACAATTTTGTTATCTGCAAGGAACCCATTTCCATTGAGGACACCTCTGAAGAAACCACCTTGCAAGATTACCATGACATTACCACTAGAAGTTCTGTGACGGTTTCAGTAATGAGGGACAATTTTGCACTATACTTTATGTCACCTCAAGGCAGAGTACACTGGCAGGATGACAGAGTGTGAAAGATTTGTGCCCTAACCAAACTTGTGTACCTTCTGGACCAACAGTATATACCTTTGCCAACCAAAGTTGGCTATCTTGTCATGGTCTTACTATTTTTAGCTTTAGGCCACAGGTGTGTACCTGGTTGTGTTTTATGCAAAGTATTTCACCTTTTAACAAAAGTTGTGTACATTGTTAGGAAATCACCAACAATAAACACAACTTTTCAGGTGAAATACTTTGCTTCAAACACAACCAGGAACACAACTGTGGCAAAAAGCTAAAATTTACCCACAGTTATATACCTGGTTTTGAATACCTTTTTACCTTTTAAATACCCTGTATTTAACCTTTTTTTTAAACATATTTCGCCGCAGAAAGAAATGACAGACAACCAGTGTAAACAATAATTTAACTTTTATTTAAAATATTTTTTTTTGTGTAAACTGTTTTTAAAGTTAAAAAAACTTTTTTAATAAAGGTTTGAAACCAACCAAATAGGCATTTTTATAACAAAAAAAAATTATAACTCGGTGTAGTGTGGGGTGGAAATACTGCTGGAGGGGCTGCGGGACACTTCGACAATGGGAGTGTGGAGAGAGGACTGGGATCGTGGTGGGGAAGGAACAGTTAGAGGTGATGGTGTGGAAAAAGCTACAGAATGGGTGGACATGTGGGAGGCAGAAGAGGTGGTGGGCGGTGGAGTGGAGGGTTGGGCAGGGACTGTAGGAGCAGATGATGTTGATGGAAAGTTGTATGGGGAAGGAGTTTGGTACGGGGAAGGAGTTTGGTACGGGGAAAGAGTTTGGTACGGGGCAGGTTGCTGGAAGTGGGGAGATGTCTGGTACTGGGGAGGTTGCTGGTACTGGGGAGGTTGCTGGTACTGGTGAGGTTGCTGGTATGTAATAGGAGGGGGAGGATGGAAAGTGGCTGGAGGGGGTGCAGATGTAATAGGAGGGGGAGGATGGAAAGTGGATGGAGGGGGTGCAGATGTAATAGGAGGGGGAGGATGGAAAGTGGCTGGAGGGGGTGCAGGTGGAGGAACTACAGTGGTGGGAGGTGGAGGTTGGGAGGTAACCTGCTGTATGTAGAGCACCGTGGCACGAATGCATTACATGCATCTGCTGGTTAGGAGATAGTGTTGCCATGCGCTCCACAACAGACCTGAAAAAGGTGTGGTTTGGCGAAGATCTTGCATCTGAATGCATGGTTTGCAGAAGTGTCTTCACCTCCAGAATGCTGGAGTTGATCTGCTGAAAGCCTGCGGAGATTTGTTCTGACAAGACTTTTAGACAGTTCTGGAAAGATGCATTCAGATGCAAGAACTCTGGCGCATAACTCTTTTCCTGACCCCTCTACCGCTGCCGCCCAGTACCCGCAGGTGTACTAGAGGTGGCAGGGGCAGAAGGGTGGGGTAAAGGGAAAGCGATCTCCTCACCAGCAGCTTCATGTAATGTAGGCGGCCACGATGCTCCTGTGCTGGTGGATGGGACAGATGGGTCGAATGTGTGGAAAGGCTGGGAATGTGCAGATGTACCGGGGCGGTCGAAGTGTCCCTCGGTGCCGGTCTCCTCAGGGATCGCCTCAGAAGGGTCCAATCGTGCAGGCTCCCGAGTGCTGCTCACCGTGCTGTGGAATAAAGAGAAAAAAAAACAATTAAAATACTGACATGGTATGGCCCTGGCTGAAAAAAAAAAGTTACATCTAACATTTTTTTTCACATGTGGTGTGTAATATTTACCTTCTAGTGACCATTGTTTCCCGGAGGAACGACAGGGCTTGTGCGTACTTGTACTTGCTCCTGCGTCCTCCAGATCCACTCGGGGCCCGCATCTCTTTATTGAACTCCTTCTTGAAACGATCCCTCACAGACCGCCACCGATTCACAATTCTGTTCCCTGAAACGAGAAAGGAGTGGTTAGTATACAACATCAGTGTTTCCCAAACTCCAGTCCTCATGGTCCCCAGGGGTCATGTTTTCAGGATTTCCATAGTAAATAGAAATCCTGAACACATGATCCGTGGGGACCACGAGGACTGGAGTTCGGGAAACACTGGTTTACATCAAGCAACCGGTACTGTATATACTTACGCTCTTTAATCTGGGCCCGAGCATCGAGGTCCTCCCAGCGGCCCACAAGGAGCGAACAGATTTCCTCCCAGAGTCGTCGGGTAACGATAAGGTCAGCATGGCGGCGGTCAGCCATATTCCAGAGCGGCTCCCTTTCTCTGACGAGATCGATGAGGTGGTCCACATCGAGTCCTCCATCCTCACCGTCAGAGTCGGGAGCACGCTGTGAAGGCTGTTAAAGAAAAAGACAAAAATAACATAATTAGCCTCCACAAAAGAAATGAAATAAAAAGTGCAAAAAAACAAAGCAAAAATATTTATACTTACACGCTGGTGACCGCCGCGTTGCTGTCGCCGACGACCCTGGGAGGCACTGCGAGGACCTCTTGGCCGAGCACCAGATTGGGAAGACTAGAGAAGAAAACAAAAAATGTTATGTCTTTGGATGTAGGCATTTGTTTGCTGTGTGTGGTCTGCAGAACATTGTTTTCTATGTGTTGTGTGTAGTGTGATGTTGTGTTTCTGCGTTTGATGCAAAAAACTTACCAATTGTGAGCCCACTCCAAGTTTCTGTCCACCCCTTCCTTCTTCTTCTGGGAGCTCCTCTTCATCTTGTGAATCCTGTTTTGAAATAAAAGGCAATGAATAGACATATATTTACAGAGATGATGGATTTTGGAAATAAAAACTTACCGTCAAACGCTGACGATGCGAGGGAGGGCTCCCAGAAGATGATGTGCTGTCTTCCTGGTGGCCACACTCCATGCCTGTGGGTGGTGTTCCACCTGCTGCCATTGCTGCTGCTGCTGCTGCTGCATCTATTGGGCGGCTGTTGAATAAAGAGAAACAAAGGGCCAATGAATATCTTGATATTCAATAGCCCTAGTTTGGAGGAATGGGGGATTTGATAATTACCGTCTCTCATCTGCTGCTGGCCTCCCCTCCTTAGCATGTTCCATTTGCTGCTCCATTTGGGTTGGTGGTGGTGCTGATGGTGCTGCAGTGGTCTCCTGCCTTCTCCTGCGCTTGGTTGCTTTCTTGGGTGGCATGTTGGGTGTGGCTGTGGGTCCCACTGTCTTGCTTTTATATATGTCATGTGGGCAGAGCTACTGAGCATGCTCAGACCAAAAAAAACGGATCCGGCCACCGGATCCGGCTTTTGCCGGATCAGGCGCATTGCGGCGCTCATAGGCTTTCATTGTGTGAAAAAGCCGGACGCGCCGGATCCGGCGTGTCCGGCTTTTTCGCTGGAGACAAAAAACGTTACAGTAGCCGTTTTTTCCAGACGCCGGATCGCGACACATTGCCGGATCCGGCGAAAACCGGATGAAACGCATGGCCATCCGGCGCGATCTGGCGCAAATGCAAGTCAATGGGGGGGAACCGGATCCGGCATTGCATTTCGCCAGATCCGGTTTTTGTCAAAAGCGCCGGATCGCGCCTGACGGCGAAAACCTGATGTGTGAAAGAGGCCTAAGAGAGCCTGGGGTCAGAACCAGAATGCTGAGTGGAATTGCCCTAACTTCCATACCGGGGATCTCTTTAAGAGAGCCTGGGGTCAGAACCAGAATGCTGAGTGGAATTGCCCTAACTTCCATACCGGGGATCCCTTTAAGAGAGGCCTGGAGTCAGAACCAAAGCGCTGGATGGATTTGCCCTGACTTCCATACCAATCATCCCTTTAATAGAAGCCTGGGATCAGAATCAGAGCGCTGAGGGATTTGCCCTATCTTCCTTACCTGAGATCCCTTTAAGAGAGGCCTGGGATCAGTACCAAAGAGTAGAGTGGATTTGCCCTCACTTCCGTACCGGGCATCCCTTTAAGAGACCCTGGGGTCAGAACCAGAGCACTTAGTGGAATTGCCCTAACTTCCATACCAATTATCCCTTTAAGAGACCCTGTGTTCACAACCTGAGCGCTGAGTGGAATTGTCATATTTCCATACCGGGGATCCCTTTAAGAGAGGCCTGGAGTCAAAACCAAAGTGCTGGATGGATTTGCTCTAACTTCCATACCGGAGATCCCTTTAATAGGGAAGATGTACCTATGGGATGGAGGATGTGTGATAGGTATATGGGCAGGGAGGGCATGATTCATTTCTGTCATGTGTTCTCTGCTCCTGTCTGGGGGGCAGACAATGGCTGGGAGCTTATGTTTCCGGGGATGCTAGATTTCTCCCACTATGTCAGTGTCTGCTGAGGTGTTTTCTGGAGTGGGAAAGCAGTTGCTCATAGCAACCAATCACAGCTCAGCTTCTTTTAAACAGCTCTGGTGAAATGAAAGATGCTTCATGATTGGTTGGTGATACACACACATACATTCAATTTTATATATATAAATTAATTAAAACAAATACAAAGAAAATCCAAGATCATCTGGCCAATAACTTAAAAGAAATTAGCAGGGGCATTGCTTATTTTTTTTTGCAAGGGGCTAAGAAATTACTGAATGATCTTTGCTGGCTCAGAGCAACCATGGACCACTCCTGCTGGCGATCCTCCTGCTCTCGGTGACGTCATGTTAACAGAGCAGCTTCTTCTATTCTGCTCTGCCATGTTGACAGGGCATCACTGCTGATGTAATGCCGATTAAAAGCTGGTTCCCCACTTCAGTGAGCTGGCTGTCAGGGATGAGCGAACATGCTCGGTAATACTAAGAAATAACTTGAGTATCTGGGTGCTCGGATGTGCTCGGCACTCGACGAGTATTGGCTGGTGCTCGGATTTGAAACTCGAATCCCCACATTATTTGTCACCTGTTATACAGCAAATAAGCTTGTGGGGATTGCCTGCCAGTCACTGTAATGCTGTAGCCAACTTGGTAGTGGAATTACTTTGATTGGCTGGCACCATTACCACATCAAAGGTTATAAAAGGACAGGCGCCGCCTCGCTTGGCACACTGATACCATTGAACAGCTCAGGGACAGTTCTGATTGGAGGGAGACAGCAGTTATCCAAGCCTGTGTGTGCACAGTTTAACTAATCAGAGTACTCTATTGTCGATACTGGTGCTGATGCTGAATCATCATACTAATAGTCCTTCTAAGGGCTAATCTTTTGCTTTGCTTTTTGTATCAGATACATTCTGCATTTAGAATAGGGACAGTTGAAGAAGCAGGGAGAGTGGTAGTAAACCACCTTTAGGCAGGGCTTAAAGCTTTGCAGTCCCGTGGTTAAATATACAGCTGCTGCACGTGACCACATTCTTTTTTTGGGGGTGATAAAGATGACTGTATTGTCATCCATACAGTTTAACGTGGTTAGTGTTACAATGTGGTGATATATAAAACTCCAAAAAAGGTTAAAAAAATGTTCTGAATTCTATTAGTCATTCATAGAGTTGAGCGAAACGGGTCGAAAAATTTCAAAAGTTGCCGACTTTTGGCAAAGTCGGGTTTCATGAAACGAAACCCGACCCTAGGATGAGGTCGGCCACGAGGTCGGCAACTTACGCGCCAAAGTCGCGTTTCAAAAGTTTGTTTTGCGCTCTTTTTCAGCCAATCAGGATCCACGGACACTGTGGGCAACGTGATGACATAGGCAGGGGTCACCACCATCTTTCAGAAGGGCATGCAAGTGATTGGCTTGCTTTGGTGGGCATCACAGGGGTTATAAAAGGGCGTGCACGCTGACCGCCATCTTACTTCTGCCTATCTTTGCATAGGGAGAGGTTGCTGCTGCTGATACTTTAGGGAGAGTGTTAGGCAGGGAAGAAGAAAAAAAAACTGCTTCTGCTGCTAGCGATTTTGCCTGTACAACACACCAGTCACTGTGTGTGCAGTGCAAGGGGAGGCTATATTGTGGTGGATCAGCGGTGTTGGTTGTTAAGCTGCCTTCTAAGGCTTCCTGACAGCTGCATTGCTGTTTCCCCACTGCTCTGCAAACTGCTTTTTTAAAAGCAATCCCAATTTTTTTTTTGTCCTGCTAAGGTACTGAGCGTGCATTTTTTCACACCATACAGCGGTGTACGCTCCTCACACAGTACCGTGTAACGGCTGTTATCACAGCCACAGTGAAGCTATCTGTGTGTCACTCTGTGAGAATAAGTCGAGGACATGTTCCGTTCTTACAGACCTGCACCTACTAGTTTTGTCTAGCTTTCAAACAGTTAAATATATTTGCTGCTTGATCACAATCAAAACTATAGAGAGACAGCGTGTGTCAGTCTGTATACTTAAAAAACACGGAGCTTGACAATTTTACGTACACCGGACAGCCGTATACGTGCACGCTCCTCTCAGTACCGTGTAACGGCTGTTATCACGGCCACAGTGAAGCTATCTGTGTGTCACTCTGTGAGAATAAGTCGAGGACATGTTCCGTTCTTACAGACCTGCACCTACTAGTTTTGTCTAGCTTTCAAACAGTTAAATATATTTGCTGTTTGATCACATTCAAAACTATAGAGAGACAGCGTGTGTCAGTCCGTATACTTAAAAAACACGGAGCTTGACAATTTTACGTACACCGGACAGCCGTGTACGTGCATGCTCCTCTCAGTACCGTGTAACGGCTGTTATCACGGCCACAGTGAAGCTATCTGTGTGTCACTGTGGAAGGATAAGTGGAGGACTTGTTCCGTTCTTACAGACCTACACTCTAGGGAGATTCCTATTCTGCCCAATTCTACATACACCTTGTAGTTTGTGATACACTAGCCAATTTCTGCCTGTGACATAGCGCTCTGATATTCAGTGGGCCTCACACAATCCAAAAGTGTCCAGTGTCCACAAGTGTGTGCAGAAATTCAAAATCTCCCTTATCCTGTAGTCACTTTTTTCACACCTGTGCCATCGAGCCTGTGACATAGTGCTCTGATATTCAGTGGGCCTCACACAATCCAAAAGTGTCCAGTGTCCACTAGTGTGTGCAGAAATTCAAAATCTCCCTTATCCTGTAGTCACTTTTTTCACACCTGTGCCATCGAGCCTGTGACATAGCGCTCTGATATTCAGTGGGCCTCACACAATCCAAAAGTGTCCAGTGTCCACTAGTGTGTGCAGAAATTCAAAATCTCCCTTATCCTGTAGTCACTTTTTTTACACCTGTGCCATCGAGCCTGTGACATAGCGCTCTGATATTCAGTGGGCCTCACACAATCCAAAAGTGTCCAGTGTCTACTAGTGTGTGCAGAAATTCAAAGTCTCCCTTATCCTGTAGTCACTTTTTTCACACCTGTGCCATCGAGCCTGTGACATAGCGCTCTGATATTCAGTGGGCCTCACACAATCCAAAAGTGTCCAGTGTCCACTAGTGTGTGCAGAAATTCAAAATCTCCCTTATCCTGTAGTCACTTTTTTCACACCTGTGCCATCGAGCCTGTGACATAGCGCTCTGATATTCAGTGGGCCTCACACAATCCAAAAGTGTCCAGTGTCCACTAGTGTGTGCAGAAATTCAAAATCTCCCTTATCCTGTAGTCACTTTTTTCACACCTGTGCCATCGAGCCTGTGACATAGCGCTCTGATATTCAGTGGGCCTCACACAATCCAAAAGTGTCCAGTGTCCACAAGTGTCTGCAGAAATTCAAAATCTCCCCTGTCCTATAGACACCTTGTACCTTGTTTTACATTACTATATAGTTTGTTGGATTTTGTCTACATTTCTACCAAAAATGAGGAAGGCTGGTGGAAGAGGCCATGGAATTGGGCGGGGGTTGGCAGCTGGTAATGATGGTGTTGGTGGTGGATCTGATGGTAGTGGCAAAAGCAAAATAGGACCGAATGCAGGAGGTGTTGACCCTGCGTCATCGTCTGGCTCCACAAGGCCTCGAAGGCTTAGTTTTCTAGGAGTTGGCAAACCGCTTTTAAAGCCAGAGCTTCAGGAAAAAGTTTTGTCTTACATTGCTGACTCAGCCTCCAGCTCTATTGCCTCCTCTTCTGAAGTTGTAAAAAATAAAAGCACTGAGTCGTCATTGGAGGCTCATGTTCATGAACGACACCTTTCCTTGTGTCCTTCACCCCAACCAAGATTGAAGGATGACGCAGGCCATACTACTGATTACTACATGGAGCTGTTTTCACATACCATGCCTGGATTATCAAGTAAAATGGTGAATTACCTAGGCCAAGATGAATCTGACATGGAGTGCACTGATGCACAGCCGCTGATAGATGATTCTGCTCGTACATTCACTCAGAGCACTACATTGTCCTCGCAGTGTACAGAGCCAGATTCTGACCCTGATGAGACTCAGGTGCCCCTTCCCGCACACTATACCACCATACACGGTGACACAGAGGAAAGTGCACATGACATTGAAGAGGAGGTGATGGATGACCCAGTTGTTGACCCAGATTGGCATCCATTGGGGGAAGAGGGTGCTGCTTCCAATAGCTCAGATGAGGAGCATCCACAGCAGACATCGACATCACAACAGCTGTTATCTGGCAGGCCCGGAGCACTCCAAAGACAGATTCCAAAAATCAAAAGAGTTGCTGGACAGCTTGTCCAGAGGGTCAAAAGATCACAGCGTACTAGGCCGCAAAATGTCTGCCAAAGTAGGAAGAGTGCAGTGTGGCACTTTTTTGAACAAAATCCTCATGATCAGGCCAAGGTTATCTGTAAGAAGTGCGCAAAGACCTTTAGCCGAGGGAAAAATCTGAAAAATTTGAATACCAGTTGCATGCTTAGACATTTAACCAGCATGCACTTGCAAGCGTGGACACAACACCAAACCTCAAGTGCCACATGTGCAACTGATCACAAAGAAGGTAGTCAGCAACGATACATTGCTTCCCCCACTGTAAGCCCACCGGTTAGCACAGCAGCAAATGTTGAGGTGTCGTTGCAAGGCCACAGCAGTCAGGGAATCCCACTGTTATATCAATGAAATGCTGAATCTAGGCCATCAGAAAGAACACCAACTCCATCACCATCATCAACCCTCTCTCAGTCCGCCCTGTCCACCGCTACTTCCACCATATGCAGTACCACGCTATGACCTACCCAGTCGCCACTTCTTCTCTCGCAAAGCCATCCCAGCCCTCCACCATCATGTAAAAGACCGCATTGTCCATGCACTCAAGCAGTCAGTGAGTGGAAAGGTGCACCTCACAACTGATGCATGGTCCAGTCGGCATGGCCAGGGCCGTTATGTGTCCATCACTGCGCACTGGGTTAATGTGGTGGATGCAGGGTCCACAGGGGACAGCGGTGGTGGGACAGTGCTGCCTAGCCCACGGTATAGGAAACAGTTGGCTGTAGGCGTTCGACCCTCCTCCTCCTCCAGAAGGGAAAGCTCGTCCACAAAGCGCAGTCGTACGAGCACTCCATCTGCAGCTGCCACTGTTGCACACGAGGTGTCCCCCTATCGAGCAGCTAGTGGAAAGCGTCAGCAGGCTGTGTTGCAGATGATGTGCTTGGGTGACAGACACACCGCCGAGGTGCTGGCCGAGTACTTGAAGCGACAAACTGAGTCATGGCTGGGCAGTGTACATCTTGAGGCAGGCAAGGTAGTTAGTGGTAACGGCCGTAATTTTGTGGCAGCCATAGCCCTTTCAAAACTCAGCCACATACCTTGCTTGGCTCACACCTTGAACCTGGTGGTGCAGTGCTTCCTCAAAAATTATCCGGAGTTAACAGCCCTGCTCCAGAAGGTGCGAAGACTGTGCGCGCACATCCGCTGGTCGCCTGTACACTCCATTCGTATGCAGAAGCTGCAGTGATTGCTCCACCTTCCCAACCACCGCCTCATTATCGACATTGCAACAAGGTGGAACTCCACCCTGCACATGGTGGAGCGGCTGTGCGAGCAGAGGCAGGCCATAATGCATTTGTGGGAGGATACACGGCCAGGCACTTTGAGAGCAGACATGGAGTTGACAGGTGTGCAGTGGTCGAAGCTGAAAGACCTCTGTAAAGTCCTTCAGTGTTTTGAGGAATGCACACGGCTGGTAAGCACAGACGACGCCATCCTAAGCATGAGCATCCCACTTATGCGTCTGCTCATGCAAACTTTGATGCACCTTAAGGAGCAGGCGTCTGCAGCCAATGTTGATGAGGAGGAAGAGGAGGAGGGAATCCATGATGACATTCAGCCATTGTCTGCTCAGGGACCTCTCCTGGACGAGGTGGAGGAAGAAGAGGAGGAGGAGGATGATGATGGGGATGATTACTTAGGGGAGGAGGATGCATCTCGTGGGGCAAGTGAAAATGTTGGCGTGGCAAGGTCTGGTACAGGGTTTGTGCGTGACTGGAGGGATGTGGATTTGCCAGAAAGTGCTCCTCCAACCAGCACTCGCAGTGCATCATTGACACTGGGAACATTGGCCCACATGTCAGATTATGCCTTGCAGATCCTAAAAAGGGACCCCTGCATTGCCAAAATGATGAACGATGACGACTACTGGTTGGCCAGCATCCTGGATCCACGCTATAAAGGCAAATTACAAAACATCATGCCACAGGAGAACCTTGACCTAATATTGGCTAATAAACAAGCAACTCTGGTAAATCGGTTGCTTGAGGCATTCCCAGCACACAGCAGCGTTGATGGTTCTCACACGAGCCGTACGGGCCGGGGGCAGCTTGGCAGAGGTGTTCATGGTGCACACAGCAGAAGTGGCGTTGGAGACAGGGGTTTCATGACAATGTTGTGGACTGATTTTTCAAATACCGCTCACACAACTGGTAATACTGCATCGATGGAAAGTGACAGGAGACAGCAGTTGTCAACTATGGTTACAAACTACTTTTCCTCCCATATCGATGTTCTCCCACACAGGTCATTCCCCTTTGACTATTGGGCCGCTAAACTGGACACCTGGCCTGAATTGGCACAATATGCCTTACAGGAGCTCGCTTGCCCAGCTGCAAGTGTGCTATCGGAAAGAGTCTTCAGTGCAGCTGGATCAATCCTGACAGAAAAAAGGACCCGTCTGTCAACCCAAAATGTGGATGATCTAACCTTCATTAAAATGAACCATGCATGGGTTTCCAAGGATTATGTCCCACCTTCCCCTGATGACACATAGGGTGACAGAAAAATGGCTTGCTTTGGTCCACCTCTTCCTGGGACTTGACCTATTTCGCCTTTTGCATCAGCTGAATGTCCAACATCAACATATGCCACTTTCTAAAACTCCCTAACTGTGCTGCCTCCCCCCCCATGGCCGGGTTCACCACCTAGCGCACGACACCGTGCGAGTGCCGTTGCCCTGGACAGGTGAGTAGGCCGACTCTTGGGCGCGGGCACTGGCACAGGGTCCCTCATAGTGCAATCAAGTGTCTCTGACGGTGGTGGTGCACACACGCTGTCAGACACACCGCCGTACTATGAGGGGCCCAGTGCCAGTACCGACGCCCACGAGTGGGCCCCCCTTGCTTGGGCAGGGCCCCAGCATTTGCAATCTTTACCTCTCCCTGCTCCTCCGCTGTGTAGTCTGGGCCGTCAAATCCATACTGTGCCTGACACCGTCTGAGCCTGCCTCCTGATGTATAGACATATATTTTGAATGTGTACGCTATCCATACATGTTATCCGGGGATACGGTACCCTTTCTCACCTTTGTGCAATCACGTGCAATCCATACTGGGCCTAACACCGTCTGAGCCTGCCTCCTGATGTATAGACATATATTTTGAATGTGTACGCTATCCATACATGTTATCCGGGGATACGGTACCCTTTCTCACCTTTGTGCAAACACGTGCAATCCATACTGGGCCTAACACCGTCTGAGCCTGCCTCCTGATGTATAGACATATATTTTGAATGTGTACGCTATCCATACATGTTATCCAGGGATACGGTACCCTTTCTCACCTTTGTGCACTCACGTGCAATCCATACTGGGCCTAACACCGTCTGAGCCTGCCTCCTGATGTATAGACATATATTGTGAATGTGTATGCTATCCATACATGTTATCCGGGGATACGGTACCCTTTCTCACCTTTGTGCAATCACGTGCAATCCATACTGGGCCTAACACCGTCTGAGCCTGCCTCCTGATGTATAGACAGATATTTTGAATGTGTACGCTATCCATACATGTTATCCGGGGATACGGTACCCTTTCTCACCTTTGTGCAATCACGTGCAAGCCATACTGGGCCTACCACCGTCTGAGCCTGCCTCCTGATGTATAGACATATATTTTGAATGTGTACGCTATCCATACATGTTATCCGGGGATACGGTACCCTTTCTCACCTTTGTGCAATCACGTGCAAGCCATACTGGGCCTAACACCGTCTGAGCCTGCCTCCTGATGTATAGACATATATTTTGAATGTGTACGCTATCCATACATGTTATCCGGGGATACGGTACCATTTCTCACCTTTGTGCAATCACGTGCAATCCATACTGGGCCTAACACCGTCTGAGCCTGCCTCCTGATGTATAGACATATATTTTGAATGTGTATGCTATCCATACATGTTATCCGGGGATACGGTACCCTTTCTCACCTTTGTGCAATCACGTGTAATCCATACTGGGCGTGAGAACGGCTGGCGAGCTGTTAAGCAAGCTACAGCACCTGTGGTTTGCACACGTAAGTTTTTCATTTTTTCAGGAATGACGGTTAGGCCTATTTCCGGAACTGCGGTTGACCTGCACTTACTGGGAAATCATCGTTCGCGGGTAATAATTGTAATCAGTGATCCCCATCACTAACGTTGTTTAGCAGGTTATCTGCACCTGTAAGCGACAAAAGCTGGCCTTTTCAGTGTAGCGCACATGCAGCCACGGACATGTGCCAGAGCCTCACGTGTCCCTCTAGTAAGCCGGACTCGGACCGCGAGGCATGACGGAGTCTCGTTCGTTAACGGGATTAAGCTTGCAATGTGTGCATCTGTTCTGTAGCTGGCATGGTTGAGGTTTCCCAGGTGGAGTCGAATTTAACCGTAGGCTCCACTCCTGGTGGTGCCCTTCTGGACATTCCTTTAAGGTTCAGCTTTGCAACCATACTGCCCACGTAAAACAAACACTTTGCCTTCATGAACGCTGTTTGGAGGGTCATGACTCGTGGGAATAACGCCGCCCAATCAGTTAACCTGCTAGAGAGATCCTTCGTTGCTCCCAAGCATGACATCACACTCCCTAGGAGGAAGGTAATGCCACTGTGGCGACCGTACTCCTGGGGGCGACACAAGTGCACTGATGCCCAGCCACTGCTCGATGAATCTGCTGGTACATTGACCCAGACCACTACATTCCCCTCGCATGCTACACGGCCTGAATCTGACCCTGATGAAACTCAGGTTACCCTTCCCATATACAGTTCCATCTTACACGGTGACAAAGAGGAAGCTGCAGATGAAAGTGCACCCGCCATCAGACACACCACCGTACTATCAGGGGCCCTGTGCCAGTGCCGTCGCCAACGAGTGGGCCCCCCCTGCTTGCTCAGGATCACAGCACTTGCAAGGTTGAAATACTGTGCAGTGAGATGGAAGATGGGGACGACGAGGAGTCCAGACTAGTACAGGGATTCCCTAGCGAGGAGACGTATTTGATTGTTTTCAATGTTGGGACAGCAATTTTTGGGGAGCACTATACTCTGGAGAATGAAAGATGGGGCCCACCATACACTGGAACATTCCAAAGGTGGACATCAGACACTGGAGCAGCATTTACAGGGCCCATTATACACTTGAGCATTAGAAATGGGGCCCATTATGTTTGGAGCATTATTTGGGCCCATAAGACAGTGGAGCTTCATCCAAGGGGACCAACATATACTGTAGCATTATGTGGAGCTCATCATATTCTGTTTCAAACATTATATGGGACCAATGATTTTGTATGGAGAAACAGATGGGCCTCGTCATGAGATGTAAAAAGTGAAGTATTTTTCATTGTACTATACCGCTATTTATCTGCCGTATCAGAGCATGATGAGTTGTGGTATGTGTTAAAGGGGCGCTCTTTCGCCCAGGGCACATGAAAACCTGCAGCCAGCCCTCCCCCCCCCACAACTTTAGCCAAATAACCCCCATTTTTCAGTGCGTAACTTGTATTATGAAGTTAATTAAGGTTGACAAGCTTAAGTAAGAAGAATTGATGCTTTTGGCATTAAAATGGGCACTGTAGGTGTGTTTCCTGTCCTCCTCTCACCGCCGACTTTTATTCCCCATTGACTTACATTGGGTTTCGTGTTTCGGGACGACCCCGACTTTTCCCTATAATCGGCCGATCTTGCTCGACCCGACTTTTTGGAAAAGTCGGGTTTCACGAAACGAAACTCGACCCTAAAAAAACAAAAGTCGCTCAACTCTAGTCATTCATAAACTTTAATGCACTGCTTAGTGTTACATTATGGTGGTAAATACAACTAAAAAAGTCCACTTTTTTATGGATTCAATTAGTCATCCATACAGTTTTATGTGCTTTGGGTTATATTACAGTGGTGTTAAACTTCAAAAAATGCTTTGCCTGCTTCAGGTGTCCAATTATAATTTTTTTTTATTAAAAATAAACTTGGTTACCAGAGAACTAGCAATTAGAAACTTGTTAAGACATGTGGTAAGGGACAGGGAACTGGAAGTGTTTATGTCGGTGCACGCAGACGCAGAGTTGTGACTATGCCTGTTGCTGGAGTACAAGAAACACACCCATCCATGACTCATAGCTTACTTTCTCCCTTTGCAGAGAGGCATACCAGAGCGAGCAAGTTGGATAGCAGATAATGCTTTTGGCATGCTTGGCAGCACCACTCAGTCTTCTACATGGTCCAATCTCACCAGCCAACAGTCTAGATAACTTAGTCCTCACCATGATCCTCCTTCCATCCATCATGTTGAGTCCTAGGAGACTAATGATCACACATTAGGACACTCCAACAAGCTCTTTACAACATCATTTCTTGATTGTGGCCTCTCACCCGACATGTTCCAAGAAGGACAGGAGATTCTGCTTAGTGATGCACAAAACTTAGAGCAGCCACGGTCACAAGAAGATGAAGGTGGTGAACGGCAAGTTTTGTCTAAGAAGATAGATGATAATGAGACAGAGTTCATAAGTCAGGTTGTTGTTAAGTAACCAAGTCCGAAGGAACAAGGTGCGGTGGTGGATGACAAGGTTGTGGATGATGAAGTCACAGAACCAACCTGGGAAGCTGGCAGGCAGAGCAAGGCCAGCAACGCTGAGGAGGAACAGATGGGCAGCACCAAAACAGGCAGTGGAGTAACCAGATGGAGAAGGCAACTGTTCCGCAGAGCACCGGCACTCGTGAATTTCTCAGTCAAAGAGTTAGATGTTCCCCAGTCTAGGACTTTTTTAAAGAGAGTTCTGAGACAAAAAATGGTCATTTTTAACCTGTGCCATTCCAAGCTCAGAGGGGCCTGACCACTAAAAGCCTAACCACCACCAGCATGATCAGGCATGTGTCATCTAAGCACATGACTCGGTGGGTCGAATACCAGCATCCACAATTGGTTCCAGCGGATGATACCATTGCCTCTTCCCCTGTGCTATGAGCTTCCCAATCCTCTGTCCATGACACTTGCGCAGATGCCTCCCACCCTGCACCTGTTCTTTCAAATTCTAAGGTACTATCATCAGGCACTTTCAAAAACTTGTCCCAGCACAGCATTCAGCTGTCTCTATTCCAGGCCTTGGAGTGCAAGAGAAAATTCCCAGCCACTCACACACAGGCCCAAATGTTAAATGGGTAGAATTCAATTCTACTTGCTGTGGAAATGTTGCTGTGAAGGCTTGTAGACATGGAAGATTTCTGCTGACTCATGGAAGCAGCCATCCCTCAGTACTCAGTCCCCAGCAATGCCACTATTTCCCCCAGTGTGGCGTCCCCGCCTTGTACCAGCAAGTGTCCAGGAACATCAGCCTTAACGAATGCAGTTACTGGGATTGTCCACGTAATGACCGATACGTGAACAAGTGCTTGTGGCCAGGGACACTTTATTTCCATGATGGCACACTGGGTGAACATTGTTGAGGCTGTGGTTGAATCCCACCTTCGCGTGGCACATGTGCTACTGACAGCAAGGATTGCTGGCCCTACTTCTACCAAGGTTTCCTCCACCTCCTACACCTGTTCTTGGACCCCCTCTTGCTCCTGCTCATCTTCCATCTCAAACTTGTTATCTCAGAGCACACCATCCACATCAGCAGGAAGCTCTGCAGCACTGCCTCAGCGAAGTGGCAACAGGTTCTGCTGAAGCTAATTTGTCTAGGAGACAAACCACACACCACGGCTGGAGCTGCATCTGGACCCAACCTTCCCTAATCATCTCCCTGGCTGCCTTCTCAGTGCTCTCCTGTGACCACTACTTTTGGCTCTCAAACCACACACCACAACAGAGTTATTTAAAGGAATAATACACCAGACAGATCTGTGGCTTTTGGTTTCTGAAAATCTACCCAGATTTGCTAGAGTGTCTGCTCAAGGTTCGCTGCGCCAGCGTCCATTTACGCAACTTGACTACAGCTGCTGCCACTTTGGCAGTGCTGAGGCAGTGCATGCAAGTGTCAGCTCACCAACCACATGCTGGAACTCCACACTGCACATGCTAGCAAGGCTTTGTGAGCAGCAGAGGCCAGTTGTGGAATACCAACTCCAACACATCATCGGTATTCTAGTCAGCCTTTGCACATAACAACTGACAAGTGGGCATGGATGTCTGATATTTGAGTGGTTCTCCAAGATTTTGAAGACTCCATAAACATGGTGAGCGATGATGTCATCATAGTCAGCCCAACGATCCCGCTTCTGTGCCTACTTAAACAATTGCTTCTCACAATTAAAGCTGAAGGTTTGCATGCGGACCAGGTGGAGATGGAGGAAAACATGAGACAGGGAGATGCTACCCAGTCCAGCCTCATTGTATCTCCTCAGTGCAGAATGGGTAACAATGAGGAGTTTGGAGGCTGAGGAAGAGGAGGAGGAACAGTAGCTGGTTGCTAGCACAGCAGAGGCTAATGTGGCACCCCTGAGGCTCAGTCGCCACAGAGGTACTGCACCTTCTCTTAAGGTGTGGTGCCCCACCATCAAGGTAAGTTGGAGGCTCCAGACCACGCTCCAACACTCGCACCCCACACAATAGAGTAGTTCAGCAAAACCACATTGTGGCTCCTTGCTTAGAGAGAGGCAGAGCACCTTTGGTGGTTCCCTGCTTGGAACACAAGATGTGCTGGGAGGTGGGTGGAGTTCAGAATATATATATAAGAGCGGGACAGTTCCAGGATTGAGGTTCAGTTGAGTTCAGAGGTGGAGTAGGAGAGAGGAAGCCACTCTGGAGGAGTGGGGATCCCTGGAAGAGGGATGGAGGAAGGAGTGCTGCAGCTGCCTCAGTGATCTGAGCCAGCTGGCACAGGAAAGGAAAGAAGGAGAAGGACATTGAACTGAAGCCTGAGCTTCCATAGAAGGGAAAAGACAAGTACGGAACATAGGAGTAAAAGGGAACACCGAGGACGTGGGTTAGAGGAAGAACCCTGCCTAGAAGTTCTAAGCGCAAGGCCGGGGCCCGGTCCCCGAGGTTGCATGGACATTAATGGTTCTGCAGCAGACACCAGTGGAGTAGTGGGCTGTAAATGCACTACTCCCATCTAAGACTTGAGGGCACAACAGCAACACGGATAGAGAGCCGGGACTAGGAGTAGAGAGTCCCCGAAGCAGGCTACAGCTGTTTGCCATGCAAGTAGAGTTCTTGGGAACATCTGTCAGGAGGAACTCCAGTGTAACACAGTACTAGGAGATCTTCACACTTAAAGGCGCTATAGAGGAGACGTTCAGAAAAGGCACATAAGTTAGCGGAGTGTGGAAGGGAGCATTCGATCTTGCCTGGAGGTTGACTGAGTCCCTGACCCGGAGGACACGGCACAGAAGCGAGCACTGCAGACTGTGTGTAAAGCTTTAGAACTACATGCCCCGGTGTCCTCCATTCCTTCCTGCGTCCGTCCGCCTGGCACTGCTACATCCCCTGCGCCAAACACTACAACATCTAAGTGTCTCCATATCTACAATGCCCTGGGACAACAGCCCTGCCTGTGGAGGGCTATAACATCATTGCTGCTCCACCCCATCAGTCCCAGTGGATCTGCATGCAGCGTCAACTTAACACCTCCCTTGCCGAGCACCACAGGTGGCGTCACGAATTATTCATTTAACTACATTTCACCATCCACTTCTTTCTATTACTTGGGCGCCCAGGGCCACGGTCCGGGTCACCGCCACTGTGACACATCCCACTGATACCGGCCCGGTACTGAGTACCCTGCAGCCCTGGGAGGGTGACCCACTAGTACCCACACAAGCTTTGTCCAATCTCTCCTATGTGGATGGGCTGAGGAGGGAAGTGAGGAGAAAGAGATGGAGAGTAGTCATCATAGTGGAGACAGAAACGTGTTGGCTATGGGAAGCTTGGCACAAATGGCCGACTTTATGTCCCGCTGCTTTTCCCATGATTCTCGCGTTACATTTATCTTGGCCAAAAAAAGTACTGGTTGTTCATGCTGGCAGACCCACACTACAAGGAGAACCTTGCATCACTCCTCCTTAAGGGGGAGAGGTCTACAAAAATCATGCTATACCAGAAGGCCTTTGTGGAAAACATGATATAAATATTCCCATCAGGCAATGCTAGTGGCAAACGGCAAGCTTCCTTGCCCAACCAAGGTGGAGAGGTGAGAGAGACAGACATCAGGTACAGCAGAGGCAGGAATACAATGTCACAGGCCTGGGGCAATTTCATGACACCCTCCTAGTATTCAGGCCCTGATAACCAGGTATTTTTGACAAGGCGGGAAAAGTTTTTAAAGATGGTCAAACAATACCTGGCTGACAAAATCATCGTTGTTATGAATGAGTCACCGGAGGAGGAAAAAACAAAAATACAAGCTAAGTCCAGAAAACCGGGGAGGTTGGTAGCTAGCGGATTGCAGACCCCTGATCCTATTCACCACAACTAACAGTAGCTGTGGGGGGATCCTACGGTGGTCCTAGACCCCTCATCAAAGCCGGAGAACTAAATAAGCCTAAAGAAAGAAAGGGGAAATCTAAACTGCCCCAGAGCAGACCCCAAAGCAATTGACAGCCCCCAACATGTATTGTCGGTGAAAAACAGATGAAAACACAAACACAGACAGAAAGACAGTCTGAGCAAACGATGGGGCCCAACTAACTAGATAGGACAGGACAGAAAAGATGCTGGCTGCAATCCGCAAAAACCCTACCAAAAATGTCCCAACCGTCTGATAGGAAAAAAGGCCCTGAAGTCGCTAGAATTCAAAATCACTATATCAGCACTCAGGTATATTCTGAAAACAGAGCAAAGAGATCAACTGATCAGAGACAAAAATGGAATTCAGCCAGTCCCAGCAAGGGCTGGCTGAACACAAACACTAAGTAAACCAGACAAAATCTCATGGAATAATAGCAGGGCAAAAACTTAGCTTTTAGTAGACAGGAACTAAACTGGATGCAAGAGCTCAGAGCAGAAAGGATCACCAGCAACCCTGCAGGGCGTCGGCTGCCTTATATCCACTCAGAGATTCCGGATGTCCAATCACACGCCACCTGTTCAGATGACAGGTTCCTCCCATCCAAATCAATTTCACTACCTCCTTTCACCAGCAGAGGGAGTTCATCAGACATCAAAGGCGAAGGAGAAAATGAACTCATAACAGTACCTCCCCCTTGAGGAGGGGTCACGAACCCTCATCCACGCCACCAGGGCGATAAGGATGGGCCCGATGAAAAGCACGAACCAATCTTTCGGCATGAATATCGGATGCAGAGACCCTAGAATTAAAGAGACCCAAGAATTATCCTCCTGGCCATAACCCTTCCACTTAACCAAATACTGGAGTCTCCGTCTAGCCAGACGAGAATCCAGTATCTTCTCAACCTCATATTCCACATTACCTTCAACCAATACAGGGTCAGGAGGTGCCACCACAGGAACTACTGGCACAACAAACCTCTTTAACAAAGACTTATGAAACACGTTATGGATCTTGAATGTAACAGGAAGAGCTAATCGAAAAGAGACCGGATTAAGAATCTCCAAAATCTTGTAAGGTCCAATAAATCTAGGTTTAAACTTTGGAGAAGCCACCTTCATAGAGATATTCTTTGATGACAACCAAACCATATCACCCACCTAAACCGGGGACCAATGGTCCTATGCCGGTTGGAAAACCGCTGGGCCTTTACCTGGGAAAGACAACTTATCCACCACTTGGTCCCAGATCTGGTGCATTCTCTCCACCACAGTGTCAACACCTGGGCAGGCAGAAGACTCCACCTGCCCTGAAGAGAATCGAGGATGAAACCCAAAGTTACAAAAAAAAGGTGACATCAAAGTGGCAGAACTAGCTCTATTATTTAAAGCAAATTCGGCCAAGGGCAAAAATGAAACCCAATCATCCTGATCAGCAGAAATAAAACATCTCAAATAAGACTCCAAAGTCTGGTTTGTTCTCTCCATCTGCCCATTGGTCTGAGGGTGAAACGCAGGGGAGAAGGACAACTGAATTCCCAGCTTGGAACAGAAAGTCCTCCAAAAACTAGAAACAAACTGAACTCCTCTGTCAGATACAATGCTCTCAGGAATCCCATGCAAGCGAACCACCTGTTGCAAAAACAAGGGCACCAACTCTGAGGAAGATGGCAACTTAGGGAGTGGTACAAGATGGACCATCTTAGAGAATCTATCACAAATCACCCAAATAACATTCAGTCTCTGAGAGACAGGCATATCAGAGATAAAATCCATTGAAATATGGGTCCATGGCCTCCTGGGCACCAGCAAAGGCATCAACAACCCACTAGAGCGAGAACAAGGTTTAGACCGGGAGCAAGTCCCACAGGACTGCAGAAAATTCCTGACATCACGAGACAAGGCAGGCCACCAAAAAGACCGACTCACCAAATCTCTAGTACCAAAAATACCTGGATGACCAGCCAATGCGGAGCAATGAACTTCAGACATTACTCTCTTCCTCCACTGGTCAGGAACATACAATTTTCCAATGGGACAACGCTCATGTTTGTCCTCCTGAAACTCTTCCAGAGCACGTCTCAAATCGGGCGAGATGGCAGAAAGAACTACCCCCTCACCTAAGATGGTAGCAGGCTTGGTCACAATAGGAGAATCAGCAAAGAAACTCCTAGAGAGGGCGTCTGCCTTGACATTCTTAGTGCCCGGAAGAAAAGAGACCACAAAATCAAAACATGTGAAAAACAAGGCCCTCCTAGCCTGTCTAGGATTCAAGCGTTTGGCCGACTCAAGGTAAATCAAATTCTTGTGGTCAGTAAGGACCACGACTTGATGTTTAGCTCCCTCCAACCAATGTCTCCACTCCTCAAATGCCCATTTCATGGCTAACAGTTCCCGATTCCCCACATCATAGTTACGTTCGGATGGGGAGAACTTTCGGGAAAAGAAAGCACAGGGATTCATTTTAGATGTTACAGGATCTTTTTGGGACAAAACAGCTCCTGCACCAATCTCAGAATCGTCCACGTCTACCTGAAACGGGAGAGAGATATTAGGTTGCCGCAAAACCGGAGCAGAAGTGAACCTCCGCTTCAGCTCCTGAAAGGAAGAAACAGCCTCCGGAGACCAATTCAGCACATCAGCACCCTTCTTAGTCAAATCAGTCAATGGTTTGGCAATACCAGAAAAATTAGCTATAAATTTCCAATCAAAATTAGCAAAACCCAAAAACTTCTGGAGGGCCTTAAAAGAAGTGGGCTGAACCCAATCATAAATGGCCTGTACCTTGGCCGGGTCCATTTCAATAGTTGACGGAGACAAAATAAATCCCAAAAATGAAATCCTCAGTACACCAAAAAGGCATTTCGATCCCTTAACATACAGGGAATTCTCCCTCAAAATCCGGAACACAGTCCGAACATGTTCCACATGAGAGTCCCAATCCTTGGAAAAGATCAAAATATCATCCAGATAGATGATCAAAAATGTATCCACAAAGTCCCAGAAAATATCATTCATGAAGCACTGGAAGACAGAAGGGGCATTAGTGAACCCAAAAGGCATCACCAGTTACTCAAAATGTCCCTCCGGAGTATTAAACGTCGTCTTCCATTCATCCCCGTGCTTGATGCGAATAAGATTATACACCCCCTAAAGGGCAAGCTTGGTAAACCAGCAAACACCTTTAACTCTGGAGAATAGATCAGAAATCAGGGGTAATGGATACTGATATTTAACAGTAATTTTGCTGAGGGAACGATAGTCAATACAAAGCCTTAATGAACCATCTTTCTTGGCCACGAAAAAAAAAACCAGCACCCAAGGGTGAAGAGGATGGTCTAATATGACCCTTCTCCAACGACTCCTTAATATAGGATCGCATAGCCTCGTGCTCGGGTACAGATAAATTGAAAAGCCGACCCTTGGGGAATTTACACCCCGGGTTCAGCTCAATTGCACAGTCATAACTCCTATGAGGAGGCAAAGACGCAGACTCATTCTCACTAAATACATCATAAAAATCGCCAAATAGTCAGGAACATCATGCGACTGGGGAGAGGTGGAGAAAACAGAAGCGTCACTAAGGGCACACCGACAACCCCAACTCACCACAGACAGAGATTTCCAATCCAAAACTGGATTATAGATTTGCAACCAGGGAAACCCCAGAACAATGGTATCATGCAAATTATGCAACACCAAAAATCTGCAATTTTCTTGATGGTCTGGGGCGACCCGCATTACCACCTGGGTCCAAAACTGAGGTTTATTCTTCGCCAAAGGAGTAGCATCAATACCAGAAAAAGTCCAGAAAACCGGAGAGGTTGGTAGCTAGCGGATTGCAGACCCCTGATCCTATTCACCACAACTAACAGTAGCTGTGGGGGTTCCTACGGTGGTCCTAGACCCCTCGTCAAAGCCGGAGAACTAAATAAGCCTAAAGAAAGAAAGGGGAAATCTAAACTGCCCCAGAGCAGACCCCAAAGCAATAGACAGCCCCCAACATGTATTGTCTGTGAAAAACAGATGAAAACACAAACACAGACAGAAAGACTGGCTGAGCAAATGATGGGGCCCAACTAACTAGATAGGACAGGACAGAAAAGATGCTGCCTGCAATCCGCAAAAACCCTACCAAAAATGTCCCAACCGTCTGATAGGAAAAATGGCCCTGAAGTCGCTAGACTTCAAAATCACTATATCAGCACTCAGGTATATTCTGAAAACAGAGCAAAGAGATCAACTGATCAGAGACAAAAATGGAATTCAGCCAGTCCCAGCAAGGGCTGGCTGAACACAAACACTAAGTAAACCAGACAAAATCTCATGGAATAATAGCAGGGCAAAAACTTAGCTTTTAGTAGACAGGAACTAAACTGGATGCAAGAGCTCAGAGCAGAAAGGATCACCAGCAACCCTGCAGGGCATCGGCTGCCTTATATCCACTCAAAGATTCCGGATGTCCAATCACACGCCACCTGTTCAGATGACAGGTTCCTCCCATCCAAATCAATTTCACTACCTCCTTTCACCAGCAGAGGGAGTTCATCAGACATCAAAGGCGAAGGAGAAAATGAACTCATAACACATTGTACTCTGCTGTGTTTGTGAGCTCATTTTCTTGTTCACCTTTGATGTCCGATGAACTCCCTCTGCTGGTGAAGGGAGGTCATGAAACTGATTTGGATGGGAGAGACTTGTCACCTGAACAGGTGGATTGCGATTGGACATCCGGAATCTCTGAGTGGATATAAGGCAGACGACGCCCTGTAGGGTTGCTGGTGATTTCTCTGCTCTGAGCTCTGGCCTCCAGTTCAGTTCCTGTCTTCTAAAGCTAAGTTTTGCTCTGTTATTGTTCCATGAGATTTTGTCTGATTTGTTTAGTTTTGTGTTCAGCCGGCCCCGGATGGGGCTTTGCTGAATTTCCATTTTTGTCCCTGACCGGTTAAATCTCTTTTGATCTGTCTTCAGAATATATCGGAGTGCTGATATAGGGATTTTGAAGTCTAGTGACTTCAGGGCCGTTTTTCCTATCAGACGTGTTGGGACATTTTTGGTAGGGTTTTTGCGGATTGCAGCTAGCATCTTTTCTGTCCTTTCCTATCTAGTTAGTTGGGCCCCATAGTTTGCTCTGCCTGTCTTTCTGTCTGTGTTTGTGTTTTCATCTGTTTTCACCGACAATACATGTTGGGGGCTGTCTATTGCTTTGGGGTCTGCACTGGGGCAGTTTAGATTTCCCCTTTCTTTCTTTAGGCTTATTTAGCTCTCTGGCTGTGAAGAGGCGTCTAGGACCACCGTAGGAATGTTCCACGGCTACTGTTAGTTGTTGTGAATAGGATCAGGGGTCTGCAATCCGCTAGCTACCAACCTCTCCGGTTTTCTGGACTTAGCTTGCATTTTTTTTTACCTCCTCCGGTGACACATTCATGACAGTACTCCCTCAATCCTCTGCGACCTTCAGCTATTGGGTCTCAAAGCTGGACACATGACATGAGCTGTCTATGCCTTGGAAGTGTTGTCCTGATCTGCCGCTATCATCTTGTCTGAGTGGGTTTTTAGTGTTGTGATTAACCCCAACTTTTCCACACCACCAGATGACAGCAGCACATAAAATGTTTTCAATCTTCAATCTTTGAATGAGGCCTTCAAGAGAAAGTATATGGATGACTAGATGACCCTACTTATAATTTTTTCTGGCTTTGCACAAAGTGCAAAGCCTTTATGAGTGTAGGAACACATCAAGTACACTTCTAAAATATTTTAATGAGGTCCTCCAGGTCATTATTTTTTGGCTTTGCACTGTGTGTAAAATTTTTATGAGTGTAGAAGCGTCATAGCTACACTTTCTTAATATTCTTAATATTTGAATGAGGCACTACAGTTGGTGCTTTCAAGGGAATATAGATGACCCAGCTTGTAATTTTTGTCAGGCTTTGCTGTTAGTGCATAGCCTTTATGAGTCAAGGAGTACCACTACATGACAATTTTAACAGGATGTATATAAGGTCCTCCTTTATGTCTAATATAGCGTGTATCTAAGTCCCTCTTCCATCAAATTTTTGGCAGTTCCTTCATAAATTATCCTGAAATTTCCAATGTTTTAGTAAAAATTTCAATTTTGGTTTGCTTAAATTATTATTTTTTTAGTCCTTTAAAAAGTTTGCCTCATATACAAGTAATTATACAGGAAAGGTTTCTTAACATTTTTTTCCTGTAAACTTCAATTTCTCATTGATTTTGAATGTTTTATTGTCAGTCCTTAAGATGGAATAAAAGTGGGACACCATTGTTCTCAGCAGCATTGTGGGAGTGTTCCCCATGCTGCTCTCCTTCCATTCAGCACTTTTTCCATCCATTTCAACATTTTGACTGCCCTCCAGACCTACTTGCAGAGTCTGCCGGAAAAATGCTTGAATTTCCCATTGACTTCCATTATACTCGTTACTCAAAATGAGCATCTGAGCATTAGGAATTGCACAGTTCAAGTAACGATTATCCCAGCATTTTAGTGCTCGCCCATCCCTACTGGCCTTCAATCAGCATGACGTCGATAATAAGTCGACACCTCATCAACAGAGCATACTAGGAGAGAAAGAACTGCATTGTTGGTGAGATGTCAAATGACCAAGAAAGTTACCACCTGAGCCAGAGGAGATTGTGCAAGGCACAACTGTTAGGAGCGGCGGAACGCACTAAATAAAAATAAATAATAATGTGCGTTCGCCGCTCGGGGTCCACCGTGCAGTAGGTGTTACACCGCTGCTAGGTAATGACAGACGAGCAATATTGCAGTATAATGCGCACGGGTTCAACTTCACCTGAAGTGCGCAAAGCGGGCTCTGTTCACACACAGAGGTGCCACAACATAAACATACAAAAACGCTGAGCCTGTTAGTGTCACAGACAACAGGGAAATGCACACACGGTATCTGGTCACAGGAGCAGGACCCAAGGCATAGGAGCTGCGTCCATCTAGACCTACCGTGTGTGCGGCATCGCTACTGCGGATGCCAAGGAGGGCTGCAACTGCAGCGCGGCGTAGGACACAGCCACTAGTAAACAAAGCTAGGAAGCAGGCACAATGTCGGACGCTAGTGTAGAGGTGTGGTGTGCACAGTGGCCTAAGGCTTGCCACTGACTGGCGCTGACTGCTGCACTAATTCCTTATCCACATGCGTAATATCAGAGGGAAGGGGTTTCAAATGAGTCAGTCACCAGAGTCATACATCCGTCACCATTCACACATTTAGCTTGAAAAGTCTATACTAGCGCATGGCCGAACGGTCATGCGCGCTTTTTATAGCCGTACGGGACCTTCCAGATCTCCGAGATGGACCAATGAGATCTGGAGCAGGACCTGGGCACATGACTCACGATCTCCAATGGGAGATCGTCTCGTGAGCATGCCCAGTAGGAGCACAGAGGAACTTAGTCTCTGGAGCGGTCTGCTGCAAAGTAATCTTCTCTGCAGTAGATAGACAGCAGGAGACCGCAGAATGTGAGGCTCTGGATTCCTGCAGAGCAGACATAGAATCCTGACGCCTAACATTACCCCCCCTCCTAGGGCCCCGTCCCCTCTGAGCCTTCCAATCCACCACCTTGTGTCCATCAGAGGCATAGGCCTCAGACTAGTCCGAAGGCAAGTCTGATGTCCCGGTAGATGACACGGAAAACCGGGACACGTGGAAGGTATCAGAGGCAGCAAGATCGCAAGGTTTAAAAAGGGACACATGGGAGACAACGGGAGCGGCAAAACCGCCCGGAGCATAGGTTGAAGTGGAACGCCACAGTGTGTCGGCGGACATTTCCACTCTCTGTTTAAGGAGGCTATCCCGAGCACATGAGGCGCATGCCCGAATATACTTTTTAATGTCCCGAGCCCTGTGCGGCCACCAATACGACCCTGCCAGGAGTTTTGTGGTCTGCATGTAGCCACAGTGACCACCCGCCCTGGACGCGTGTGCCCAAGCGAGAACCTTCGGCCGAAGGCGAGGGGGGACAAAGGTCTTGCCCGGCGGCACAGAGTTTGGCCATTGCGGGGCCCCACTATCCTGGGGAACAGAGTGCTGACAGTGGTAGCCGCAAGTGGAGCTTAGTGTCGAACACGCCTTGAGACTGGCGCGAGACACCTCCATGGGCTTTTGGAGTGAACACTCTGGCTCGGGTGATTCCAGAGGTTCAAAGAGGTTGGGAGCAGGAGTAACCCTCCGTCTGGATTGAGCACGCTCCAGCCCGCGCTCCAAGAAACGGAGATCAATGCAGGTGGCAATGGCAATCAGCTCCTCCAGACTTGCAGGAACCTCTCTGTTAGATAGAGCATCCTTAACATGCTCAGCTAAACCTCTCCACTAGAGTTGAGCGACTTTTGCTTTTTTAGGGTCGCGTTTCGTTTCGTGAAACCCGACTTTTCCAAAAGTCGGGTCGAGCAAGATCGTCCGATTATAGGGAAAAGTCGGGGTCGTCCCGAAACACGAAACCCAATGTAAGTCAATGGGGAATAAAAGTCGGCAGTGAGAGGAGGACAGGAAACACACCTACATTGCCCATTTGAATGCCAAAAGCATCAATTCTTCTTACTTAAGCTTGTCAACCTTAATTAACTTCATAATACAAGTTACGCACTGAAAAATGGGGATTATTTGGCTAAATTTGTGGGGGGGGAGGGCTGGCTGCAGGTTTTCATGTGCCCTGGGTGAAAGAGCGCCCCTTTAACACATACCACAACTCATCATGCTCCGATACGGCAGAGAAATAGCGGTATAGTACAATGAAAAATACCTCACTTTTTACATCTCATGACAAGGCCCATCTATTTCTCCATACAAAATCATTGGTCCCATATAATGTTTGAAACAGTATATGATGAGCTCCACATAATGCTACAGTATATGTTGGTCCCCATGGATGAAGCTCCACTGTCTTATGGGCCCAAATAATGCTCCAAACATAATGGGCCCCATTTCTACTGCTCTAGTGTATAATGGGCCCTGTAAATGCTGCTCCAGTGTCTGATGTCCACCTTTGGAATGTTCCAGTGTATGGTGGGCCCCATCTATCATTCTCCAGAGTATAGTGCTCCCCAAAAATTGCTGTCCCAACATAGAAAACAATCAAATAAGTCTCCTCGCTAGGGAATCCCTGTACTTGTCTGGACAGGTGCTATAGTTTGCTTAACAGCTCGCCAGCCGTTCTCACGCCCAGTATGGATTGCACGTGATTGCACAAAGGTTAGAAAGGGTACCGTATCCCTGGATAACATGTATGGATAGCGTACACATTCAAAATATATGTCTATACAGCATGAGGCAGGCTCAGACGGTGTTAGGCCCTGTATGGATTGCACGTCATTGCACAAAGGTTAGAAGGGGTACCGTATCCCCGGATAACATGTATGGATAGCGTACACATTCAAAATATATGTCTATACAGCATGAGGCAGGCTCAGACGGTGTTAGGCCCAGTATGGATTGCACGTCATTGCACAAAGGTTAGAAGGGGTACCGTATCCCCGGATAACATGTATGGATAGCGTACACATTCAAAATATATGTCTATACAGCATGAGGCAGGCTCAGACGGTGTTAGGCCCAGTATGGATTGCACGTCATTGCACAAAGGTTAGAAGGGGTACCGTATCCCCGGATAACATGTATGGATAGCGTACACATTCAAAATATATGTCTATACAGCATGAGGCAGGCTCAGACGGTGTTAGGCCCAGTATGGATTGCACGTCATTGCACAAAGGTTAGAAGGGGTACCGTATCCCCGGATAACATGTATGGATAGCGTACACATTCAAAATCATAGAATCATAGAATCATAGAATCATAGAATCATAGAATCGTAGAGTTGGAAGGGACCTCCTGGGCCATCTGGTCCAACCCCCTGCTCAAAGCAGGATTCGCTAAATCATCCCAGTCAGATGTCTGTCCAGCCTCTGTTTGAAGACTTCCATTGAAGGAGAACTCACCACTTCTCGTGGCAGCCTGTTCCACTCATTGATCACTCTAACTGTCAAAAAGTTTTTTCTAATATCTAATCTGTGTCTCCTCCCATTCAGTTTCATCCCATTGCTTCTAGTCTTTCCTTGTACAAATGAGAATAAAGTTGATCCTTCTACAATGTGACAGCCCTTTAGATATTTGTAGACAGCTATTAAGTCTCCTCTCAGTCTTCTCTTTTGCAAACTAAACATTCCCAAATCCTGCAACCTTTCCTCATAAGACAGGGTTTGCAGACCGGTCACCATTCTGGTCGCTCTTTTCTGAACTTGCTCCAGTTTGTTGATGTCTTTTTTAAAATGTGGTGCCCAAAACTGGACACAATATTCCAGATGAGGTCTGACCAAAGAGGAGTAGAGGGAAATAATGACTTCACGTGATCTAGACTGTATGCTTCTGTTAATACATCCTAGAATTGCATTTGCCTTTTTTGCTGCTGCATCACACTGTTGACTCATATTCAGTCTGTGATCTATTAGTATACCCAAGTCTTTTTCACATGTGCTGTCACTTAGCCCTATTCCTCCCATTCTATATATGCTTTTTCCATTTTTATTGCCCAGATGTAGTACTTTGCATTTCTCCCTGTTAAAAACCATTCTGTTAGTTGCTGCCCACTTCTCCAGTTTATTTAAATCTTTTTGAATCCTCTCTCTCTCTTCTCTAGTATTAGCTATCCCTCCTAGCTTTGTGTCATCAGCAAATTTAATCAGTTTACCCTCAATTCCTTCATCTAAATCGTTGATAAAGATGTTGAACAATACAGGGCCCAGGACAGAGCCCTGTGGTACCCCACTTGAGACATTCTTCCAACTGGATGTGCAGCCATTTACGACCACTCTTTGGGTCCGATCACTAAGCCAGTTATGAATCCACCTAACAGTTGCCTTGTCCATTCCATACTTAATCATTTTTTCAATAAGGATTGTATGAGAGACTTTGTCAAATGCTTTGCTGAAGTCAAGATATACTATATCTACAGCATTTCCTTGATCCACCCAATCAGTGATACCGTCATAGAAGGAAATTAAGTTAGTCTGACATGACTTATTAGTTACAAACCCATGCTGACTCTGTTTAATCACTTCATTCTTATCCAGGTATTGACATACATGTTGTTTAATAATTTGTTCAAAGATCTTTCCTGGTATAGAAGTCAGACTCACCGGCCTATAGTTACCTGGGTCCACCTTCTTCCCCTTTTTGAAGATAGGAACAACATTTGCTCTTCTCCAGTCTTCTGGCACTTCTCCTGTTCTCCAAGAATTTTCAAAGATTATAGAGAGGGGTTCAAAAATTTCTTCTGCTATCTCCTTCAGTACTCTGGGGTGTAATTCATCTGGACCTGGAGACTTGAATTCATTTAGGCTAGCTAAGTGTTTCCTCACTATCTTTCTGTTTATAGATATCCTGGATTCTTCTATTCCCTTAATAGGACAGTGAATAACAGTTGATGTTACATTTCCTTTCTGAGAGAAAACAGATGCAAAATAGGAATGTAAAAGTTCAGCCTTCTCAACATCCTGTCTTACCATTTCATCATTTTCATCCTGTAAAAATCCTATGGCATCTTTGACTTTTCTTTTACTTTTGACATATCCCCAAAATCCTTTATTATTGCTTTTGACATCTCTTGCAAGCCTCAATTCATTTTCAGCTTTAGCTAATCTGATTTGTGCCCTGCAGGTTCTGCAGACAGCATTATATTCTTCTTTAGATATGCCTCCCTCTTTCCATTTTATAAACATTTTTTTCTTCCTTTTTAGCATGTGCTTAAGTTCTGTGTTCATCCATCCTGGTTTCCTTAACTGCTTCCTATTCTTCCCTCTTTTCGGAATTGTTAACAACTGTGCTTTGAGAATTTCATTTTTCAAGATTTCCCATCCTTCCTGGACATTTTTGTCTTTAAGGATATCCAGCCATTGGATCCCTCCAATTCTCTTTCTGAATCCCTTAAAATCTGCCTTTCTGAAATCTAACCTTGACGTCTGAGTCTTCACAGGTCTTCCGCCTCTAGTTATCCAAAATTCTAAAATAGCATGGTCGCTACCTCCTAGGGTCCCAGCCACTTTTACCTCCTCAACCATTTCCTCCCTGTTTATAAGGATTAGATCCAAAGTAGCAGTTCCCCTTGTTTTCTCCCTTACCTTTTGGAAGATAAAGTTGTCAGCAAGAGAGGATAAGAATTTCCTTGACCTGTTAGTTTTGCCTGAGAGAGATTCCCAACAAATGTCTGGATAGTTGAAATCTCCCATGACAACTATGTCATATTTTTTGGAGAACTTGGCCATTTGATGCATAAAGAGTTCATCCATAGCTTCAGGTTGCACAGGCGGCCTGTAGTAAATGCCTACAATGGTGTCCTTTCCATTGTTCTGTCCTTGTATTCTTACCCAAACAGTTTCCACAGAACTCCCAGTCTCTGAAGCTTCAATCTCTGTGCAGATATACACGTTTCTAACATACAATGCGACACCCCCTCCTCGTTTATCAAGTCTGTTTCTTGCAAATAAGTTGTATCCTTCTAGTCTTGTATTCCAATCATGTGTATTGTCCCACCAAGTTTCAGTGATTCCAATGACATCATATTTCTTTTCCTGTGTTAGTAGTTCCAATTCTCCTTGTTTGTTGCCCATGCTTTGTGCATTAGTATAGAAACATTTTAGTTTGTGATTGGTTTCTCTTTCTCCAATATTTTTATTAATTAGATTCTTTCGTCTTTGTTCTTCCTTTCCACTTCTAATAGCAGAGTTCTCAATAGCATTTGTCAGGTGTATGGCTTTTTCTGGTCTTTTGCTTCCCTTCCCATGTTGTTCTAGTTTAAAGCTCTCCTTACAAGTGTAACAAGGCGACTTCCAAATACATGCTTTCCAGTCTTCGTAAGGTGCACCCCATCTCTAGCAAGTAGTCCATCGTATAAGTAGTTCACTCCGTGATCCAGAAATCCAAATCGTTGCTGACGGCACCATCGACGTAGCCAGTTGTTCACCTGCAGAATCTTATTCCACCTCCTTGTTCCATGGCCATCCACTGGGAGGATGGAAGAGAAGACCACCTGCGCTCCCAGTTCTTTCACTTTCTTGCCTAAGTCTTCAAAGTCTCTGCAGATGGTTTCCAGGTCGTTTCTTGCAGTGTCATTTGTCCCCACATGTAGTAGCAGGAATGGGTAGTCATCTGTAGGTCTGAAGAGTCCTGATATCCTGTCAGACACATCTTTAATTTTTGCACCTGGAAGACAACACATTTCTCTTGAAGTTATATCCGGTCTGCAGATAGCGGCCTCAGTTCCTCTCAACAGGGAATCCCCCATGACCACCACTCTCCGTTTCTTCTTCACAACATTTTTCTTTCTCCATCCAGGAGGACTCTGAAGGCGTACAAGGTTGCTGCTTGTTGGCAAAGTCTTTTCCTGATGTATTTCTTCATTGTTTTCCTGCGTGAGAGCCTGGTACTGGTTTCTGAGCAGTATGGGTGCTGACTGCCTCCTGCTTCTCTGGGTCACATGTCTCCATTCCTCTGTTTCTTCAGGTGCACTTCGAATTTCTTCTCTTTCTGTAACATGAAGAGATAATTCTGCTTTGTCCAAGAACTCTTCACCTTCCTTAATGATCTTCAACGTAGCTAACCTCTCTTCGAGATTTTGCAACTTTTCCTCCAACAGGGACACAAGCTTGCATTTGTGGCATGTGAAGTTTGGCTTTTCCACTGGTAAGTCTGTGAACATGTAGCAAGAAATGCAGCTCACCAAATGGCTCCTGGCCTCTTCCATCTTGAGATTTCTTAAAACGATGAAAGATGAGCCAAATTCGCGCGCCTATCGGTTTTTCCGATTTCCTCTTTTCAGCTGCAACAGCCAAAACCCAGTGATCGTTGAGCTCGCGGAGACTCTTCACTTATCCCAGAAGGCACTGGGAATATGCAAATGATCTCCTCAAGACTCTTCCCCTGGTTTTCCGATTTCCTCTTTTCAGCTGCAACGGCCAAAACCCAGTGATCGTTGAGCTCGCGGAGACTCTTCACTTATCCCAGAAGGCACTGGGAATATGCAAATGATCTCCTCAAGACTCTTCCCCTGGTTTTCCGATTTCCTCTTTTCAGCTGCAACGGCCAAAACCCAGTGATCGTTGAGCTCGCGGAGACTCTTCACTTATCCCAGAAGGCACTGGGAATATGCAAATGATCTCCTCAAGACTCTTCCCCTGGTTTTCCGATTTCCTCTTTTCAGCTGCAACGGCCAAAACCCAGTGATCGTTGAGCTCGCGGAGACTCTTCACTTATCCCAGAAGGCACTGGGAATATGCAAATGATCTCCTCAAGACTCTTCCCCTGGTTTTCCGATTTCCTCTTTTCAGCTGCAACGGCCAAAACCCAGTGATCGTTGAGCTCGCGGAGACTCTTCACTTATCCCAGAAGGCACTGGGAATATGCAAATGATCTCCTCAAGACTCTTCCCCTGGTTTTCCGATTTCCTCTTTTCAGCTGCAACGGCCAAAACCCAGTGATCGTTGAGCTCGCGGAGACTCTTCACTTATCCCAGAAGGCACTGGGAATATGCAAATGATCTCCTCAAGACTCTTCCCCTGGTTTTTTATATGTTAAATATATGTCTATACAGCATGAGGCAGGCTCAGACGGTGTTAGGCCCAGTATGGATTGCACGTCATTGCACAAAGGTTAGAAGGGGTACCGTATCCCCGGATAACATGTATGGATAGCGTACACATTCAAAATATATGTCTATACAGCATGAGGCAGGCTCAGACGGTGTTAGGCCCAGTATGGATTGCACGTCATTGCACAAAGGTTAGAAGGGGTACCGTATCCCCGGATAACATGTATGGATAGCGTACACATTCAAAATATATGTCTATACAGCATGAGGCAGGCTCAGACGGTGTTAGGCCCAGTATGGATTGCACGTCATTGCACAAAGGTTAGAAGGGGTACCGTATCCCCGGATAACATGTATGGATAGCGTACACATTCAAAATATATGTCTATACAGCATAAGGCAGGCTCAGACGGTGTTAGGCCCAGTATGGATTGCACGTCATTGCACAAAGGTTAGAAGGGGTACCGTATCCCCGGATAACATGTATGGATAGCGTACACATTCAAAATATATGTCTATACAGCATGAGGCAGGCTCAGACGGTGTTAGGCCCAGTATGGATTGCACGTCATTTCACAAAGGTTAGAAGGGGTACCGTATCCCCGGATAACATGTATGGATAGCGTACACATTCAAAATATATGTCTATACAGCATGAGGCAGGCTCAGACGGTGTTAGGCCCAGTATGGATTGCACGTCATTGCACAAAGGTTAGAAGGGGTACCGTATCCCCGGATAACATGTATGGATAGCGTACACATTCAAAATATATGTCTATACAGCATGAGGCAGGCTCAGACGGTGTTAGGCCCAGTATGGATTGCACGTCATTGCACAAATGTTAGAAGGGGTACCGTATCCCCGGATAACATGTATGGATAGCGTACACATTCAAAATATATGTCTATACAGCATGAGGCAGGCTCAGACGGTGTTAGGCCCAGTATGGATTGCACGTCATTGCACAAAGGTTAGAAGGGGTACCGTATCCCCGGATAACATGTATGGATAGCGTACACATTCAAAATATATGTCTATACAGCATGAGGCAGGCTCAGACGGTGTTAGGCCCAGTATGGATTGCATGTCATTGCACAAAGGTTAGAAGGGGTACCGTATCCCCGGATAACATGTATGGATAGCGTACACATTCAAAATATATGTCTATACAGCATGAGGCAGGCTCAGACGGTGTTAGGCCCAGTATGGATTGCACGTCATTGCACAAAGGTTAGAAGGGGTACCGTATCCCCGGATAACATGTATGGATAGCGTACACATTCAAAATATATGTCTATACAGCATGAGGCAGGCTCAGACGGTGTTAGGCCCAGTATGGATTGCACGTCATTGCACAAAGGTTAGAAGGGGTACCGTATCCCCGGATAACATGTATGGATAGCGTACACATTCAAAATATATGTCTATACAGCATGAGGCAGGCTCAGACGGTGTTAGGCCCAGTATGGATTGCACCTCATTGCACAAAGGTTAGAAGGGGTACCGTATCCCCGGATAACATGTATGGATAGCGTACACATTCAAAATATATGTCTATACAGCATGAGGCAGGCTCAGACGGTGTTAGGCCCAGTATGGATTGCACGTCATTGCACAAAGGTTAGAAGGGGTACCGTATCCCCGGATAACATGTATGGATAGCGTACACATTCAAAATATATGTCTATACAGCATGAGGCAGGCTCAGACGGTGTTAGGCCCAGTATGGATTGCACGTCATTGCACAAAGGTTAGAAGGGGTACCGTATCCCCGGATAACATGTATGGATAGCATACACATTCAAAATATATGTCTATACAGCATGAGGCAGGCTCAGATGGTGTTAGGCCCAGTATGGATTGCACGTCATTGCACAAAGGTTAGATGGGGTACCGTATCCCCGGATAACATGTATGGATAGCGTACACATTCAAAATATATGTCTATACAGCATGAGGCAGGCTCAGACGGTGTTAGGCCCAGTATGGATTGCACGTCATTGCACAAAGGTTAGAAAGGGTACCCTATCCCCGGATAACATGTATGGATAGCGTACACATTCAAAATATATGTCTCAGGAGGCAGGCTCAGACGGTGTCAGGCACAGTATGGATTTGACGGCCCAGATTACACAGCGGAGGAGCAGGGAGGTAAAGATTGCAAATGCTGGGGCCCTGGCCAAGCAAGGGGGGCCCACTCGTGGGCGTCGGTACTGGCACTGGGCCCCTCATAGTACAGCGGTGTGTCTGACGGCGGGTGTGCACCACCACCGTCAGAGACACTTGATTGCACTATGAGGGACCCTGTGCCAGTGCCCGCGCCCAAGAGTCAGCCTACCCACCTGTCCAGGGCAACGGCACTCGCACGATGTCGTGCGCTAGGTGGTGACCCCGGCCATGGGGGGGAGGCAGCACAGTTAGGGAGTTTTAGAAAGTGGCATATGTTGATGTTGGACATTCAACTGATGCAAAAGGCGAAATAGGTGAAGTACCAGGAAGAGGTGGACCAAAGCAAGCCATTTTTCTGTCACCCTATGTGTCATCAGGGGAAGGTGGGACAAAATCCTTGGAAACCCATGCGTGGTTCATTTTAATGAAGGTTAGATCATCCACATTTTGGGTTGACAGACGGGTCCTTTTTTCTGTCAGGATTGATCCAGCTGCACTGAAGACTCTTTCCGATAGCACACTTGCAGCTGGGCAAGCGAGCTCCTGTAAGGCATAATGGGCCAATTCAGGCCAGGTGTCCAGTTTAGCGGCCCAATAGTCAAAGGGGAATGACCTGTGTGGGAGAACATCGATATGGGAGGAAAAGTAGTTTGTAACCATAGTTGACAACTGCTGTCTCCTGTCACTTTCCATCGATGCAGTATTACCAGTTGTGTGAGCGGTATTTGAAAAATCAGTCCACAACATTGTCATGAAACCCCTGTCTCCAACGCCACTTCTGCTGTGTGCACCACGAACACCTCTGCCAAGCTGCCCCCGGCCCGTACGGCTCGTGTGAGAACCATCACCGCTGCTTTGTGCTGGGAATGCCTCAAGCAACCGATTTACCAGAGTTGCTTGTTTATTAGCCAATATTAGGTCAAGGTTCTCCTGTGGCATGATGTTTTGTAATTTGTCTTTATAGCGTGGATCCAGGATGCTGGCCAACCAGTAGTCGTCATCGTTCATCATTTTGGCAATGCGGGGGTCCCTTTTTAGGATCCGCAAGGCATAATCTGACATGTGGGCCAATGTTCCCGATGTCAATGATGCACTGCGAGTGCTGGGTGGAGGAGCACTTTCTGGCAAATCCACATCCCTCCAGTCACGCACAAACCCTGTACCAGACCTTGCCACGCCAACATTTTCACTTGCCCCACGAGATGCATCCTCCTCCCCTAAGTAATCATCCCCATCATCCTCCTCCTCCTCCTCCTCTTCTTCCTCCACCTCGTCCAGGAGAGGTCCCTGAGCAGACAATGGCTGAATGTCATCAAGGATTCCCTCCTCCTCTTCCTCCTCATCAACATTGGCTGCAGACGCCTGCTTTTTAAGGTGCGTCAAAGTTTGCATGAGCAGACGCATAAGTGGGATGCTCATGCTTAGGATGGCGTCGTCTGCGCTTACCAGCCGTGTGCATTCCTCAAAACACTGAAGGACTTTACAAAGGTCTTTCAGCTTCGACCACTGCATGCCTGTCAACTCCATGTCTGCTCTCAAAGTGCCTGGCCGTGTATCCTCCCACAAATGCATTATGGCCTGCCTCTGCTCGCACAGCCGCTCCACCATGTGCAGGGTGGAGTTCCACCTTGTTGCAATGTCGATAATGAGGCGGTGGTTGGGAAGGTGGAGCAATCGCTGCAGCTTCTGCATACGAACGGAGTGTACAGGCGACCGGCGGATGTGCGCGCACAGTCTTCGCACCTTCTGGAGCAGGGCTGTTAACTCCGGATAATTTTTGAGGAAGCACTGCACCACCAGGTTCAAGGTGCGAGCCAAGCAAGGTATGTGGCTGAGTTTTGAAAGGGCTATGGCTGCCACAAAATTACGGCCGTTATCACTAACTACCTTGCCTGCCTCAAGATGTACACTGCCCAGCCATGACTCAGTTTGTCGCTTCAAGTACTCGGCCAGCACCTCGGCGGTGTGTCTGTCGCCCAAACACATCATCTGCAACACAGCCTGCTGACACTTTCCACTAGCTGCTCGATAGGGGGACACATCGTGTGCAACAATGGCAGCTGCAGATGGAGTGCTCGTACGACTGCGCTCTGTGGATGAGCTGTCGCTTCTGGAGGAGAAGGAGGAGGAGGAGGGTCGAACGCCTACAGCCAACTGTTTCCTATACCGTGGGCTAGGCAGCACTGTCCCACCACCGCTGTCCCCTGTGGACCCTGCATCCACCACATTAACCCAGTGCGCAGTGATGGACACGTAACGGCCCTGGCCATGCCGACTGGACCATGCATCAGTTGTGAGGTGCACCTTTCCGCTCACTGACTGCTTGAGTGCATGGACAATGCGGTCTTTCACATGATGGTGGAGGGCTGGGATGGCTTTGCGAGAGAAGAAGTGGCGACTGGGTAGGTCATAGCGTGGTACTGCATAGGCCATGAGTTCGCGGAAAGCTGTGCTTTCCACCAACCGAAAGGGCATCATCTCAAACGAGATTAGTTTGGCAATGTGGGCGTTCAAACCCAGTGTATGCAGATGAGAGACTGAGTACTTTCTTGACCTACTCATAGTGTCTGGGAGGGTGAGCTGGACTTGAGAGCTGCATATGGTGGAAGTAGCGGTGGACAGGGCGGACTGAGAGAGGGTTGATGATGGTGATGGAGTTGGTGTTCTTTCTGATGGCCTAGAATCAGTCTTTCGTTGATATAACAGTGGGATTCCCTGACTGCTGTGGCCTTGCAACGACACCTCAACATTTGCTGCTGTGCTAACCGGTGGGCTTACAGTGGGGGAAACAATGTAGCGTTGCTGACTACCTTCGTTGTGATCAGTTGCACATGTGGCACTTGAGGTTTGGTGTTGTGTCCACGCTTGCAAGTGCATGCTGGTTAAATGTCTAAGCATGCAACTGGTATTCAAATTTTTCAGATTTTTCCCTCGGCTAAAGGTCTTTGCGCACTTCTTACAGATAACCTTGGCCTGATCATGAGGATTTTGTTCAAAAAAGTGCCACACTGCACTCTTCCTACTTTGGCAGACATTTTGCGGCCTAGCACGCTGTGATCTTTTGACCCTCTGGACAAGCTGTCCAGCAACTCTTTTGATGTTTGGAACCTGTCTTTGGAGTGCTCCGGGCCTGCCAGATAACAGCTGTTGCGATGTCGATGTCTGCTGTGGATGCTCCTCATCTGAGCTATTGGAAGCAGCACCCTCTTCCCCCAATGGATGCCAATCTGGGTCAACAACTGGGTCATCCATCACCTCCTCTTCTATGTCATGTGCACCTTTCTCTGTGTCACCGTGTATGGTGGTATAGTGTGCGGGAAGGGGCACCTGAGTCTCATCAGGGTCAAAATCTGGCTCTGTACACTGCGAGGACAATGTAGTGCTCTGAGTGAATGTACCAGCAGAATCATCCATCAGCGGCTGTGCATCAGTGCACTCCATGTCAGATTCATCTTGGCCTGGGTAATTCACCATTTGACTTGATAATCCAGGCATGGTATGTGAAAACAGCTCCATGGAGTAATCAGTAGTATGGCCTGCATCATCCTTCAATCTTGGTTGGGGTGAAGGACACAAGGAAAGGTGTGGTTCATGAACATGAGCCTCCAATGACGACTCAGTGCTTTTACTTTTTACAACTGAAGAAGAGGAGGCGATAGAGCTGGAGGCTGAGTCAGCAATGTAAGACAAAACTTTTTCCTGATGCTTTGCCTTTAAAAGCGGTTTGCCAACTCCTAGAAAACTAAGCGTTCGAGTCCTTATGTAGCCAGACGATGACGCAGGGTCAGCACCTCCTGCATTCGGTCCTATTTTGCTCTTGCCACTACCATCAGATCCACCACCAACACCATCATTACCAGCTGCCAACCCCCGCCCAATTCCACGGCCTCTTCCACCAGCCTTCCTCATTTTTGGTAGAAATGTAGACAAAATCCAACAAACTATATAGTAATGTAAAACAAGGTACAAGGTGTCTATAGGACAGGGGAGTTTTAGAATTTCTGCACACACTTGTGGACAGTGGACACTTGTGGATTGTGTGCGGCCCACTGATATCTGAGCGCTATGTGACACGCTCGATGGCACAGCTGCCTGTGACCAAAGTGACGAGAGGATAATGGAGATTTTGAATCTCTGCGTACACTTTTGGACACTGGACACTTGTGGATTGTGTGCGGCCCACTGATATCTGAGCGCTATGTGACACGCTCGATGGCACAGCTGCCTGTGACCAAAGTGACGAGAGGATAATGGAGATTTTGAATCTCTGCGTACACTTTTGGACACTGGACACTTGTGGATTGTGTGCGGCCCACTGATATCTGAGCGCTATGTGACACGCTCGATGGCACAGCTGCCTGTGACCAAAGTGACGAGAGGATAATGGAGATTTTGAATCTCTGCGTACACTTTTGGACACTGGACACTTGTGGATTGTGTGCGGCCCACTGATATCTGAGCGCTATGTGACACGCTCGATGGCACAGCTGCCTGTGACCAAAGTGACGAGAGGATAATGGAGATTTTGAATCTCTGCGTACACTTGTGGACAGTGGACACTTGTGGATTGTGTGCGGCCCACTGATATCTGAGCGCTATGTGACACGCTCGATGGCACAGCTGCCTGTGACCAAAGTGACGAGAGGATAATGGAGATTTTGAATCTCTGCGTACACTTTTGGACACTGGACACTTGTGGATTGTGTGCGGCCCACTGATATCTGAGCGCTATGTGACACGCTCGATGGCACAGCTGCCTGTGACCAAAGTGACGAGAGGATAATGGAGATTTTGAATCTCTGCGTACACTTGTGGACAGTGGACACTTGTGGATTGTGTGCGGCCCACTGATATCTGAGCGCTATGTGACACACTCGATGGCACAGCTGCCTGTGACCAAAGTGACGAGAGGATAATGGAGATTTTGAATCTCTGCGTACACTTGTGGACAGTGGACACTTGTGGATTGTGTGCGGCCCACTGATATCTGAGCGCTATGTGACACGCTCGATGGCACAGCTGCCTGTGACCAAAGTGACGAGAGGATAATGGAGATTTTGAATCTCTGCGTACACTTTTGGACACTGGACACTTGTGGATTGTGTGCGGCCCACTGATATCTGAGCGCTATGTGACACGCTCGATGGCACAGCTGCCTGTGACCAAAGTGACGAGAGGATAATGGAGATTTTGAATCTCTGCGTACACTTGTGGACAGTGGACACTTGTGGATTGTGTGCGGCCCACTGATGTCTGAGCGCTATGTGACACACTCGATGGCACAGCTGCCTGTGACCAAAGTGACGAGAGGATAATGGAGATTTTGAATCTCTGCGTACACTTTTGGACACTGGACACTTGTGGATTGTGTGCGGCCCACTGATATCTGAGCGCTATGTGACACGCTCGATGGCACAGCTGCCTGTGACCAAAGTGACGAGAGGATAATGGAGATTTTGAATCTCTGCGTACACTTGTGGACAGTGGACACTTGTGGATTGTGTGCGGCCCACTGATATCTGAGCGCTATGTGACACGCTCGATGGCACAGCTGCCTGTGACCAAAGTGACGAGAGGATAATGGAGATTTTGAATCTCTGCGTACACTTTTGGACACTGGACACTTGTGGATTGTGTGCGGCCCACTGATATCTGAGCGCTATGTGACACGCTCGATGGCACAGCTGCCTGTGACCAAAGTGACGAGAGGATAATGGAGATTTTGAATCTCTGCGTACACTTGTGGACACTGGACACTTGTGGATTGTGTGCGGCCCACTGATATCTGAGCGCTATGTGACACGCTCGATGGCACAGCTGCCTGTGACCAAAGTGACGAGAGGATAATGGAGATTTTGAATCTCTGCGTACACTTTTGGACACTGGACACTTGTGGATTGTGTGCGGCCCACTGATATCTGAGCGCTATGTGACACGCTCGATGGCACAGCTGCCTGTGACCAAAGTGACGAGAGGATAATGGAGATTTTGAATCTCTGCGTACACTTGTGGACAGTGGACACTTGTGGATTGTGTGCGGCCCACTGATATCTGAGCGCTATGTGACACGCTCGATGGCACAGCTGCTTGTGACCAAAGTGACGAGAGGATAAGGGAGATTGGATTGCTTTTAAAAAAGCAGTTTGCGGAGCAGTGGGTAAACAGCAATGCCAGCGTGTCAGGAAGCCTTAAAAGGCAGCCGAACAACCAACACCACTGATACACCACAATATAGCCTCCCCTTGCACTGCACACACAGTGACTTGTGTGTTGTGCAGGCCAAATCGCTAGCAGCAGAAGCAGTTTTTTTGTCTTCTTCCCTGCCTAACGCTCTCCCTACAGAATCAGCAGCAACCTCTCCCTATACTAAGATCGGCAGAAGTAAGATGGCGGTCGGCGTGCACGCCCTTTTATACCCCCTGTGACGCCCACCAAAGCAAGCCAATCACTTGCATGCCCTTCTGAAAGATGGTGGTGACCCGTGCCTATGTCATCACGTTGCCCACAGTGTCCGTGGATCCTGATTGGCTGAAAAAGAGCGCAAAACAAACTTTTGAAACGCGACTTTGGCGTGTAAGTCGCCGACCTCGTGGCCGACCTCATCCTAGGGTCGGGTTTCGTTTCATGAAACCCGACTTTGCCAAAAGTCGGCGACTTTTGAATTTTTTCGACCCGTCTCGCTCAACTCTACTCTCCACAACACAGGGATGAGGGCTTTGTCAGACCACTCCAGCTCGGAAGCCAGTGTCCGAAAACGAACGGCATACTGGCTGACTGAGAGGGATCCCTGAGTTAAAGCAAGAAGCTGAAGAGAGGTATCGTTCGTGACTCGTGGTCCCAGGAAAACCTGGTTGATGTTAAAAACTGAGCAGCAGTCTGAACCTCTGGGTCACCACGCTCCCACAGTGGCATGGCCCACTCCAACGCCCTGCCCGACAGAAGGAAAATAATAAACCCCACCTTAGCCTGTTCCGTAGGGAATCGTGCAGCCAGTAACTCCAGCTGGATAGAGCACTGGCTCACGAAACCCCTACAGGAGGCACAATCGCCAGAAAATTTATCGGGCAACGGGAGGCAGGAAACTGTCGGCGCAGGGGAGGACGTGGACATACATGAAACCCCCTCTCCGATCGCCTGTACAGCAGCCTCCGAAAACTTCGCCGCTGAGATAACACTCTCAAGAGTAGCCAACTGGCCCTCTAGCTGGCGAATGCACTGATGGAGTTGCTGCTGATCTGCCATTACTAGCCAGACCCTGGCACTAGTATAATGTTAGGAACGGTGGAACGCACTAAATAAAAATAAATAATAAAGTGCGTTTGCCACTCGGGGTCCACTGTGCAGTAGGTATTACGCCACTGCTAGGTAATGACGGACGAGCAGTAAGGCGGTATAATGCGCACGGGTTCAACTTCACCCGAAGTGCGCAAAGCGGGCTCTGTTCACACACAGAGGCGCCACAACATAAATATACAAAAACGCTGAGCCTGTTAGTGTCACAGACCACAGGGAAATGCACACACGGTATCTGGTCACAGGAGCAGGACCCAAGGCAGAGGAGCTGCGTCCGTCTAGACCTACCTTGTGTGTGGTGTCGCTACTGCGGACGCCAAGGAGGGCTGCAACTGCAGTGCGGCATAGGGCACAGCCGCTAGTCGACAAAGCTAGGAAGCAGGCGCAATGTCGGACGCTAGTGTAGAGGTTCGGTGTGCACAGTGGCCTAAGGCTTGCCACTGACTGGCGCTGACTGCTGCACTAATTCCCTATCCACATGCGTAATATCAGAGGGAAGGGGTTTCAAATGAGTCAGTCACCAGAGTCATACATCCGTCACCATTCACACATTTAGCTTGAAAAGTCTATACTAGCGCATGGCCGAACGGTCATGCGCGCTTTTTATAGCCGTGCGGAACCTTCCAGATCTCCGAGATGGACCAATGAGATCTGGAGCAGGACCTGGGCACATGACTCCCGATTTCCAATGGGAGAACGTCTCGTGAGCATGCCCAGTAGGAGCACAGAGGAACTTAGTCTCTGGATCGGTCGGCTGCAAAGTAATCTTCTCTGCAGTAGATAAACAGCAGGAGACCGCAGAATGTGAGGCTCTGGATTCCTGCAGAGCAGACGCAGAAACCTGACGCCAACAACAGACAGGTGGTTAGCAATTACCTGCCATTAAGTTCTTAGCTCCATACAAAAAATAAGCAAAGTCCAAGATAACTCCTCTAACAACACAGCTTTTCTAAGGCTTCATTCACACATCCATGAGACGTGTCCGAGTACTATCCGCTTTCTTTTTCTGACCCATAGAGTTTCATTCTTCCATACATACATTACATTTTATCTCCTATTTGTGAGACTCAGAAAATGTTCTATTCTCATCCATTTTGCAGATCAGACTAATTAAAGTATGTGGGAATTTGTGAGACATTGATGAAACCTTAAGAAGACATAGTTTGTACTTTAAATTTCCATGCGCGTTAAATCCAATTTTATATAAAACGTTGTTGAGTCAATTGATAAAATCAGTTCAGACATTCTATCTGCTTCAGTGACAAAAAGGATGAGAAAGAAATGAACTCAACTAAGATGACACTTAAGAAAAAAATCGGTTTGTAGCTCGGATGGTAACATTCAAATAGCTGTGTGAATCCAGCCTAGCATCTAAGAACTACCCGCACATGCGTTTCCATACTAGTATCATAACTCTCAGACAGACCTGCATTACTAGAACTTCCCTGGCTGGGATTCCTGTGTCAGTAGATCTTAAAGAGCTCCTCAAGTGAGCAACTAATTAGCTTCATTAGACACCTCAAACCCCTGACTGCCCTGAACATGGCGTGGAGCCTACTTTTCTCTTTCTACTTCAGCAACCACAAAATAATAAGGAAGGATGCAATCATAATAATGAGGAAGGATGCTAATGACCCTTGGCTCCAGCTCTGCTGTGAGCGTGATCCGAGTGTCAGTGCTCTGTGCTCCAATCCTGTTTCATGAAAGAATTACAGCATAGGTGCAAAGGAGACATAGAAAGTAATTTCTCCATCTCCTCTGCTGCTGGCGTTGGCGGGAATCGCACTGCACTCGGGTAATATCCAAGTACAGTGCGATCTTTCGCACGCACCCATAGACTTATGTGGGTACTCGCGATCCGAATTTGGCATGAAATTGCAGAATGGTGTGGTTTTATTCCCTCTGATTGTAATCCAATCGGTGAAGGAAAAAAACACTATTGAGAACAGAAGCATAGGATTAAATTGGGATGAATGCAATCTGATTTTGAATCTGCTTGCCTTCGTCCAATTAAATCGCAAGTGTGAGCGAGCCCTTTGAGATAAAATCCTACCTTAGGACTAAAGTTGATCGGATCGCTCCATGGTGAATCAAATTCAAGTCAAATTTCCACATCCTCACAATTTTGAATTGCATGCTATTCAATTGCCATGGATCAGCGGAAAAAAAAAATGTCTGGTGTTATTTAATTGACTCCTGAAAAGTCACAGAGTGAGCTAATGATGAGGCACAGATAGGACTTACAGCTCTCAAATCAGATGTTCCCACGCAGACCGTTAGTATAAAAGATGGGGACTGAACAAGAAATGCCATTTTATGCTTTTACAGCATAGGCATAGAGGTCAGAGCACACGGCTCAATCCACGCAGAGACAGAAGGCAGTAGTGTTGAAGAACATTGAGTCACATCAAAAGTGAGCGAGAGACACGTCAGGTGGCAGCAAGTCCAGTGAAAAGGAGTAAATATTCAAATTACACACATTTCTCATCCTTTTTGTGGTACAAAGTTTCAAATCTCTCTTTTTTATTCTGCCTTCTTCCCCATTCTCACTACAGACTTCTTCTTAGGCTATATTCATAATAAAACAGGCAAAATACAGTATTGGGGGAAGTCAAACCATTCCATACACCGATCCAAGACAATTGCATTACTTGAGATTCCCGCAAATACATTTGAACCAAATTGAAATTTTGTGGAAAAAATAAAGAAGCAGTCCCACCAAAATGTGTAGCCTGTTAAAATATTGCAATCATCTTATAGCACAAACAGTGACCATGTGATATTTCAGCTTTTATTTTTTAATAAATTTGCAAAAATTTCTACATTTCTGTTTTTTTTAGTTAAGATGGGGTGTACATTAATGAGAAAAAAATTGAACTTTTTTGAATTTACCAAATGGCTGCAATGAAACAGAGTGAAAAATGTAAAGGGGTCTGAATACTTTCCGTACCCACTGTAAATGCAGATAGCACTGGGTACTTAGCACAAGTAATTAATTTACAATGACCAATTGTTTTTGGGACTAAACTAGTCAAATCTTTAGCCTAAAACACACAATTAGTGGACATCAGTAGCTTATAAACTATAGAGCAGATTAATCTGCAATTCTTTTTGTGGATTACTGCAACTATTACATGAAATATTTTGTGCTTTACGTAGGAGTGATCCTCATTTTCTTTGTCATTTTTAGTACCTGCAGTATTAGGAAAGAAATTGTCACAGGCCAGGAGGTACCTTTGCATGACCAGTCGTAATAAAGTCTTGGGATAACTTTGATGTGTGTTTTAATGTCTCTTCTTCTGTTAAAAAAAGTTACTACTAAAATCTTGGTAACTATATGCTCTACAGAACCATATAAGCACAATATAAAGTTTTCATAATATCAAGGTTGAGGAAATGTGTAAAGGCTGATATTGAGAAAACTGAATCTTCTCAGTTGTCATATTATAATAAAAAAAAACAGTGAGGGAGATTTACTGAACAATTTGCACTGAAATAATTGTTTAGAAAAGCTGAGGGTATGTGTCCACAAGCAGAAATTGCTGCGGTTTTGACTCTGTGTATTCAGCATCAAAACCACATTGACCAGATGTTACAGCATGGTGGATGGGATTTCTAGAAATACCATGTCAACTAAGCGTGTTTGTGCGCCTGTGGATCACCCGCGAAGACGGACGTGTGGCACGTCTTTCAGGACCACAGCATGTCAACATCTCTTGCATGTCAATATAACCATCTTTTGTTGTTTTTTACAGTTTTTAAACTGCATGTGTATGTTTTTGATACTTTTTTTTAAGAAACTGATGTTGCTATATTAGTGATCCCTTTTGGCATGCATCTTTGTCTCTTCTTCACATGTGACTTGGTTGGCATGCTACAGGTTCATGCCCTTTATTGGGATGGTGCAGACTTCTTTGCTTGATTTTTCCTTACTATACTAGCAGCGTATCTGAAAAAATAACTTATTCATATGCAGATGAGGAGGCTTTGGTGCAACCTTGGTCATGGGAAAGGGTTTGGTGCATCATTATGACTCCTGATTTGCTTATTGGGGCCCTTCTCCTGTTTCTGATTCCAGGAGCGAGCACTGCCTGAATGCTGCCGGCGTGTGCGCGGTCGCATGCACATAGTAGTCGGGTGTGTTTTCCTCACTGTCTCCTTTTGTAGCGCCCTGCGTCTTTATCGCCACAAAAGGGTTAAATATGTACTGTTCTGTATGTGTTTTGTGAGCAATGGGAGTTATGCTTTCTTTACTAGAGACCACAACACACACACACAATTTGCCTCACTGCCTCACTTTTCTGAAGCTTAGAGCTTTGCATACATGCCCTAACTGGGAGGGGCCGAGTTGTTGTTTGAGTGAACAAAAAGGAGGAAGTACGCTCTTGGGAGCCATGATGACTTGTGATCCCTCCAGGAGTAAAGCTAATAAGAAGCATCAGGTAATCAGCCCCTAGGCCATCCATGCTTTCAGAGCAGGGTGGTAAGCTGAGAGACTGTGTGAGTTTATACAGTTGTGGCCAAAAGTATTGACACCCCTGCAATTCTGTCAGATAATACTCAGTTTCTTCCTGAAAATGATAGCAAACACAAATTCTTTGGTATTATTACCTTCATTTAATTTGTCTTGAATGAAAAAACACAAAAGAGAATGAAGCAAAAAGCAAAACATTGATCATTTCACACAAAACTCCAAAAATGGGCCAGACAAAAGTATTGGCACCCTCAGCCTAATACTTGGTTGCACAACCTTTAGCCAAAATAACTGCGACCAACCGCTTCCGGTAACCATCAATGAGTTTCTTACAATGCTCTGCTGGAATTTTAGACCATTCTTCTTTGGTAAACTGCTCCAGGTCCCTGATATTTGAAGGGTGCCTTCTCCAAACTGCCATTTTTAGATCTCTCCACAGGTGTTCTATGGGATTCAGGTCTGGACTCATTGCTGGCCACCTTAGAAGTCTCCAGTGCTTTCTCTCAAACCATTTTCTAGTGCTTTTTGAAGTGTGTTTTGGGTCATTGTCCTGCTGGAAGACCCATGACCTCTGAGGGAGACCCAGCTTTCTCACACTGGACCCTACATTATGCTGCAAAATTTGTTGGTAGTCTTCTGACTTCATAATGCCATGCACACGGTCAAGCAGTCCAGTGCCAGAGGCAGCAAAGCAACCCCAAAACATCAGGGAACCTCCGCCATGTTTGACTGTAGGGACCGTGTTCTTTTCTTTGAATGCCTCTTTTTTTCTCCTGTAAACTCTATGTTGATGCCTTTGCCCAAAAAGCTCTACTTTTGTCTCATCTGACCAGAGAACCTTCTTCCAAAACATTTTAGGCTTTTTCAGGTAAGTTTTGGCAAACTCCAGCCTGGCTGCTTTTTTATGTCTCGGGGTAAGAAGTGGGGTCTTCCTGGGTCTCCTTTTCATTTAGACGCCGACGGATATTACGGATTGACACTGTTGTACCCTCGGACTGCAGGGCAGCTTGAATTTGTTTGGATGTTAGTCGAGGTTCTTTATCCAACATCCGCACAATCTCACAATCTTGCGTTGAAATCTCTTGTCAATTTTTCTTTTCAGTCCACATCTAGGGAGGTTAGCCACAGTGCCATGGGCTTTAAACTTCTTGATGACACTGCGCACGGTAGACACAGGAACATTCAGGTCTTTGGAGATGGACTTGTAGCCTTGAGATTGCTCATGCTTCCTCACAATTTGGTTTCTCAAGTCCTCAGACAGTTCTCTGGTCTTCTTTCTTTTCTCCATGCTCAATGTGGTACACACAAGGACACAGGACAGAGGTTGAGTCAATTTTAATCCATGTCAACTGGCTGCAAGTGTGATTTAGTTATTGCCAACACCTGTTAGGTGCCACAAGTAAGTTACAGGTGCTGTTAATTACACAAATTAGAGAAGAATCACATGATTTTTCGAACAGTGCCAATACTTTTGTCCACCCTCTTTTTTATGTTTGGTGTGGAATTATATACAATTTGGCTTTAGGACAATTCTTTTTGTGTTTTTTCATTTAAGACAAATTAAATGAAGATAATAATACCAAAGAATTTGTGTTTGCAATCATTTTCAGGAAGAAAATGAGTATTATCTGACAGAATTGCAGGGGTGTCAATACTTTTGGCCACAACTGTACAACCAACAGCGCAGTGTTTTCCCTGGAATTACAGCAGCAAACCTGGATCAGTGAGGATTGTACAAGAAGGATTGTGAGCTTCACAAAGGATCCAAGCTGCAAGTTGCCAGCAGAGAAATACACAGTGAGTAGAGGCTAAACTAGAAGTTCTAAACTTTGGGAAGCCTTGGTTCCTGAAGGGATTAGAATAGCAGGAAGCTTACACTGAGTCACAGCAGAGAGGGAAAGATAACTCCTATTCTCCAGAGCAGATTGTAACCTGGTGAGAGTTGTAATATCTCCTCTGAACTGCACCTGAACTACAGTAAATAATAAAGTGACTTTTCTTGTCTCCTGCCTTATTACTCCGTGCCTTTTACTTCCATCACAATCTCTGGGGTCACTGCCATCACCATCTACTCCCCCAGGGATCATCTGCAATGCCGGCTATACTACAGTCGAACACTCCAACTGGCATCACGTATCACTACATAAACTTTATCCCTAATCAATATTCCCCTTTTACATGACCTCCTGAGGCCACGGACCGGTTCACTGCCACTGTGACATTTCCCATTGAAGCTAATGGGCTCGGTATCGAGTATCCCACGGCCTCTGGGGCACATCACTTTCTTCTGATGCCGCTCACTACACTAATACACCCGGCAGTGCAGTGAGCGGCGCCAGAAGAAAGGAGAAGGGAGGAGAACGTATGTGGCTACTGTGTGCACACATGGTTGCCCAGCATTCAGACAGTGCTTGCTCTGGAAAACATAAGCTGGCGAAGGGTTCCAACAAGCAAATCCGGGGTCATAATGATGCAGCAAAACCTAGGCCACACCAAGGGTGCACGGAAGCCTCCTCACTTTCATATGAACAAAAGTTACTTTCTCAGACATTCTACAGTGTGCAATGCTAGTATAGTTTATTATAGGGCCTGTCTCCTACAACACTTAATAGCCCATTTAAAATACATTTTGGGGGTGACAGACTCATTTTAACAAGTATCTCAAACTTTCTGAGGTGTTGGAAAAAAGCAGTTTTGGGTTGCAGATTTTAGGGAACATGTATTCCAGTCTTGAAATTCTGTAAAGAGATGAAAAATGTCTAAAATATCTAGGGATTTGCACAAAATTTATCATGAGCATGATTTTATATTTTTATATTCCAACTCCTACCATAACTCCATACTTTACCACAATTGGTTAATTTCCACGGTTCAGTTCAGTTTCACTATAATGCAAATTTTAAAAAAAAAACAAGGAATCTTAAGTCTTTTTTCTATTACTACGTTTTGGATGGTGTCTACCCCTGGATTTGATGCAAAATAGTCCTTGGTAGAAATGAGCGAATTTATATCAGTGGAGTTTAATTTTGCTTGAATTTTACAAAAATCTGCATTTGCTAAAGTTCGTACTTTTTGTAATTTGCTTCTACCATGCAGTCCTCGCCACATTCTCTGATATTGCTGGAATCTTCGGGCTTCTCGCACTGTGCCGGACTTTCAGATGTCTGGGGAACATAGGCCGAGTGTAACGATTTCTTTTATTTTTACATATTACTTTCATTATGTGCATAACTAGGGACATTAAATTTGTGGAGACTAAATTCCGAACAAAATACGCGCAAACAGTAGAATTCGAATTTTGCCTGATCTGCTAATCCCTAGTCCTCGGTCAACACAGAGAAGAACTAAAACAGGTTTAGCCTATTGCCCTTTCCTAGATAAATATAGTAAACCTTTTTAAAAACTGGTTCATTCAGGAGCAGCTGGGGTGGAAATATTAGGAGCCAGAATAATCTCCTTAGCTGCTACAGCATGTGGAGCCAAGGCTTCATAAGATGTAATTCTATAGTTTAAATATGTTTAAAGAGACAGAGAAGTTTTTTGAGAGAACATCTGAATGTAATCATATATGGCATGAATCATTTGTCATTTGCTGGTATTTTATTTTTTTATTGTAACTTCTAAAAATTTGAGAAAAAAACTAAACAAATTTCTGTTGCGACAGAATATACATCCAAGCACAATGTTGCACACAGTCATCCTTATGTTGCTTTATCTGTCCTCAGCACAAATGCTTTTAATTATAGATGAAACAATACAAGTCATCAAAGCAATGACTTATAGAACTAGAACGAAACCAAAAAAAATATCAGAACATGAAATAATAACTCTCTTTAAAACTAGTACAAAATGCCAATGTAAAATAAGACAGCATGATAACTAAACAATTATGTTAGAACCAATGCAGGGTACAGTCAGAAAGTGCTGTTGGAGGCTGGTAAATCAATTTCTGTGGTAACAGCTTCTCCAGACTTTCTCCCGATGCATATACTAAAAAAAAAATAGAGAAAAAAAACTTTGTAGAAAAAATCCAGCTCACCGCAGTAGAATCCAATGGTCGTGCACGGAAAGAAGTTCGTGTTAGCAGCAAACGAGCAGTATCAAAGAAGGGAAGGTATCCAGCAACAGATCCATCGGTGAATAATTATTTAAAAACGAAAATCTCCAATGTATAACATGGCCAAAACCATGGTACAAAACCACTAGCTTAGGAAAAGGCAAGCAACCTGGGAAACTCATGGCCCTACGCGTTTCAAAACTGGTTCCCAATCATAGTTCATGGTTTTTGGCCATGTTATGCATTGGAGAGTTTTGTTTTTAAATATATCAGACTCGTTGATTTTGTAGTGGAGCAGCCTTCTTTTTCTTTCTGGCTTATAATGATTGTGTTCGTACATATGGTGCTATGATTAGGCATATGCAATTCTATTTATTTGCATTTTTCTGAATGTTGGCATTAGAAGTGAACACATTGTTCATATTATTATCAGTGTGCTTTTTTCCCTCTTTCTTTGGAGCCTTGTTTAGTCAATTGTACTAGCTGTCAGGGGTTTGGTGTGGGTTAGTTATTGCCACATCATGGACATAACTAGATGACTTTTCATCCATTGTCTTTAAATGTTTTTATTGAGCTTTGTTGTGTTTTTTTCTGCATGTGTTGTCATTGTTCAATAAAATGTAAAACTTTTTGCCTTTTATGAATTGTGGGTGTTCCCAAGGTTCTATGCATGCTTCTTTGCTCTTCTGTTTCCTTCCACATTCATTATTAGCATGTGGAGCGCCCCACAGGGCCTTAGGTTACTCGGTACCGGGCCTGGTCAGGTTCTTTAAAGGGGATGTCATGGTCACAATGACCCGGTCCGTGGCCCTGGGCGCCCAGTAAAAATAGAGAATAGTTATGTGGTGTTTAATCGTGATGCCACCCGTGGTGTTCGGCAATGGGTGGCCGACGTTGTGGTTTTGGTCCACTGGGGCTGACAGTGATGCAGCAAAGATGATTCAGCTCCCCACGGTTATAGCAGGGCCCCAGGGCAAATATTTTTGATTGTTCAGATGGTGGTGAACATTGGGGTACAGAGAATAACTGAAGGACACAGAGAGGTGCAGTTTTCTTTACCTTTTACTTAAAAGTAGTTGCAATCTGGGGTACCACATACAGATGATGGATTGAGTTTGGCTCACCTGGAGGCATTCAGGGGATCCACCCTGCCAGGTGTGGTTGTGGACATTCCTTCTGCGCTCTCTTTTTGGGTCCCTGCTGCTTGTAGCTAAGCTGCGGCCCTCTCCTGCGTGATGATTGCTAACCTGTATGGCAGACAGCGTGAGCCTATATCACGGGTACTGTCCTATTCACTGTCAGCCCCGGGCTCTTGGTCTGCTGCCGTGCCTTCAGGTGTTTAGTGTGGCCAAGGAACTTGCAGTCCCCTGCACTCCATATTCGGCTGTCAGGGTGTACAGTTCCTGCCCAGCCAAGGACTCTTGCGTCCCTTTTTATCAGCAATTTTAGTTCCCCAGAGCCCTTGTCTCTGCTCCTGTCTCTTCCCTCTCCACAGACCAAATCTAACTGTCTTGTCATGAGCTCCAACTGCTCTTGTTTCCATGACAACTCTCTTGTTTACTCTCTCAGCTGTCTTCTTACAGACTCACTAACCCCACCTGCTGGCGAGAATTTATAAGGAAGCTCCCCTTTCTGACCTGCAGTAGGAATTGTCATGTACACTGTGTTACCTGGCATGGGAACCCCCCTCCTGCCTCCAGGCATGACATCACCTCTTAGAGGGAGGCAATGTCACTGTGGCAACCGGACTCTGGGGTGCCACACATGCTTTTGGAGAACCCCTAAGTTATAATACGTTGCAGTGGTGCCCTCCATCTCTTCTATATACAGCAGTACAGAAAATATCATAGAAATAGAAAGCAGTAAAGTGTAGTAAAGATAAAGGACAGTACAATACATGCCAATCATCATATGCACTTTTATAATACAACAACCAAAGATTAGCTCTTTATTACTCAATATAGTTTGCTAATACAAATATTTACTAGTAAAATATGAAAATATTATAAGCTACATCCATTGTAACTTCAGAGGCCACTGAAGTTTCTTCATTAATCTATATCATCTCCCTACGATATCTATACAGCAAAAAAAAAGTAAAGTCGAAAGCACAATCCCTTCTCTACTTGTGGTAGGGTGAAAAAAGAGTAGACCTCTTGGTTCATCATAACACAGCAAATGGAAAGGATCAGATTTGGAGAACCGTCATTCTTTCAATTTATTATCTTGGTTTCTGTGTCTAGCACTCAATGGGGAGAAATTACAGAAGTAGAAGCTCAAGGTTATAGGAGGTGCCAAACTTATTAAGAAGCCCATAACTATTGATAATATTGGTGTATCATGGTAAACAAAATTTGTTAAAGGAAAACAAGATTTAAAATTGAAAAAAATTGAATGCTGGGAAATGATAAAAAAAGTGCATTATTTTTGCATGTTTGCTCCAGTTTATTGGTGTTAATTGCCTCCTGCTCACTTCTTTTCTTGACTGGGAGACAACAGTGTGGCACAAGTTTAGAAAAAGTATCACAGTTAAGTATATTTATATCCTATCACTGTAAGGCTACTTTCACACATCAGGTTTTCGGCGTCAGGCGCGATCCGGCGTCGTGCCGGAATGCCGGATCCGGCAAATGTTTTGTAAAACCTGATGTGCCGGATCCGGTTTTCTGCCGGATCCGTCTTGTTCTTGACAGACAAAACCGGATCCGTCTCATCCGGTTCATCCGTTTTTCTATCCGTTTTTCGACGGATTACGCCGGATCTGGTTTTTAAAATTGACCCTTGTGGCCTTCCGAACGGGATTGGCTACTGGAAAACTATATATAGCATGTTCCTACAGCCCTTCTTTGACAGGTTGTAGAGGAGAAAGTGCAGGTTGGAGAGAAGAGCAAGTTACTGGCGAAGATGGATGTTGTCATTGGAAATATTACCACTAGAATTTCTGTGACGGTTTCAGTAATGAAGGACAATTTTGCACTATACTTTATGTCACCTCAAGGCAGAGTACACTGGCAGGATGACAGAGTGTGAAAGATTTGTGCCCTAACCAAACTTGTGTACCTTCTGGACCAACAGTATATACCTTTGCCAACCAAAGTTGGCTATCTTGTCATGGTCTTACTATTTTTAGCTTTAGGCCACAGGTGTGTACCTGGTTGTGTTTTATGCAAAGTATTTCACCTTTTAACAAAAGTTGTGTACATTGTTAGGAAATCACCAACAATAAACACAACTTTTCAGGTGAAATACTTTGCTTCAAACACAACCAGGAACACAACTGTGGCAAAAAGCTAAAATTTACCCACAGTTATATACCTGGTTTTGAATACCTTTTTACCTTTTAAATACCCTGTATTTAACCTTTTTTTTAAACATATTTCGCCGCAGAAAGAAATGACAGACAACCAGTGTAAACAATAATTTAACTTTTATTTAAAATATTTTTTTTTGTGTAAACTATTTTTAAAGTTAAAAAAACTTTTTTAATAAAGGTTTGAAACCAACCAAATTGGCATTTTTATTACAAAAAAACATTATAACTCGGTGTAGTGTGGGGTGGAAATACTGCTGAAGGGGCTGCGGGACACTTCGACAATGGGAGTGTGGAGAGAGGACTGGGATCGTGGTGGGGAAGGAACAGTTAGAGGTGATGGTGTGGAAAAAGCTACAGAATGGGTGGACATGTGGGAGGCAGAAGAGGTGGTGGGCGGTGGAGTGGAGGGTTGGGCAGGGACTGTAGGAGCAGATGATGTTGATGGAAAGTTGTATGGGGAAGGAGTTTGGTACGGGGAAGGAGTATGGTACGGGGAAGGAGTTTGGTACGGGGCAGGTTACTGGAAGTGGGGAGATGTCTGGTACTGGGGAGGTTGCTGGTACTGGGAAGGTTGCTGGTACTGGTGAGGTTGCTGGTATGTAATAGGAGGGGGAGGATGGAAAGTGGCTGGAGGGGGTGCAGATGTAATAGGAGGGGGAGGATGGAAAGTGGCTGGAGGGGGTGCAGATGTAATAGGAGGGGGAGGATGGAAAGTGGCTGGAGGGGGTGCAGGTGGAGGAACTACAGTGGTGGGAGGTGGAGGTTGGGAGGTAACCTGCTGTAGAGCACCGTGGCACGAATGCATTACATGCATCTGCTGGTTAGGAGATAGTGTTGCCATGCGCTCCACAACAGACCTGAAAAAGGTGTGGTTTGGCGAAGATCTTGCTTCTGAATGCATGGTTTGCAGAAGTGTCTTCACCTCCAGAATGCTGGAGTTGATCTGCTGAAAGCCTGCGGAGATTTGCTCTGACAAGACTTTTAGACAGTTCTGGAAAGATGCATTCAGATGCAAGAACTGTGGCGCATAACTCTTTTCCTGACCCCTCTGCCGCTGCCGCCCAGTACCCGCAGGTGTACTAGAGGTGGCAGGGGCAGAAGGGTGGAGTAAAGGGAAAGCGATCTCCTCACCAGCAGCTTCATGTAATGTAGGCGGCCACGATGCTCCTGTGCTGGTGGATGGGACAGATGGGTCGAATGTGTGGGAAGGCTGGGAAGGTGCAGATGTACCGGGGCGGTCGAAGTGTCCCTCGGTGCCGGTCTCCTCAGGGATCGCCTCAGAAGGGTCCAATCGTGCAGGCTCCCGAGTGCTGCTCACCGTGCTGTGGAATAAAGAGAAAAAAAAACAATTAAAATACTGACATGGTATGGCCCTGGCTGAAAAAAAAAAGTTACATCTAACATTTTTTTTCACATGTGGTGTGTAATATTTACCTTCTAGTGACCATTGTTTCCTGGAGGAACGACAGGGCTTGTGCGTACTTGTACTTGCTCCTGCGTCCTCCAGATCCACTCGGGGCCCGCATCTCTTTATTGAACTCCTTCTTGAAACGATCCCTCACAGACCGCCACCGATTCACAATTCTGTTCCCTGAAACGAGAAAGGAGTGGTTAGTATACAACATCAGTGTTTCACAAACTCCAGTCCTCATGGTCCCCAGGGGTCATGTTTTCAGGATTTCCATAGTAAATAGAAATCCTGAACACATGATCCGTGGTGACCACGAGGACTGGAGTTCGGGAAACACTGGTTTACATCAAGCAACCGGTACTGTATATACTTACGCTCTTTAATCTGGGCCCGAACATCGAGGTCCTCCCAGCAGCCCACAAGGAGCGAACAGATTTCCTCCCAGAGTCGTCGGGTAACGATAAGGTCAGCGTGGCGGCGGTCAGCCATATTCCAGAGCGGCTCCCTTTCTCTGACGAGATCGATGAGGTGGTCCACATCGAGTCCTCCATCCTCACCGACAGAGTCGGGAGCACGCTGTGAAGGCTGTTAAAGAAAAAGACAAAAATAACATAATTAGCCTCCACAAAAGAAATGAAATAAAAAGTGCAAAAAAACAAAGCAAAAATATTTATACTTACACGCTGGTGACCGCCGCGTTGCTGTCGCCGACGACCCTGGGAGGCACTGCGAGGACCTCTTGGCCGAGCACCAGATTGGGAAGACTAGAGAAGAAAACAAAAAATGTTATGTCTTTGGATGTAGGCATTTGTTTGCTGTGTGTGGTCTGCAGAACATTGTTTTCTATGTGTTGTGTGTAGTGTGATGTTGTGTTTCTGCGTTTGATGCAAAAAACTTACCAATTGTGAGCCCACTCCAGGTGTCTGTCCACCCCTTCCTTCTTCTTCTGGGAGCTCCTCTTCATCTTGTGAATCCTGTTTTGAAATAAAAGGCAATGAATAGACATATATTACAGAGATGATGGATTTTGGAAATAAAAACTTACCGTCAAACGCTGACGATGCGAGGGAGGGCTCCCAGAAGATGATGTGCTGTCTTCCTGGTGGCCACACTCCATGCCTGTGGGTGGTGTTCCAGCTGCTGCCATTGCTGCTGCTGCTGCATCTATTGGGCGGCTGTTGAATAAAGAGAAACAAAGGGCCAATGAATATCTTGATATTCAATAGCCCTAGTTTGGAGGAATGGGGGATTTGATAATTACCGTCTCTCATCTGCTGCTGGCCTCCCCTCCTCAGCATGTTCCATTTGCTGCTCCATTTGGGGTGGTGGTGGTGCTGATGGTGCTGCAGTGGTCTCCTGCATTCTCCTGCTGCGCTTGGTTGCTTTCTTGGGTGGCATGTTGGGTGTGGCTGTGGGTCCCACTGTCTTGCTTTTATATATGTCTTGTGGGCAGAGCTACTGAGCATGCTCAGACCAAAAAAACCGGATCCGGCCACCGGATCCGGCTTTCGCCAGATCAGGCGCATTGCGGCGCTCATAGGCTTTCATTGTGTGAAAAAGACGGACGCGCCGGATCCGGCGTGTCCGGCTTTTTCGCCGGAGACAAAAAACGTTACAGTAGCCGTTTTTTCCAGACGCCGGATCGCGACACATTGCCGGATCCGGCGAAAACCGGATGAAACGCATGGCCATCCGGCGCGATCCGGCGCAAATGCAAGTCAATGGGGGGGAAACCGGATCCGGCATTGCATTTCGCCGGATCCGGTTTCTGTCAAAAGCACCGGATCGCGCCTGACAGCGAAAACCTGATGTGTGAAAGAGGCCTTAGTGAAGTCTTCTGTGGGTGACGTCTTCTCTTGAAGCCAGAGGGGAGATAAATGGTTGATACCCAGAGAAGATTTCTTCTTATATATTTCCAAATTTCAGTTGCAATATGAGATGAAATAAACATTTCTGGGATTTTTAAGAGAATTACATATATCGCTAGTGTGGCGCCCCTGAGGGTTCAGTCGCCACAGAGGTACTACACCTCCTCATGAGGTGTGGTACCCCACCATTCAGGTAAGGTGGAGACACCTGACCACACTCCAACACCTGCATCCCACACAACATAATAGTGTAGCAAAGCACCTTTGGTGGCTCCCTGCTTGGAACACGAAGAGTGCTGGGAGGTGGGTGGATCTTAGTCTGCACCAAAAGAGTGGGAAGATATTAGGAGTCAGGCAGTCTGACAGACAAGTCAGAGAGGGAAGATCCCCTGAGTGGGATGGATTGAAGGAAGTGCTGCAGCAGACTTCAGTGACCTGAGTCTGCTGGCACAGGAAAGAGATATTCAGAAAGCCTATTTCTCCATAAGAAAGATAGATTTGTACTGAACGTAAGGAGAAGAAGAGAACTAAGGACTAGGGTTAGAGCAGAGCCCTTCCTCAAGTTCTAAGCGCATGGCCAGGGTCCGGTCCCCGAGGTTGTATGGATACTAATGGTCCTACAGCAGACACCGGAGGAATAGAAGTTGTCACCACTTTATTCCCACACAAGACTTGGGGGCACAACAGCAACGTGAGTGAGCCAGGATTCGGTAGCAAGGAGTCCCCGAAGCAGGCTATAGCTGTCTGCCGTACAAATAGAGTTCTAAGAACATCAGAAAGGAGGAACTCCAGTGTAACTCAGTACTGTGGGTACTTCACTACGAGCGCTAAGGAGGGAGACGTTCAGGAAAGGTACATGTTGGCGGAGTGTTGGAATGGAGTACTTCATCTTGCCTGGAAGTTGGCTGAGCTCCTGACCTGGAGGACACTGCACGGATGCGGGCACCTGTATGCACAACAGACTGTGAGTAAAGCTTTGGAACTACATGCCCTGGTGTCCTCCACCTATTCCTGCGCCAGCACACTCAGCACTGCTACATCGCTGTGCCTGACACTGCACCATCTACGTCTCCTCCCTATCTCCTCACCAACACTGCCCTGGGACTACTGCCCTACCTGTGAAGGGCCACAACATCATTGCTGCACCACACCATCTGTCCCAGAGGATCTGTCTGCAGCATCGGCTTAACATCTTCATTGCCGAACACCACAGGTGGCGTCACGAACTATTCACTCATAAACTTTAATCATCATCCACACGTTCAAACATCCTCCCTTTTACAATGGATGCCCAGGGACACGGACCGGGTCACAGCTGCCGTGACATCTCCCATTGAAACTCAAAGGGCCCGGCTCCGAGTACCCCGTCGCCCTGGGTGCGAGGGCGATCCACTAGTGTTTGCTAAGATGAAGATCATGTTAGTTCTATTTCTGGCATAAAAATATAATTTAGTAATAATAATTAGTTTGCATGAATAAAAGACTACAAAAACAGAATTTATTCATGACAAATATTTACCTAAACACATTGGCCCCTATTCGTCATTACATTCTGCACTTATTTTCTGTCTAGTTTTGTGACTTTTTTTGTTTGAACCCAATTAATTGCCCCCCCCCCAAGATGATGATTCGCTTAATGGAAAGGACTTCACTTCGGTGTTAGAAGCAGGGACAGACGCCAACGGCAGTGACCGAAGCTGCGATTATCTATCTCTTAATCACCTCTACTGAACCAGGATTACGTCAGAGGACGGCAGTCACTGCTGTGTAAAGTGACTGCAGCACCACACTCTGATGACCTCCTTTTTTATGGGATGGCAGAAAAGCGAGTGCAGCCCCAGCTTCCTGAGACATCCTGTTTGAGACTCCTCTCAAATGAAATGTCATAGGGATTGAAGTAAAAAAAACACATACAGGACATAGCAGGATAAGGAGAAGTGTAGGGAAATCAATACAGCCAATCGCAAAAGTGGTTAGGGCTTTAAGATAGATATTTATGAAGGGCTTTATAAGTATCGGATCACCACTTTAAGTTCCTGCTAGAAAGCTGTACAGCTGGGATCCATCCTTGGTGTTGTTTGAGGCACAGCTAGGAAAAGATCACACACAGAAGACTCCTGAAAAGAAAACTGAAATTTCTCATTCTTTTTAATTCGCTCTCGGCTTCTACTTCAAAACCTCATAAAAGATCCTGAATGTGAAAACCCAGCCTAAGTCATTGATAGCACTTTCATGTTCATGATTGTTACTTATTCATTTCTTTATACTTGCCACATCACACCAAGTAATTTTATGTTTAATGTGACATCCAGTGTTAGGGTGTTATAGGATATCCAAGAAGTAGCATTTCTCCTTGCGGAGAATGACATGCTAAGCATGTCGAGGTGAGGAGACTTAAGGCCGCAATGCCGCAATTTGCAAATTGAGATTCTGGTTTTGGCTTTTATCCTAAGTTATGTAACAAGGCTCGTTAAAGGGTCAACATTGATTTCAAGGATTGCTACTTCCAATAGGTGGCACTAGAGTTCTAGTCCTCTTCCTCTCTGAAGAGAAAATTTGCATAATTGGTATTTTAGGATGTAATGTATTTTTTGCAGATTTTTTGTCTGGACTTTTGGATGTAAAATCTGCAATGGAATACTATTCTAGCAAAGTGGATGAGATTTTTTAATCTTATCCGTACATCGTTTTTATTTTAAGGCTGGAGATTGAACTGTTTTGTGGAATTTTCAATCCTCATCATGTCAATTTTGCCTGCACAAATAAAATGGATTTATTGTGGATTTTCCTCACAGGCAAAAATGAATGACTAAAATCTGCAATAAATATGGAACGCAGTGAAGTTTGCTATGAGATGAAAACGTTCCTGCTCAGTCAGAGGCAGTAGTAGTTACATGGGATGGAACAGCAACACAGGAGGCTGTGATGAGCTGAGACGGGAGAATCGCATACTGAACTGACAAACTTTTTTTATTTAACACTTTACCAACATAGTACATACTGATTTGTCTTATAATGGGTGCCTGTGTATGGAGCGGACTATATAAAAATTGGAATCAACTACTGATGTGCTTGTATAAGGTGTGATCCGAGCATGGTCAGGTGCAAATCGAGTGTCTTAGGCATGCTCGATAGCCGCAACACATGCAGGGATTGCCTAATAAACAGGCAATCACTGCATGTGTTGCAGCTGTCGAACAGCCACGAGACATGCAGTCGCGGGGACTCCTATTGTCCCCCATCAAAAATAAAGATAATGAAAAGACAACTAAAATATACATATTTGGCATCGCCACGTTCAGAAAAGTGCGATCTATCAAAATGTAAAAATAATTAACCCGATCGGTAAACACCATAAATTAAAAAAATTAAAGAATGGGAAAATTACTTTTTTGTAAAGCAATGCAAGAGCACAATAGGGTAGATAATAAAGCTGCAATTTTATCTGTTACTACTTGTGTTATAACTCCAAAGCGTGTAGAAACACTTCAGATCCGGTTACCTTTAAAATTACTTTCTTTGGAGGCTGCAATGCCACAAAACATATTGCCACAAGCACTCAGAATGTCATATATATTTCAAAATGGTGTCAATAAAAACGTTGTCTTGACCCGCCAAAAATAAGCATCACACAGCTCCATCGACTGAAAATTGAAAATGGCAACACAACCCCCCAAATTATTTTTAACCCCTTTACCCCCAAGGGTGGTTTGCAAGTTAATGACCAGATGAATTTTTACATTTCTGACCACTGTCCCTTTAAGACAGGGGTGGGGAATCTTTTTTCTGCCGAGAGCCATTTGGAATTTTATAATAGCGTTCGGGGGCCGTATAAAATTATTAATAATGATAAGCGAGTATTCTCATTGCTCGGATTTTCCCGAGCATGCTTGGGTGTCCTCTGAGTATTTAGTTTGTCGATGCATTTGCATGATTTGCGGCTGCTGGACAGCCTGAATACATGTGGGGATTCCATAACAAACAAGTATTCCTCACATGTATTCAGGTTGTCCAGCAGCCATAAATCATGCAGCTGAGGTGACGAAAACTAAATCTCCGAGCACGCCAAAATACTCGGAGGACACCCGAGCAACGGGCCTGAGGTACCGTTATTACCCTGCACACTGCAGCCGTCTTCCCACTGTAGTCATCTCCCCAGTGCAGCCATCTCCTCAGTGCAGCCATTTCCTCAGTGCCCCCGCTTCCCAAGTACACCCATTTCCCAAGTGCAGCCATCTCCTCAGTGCACCCATCTCCTCAGTGCAGCCATCTCCTCAGTGCAGCCATCTCCCTAGTGCAGCCATCTCCCTAGTGCAGCCATCTCCTCAGTGCACCCGTTTCCCTAGTGCAGCCATCGCCTCAGTGCACCCATTTCCTCGGTGCACCCGTTTCCCCAGTGCAGCCATCTCCTCAGTGCACCCATTTCCCCAGTGCACCCATCGCCTCAGTGCACCCATCTCCTCAGTGCATCCGTTTCCCCTGTGCACCCATCTCCTCAGTGCACCCGTTTCCCCAGTGCAGCGATCTGCCCAGTGCACCTGTTTCCCCAGTGCACCCATCTCCTCAGTGCAGCCATCTCCTCAGTGCCCCCGTTTCCCCAGTGCAGCCATCTAGCTAGTGCAGCCATCTCCCTAGTGCAGCCATCTCCTCAGTGCACCCATTTCCCCAGTGCACCCATCGCCTCAGTGCACCCATCTCCTCAGTGCACCCGTTTCCCCAGTGCACCCATCTCCTCAGTGCACCCGTTTCCCCAGTGCAGCGATCTCCCCAGTGCACCTGTTTCCCCAGTGCACCCATCTCCTCAGTGCAGCCATCTCCTCAGTGCCCCCGTTTCCCCAGTGCAGCCATCTAGCTAGTGCAGCCATCTCCCTAGTGCAGCCATCTCCTCAGTGCAGCCATCTCCCTAGTGCAGCCATCTCCTCAGTGCACCCATCTCCCTAGTGCAGCCATCTCCTCAGTGCAGCCATCTCCTCAGTGCAGCCATCTCCTCAGTGCACCCGTTTCCCCAGTGCAGCCATCGCCTCAGTGCACCCATTTCCTCGGTGCACCCGTTTTCCCAGTGCAGCCATCTCCTCAGAGCACCCATCTCCTCAGTGCAGCCATATCCCCATTGCAGGCTCCGCTCATTCTGTACCCCACAAGTGCCCATTGCCCCACCACCACTCTTTCTCTCTCCCCCCCGCCGCTCTTTCTCTCTACCCTCTCTACCCCGCCGCTCTTTCTCTCTCCCCCGCCGCTCTTTCTCTCTCCCCCCGCCGCTCGTTCTCTCCCCCTGGCTCTCCTGTGGCTTGGTCCATTCTGCTGCTTCTTCCTGTTTGTGTGAGCACGCGGTCACGTGTTACGGCTCATTAGGGTCAAGAATATGGGCACCACGCCTATGAGAGTGGAGTGATGTCCATATTCATGATCTTAATGAGCGGTACCACGTGACCGCGTGCTGACACAGGAAGAGCAGGACCATGGGAACTGCAGCGCAGGCACGGCTGGAGGAGGTGAGTATGATTGGGGGGAGGGGAAAATACGGCCCTGCTGAGCACAATACCGTGGCACCTCTTAAAGGGCCCGTTGCCAAAAAATGGGGAAAATTGCTGCAGGCCGCACAGGATGATATGGCGGTCTGTATACGGCCCGCGGGCCGGACGTTCCCCACCACTGCTTTAAGAGGTAATAACTCTGGAATGCTTCCATGGATCCCGGTGATTCTGACATTGTTTTCTAGTGACATATTGTACTTCATGATAGTGGTAAAACTTCTTTCATAGGACTTGTGTTCATTTGTGAAAAAAAATGGAAATTTGGCAAAAATTTTGCAATTTTCCAACTTTGAATTTTCACGCCCTTAAAACACAGAAATATGTCTCACAAAATAGTTAATAAATAACATTTCCCACATGTCTACTTTACATCAGCACAATTTTGGAACCAAAATTTTTTTTTGTATCATTTCTTTGCTATAACTTACGTTTATTTTTGGAAAAAAAAAAGGAAACTTGGCGAAAATTTTGAAAATTTTGCAATTTTCAAACTTTTAATACTTGTGCCCTTAAATCAGAGAGTTATATCAGACAAAACAGTTAATAAATAGCATTTCCCACATGTCTACTTTACGTCAGCACAATTTTGGAAACATAATTTTTTTGTTAGGAAGTTATAAGGGTTAAAAGTTGACCAGCAATTTCTCATTTTTACAACACCATTTTTTTAGGGACCACATTACATTTGAAGTCACTTTGAGGGGTCTATATGATAGAAAATACCCAAAAGTGACACCATTCTAAAAACTGCACCCCTCAAGGTGCTCAAAACCACATTCAAGAAGTTTATTAACCATTCCGGTGCTTCACAGGAATTTTTGGAAAGTTTTATAAAAATGAGCATTTAACTTTTTTTCTAAAAAATATTACTTCAAATCCAATTTGTTTTATTTTACCAAGTGGAACAGGAGAAATCAGACCCCAAAACTTGTTGTACAATTTGTCCCGAGTACGCCGATACCCTATATGTGCAGGTAAACAACTGTTTGGGCGCATGGCAGATCTCGGAAGGAAAGGAGCGCTGTTTGAAATTTCAGGGTACGTGCACACGCTCCGGATTGCAGTGCGGATTTGGCCGCGCGGATTTTGTAAAATCCGCAGGTAAATCTGCAGGTCAAAAGACCTGCGGTTTTACCTGCCTGCAGATTGCTCTGCGGTTTTGCCCTGCGGTTTTTCATCTCCTCAATGGAGGAGATGGCAAACCGCAGCGGAATCCGCAGAAAGAATTGACATGTCAATTCTTTCTGCGGCTTCAAAACCACAGAAAAAACGAGCGGAAAAATCTGCACCGTCTGCACTGCAGTTTTTTATTCCCATAGGGAATAATGGTACTGTACACCGCAGCAAAAACTGCTGTGTACCCTCAGCGGCCAAAACCGCCGCGGAACCGCAGCAGAATCCGCAGCTTGTGCACACACCCTCAATGCCCCTGATGTGCCCAAACAGTGGAAACCCCCCACAAGTGACACCATTTTGAAAAGTAGACCCCCTAAGGAACTTATCTAGATGTGTGGTGAGCACTTTGAACCCCCAAGTGCTTCACAGAAGTTTATAATGTAGAGCCGTAAAAATAAAAAATCTTATTTTTTTCACAAAAATGTTCTTTTCTCCCCCAATTTTTTATTTTCCAAAAGGTAACAGGAGAAATTGTATCCCAAAAGTTGTTGTGCAATTTGTCCAGAGTATGGTGATACCCCATATGCGGAAGGGAAGGAGCACCATTTGACTTTTTCAACGCAGAATTGGCTGGAATTGAGATCAGACGCATGTCGTGTTAGGAGAGCCCTTGATGTGTCTAATCAGTGGAAACCCCCCAATTCTAACTCCAACCCTAACCCCAGTCCCAACTCTAACCATAACACTAACCACAAACCTAACCCTAACACACCCCTAACCCTAATCCCAGCCCTAACCCTAATCCCATCCCTAACCATAACCCTAACTTTAGTCCCAACCCTAACTCTAACTTTAGCCCCAACCCTAACCCTAACTTTAGCCTGAACCCTAATCCTAACTATAGCCCCACCCCTAACCCTAACTTAGCCTCAACCCTAACTCTAACTTTAGCCCAACTCACTTTAGCCCTAACCCTAGCACTAACCCTAACTCTAATCCTGACCCTAATGATAAAATTGAAATAAATACACTTTTTTTATTTTATTATTTTTCCCTAACTAAGCGGGTGATAAAGGGGGTTTGATTTACTATTTATAGTAGGTTTTTATAGCGGATTTTTATGCTTGGCAGCTCTCACACACTAAAAGACGCTTTTTATTGCAAAAAATAGTTTTTGCATCACCACATTTTGAGAGCTATCATTTTTCCATATTTTGTCCCACAGAGTCATGTGAGGTCAAGTTTTTGCAGGACAAGTTGACGTTTTTATTGGTACCATTTTCGGGCACATGACATTTTTTGATAGCTTGTTATTTCGATTTTTGGGAGGCAGAATAAACAAAAAACAGAAATTCATGAATTTCTTTTGGGGGAGAGCATTTATACCATTCCGCTTGTGGTAAAATTGATAAAGCAGTTTTATTCTTCAGGTGTTACGATGAAAGCGATACCTCATTTATATTTTTTTTATGTTTTGGCATCGCTTTATTCTGAGAGCTACAACTTTTATTTTTCTGGTGATGGAGCTCTATGGTGGCTTGTTTTTCTGCAGGACAAGATGACGTTTTCAGTAGTACCACATTTGTTTACATCCATCTTTTTGATAGCGTATTATTCCACTTTTTGTTTGGCAGTATGATGATAAAGCATTGTTTTATTGCCTTTTTTAATGGTGTGTTCACTAAAGGGGTTAACTAGTGGGACAGTTTTATAAGTCGGGTCGTTATGGATGCGGCGATACTAAATATGTGTACTTATTGTTAGGGCCTGCGGAACACACCAAATAATAAGAAGGGAGATATGAGGTGTGTTCGCAGCCTGGGGTCCACCATGCAGAGATGGATCCTGCTGCTGAGTAATGGCGGAGGATATACGGCAACAAATAAACGAACACACGTGGGTTAATATCACCCGGTGTGGACGGAAGCGAGTCCTGTGGCTCCACAGAACAGCGTAGCCGTACAGTGTAAACAGCGGAGCCTGTTAAGCTCACAGGTCTCAGCTGTATGAGCGCTAGTATGCGGACACAGGACTCTGCCCCAAGGACACGGGGTCAGAGTCCCTCTAGTCCACTAGCACTCGGCACCGCAGCTGCGGTGCCAGCAAGGAAATAACTGAAATAGTAACTCACCTAGTGCATACTGCACCGCTCAGGTGGACGCCACTAACCACCCTGACTAGGGTAAGGAAAGCACTAGACTGCACACGGCGTCACGCAGGCGGATGCAGTCACTCAGGTGCCTTGTGCTGAATGGCTACACCACAGACGGTGCTTGCTGCCCCACGCTTCCAGCTCATCTCAAGACCTCTGCCTGGTCCTTGCCAGACCGGACTTTTACATATGGCACTTTAGCCCCTCCTGCACATTCATACTGCCGTGATTGCTTCTTTTTCTCTTGTGCTTTAAGTGAGGTTTGAAAAAGACCTGACATAGGGTCGAAACGTTACCTCAACGCACTATTCCCCTGTGGTGTCTTCAATAAAAAAATTTTTGCATTGAAAATCAAAATTTCCCAGAGTGCAGCTGTTTTCTCTTCACTGAATGGCACAATATGGTGCTTAGAAAGGTGCTGTGACTGGGAAGCACTGTGGCACTAGACTTAGCCACTACAAGGCGCTGACTCTGACTCTAATAGCCCTATAACATGCGTATCCAAGGGAGGGGAGTCATAATGAGCCAGTCACCAGAAACATGCATCCATCATCACTCACACAAAACTTAATAAGAGTCTATACTAGCGCATGGCCGTGTGGCCATGCGGCTCTTTTATAGCAGCATCCTTTCGGGACCTTCTTGACTCCCATGATGGTCCAATCCAAGCTGGAGAAGGACCTGAGCATGTGACCTCCGATCTCCAATGAGAGAACCGAAAGGACGACTTAGTCCCTGGAGTAGATCGCATGCATTGCTATAGCTAGACCAGAGGTGGAAGCAGCAGCCAAGCCTACAGAGCTGGTCTGAGCAGAGCGCCTGGATCGATGAGTCTGCTGAGCAGCCTCCTGTGTGGCCAGAGAGAAATGGGAGACCTCTGAATGCAAGGCTTGGGATTCCAGCTGTGCAGCGACCGGAACCCAATGCCTAACATTTATATTGTTTAGTTTTTTTTAATGCAAATATTGATTTTATTACAGTATATTGATTTTTTTATCATTATTTTTTATTATATTTTAATATTTTTAATATTATTTAATTTTTATTTTATTTCATTCTTATTTTTACACTGTCCCACTATGGGACACTCATTTTGTGCCGGCTGATCCCTTACATGGCAAGCAGATTTGCATGCCATATAAGCTGTCAGTGCTGCACTCTGTGCACACTGACCTCAGAGACTTCCTGATATGCACTGCACATGACAGTAAGTCTCTGAGCTCTGGTAACCCGGATGTCGTCATGATGACATTGGGTTACCATGGGAGCGATCGGGACCCCGCGTCATGCTGTGGGGACTCCGATCCAAAGGCAGAGGGGCTGTCAGAGTTGACAGCCTCTCTGCCTGCTCCCGGAATGTTGCGATCATGTTTGATCGCAGTGTACCGAGGGTTAAAGTTCCGGAAGCAGTCCGTGACTGCTCCTGGCACTTAATGCTGTGTGTCAGCTGTGAGAATCAGCTGACACCCGGCTGCGATCAGCCGCACTCCCCCCGTGAGCGCGACTGATCGCAATGACGTACTATCCCGTCCATGGTCATACGGGCCCGGGTCACCTGACGGGATAGTACGTCATATGTCGGAAAGAGGTTAAAACATTTGATTTTCTTTTCCACCCCTAAAATAATAAAAAATCTGGACATGTTAGTTATCGCCATAATCATACTGATGAGGAGAACGATATCATCAGGTCATTTTAACCACAAAATGTACATCGTAAAAACAATTCCTATAAAAAAATGTAAGATTTGCCTTTTTTATCACAATTTATCCCCACTTGGAATTTGTTTCCTGTTTTCCAGTTCAGTATGATTTAAAATGAATGGTGTCACTGAAAAAATGCAACTCATCCTGCAAAAAACAAGCCATCATATGTCTATGTCGACATAAAAATAAAAAAGGTTATGGCTCTGTGAAGAAAATGAGGAAAAAACAAAAACAGAAATTGGACCAAATGGCGTTGCAGACTAATTGGACAGACGGGTCTCCGGTTGCTTCACCCCCCTGCTGGCCTGGAGTGAGAGGCCTTTGCCTTTATGTGCGTATAGGTCTTGTCTTCAACTCTGCTTTTATTTATCTGTTTTATCTACTATATCATGGTGTGCATGATGCACCTTCTGTAGACAGAAGACGTTTGATTTGTATTGAATTTTTCAGATTTAGAAGCATTTTTTTTACAAGTTCACCTTAAACTTAATTGATAGCTTGCTTCCATTCGCTCCTAATTTAATTTAGTTATTTTATTTTCTGATATCACAATGTTTGGACCCTATGATGCATGTTTTTACTATCTGACTTTTATATATGTATTATTATTTCCAGTGCTGATGAAGACTTGTGATTGAGATCGAAACGTCTTATATAGATTCTGAATTGTACAACACTGAATACAATTATCCTAACATTTCTATTTATCGCGTATCAAGTTTTCATATTGCATTGTATCAAGGGATAGGATCCTACTTGAGCACCACCTTTACCTGAAGCGCCGTTGTTATCCGCATAGGCAGAAAAATGTAAATCCAGGGCAGCGGGTTGGGGAATCTGCAGATGTATATCATCATCAGTCCACAAGATTTATAATTTTTGCATTTGGTAATTTATACCTCGCTAAGAACCTTGTAGGTCAATATTAATCTTTTGTGGTGACTTCAATATTTTGTCACCAAGTCTTTAGTGTGGGATAGAAGAAAGGACCATATATTAGGCATAAAAATGTTGTGAATTTCGAGCAGATTATGGAAATTGATTTACCAATATTTAATTTTTTTTAGTTTTGTTTATTCTATTTTGCTTTATCCAAAGTTTAATGTTTTCAGTGTGAGTTGAGATAAAGCCTTGAAGCCTGCTTAGAAATAGAAGAGTCTCTGTAGAGAGAAAAATAACCCATTGAAGCTGTTGAAGAGAGAAAGCATTAGAGTAAAAATATGGTAATCTGTCTCTCAATGGTCCAGAAATCCTGCTGACCAGTTATCCTGACAAAATTGTTCCAAAGTAATTTTGGTTCATTATTTTAATGGTGTTGCGTCTTTGGGGTGAAAGAGCTATGCCATGCAGCTAATGCTAGCGAATGACCTATTTTATACTCCATTCACCTATAGTGCCAGACATTTTTGCAGCATAATGAACATGCTTCAGGTTTTACAATCCATAGGATGTACTTTAGTAGTCCATATTCCTTATGGAAAATCTACGGATTAGGCGCACTGAATAAACAAAGGGACTTATCCACCTGCGGATTCACCTGTACATCTGTAGCAGAAGTCTGACTTTCAGCTTTGGATTTCTGCCTCAGGTACACACACACTAAAAGAGAACTTGACATATGTAAAATTAGCCTTCGGTTTGAACGAAACGTTTTTAAACACTACATTCATGTGAGTTTGTTTTTGTTTTGTTTTTTGTTTTTTTATATCCCCCAAATGACACTTTTTAATTGTGTTACCCCTCCCCTTTCTTTACACCAGAAACAAAAAAATATATATGTATTATGGCTTTTTTATACACTAGATCAGAACTGGGCAAAATGCGACCCATGGGGATCACATCTAGCTCTCCAGGCTGTTCCAGTCCAACCCGAGAACTGAAAACAGTGGCGCATAGGCTGCACCATGCCCTCACCCATCACCCGTTAGCTGCTGCATGATGTCACCACTTTCCGCATCCTCAGGATGCAGACAGTAGTGAATTTTTTAGTGGCGAACAGAGCCGATGGCTACTTCTTCCAGCTTGTGAGACAACGTGTGAGATGACATCACTTCTTTGTGTCTACTGTACCGATAATCAGTGCACTAGAGACAAGAATAGAGTGCTGGGGGAATGGGAGTGAGGTGAGTATGTGTGTTTTTTTCATATGTGTTTGGGAAGTATGTATGTATATAGGAAGCTACAATTGTGCTCAAAAGTTTACATACCCCGGCAGAATTTTTGTTTTCTTGTCCTTTTTTCAGAGAATATGAATGATAACACCAAAACTTTTTCCCCACTCATGGTTAGTGGTTGGGTGAAGCCATTTATTGTCAAACTACTGTGTTTTCTCTTTTTAAATCATAATGACAACCCAAAACATCCAAATGGCCCTGATCAAAAGTTCACATACCCTGGTGATTTGGGCCTGATAACATGCACAGAAGTTGACACATGGGTATAAATGGCTAATTAAGGTAACACCTGTGACCTGTGACAAATGTCAGGAAAATTGTTCGGGATGCAAATAAAAACCCACAAATAATATCAGCTGAAATTCTGGACTCTCTGAAAGCTAGCGGTGTGGCTGTTTCAAGATGCACAATAAGGAGGCACTTGAAGAAAAATAGGCTGCATGCTTTTTCAACATTTTTTCACCCATGGAAAGTGCATCTTTTTTTGTGGGGGCACTAAACTTTATCAGCATGCTCAAGAGACAAATGTACTTGATAAAAACGCAGCAAAAAAGCAGCAAAACCTGCTTTTTGTATGCATCTTCTTTATTGACAAAAATAGATGGCAAGCATACTATACCAAGTGGGTGATAAATATCCACTACCAATTTCAAAATAATATATTACACATCACCCATGGCATACATATGGACCAAATGTGGACCAAATGCAGAACAATACCAAAACAAGCCAAATCAGAACAAAGCAGTCATAAAGTCCAAAGTAATAAACTATCCAAATCTTTATCAGAATAAAAGCAAACAGAGGGTTAAAATGCGGAAGCAAAATCAGCATCCACCAACCACGTGTGATCCCGCTGTTGCACTCTGCAAGATATATATATATATATGCTACATATTTTTTTATGTATACTTTATGGCATCTGTCCAAGTATTACTAATATTGGTCATTAAATCACAAAAAATGCCCTAAATATTGATAAACCCCATCCACCTTGGGGATACTATATACCACAGAATCAACTATTCACTATTGTGATAACTGTGTAGTGAAAAAACAAGGTACCACCGAATGGTATATATAATAAAAACGTACTTTATTGATAATAATTAAAAACACATAACAAGATAAGGTGCTGAATAAATAAAGAGGGACAATGCAGCCATAGAAAATCCACTAAATTGATGCATGCCGACCACAATAGTAGCTGGTTTCACATACCCAATTAATGAACAATGAGAAAGCTAATGAGTAACAAGTAACCACAGCATCCTCTAATATAGTATACATAAGCCAAACTGGCATATAAATGTGCAGGACTACGTAGCCACTTCTCCCCAAATTCACAATTACGCATGCACATGTGATGCTGTATCAATAAATGATGTAAAAATGTGAACATACCAGCGGCAGGTAAGTGGAGATCCCCGGAAGTCCCTCTGCCCCGACGCGCATTTCTCACAGCTTCTTCGGGAGGCCTATGTTCACATGCATTTTGGTGGTCGGTATGCATCAATTTAGTGGATTTCCTATGGCTGCATTTTCCCTCTTATTATCACAATAGTGAATAATATTGAATATGCAGCATTGTCTGCCATATGGGATCTTGTCCTGTTACAACATGGACATTGTAGGATGAACTATGTTTGGTGTGCATTATAAATCTTATTGTTGTGGGTCTTCTAGCCTTTTGCCTGGATGCTGATTTTGATTCCACATTTTAACCCTCTGTTTGCCTTTGTTCTGATAATATTTAATAAAGATTTGGATAGTTTATTTTGACTTTATGACTATTATGTTCTGAATTGACTTGTTTTGATCTTCTTTATTGAGAAGAGAGCAGGTTTTGCCTACAAAAAAAAGGCAGCAAAAATGCAACGTGTGAACATAGCCTAAAAGCCAGTGCACACGTTGTAGATTTGACACTTTTTTTCTGTGCAGATTTGTCACAAAACTTGAAAGGTTTCCTGATGCTGGCAAAGTGAATGAGAATCCTGAAGTCTCATGCACACACTACTTATTTCTGACTTGCAGATTTGGTGCAGAGTTAAATCTGCAGTATGTCAATTCTTTCAGCGTTTTTGCTGCCGGTTTAACTAACACTAATGAAAAAACCAAGGACAGAAACATAATGATTGAATACCCTGCACTAAATAAATAAATAGCATAGTGCATGAAAATAATATGCAGTATTTAGTTACCATGTTTTTTGACAAACAAAATGCGAAGGCAATCCCGCCTCATCGAGGCGACCATAATTGGGACAGTCCTAACTCTAAGGGCAGAGACACACTGGCAAATTTTTCGTCCGAGAATCGGATCGTAAAATTTGCCCTGGCCGGGACCTCTCCTGACCTGAACTTGACAGCTGCATAGTAATCCTTCACGCTGTCATGCTCAGGTCAGGAGAAATGCCGGCCAGGGCAAGTTTTACGATCCGATTCTCGGACGAAAAATTCGCCAGTGTGTCTCTGCCCTAATACTAAAAACCTTACCGTTTGTCAAGTGACATGCATGTAGATAAGGTTGTATGCACACAGTTTATATCCCAGTTCATAAATTTGGTTATTTTTTACTCATACTAATGAGTAGGGAAAATCTGCACCAATTTTTTTAAAAATGCATAAAAAATAAGGCAAAAATGTGTGTATTATACGCTGTGTTTTTTCTGCCAAGAGATTCAGAAATGGTGCAGAAATTTTGGCACCAACTACCTAATGTGTGCACATATCCGTAGTTTTCTAATTTCCTCTACTGGTAGTTAAAGTGATATAAACATGTGTATATTCTCTAGCCAGACTTTTTTTTGATCCCCAGAACTAGTCCTCATTATTTCAGTGATTATAATTTCTTTAACTTTTACATCCACGTAATTCTATGATGTATTTTGTTTCATACCATTTTAAGACATTTAAACATTTTATATTGATTATCCTGTGAGGAAAACCGTAAAGAACTTTATCTTTTAACCCCTTGGCAAAGGCCACTGTATCTGTAATAAAATAGATTATAAGGTATTGCTGCATCTAAAATATCTGAAACTAACAAGTTATCGCTTGCTGATCCTCATAAAAAAAGAGAAAAAACTGTACTATAATTGCTGTCTTTGGTCACCTCTCCTGAGAAAAAAGGGAATAAATGTAATAAAAAACACTATAAAAAATGTTCTGAATGTTTGAAAATCCACAAAAGGCGTTTCAAAGGTCCAGCTGAGCTGAGCTACAGAGGTTATTTCTGTATCTAGTATAACTATCATTATGTTTGACCATTTTTTGAAATAAATATACATTTTTTTTGCAAACGCATACCACTTGTTTATACGCTTCAAAGAGTAACCTTTGAATAACTTTTATGGAGTTTTCAAAGAATGGTTCATCAGTTGCCAAGATTAACAACCTTCATATGCTCCCCCATGTTATATAATGAAATTACAGTAAATGCTGAGCAAAACAACCTAATAGTAGATGAATTACACTGAAGACTTGTTGTCTCCAAAATGGGCTTTCTTTTTATTTTTCCATTGTATTGGCAGCTCAGGTGATCTGCAAAAGTGACATGGAGCCTAAAAACCGACCAGAACGATGACTGGTCTGCAAACAATTAGAGAAAACTGAGAGGAGACTTAATAGCTGTCTACAAATATATGAAGAGATGTCCCAGTGTAGAGGGATCATCCTTATCCTCATTTGCTCATGGAGACACAAGAAGCAATGGAATGAAACTGAAATTGAGAAGATACGGATTAGATATTAGAAAAATGCTTTTTGAAAGTGAGGATGATCAATGAGTGGAACAGGCTGCCACAAGAGCTGGTGAGTTCTCTTTCAATGGAAGTCTTCAAACCGAGGCTGGACCGACATCTGTCTGAGATGATTTAGTGAATCCTGCATTGAGCAAAGGGGTTGATCATGATGACCCTGGAGGTCCCTTCCAACTCTAACATTCTATGATTCTAGGAAAGCCAAAATTCGAGCTCCAAAAGCCAAAAGATGGCCATTCCTTTCACAGTTTAGCCCAAGCAGCACTTTATACCATATATATGACATTGCACCCACATAACAAGTGAAGAGGTGTATGTCTCCGATACCACCATCTGGGCACAAAATATTAGGTGCAGAAATGACATATCTGTAGAAGTATTGGTGATTTTACTTTGCACCATCCACAGTGCATTAAGTCATGAATAAACATCTATAGGGTCAAAATGCTTATTAATTTCACCTCTTGTTAATTGCCTTGATGTGTTTATTTTCCACAATAGGGTCTTTTTATGTGTTTATACAGTATGTGTCCTTTTATAATTTTTCCAGCTCACTATTGAAGTTCTGTAGTTGTCAAACAATACTGTGTAAATCACTAAGTAAAGTCGAAAAAGAGTATAGTGTCTTTTTTCTTCTTGGGCAAAAGATTAGAGCAAACTCCAGTCCTCACTGCCCCCAACAGATCTTGTTTTCAAGATTTCCTTAGTATTGCAGGTGATAGTTATTATCAAGGCATTAGAAACTGTCTCAGCTGTGCAATATTAAGAAAATATTAAAAACATGATCTGTTGGGGGCTGTGAGGACTGGAGTGTGGGAAAAACTGGATAAGAGCAACATGCAAGGTGCTTCTAGAATCAGAAAGAGGAAGTTCAACAAAACATTAGAGAACTGTATTTTTATAAAATGGCAGAAACTGGGCACAACACATAGGTGCTCAAGTGACTAACTTGGTGCCATCAGATTCAAACTGAGTTTTTTTTTTTAAATGAAAACGAAAAATGTCTGACTGCATACTGTGCCCTGAGAAAACACACTCAAAGTCAATATATATACAGTACATATATCTACATATAAATAAGTGTACTATATACATATACAATACTTTCAAAACATATTCGTACCCTGTGAACTTTTCCACATTGTTTCAAGTTATATCCACAAACCTATATATGTCATGGTTTGAACAGGGTTCTTGCCCTGCACTCACAGGGTTAAGTGTTCGTGGCCTCTTTCTGGATCTGGGAGGGGTATTTATACTCACTCTTTACCAGGGTTCTCTGCCAGCTATACTGTTGTTCCGGCCGTGTGTCTGACCCCTGGTGTGCGTGTATTCTGCGTTGCTTGTTTGCTTCCCGTGTATGACCCGGTCTGTTCCCTCACTCTGTACTCCATCTCTCGTTTTGGTACTATTGTCTTTTCTAGTTCTGACCTCCTGGCTTGGCTATCGTTACTCCGTTACAGTTTGTCCCTATTGTACCGTCTATTGCCCATTCTGGTTTTCTGATCTATTGCTACGTCCTGACTATCCGTTCTGTCTAACCATTTGGTACTGTATTGCTATCTTGTGCTTTGACCCCGGCTTCATCTGGTTTCTGTCTCTGTCTATGCCCCTTGGTAACATTGTCCTGTAGTTACCTTTCTAGGAGTTTCCCTGCAGCTCCTAGCTCTGTGGAGCTTAGGCCACGCCCCCAGCAGTCATGTGCTTCAGGTCCTGATACTCTGAAGCACGCATCATCACCGCTGCTGCCCCGCTCCACAGGTATCTTTGAGCACTGTTTTTGTACTCAGGACACAGGCACTGGCTCAGTGAGCAAGTGCAGTGCGGGGTTCCTGACAATATATAGTTTACTTAAATTTTATGTGATATATCAACACAAAGTAACAAGTATTTGTGAAGTATAAAGGAAATTATACATAGTTTTCTAAATATTTTAAAAATATAAATCTGAAAATCGTGATGTGCATTTATATTCAAACCCCAGTAGTCTGATACCTTTAGATAAAATCCTGAGTGACCAATTGCCTCCAGAAGACACATAATTAGTAAATTGAATCCACCTGTGTGCAATTTATTCTCAGTATAAATACAGCTGTTCTGTGAAGGCCTCAGAGGTTTGCTAGAGAACACTAGGGATCAAACAGCTTCATGAAATTCAAGGAACACACTAGACAGGTCAAGGTTAAAGTTGTGGAGAAGAGTAAATCAGGGTTAGGTTACAAAAAATAGCAAAGAGTAAATCAGGGTTAGGTTACAAAAAATAGCCCACGCTCTGAACATCTCACAGAGCACTGTTTAATCCATCATCCAAAAATTGAAGGAGTATGGCACAACTGCAAACCTACCCAGATATGGCCAACCACCTAAACTGACATCCCAAGCGAGCAGAGAACTAATTAGAGAAGCAGTCAAGGTGCTTCAGAGATCCACAGCTCAGGTGGGAGAATCTGTCCACATGATAACTATTAGGCTTATATGCCACAAACCTGGCTTTTATGGAAGAGTGACAAGAAGAAAGCCATTTTTAAAGCAAGCCATAAGAAGTCCCATTTGAAGTTTGCAAAAAGTCATGTAGGCGACAAAGAGAGCATGTGGAAGAAGGTGCTTTGGTCATATGAGACTAATATTAATAATCTTTATTTATATACATATTCCGCAGCGCTTTACTGTTTAACAGTTTTAGAACACAAATCTTAAGTAACAACGTTAACAATACAATAATTAAAGCAAAATTAGACAACCCTGCTCGTGAGCGCTTATAATCTACAATGAGGTAGGGGAGATACAAAGTACAGGTGTGTATTTACAATGATGTATTTACAATGATGGTCTAGCCATCTTGAGGGAGTGGGGGATAGTGAAAGGGCTACACATGCACACTTCCACATAAAATGACTTTGATTAGTGAATGTGATAGGCCGCTCTGAGCAAATGTGTTTTGAGGGAGCACCTAAAACTATGCAAATTGTGGATAGTCCTAATTTCTTGGGGTAGAGCATTTCAGAGGATTGGCGCAGCACAGGAGAAGTCTTGAAGTCGGGAGTGGGAGGTATGGATTAGTGCAGAGGTTAGTCGAAAGTCGTTTGCAGAGCGCAGTGGTTGGTTAGGCCAATAGACAGAAATGAGGGAGGAGATGTAGGGGGGTGCTGCACTGTGGAGAGCTTTGTGGGTGAGAACAAGTACTTTGAATTGGATCCTATAATGAATGGGCAGCCAATGTAAAGATTGTCAAAGAGCGGACACGTCTAAGTACCGATTAGCCAGATGGATGACCATGGCTGCTGCATTAAGTATGGACTGGAGAAGGGATAGTTGAGTAACGGGGAGGCCAATTAATAGAGCATTGCAGTAGTCCAGGCAGGAGTGGATCAAGGCGACAGTAAGGGTTTTTGTTGTTTCCATGGAGAGAAAAGGGCGGATTCTAGAGATGTTCTTTAGGTGTAAGCGGCAAGAGTGGGCAAGAGATTGTATATGGGATATGAAGGAGAAATTGGTGTCAAACATAATACCCAGACAGTGTGCCTGCTGCTGGGGTGTTATTATGGTGCCACCCACGGAGAGGGAAATGTCAGGTTTAGGGAGGTTAGTAGACGGCGGGAGCAGAAGAAGTTCAGTTTTGGAGAGGTTGAGTGTCAGATAGAACTTTTTGGCTAAATAAAAAACGCTTCATAAGATGAAAAACTGACAAGGCTTTTAAACAGCTTCCTGTTGTGAGAGAAAAGGTAAATGCTGATTGTATTCTAATTTCTGGTCTTTTCCCACATGGACCACAGAGATTGGTGCAGGATGTGGGATAAATGAAGAGCTGTCTGTAAGCATAGTCCATCATGAACATTCTTCAACTACCATTATGAAAGTATGGTGAGAGACCAGTACCCTACTGGTTCTAACACATTTTATTTCACCATTGATGCAATATGGATATGCAAATGTTCATATAGAACTCTACTCATCTCACTTATTCACCATAAGTGACCTGATCTTGATTAATCCCAAGAATGTTGAATGAGAATAGTCATTTTGCACTTTTTACCAAACTTTCCCATAGATGGTATAAACAAATAAATTCATTTATGATCCTTGGAATATTTACTACAAAAAAGGCAGAATATATGGGTCTACATGCTATTGCTCTAGTTGTATAATTAAGTGTTGCTTTATATTTGATATATGCTTTTTCATGCTTGTACAATTTTTTCACTTAATTGTGGTATTGTTTGTCGTTTATTGTTTTTGGCTTTGAGGCACTTGCACTCTATGTATCAAGTATCATTTCTTATCTAATATTTGTGATTTATTCTGTATTTGTAACTTCTTCTATGGACTTCTTTTGAAGCCACGATTAACATATTTGGTCAGACTTTATTTAGGAGCCGTAATAGACTTTTTTTCTTTCCTGATTTTATGTGGCATTTAGGTGTCGCTTCCTGTTGTATTTTTTGTTTTTTGTTAGTATTGTATTCATTTTGAATTTTGTGATTCAGTTTTGTAATAATAAAAATTAATGTGCATTTTACATAGCTCAGGTGTCCATTCCTTTTTCGGGTTTGTTGTATTTGATATGTAAATCTTGGCGCATGCGTCACCATCAGAGTAAAGCCCCCGTTACACATAGCGATATCGCTAGCAATATCGCTGTAACGTCACCGATTTTGTGACGTAGCAGTGATATTGCTAGCGATATCGCTATGTGTGATACTTATCTCCGACCGACTCCCCCGCTGCTCATCGCTGGTCGTGCGAGAACGTCCTGGAACATTTCTCGTCGGGTGCTTCCTGCTGAGCTTCCTGTGGCGCCAACAAGCGACGTGTGGATGCGGGCGGGAGGACATCAGGATCGCCGCGTCTGACAGGTAAGTAATGATCTCCGACCCCAGAGATGTCGCTGGTGAGATCTGCCTGTGTGGCAGCTCACTAGCGACCACTTAGCGATGCACCAGCGATCCATATCGTTGTCGGGATCGCTGGTGCATAGCTAAGTGTAACGGTACCCTAACAGAACTACATTAATTCACCATCAATATATTACTATGGAAAAGTTCACTATCTGTGATTCATGCACATGCATATGCTAAATAACAATTAGGGCAATGAAGTGTTAGAGTAGACTACTTAGAAATGGGGAAGAGTCAGACAGCCATATAACTTGGATGAGGATTGCTTTGCAATGCTCGTACTGGCCGTCCGCCAATGGTCTGTCTGAGGATTGCGTTGTAATCTTCATGCAAGTTATACGGCCATCTGACTCTTCCCATTCTCTACTTCTTGATCTACATTATCATTATCGCTTAACGTTTTCATACTTTACAAAAGTCCATTGTGGTGGGATAGGTTTGCTATCCTAGTAGCCATGTGATTGGCATGACTGTCATTTGGATCCGTAGTCTATAGGTTTTTTGATGTTTTTAAAACGCAAAGCATATCCTACCTACGCCAAGTGGAAGACAACAAAACTGCAATGTGACAGATATTCCATCATGTCATTGAAGTATAACTATATTGAGGAATGTTACCACACCAGTCACATTTTAACTTGGACTTGAAGAGGTTTTACCCCTTTGCAACCTTTTTTTTGCTCTATTACGTTGATGTAATAAATAGCAACTTTAGGAGACAGACTTAATTAAAACTATCAGAGAGTATTGTTTGCACAACTCGTGTGTAGACCTACTGTATATGTCTCCATGGTAACAGACTACAAAGAAACCTATGCAGTCTGATCCTGCAGTCATATCGGCATTCATTTTTCTGTTTCTAGTCTGTTGCCATGGAGATCTATAGGGCACAAGAGCTGTAGGCACAAAATTGTAGGAATATTTTTAAAAAATTTACAAATATACTTCATTTTTCATACTAGGTGCAATGCAAAATATCATTGTGAAAAAAATGTTCATCCTTTTACGTACGCCAGTCACTATTTTACATACTGACAAATAGTTCCATTTTTAGCACTTTTGTCTCCTTTCATGTATTTTTTTTCGTATTTTTATGTCTCATCATTTCTTCTAGTGAACATATGAATAAAACTTGGCACTCAACTTAACGAGGGAATCCACAGAAGATTTTTATTGCAGTCTGTCCACAAATTGAAAAAAGACGTTTCGGCCCCACATGGACCTTCGTCAGTCCAACTGAAAAAGATGAGGATGAAAGAGAGGTAAGTATGTAATAAGTTGTAGCTGCAAGCCTGGTGGATGCCGCATTGGGGCAAGCAGTACCCCATAGAATATATGACTCCTTTTAGGACCCTATATTGGGCCTTTGCTGGACTTGACCCATTGATCACCTTTACAGGCTTGCAGCTGCAACCTATTACCTAAGAGATCTTTTTGCTAAACTGAGAATTTCAACCATTGATATTGGATTTATCTGAGCTGCAAGTGACTAGTAAGGTCTAGTACTGTTGGAGGAATACAGTAAATTATTAGGGCACATATCAATACTTCTATAATGGATGATTTTTTTCAGTAGACATTAAGGGGCATTTCATAGATCAGTCACAATGGAGAGTGGCAGGAAAGTGGCCATGGTTAACGATGCACATTGCACCAACATTTTCGCAAAAAAATAAAATAGAAGAAGACTCAAACTTAACTAAACAAGAGATGATATTAATTTCGACGAAAGCATCCAACAATGTGCTACATTTCACAATCAGCCCGAGCCACTGTGGATAAGTGAGGAATCTCAGATCTGGAAGAAGGAATGAAAATCCCTCAAACAAAGAATTGAAAGACTCTTGTCTGGCTACATAAAGGGTTTACAGGCTGTGATACTTTCCAAAGAGGGTGCTACTAGGTACTAACCATGCACGGTGACTAAACTTTCACATTGGACCATTTTCCTGTTTGTAATTTTTAAATGTAAAAAATTACCTAAAATACAAAGGAAATGTGTCATCTTTAATTTTAGGTCTTTTAAAGATCATTTCATCTTCAACTTGCTTAACTGTTCACAATAACAGTAATTTTGACCAGGGATGTCCAAACTTTCACATGACACTCACTCTATCTATCTATCTATCTATCTATCTATCTTAGGTTAAAACTAAACTTGTCTCCTACAACATATCACTATATACTATATACTGTACATATTTTTTTATTTTAGTTTTAAGTAAGTATCTAATCATTGGGTACTCAAATAAGTACATTGTGGATGAAAAAAGGGAAGGAATGGGGGACACAGCCTAGCTAATTTTATCCTTCTTATCCCAATAGTGTGATCTTAATAACTAATGACTAATGCTCTCCCACCAATGAAGGCACAACCCCTATGAATACATACTGCAAATATATATATACTAGATTATGGCCCGATGCTATCGCATCGGGAGGATGCGATAGCATCACACCTCTTGCCATGTTATCCCTCAACACACACTCCTCTCACCTTTCACCATCTCCACTCACTCTTTCACTCCACATACGACCCCTTCTCTCACTCCGTCTCTCATACTCATGCCGTCATCGCCGCTGCTCCACGATCCCCGACATCTTCTTCCGCCGGTGCCATCCTGGATCCAGACGTTGTCCACGCCGGCGACATGTTCTTGCGGCGACGCCATCTTGAGTATCCTGAAATCCCGCGATACTCAAGATGGCGTCGCCGGAAGAACATGTGGCCGGCGTGGACGACGTCAGGATCCAAAATGGCGTCGGCGAAATCTCGCGAGTTTTCGCCGACGCCATTTTGGATCCCGACGTCGTCCTCGCCGGCGACATGTTCTTGCGGCGACGCCATCTTGAGTATCGCGGGATTTCGCCAATCCAAAATAGCGTCGCCGCAGGAACATGTCGCCGTCGTGGAGGACGTCTGGATCCAGGATGGCGCCGGCGGAAGATGTCAGGGATCGTGGATCAGCGGCGATGACGGCGTGAGTATGAGAGACAGAGTGAGAGAAAGGGTCGTATGTGGAGTGATAGAGTGAGTGGACGTGAGTGGAGATGGAGAAAGGTGAGAGGAGTGTGTGTGCTGAGGAGGAGTGGTGTGTTGAGGGTTAACATGGAAAGAGGTGTGCGGTGACGTCACCGGTTACAACTGGACGGAAGTTGTTACAACCGGAAGCTGCTTAGGGCATTTATTATTATAGATATACAGTATATATATACTAGATTATGGCCCGATGCTATCGCATCGGGAGGATGCGATAGCATCACACCTCTTGCCATGTTAACCCTCAACACACACACTCCTCAACACACACTCCTCTCACCTTTCACCATCTCCACTCACGTCCACTCACTCCTTCACTCCACATATGACCCCTTCTCTCACTCCGTCTCTCATACTCACGCCGTCATCGCCGCTGCTCCATGATCCCCGACATCTTCTTCCGCCGGCGCCATCCTGGATCCAGACGTCCTTCCACGCCGGCGACATGTTCTTGCGGCGACGCCATCTTGAGTATCGTGAAATCCCGTGATACTCAAGATGGCGTCGCCGCAAGAGCATGTCACCAGCGTGGATGCCGTCGGGATCCAAAATGGCGTCGGCGAAATCTCGCGAGTTTTCGCTGACGCCATTTTGGATCCCGACGTCGTCCTCACCGGCGACATGTTCTTGCGGCGACGCCATCTTTAGTATCATGGGATTTTGCCAATCCAAAATGTATCGCAAGATTTTGCCGACGCCATTTTGGATCCCGACGGCATCCACGTTGGCGACATGCTCTTGCGGCGACACCATCTTGAGTATCGCGAGATTTCACGATACTCAAGATGGCGTCGCAGCAAGAACATGTCGCCGGCGTGGAGGACGTCTGGATCCAGGATGGCGCCGGCGGAAGATGTTGGGGATCGGGGATCAGCGGTGATGACGGCGTGAGTATGAGAGACGGAGTGAGAGAAGGGGTCGTATGTGGAGTGAAAGAGTGAGTGGACGTGAGTGGAGATGGTGAAAGGTGAGAGGAGTGTGTGTTGAGGAGTGTGTGTGTTGAGGAGAAGTGGTGTGTTGAGGGTTAACATGGAAAGAGGTGTGCGGTGACGTCACCGGTTACAACTGGGCGGAAGTTGTTACAACCGGAAGCTGCTTAGGGCATTTATTATTATAGATATACATATATATATATATATACAGTATATATATATATATAATGTTGTCATATGTTCATATGTAGGACCTCACCCCTCTATATGTATGTATATATATATATATAGTATATATATATATATATATATATATATATATTTATGGGGGTTAGGTCCTACATACGAACGTATGATGACTCTAGACAGGCCTTGCTACTCACAATAGCATCTTAGCACCTTCTTCAGGACTCTTCATCATTACTTTATGGTACATAGGAGCTCTTCTGTTTTATATCAGGAGGACTTTCTTTTACTATTTTACACTTTTTTGGGCTTTGGCATTTAATAAAGAATATGTCAATTAGATTAAAATCATGGTGCCCCTGTTGAATGTCCTCCTTATATGTTTATTTCTTCTACTTGGACTTTGAGCATCGCCAAGGCTGTCCCTCATAATCGTGTACTTATTCTATTACGAGGCGGTGTCCATGTCCCTCCTCTCTGACATCTGTACGGGCTGTACAGAGAAAACTACTATATATTATATATGCATTTCACCTTACATATGTTGACTAACATCTGTTAACAGGTGAAGAATTGTCTTCATAGACATGGTTTGCCAGGCTGTGGCTTAGCCAATGCCAGCTATGTATCTTTTTTTGACATTTTGGTTCGTATCTGTTTTAATAATTTTTAAAATCCCATAAAAGACATGAAGCATATGAAACCTGGCCAGCCGGAAGACAGAATGCACCGCAGGTGTCAATGTTACTTTCAAGACCAGGCCAGAAAAGTGTGCCCCAGCTGTCTTTTCCGCTTGAGGTCCTGCACTCATTACCAATGCAGTCTCCTGCCATAGCATATCAGTAAGTAGAATAAACAACATTTAAAGGGACACTAATCAATTTAGGAAAAAAATAGATGGCATAGTTAGCAAGCTCCTGAAACAATGTGGTATGGAAACTTTGGGAGGGCTTAAACCTTAAGAGGCCACCACTTGCATGGGTGAGATCAGGTTGTTGGGTTTCCATTACAAATAGAGGAGTTGAGGGAAGGTTTGGCAGCTACTTACATGAATATACTGAAAGTCCCTGCTCATTACATGAAAATGCAATCCCTAAGATTCACACCATGCTGAAATTACATTTAAAGTCTGCAGATTACAGTATGTTGAGATTTAATAAGTCGATGATGAGCTTTCTGGCAGAAATCAACCACTTTGAATTGGCAAACTTTATTTTTTTTTTAAGAAGAATAATTAAATTGGTCTGTATATGAAATATAACTCTGAGCCACTTTAATGCAATTACATTTGTGGACCCTAATTATAATTTATAGCTTTTCAGCTTCTGGAAATATAGCTGAAATCAACCAAAATAAAATCTGCGTGCACTCAACTTCCTTTTTAGACATTTCACATTGTTGCTGAATTATTATATATAGCTTGGATAATTGGAGCTCATTTTCTCCATTTTCTAGAAAACAGAAAAGCTGATTTTGCCTGATTGAATATCATTCCGATTTAATTAATCATCCATAAAAAAAAAACAACACAAAACTGTGATTGAGCAATTACTAATCATGCGGAAAACTGCAACAGGCAGTGCAGCCTTGGACTAACGAAAAATAGATATTCCCTTAATCTTTACCTTGATCTACGGCGATGAATGAAATAAATCAGACGTAAAACGTAGAGAAATGAATTGCAGCTATGACAATTCCAGTATGTGTCCTCAGAAATAATTCTGCATTGGACGATGAACGAGCAGCTTGTAGATGACAATGAAGTGAATTGATATTAACTTACCAGATCCATTAATATTTTCCTCACATGAGTACCATATCCCAGTGTGGAAGTATCTGAACAGAAATCTGTCATCCCCTGTCTCCCAGCTGTAGTGAACCACATTCGAATTGCTCTCATTATGACTGTCATCACCATTGTAGTTGATACAGTTTGTCTTCCTGCCTTTCCCACAGTTTGGCTTGGGCACCCTCTGTGTCCCCTCGCACCAGTATGTTGTAATGAAAGCCGTAGTGGAAAACAAAAGGGCTACTAAGTTCAAACACACAGCAAGCAGGGCTCTGTGCTTTCTCTTGGATTTCCTCATTATTCACCCATGCCCAAATGACATGCAGTTTGAGTACTGATGCAGAAAGCCTTTCAGTTCTGTTTCCTGTCTTCCAAACATATATGCAAATCCACTTTCGAACTAAGCGGCGATGAGGATGAAAAGAACATTTCGCCGCCGATGTGACATCGTTGGGTAGTTGCAAATATGACGCAGAAGAGCCGCCAAGAAATGAACTCCGGCTACCTGAGGATGTCACGGTGTGGATAAGATCATATGTCGTCTGCTTCTCAGGAAGCAGAGATGCTGAGTTAAAATCTGTTAACATGAGCACATGATATCGAGGGCTTCGGAAAGCCTCCAGTGGGAGACACCTGCAGGCTGATCGCTTTCATTGTCATTGTAGCCTCGTTAGAATATAAATAAAGGATGAAGTCACTCAACTCAATGCTTATTTCTCTTCTTTTTTTTCCCCCAATTCCTCATTCTGAGTAAATATTAAAAATGAATAATAACCTTTGAGGATTGATCATATTCATATGCCCTTTCTCTTATAATTTTTAAAATAATTTTAAACACCCCAAAAAAAGAAAATATAGAAGTAGGAAGCCCAGTTCGTAAATTTGCTCAATAATGTTTGTATCTACAATAATAATAATTAGGATACATTTTAACATCTCAATTATTTATTGAAAGGGGGTTATCCAATTCTAGAACGTTATCAGATATTATAGACAGCTCTTCATTCTATTTCTGTAAGACGTTAACACCCCATTTCAAAATCAGAGCTGACGGGTTTGCCGAGACTCAGTTAACCAGGGAATAGGAGAGAAGTTTAATATGACATATCAGAAGATTCGGAAACTGGATAATCCCGCTCGTATGTCCGTACATGTCACAGAGGTAATTAAAGGAATTGGGAAGAAGGACTGATGGAAGGACAGACAGGAAGTAAATATGACAGAGAAAATGGGTTTCTCTTGAAGATAGCAGTAGCAAACTGTCAGTTCAACGGGGGCTTCCAAAGGCAGTCATTGCGTTGGCTACTCTGTTTAGCAAAGTATAATCTTATTTTTTTTACCATTTAATCACTAAACAGGGATCTTGTATTTGTTGCAGGGGCCCTTAGGTTGCATCAACAGAGTAGCTGCTAACTGATGGAGCAAACTTAGGCTGTGTACACACAGTGCATTTTTTATGCTTTTTTGAGGCAGTTTTTCCATGCGGAAATGGGCCAAAAACGCTATGGAATCCTTATGCAAGCTAATTCAATGACAATTCTGAAGTGTTGTGCACATGATCAGTAATTTTCCTTTGAATATTTGCAGTGCGTTTTTTTCTGCAGCATGTCAATTCTTTGTGAGTTTCTGCAGCGTTTTTCACCCATTGACTTCAATTGAGTCAGTCAAGTCCGCAGCAAAAAGGCAGGTATAAAAATGTTTGCGGATTTACTGAGTTTTTGTTTGCATTTTTAACAGCTTCCTATGTTGTTTCCACACTGTCATCTATGTGACAGCATGAGAAACACCAGCACGGTTGTTCTTATCGGACGTAATGTTACCGCCGATAAGACCGTCAGTCAGAGCGCTGCAAGGTCATCTTGTTAGATATCAGCATGATCCCACAGCTGTGACTGTCACCCACAGTAACGCTACCGCTGGTAAGACTATCAATCAAAGTGCTGCGAGGTCATGCTGTTAGATGTTAGTGTGACCCCACAGCTGAAATTGTGACTCACAGTGGTGACCTGTGGTAAAAAGCTTGCCGTAAGTCAGCAGATGTGGGCTAATGAGACTATTGCTCCCATCGGGCTACGTCTGCTGTCACTAATAACAGTGACAGCAGGTGCCGCTGATGGGAGACAGTCTAATCAGCCGACGCCTGTGCTCACAGTTACAAAAAATGAAATAATTACATATATATTCAAATAAAAATGAAAAAATATACTCACCTAAAGCACAATCCCGATGCCCTCGTCTACTAGAAAGAAGATGTAAAATAATAAACCAACATATACTCACCTGTCCGTCGTAGTCCAAATAATCCCGAGTGCCCCACGGTGATCTCACATGTAGAACAATCACATCGAGAGAATGTAACCGCTCTACCTGGCTGCAGGTGATGCACTGACAGGAGATAATCGCTCCCGCAGTTTATCACTGAGCTGCTGAGAGAGTTCACCAGAGTTTATCAGTTGATCAGCTCCGGTGTTCTCACTTATGGCACCGCTGCATGAGAACTTTCTCAAGGCAGCTCAGTGATACACTGGAGGAGTGATAACATACTGTCAGTGTATCGCCGGCTGTCTCAAAGTCATCAGGATCTTCGTGGGACATTATGGATTATCTTCTCTGCAGACAGGTGAGGAATATTGAGGTTTATTATTTTATTTTTGATGCAGGAGATGTTGGCATCAGTGGTTTAGATGTTCGGTGAGTATGGTTTAATTAAGATTCATTAAAGGAGTCTGTGTCATTATTTCAAATAAAGGACTTTATTCTGGGTGTCTGTGTTTTTATACAATATCACTATGGGGTTACTAATGGATAGATGTTTTATAGATGCCTCTCCATTTCTATCTGTGGGCTTGCTGTCACCTGACAATACAAAGGTGACATCAACCCCACAAATATGAACCCCACTTGCCACCACTACAGGGCAAGTGGGAAGAACAAGGCTAAGTGCCAGATTTGGTGCATCTTTTAGTTGTGCCTTTTCTGGGGCAGCTGAAACCTAATGCTTTTAGTCTTAGAGGGGGTCAATATCTATGGCCTCTTCAAAGGCTATTAATATCAACCCGCAGCTGTCTGCCCAGCCTTTGCTTGTTAGATTTTATAGTGGGACCCTGTGTCAATTTTTTTCTGGGGGCCCAATGTAGACTAGCCAGTAAAGGCTAAGCAAACAGCTGTGAGCTGATATTAATAGCCTGGGAACCTATATGGCTATTGGCTCCTTCCCAGAATATTAACATCTGCCATCGGCTTTCCCTCTGCTGATTATTAAAATTATGTGGGAGCCCACACAATTTTTTTTTCTTTTTTTTCTTTAAAATTAGCAGTTACTGTTTGGTTACAGCCTATGTGCGTTCGTTCTGTTAATGCTCCTACATAGGCTGGTGACAATGTGTGTTCGTGTGTTTGTGTTTACTTAATGTTTTGGTAATGAAGGTGTCGGGTTGACACCTTTTCGTTACTAAACCTAGGGTTAGGTTTCAATGACAGCTGCTGACACCAAGCCCTAATCCCTTTGCCCTGATGCCATTGCATCAGCGTAAAAAAGGTGGTGTTGAACCAAGAAATTACATCACAAAATTGTTTTTTTAAATATCTTTATTTAGCTGAAAAAAGCCTTCATTGCTGTACAAAAACGCATGCAAAAACACGTCAAAAATGCAATTTTTTGACACAGTGCTTTTCCTGCCAAGAGATGCAGAAACCTTGCAGAAATTTCTGCATGCAAATACTCAACATGCGCTCATAGCCTAAAGGTAAACCAATCTAATCTAACAAGTGAAAGATGAATCTCAAATAATGGCACAATCAGAACTGAAAACAGTTAAGGCTTCATCAGTATTTAGATGCCAAAATTAGGAATAGGACTAACAGAAAAAACCATAATTCAAAGTTTGACACTTATATTTTGTGTTTTGGAGACACTCCTAGCTTTGGTATGCAAATACTGATGAAATACTGATCAAAAACACTTGTATGTGAATAAAGCCTTATGGAGAGTTGGGATAGAATCCAGTGTAACAGGCAAAGAAGAAAAGAAGATAGGTCTGGGTTCAAACCAGGATAAGCACAAGGTGGACAATCCAGAAGAATGATCAAGGAAGCCTATGTGTAAGAATACAAGAATCATCAAAATGCATCAGGTAGTATGTACATAGGTATACAATAGTTGGCATAGAACAAAGCAAAGAAGAGCCTTACTCTATTTTTAAACATAGTGTTTTTGCCAGAGGCGTATCTAGGGTTTTAATTTGGGGGGGCAAATTTCTCATTGGGCCCCTAACCATGTAACCTTGATTACAACTGGGTGACACACTCTAATAGTTGAGGAGAACTTCAGCAGATGACCGTGCTGTTGCTGAAAATAATCTCTATATAAAGACCAATATTGATATTACCGTAATATGGTCAGTGGTAAATACCAGTCCAACAAAACATATAAGAGATCACAGCACAGTTACAGATAATGACTTACTGTTCTTTCTGATGGAGTCGTTCACTTTTCACGTCTTTTCCATCTGGTCCAGACCGACTTGGCAACTTTTTCCAGCCAGGACTCGACTGCAGAGATTAAAACAAAGACACATTTCACTTCTCATATTTTTAGCACTGTCCCCAATGGGACTATTCCCAACCTGCACAAACTGCCATATGCGTCCCCATTACTAAACCTATTGTGTGGTACTATGTGCCCTCTAAATTCTAAAGCAACCCTCTAGAATATAGTAATGCCGGGTGCAAGTGTCCTCGAAAAACAGTGCCCACATTTTGTCCCCTAAAAAGTAATATTGCCCTGTGTGTGCCCCTTTGACAGTCACAGTAACCTGAGATCCCCTATAACAATAAGTGACCACTTTACATTTAATAATGTCCCGAGTCTCCTCCCGTACAGCTCCCCTATACACAGTATGATGCTCTCTTATACACAGTATAATGCCCCCTCACTGTATGTATACTGACCCCTTAACATCCCCCAAACTGTTTAATGGCTCCAACACTGTATGATGACCCTGTCACTGTAATCTAAACATTGTATGATGGCCCCCTCGATAGCATTCATATAGCATAATACACCAGATATTCCTCAATATAGCATAACGCACTTCCCATAGGTCTCCATATAGTATAATACACTCCCCATAGGCAGACTCTATATTGTGTAATGCACTCCCCATAGACCTCCATATAGTATAATGCACTCCCCATAGGTCTCCATATAGTATATATAGTATAATGCACTTCCCATAGACAGACTCCATAGTATAATGTACCCCCCATAATCAGACTCTAAAGTATAATGCAGCCCCCCATAAGAAGACTCTATAGTATAATTCACTCTCCATAAGCAGACTCTATAGTATAATGCACTTCCCATAAGCAGACTATATAGTATAATGCAACCCCATAGGCAGACTCTAGTGTAATGCAACCCCAAATATGATGCACCACATAGGCAGCTTATATAGTATAATGCAGCCCCTAATATAATGGACCCCATAGGCAGCTTCTATAGTATAATGCAGACACTAATATAATGCACCCTCACAGGTAGACTCTATAGTATAATGCAGCCCCTAATATAATGCACCTCCATAGGCAACCTCTATAGTATAATGTAGCCCCTAATATAATGCACCCTCATAGGCAGCCTCTATGGTGTAATGCAGTCCCTAATATAATGCACCCCTATAGGCAGTCTCTATAGTGTAATGCAGCCCCAAATATAATACACCGCCATAGGCAGCCTCCATAGTGTAATGCAGCCCCTAATATAATGCACTCCCATAGTGTAATGCAGCCCCTATTATAATGCACCCCCATAGGCAGCCTCTATAGCATAATGCAGCCCCATAGGCAGACTCAATAGCATAATGCACCCCCATGGGCAGCCTCTATAGCATAACGCACACCCATAGGCAGCCTCTATAGCATAATGCACCCCCCATAGGCAGCCTCTATAGCATAATGCACCCCCATAGGCAGCCTCTATAGCATAATGCACCCCCATAGGTAGCCGCTATAGCATAATGCACTCCCATAGGCAGACTCTATAGCAGCGGTCCCCAACCTTTTTGACCTCGAGGGCCACATTCAGCTCTGAGAGGGGGTCACTAGCAACATCCTGCTCCTGTCCCTCTCAAAGTAGTGTCAACCAAAGCCCCCATTACAGGTATAATGATAACCGAAGCTTTTCCACAGAATCACTCCAAAGCAGTACACTGAGATCCAGGGGTTAGCACAATGCCCCAATTCAGTATTCTCCCATCAAGGACTCCCAACACACTGTCGCATCCAGCTTCAAGAACCTCCTCTAATAGGTGGTATCATCCTCCAGGGTACCATAGCTAAAACATCTCTAAACCCCTAAGGCCAGTATATGTGCATCCAGATCTGCTCTTCTGTGCAGGGCTACTCAAAAATTCACCATTTTGAGATGTGCTCTTCATACATGTTTTCTAGACCTGGACCTAATGCACCAAACTGGCAGACAGTCGCGAACAACAATTCCTGGTATCGCAAGCCATATGTGGCTCCCGAGCGACAGGTTAGGGACCCCTGCTCTATAGCATAATGCAGCCCTTAATATAATGCACCCCCTTAGGCAGCTTCTACAGTGTAATGCAGCCCCTAATATAATACACCTCCATAAGGTGGGATAATGGGAGAGGGAGCGTAATGCTCCTTCTCTCGTCAATGTAGTCAGCTGTATTGTCATCTAGCCGATGCAGTCGAACCTGTGATGATGGGTGGGGGCGCACTGCTGGCACGAGGGGCCCACTGCTGGCACTGGGCCCCTCCTCACCTGCTCAGGGGCCCCATAGTGGTCAGGTGGCAGTGCAGGGAGATAGATTCTCCCTGCTCTGCTGCAGAATGTAACTGTATTGGCGTGATGTGTGTAGGGTTCGAGCAGGCTCACAGGATGCAGTGACGAGACACGAGACTGAATGTGGGGTGAAATAAACTTTTATAAGTTTTAAAGCCGCAAGGGCTAAAACTGCTTAAATCAGAGAGAAGGGGAAACACTTATTTGTCCTCGCAGGGACTCGTAAAACAACATTAAAAAAACAAAAAGGGTCCTTATTTTCTCTATAATACACTTAGCCTTCCGGGCGTCGCTCGAGTTCACGACCACTCAGGGGTTGCAGATGTGGCTGCCTTGTAATCCACGACTTCCCGGAAGGACTTGTGCTTGTACAGCCCCGAAGAGACCAGAACGATGGGGCGCAGCAGGCCCTTAAGAAACTGGACGGTGGGGCGCAACGGGCCCTGTAGTAACCGGAACGATGGGGCACAACAGGCCCTGAAGAAACCGGAACGATGGGGCACAACAGGCCCTGAAGAAACTGGGCGGTGGGGCGCAACGGGCCCTGAAGAAATGGGGTCGGTGAGGCACAACGGGCCCTGAAGAAACTGGCACGGTGGGGCACAACAGGCCCTGAAGAAATGAGGTCGGTGGGGCACAACGGGCCCTGAAGAAGCTGGCACGGTGGGGCACAACGGGCCCTGAAGAAGTGGGGTCGGTGGGGGCACAACGGGCCCTGAAGAAACTGTTCAGGGGGTCAATCTCCCAGGCGTCCGTTTAGAGGCGCTCGTTCCCCAGCCAGGTCATGACGCAGTTTCAAAAAAAGACATAAACGTTAACAAATTCTGCTCAGTGTCCCCTCAGTAAACGGGACGGGCTCTGCGGCCGCCTATAGCGAGGTGACGTCCCCTGAGGTCGGTGATGACGGGGCTGCGGCTGTGGGAGAAGACAGGGGGGCAGTGTCCTGGCCACTGTACCGGATTGCTGTGTCGTCGCAGCGGTCGCCTGAGATCCCGGTCCTGTCACACCACGGAGGGAATCAGCGGCCGTCACTTTATCTGAATCTTTGCGGGGGGAAACTCCCGGGGAGAGTCTCTTACGCGTCAACCTTCGGTAAGTCTCAAATTTCCTTTTTTTCAATCTCCTGCCTGTCTCTCTTTTCCACACCGTCAGTTGCCACAGTCCTCTCTCTGCCGCACGGCTTCCTCTCTCCTGTCAGGCTCTCTGCCAACTGCCACCTCAGCGCGTCCCCTGCTCCTTTTACCCTCGCCCCGCCCCCTGTTGCCCTGACAACTTCAGTCGCATGTCTCCCTTTGTAATCCCCCTGATGTGGTTTCTTCAACAACCCTGATGGCGGTCCCCCTGGTTCTAGCCCAATCACTGTATGGGGGTCCTCCTCCCCACATGTGCATGCCGATACAGTTGCAATAGCGTAGCTTCGGGTGGACCACCTCACAGCACAGGGCCCGGGATGACTGCCCCCTCTGCTCCACCCCCCCCGGGTAGCTACACTACTCTTTCTTTCCAGTATTTTTTAGTGCAAATTAAAAGCTGCTTTTAGCAATACCAGCAAAAGCTATAAGATTTCAGAAATCTCATGCACACTATTGTTATTTTTTCCTGACTGAATTTGAAAACTACAGTGTTTAGTAAAATCTGTAGCATGTCAATTCTTTTAGCATTTTTGCAATGTTTTTGCAATGTTTTTTCACCCATATAAAACAAGCAGAAAGTGAAAAACCTGCAAAAAACGCAACAGCATTTTTTAAAACATTTTTGCTGAATAAAGATTTAAGTACCGATCTGTGTCTAGGAATTACTTTATGTAAAGTAACCGGCGGACACGAGCATTAGCATAGGGGGAGACACGGGCATGACGCTGGAAGGGAGTAAGTGACCAGGGGAAAGGAAGGGGGGGGTGCATAGGGAAATGGGAAAAAGGGGATTGGATGATAGACAAGGAGGAAATAACACAGGGCAGGGAGAGGAGGGATAGTAGGAAGGGGATAAAAGGATGGGATAGGGCTGAGGGGGGTCTCTCTCTCCACAGACACGCAGGGAAGAAGAACAAGACCCGCCCGCCTACCCTGGAAGAAGGAAGAAGTCGGGTCACAGCGGCAAGGAGTGGACATCAACATAGCTAAAAAAAAAAAAAAAACGAAAGCGAAGTGGTAGTTTGGCATGGTACCTTCTAGGCCCAGGGGAAGGGCAATCTGTGAGCCATGGTTCCCTGGAGGTTTCCCCCACAGGGGGTTTTTCCTCTCCTGACTGGCGGCGGATGGCTCTTTGTGAGTCGAAGGGTCATGTAACACTGAGTTATCAGTATCTGTGGCGTTGGCAAAAATTTGGGGGTGGGGATCCGTTAAAAGGCACGAATCCCCTTCATTGGATGGTTATGTGATGGTGGTCTGGTGGTAGGTGGGTGACATCCGGCGATGGAATGTCGGGGTCACACTTACGTGGAAATGGGTGGCACCCGGCAATGGTATGTCGGGGTCACATGGTTGTGATTTGGTTATATAGTTAACAGTGGAGGCAACCTCTCCCCCTGGACTCACGGTGCCCCTGAGCTAAAAGAAAACACGGCCAGGAGTAAAGCGGGGAGGGGAAGGGGCGATGCCCGGGGGGTAAATCACCAGACCTTACAACTTTAGAATTTCGAGGACCCCACCAAGTGTCTTTGAGTGAAATATATATTAATAGATTGGCTGCTGCTGTGGCCTTTAACATCCAAGAGAAATGTGGTCTGTCGTTAGTTATTAGGAGGGAGGTGGGGGGTAGGTGGGGGGATGTTGGTAGGTCACGGGTAATCGACCTCTCCAGGCGTCATGCTGTTTGTAATGTTGTAATGTTTGGAATGCTGATTGTAACACTGCTATAATACCATAATTTTCCTCAGGATCAATAAAGTGTATTGAATCGTATAGCTAACTTTATGAAACACATACTGTAGACAAATTAAACTTGTAATCTGCACCCTGAAAATTACACGCATAAAAAAATACGGAAAAGCTGTCATTTTAAATGCAGCGTTTTACTGTCAAGACAGCCAAAACTGGCTGCAGAAAAAAATACACAAAAAATGCTGCCTGTGAACATAGTCTTAAATTGACTAGTAGACTGGCCACCTGTCCTGTGATAGGTCCAATGACCAACTCCTTAGATTGGATGGTCTGCCAGGCATCCTGATTGGTCATTAAAACTGTCATACTGCCAATACATTGACCGTCATTCCCAGGGGTCAAACAATGATGAATCTTCACAGCACATAGTGCGGGTGTTGTGAGGATTTACAAATCTGCATTCACACAGAGTGACTACAGACTTTTCAGTTAAACCGGAAAACCCCTTTAAGGCCAGGTTCTCACTGCGCCATCGCAGTACATTTAACGGACTGCGTTTCACCGCGCTATAACGCGGTGTAACGCAATCCGTTAACGCTGCCATATACCACCATTATGTGGCGCATCGCGACGTATGCCGTAAAGCGGCACGCGTTCGCGATGTGCTGTTAAGCACTGACAGAGCCTCGGACGCGGCCTGCAGCGTCTGAGGCTCCGTCACCGCTAGCGCTGATGATTCATCAGCGCTAGCGGTATAGCATAACGCATATCGCGTTATGCTATAGCGTTAACGCAGCCCAACAACGCTATGTGTTGATAGGGCAGGTTAACGCTATGTGAACCTGGCCTAACTTGGCGGCTATGCACAACACATATGCGACCCAGCATCTCTTCCAGCAGTACAAAGACCAAAATGACAGCGCATGTTACAAATCATCCATACAGGGATGCAAAAAGGTACTCGCTTGTTCTGATAGTATTCAGTTAATAGAAAGTCAATATGGATGACGTCAGTGTCAACTGAGAGAGAAAAAAACAAGAAAAAAGCAATAAATTTCAATATAGCTACATTTTAGTCTGGCCAGGATTGTTAGAAAAATTTCAATCAGTAATAATATTAGAACTTCCACAAAGCTTTAATGAGGTAAAGAATCACCACACTTCTCAGTAGTTACACATTACAGACAGCTGTATGTCTGAGTATGATAGAGATTTGCACACTTTGAACCAACCAGAGACAGGGTGAGAAAACCAGTGAAGTGATAAGATCAAGTTACAATTGCATTCTAAAGGTACTGTCACACTTAGCGATGCATCAGCGATCCCGACCAGCGATATGATGCGGTCAGGATCGCTGGTACATCGCTAAGTGGTCGCTAGTGAGCTGCCACACAGGCAGATCTCACCAGCGACATCGCTGGGGACGGGGGTCGCTACTTACCTGTCACACTAGGCAATCCTGCGTCCTCCCGCCCGGCTCCACGCTCGTCTCTCCACAGGAAGCGCCGCAGGAACCTGACGACAAGAAACAGTCCAGGACGTTCTCGCGCGATCAGCGATAACCAGCGGGGGAGCGGGTCGTAGGTAAGTATCAGACACAGCGATATCGCTAGAAATATCGCTATAATGTCCCAAGTTATAGCGATATTGCTAGAGATATCGCTTAGTGTGACAGGCCCTTAAGGTAAAAGCACTAATCTTAATGGACAACAGAATAGTCTCAGATGTAATGACTGTTGTCCCTTTCCAGTCAGATTGTATTGTAAGGTTAATCTTCATTATGTGATTAACAACACAAATACCTTCCCACTACATGTACAGTGGGGAAAAATAGTATTTAGTCAGCCACCACTTGTGCAAGTTCTCCCACTTAAAAAAATGAGAGGCCTCTATTTGACATCATAGGTAGACCACAACTATGAGAGTCAAAATGAGAAAACAAATCCAGAAAATCACCTTGTCTGATTTGGCAAGATTTATTTTGCAAATTATGGTGGAAAATAAGTATTTGGTCACCTAAAAACATGCAAGATTTCTGGCTCTAACAGACCTATAACTTCTTCTTTAAGAGGCTTATCTGTCCTCCACTCATTACCTGTAGTAATGGCACCTGTTTGAATTTGTTATCAGTATAAAAGACACCTGTCCACAACCTCAAACAGTCACACTCCAAACTCCGCTATGGTGAAGACCAAAGAGCTGTCGAAGGACACCAGAAACAAAATTGTAGCCCTGCACCATAATGGGAAGACTGACTCTGCAATAGGCAAGCAGCTTGATGTGATGAAATCAACTATGGGAGCAATAATTAGAAAATGGAAGACATACAAGACCACTGATAATCTCCCTCGATCTGGGGCTCCATGCAAGATCTCACCCCGTGGGATAGAAATGATCACAAGAACGGTGAGCAAAAATCCCAGAAAAACACGGGGGGACCTAAAGAATGACCTGCATAGAGCTGGGTCCATCGTAACAAAGGCTACCATCAGTAACACACTACGCCGCCAGGGACTCAGATCCTGCAGTGCCAGATGTGTCCCCCTGCTTAAGCCAGTACATGTCTGGGTCATCTGAAGTTTGTCAGAGAGCATTTGGATTATCCAGAAGAGTATTGGGAGAATGTCATATGGTCTGATGAAACCAAAGTAGATCTGTTTGGTAGAAACAAAACTCGTCATGTTTGGAGGAGACAGAATGCTGAGTTGCATCCAAAGAACATCATACCTACTGTGAAGCATGGGGGTAGTAACATCATTCTTTGAGGCTGTTTCTCTGCAAAGGAACCAAGATGACTGATCTGTGTACATGAAAGAATGAATAGGGCCATGTATTGTGAGATTTTGAGTGCAAACCTCCTTCCATCAGCAAGGACATTGAAGATGAAATGTGGATGGGTCTTTCAGCATGATAGTAATCCCAAGCACATCACCAGGGCAATGAAGGAGTGGCTTCGTAGGAAGCATATGAAGGTTCTGGAGTGGCCTAGCCCCCCTTTGCTGGAATGCATGGTCCCCTCATCCCCATTCCTGGTATGCATGGTCCCCTCACCCCCCTTTCCTGGTATGCATGGTCCCCTCACCCCCCTTTCCTGGTATGCATGGTCCCGTCACCCCCCTTTCCTGGTATGCATGGTCCCCTCACCCCCCTTTCCTGGTATGCATGGTCCCATCACCCCCCTTTCCTGGTATGCATGGTCCCGTCACCCCCCTTTCCTGGTATGCATGGTCCCGTCACCCCCCTTTCCTGGTATGCATGGTCCCCTCACCCCCCTTTCCTGGTATGCATGGTCCCCTCACCCCCCTTTCCTGGTATGCATGGTCCCATCACCCCCCTTTCCTGGTATGCATGGTCCCATCACCCCCCTTTCCTGGTATGCATGGGCTCTGTTAAAATAAAAAATAGTTATATACTCACCTTCCGACGGCCCACGATCTCCACTCCATGCGCCCGGCCTCGCGGTCCCAGTAATGCTTTGCGCGAAACACCGCTGATGACGTTGCACTCTCGCAAGAGTAACGTCATCTCCGGTCTAAGGCACAAAGCATTACTGGGATTGCGAGGCCGGGGGCGTGGAGTGGAGATCGCGGGCCGTCGGAAGGTGAGTATAACCTTTTTTTTATCTTAATTCTCTTTTTTTACAGAGCCCTGCGCCCGATTGAACGCTGCGTCCGATCCGACTGCGCCTGTCGCTGATTGGTCGCGGCCTGGCGGCCACAACCAATCAGCGGCAGGCGCAGCTTACTGTTACAAACAGCTGCGCCTGTCGCTGATTGATCGCGGCCTGGCGGCCGAGATCAATCAGCGACGCAGGATTTCGGTTACTGACAGACAGACAGACAGACAGATATGATAAGACGATTATATATATATAGGTATATTTTGAAAGCAAATTTACATACATCCGCATTAGGATATACTGTATATTGGGCCACAGTAAAATGAATTGTTATGTTGTAATCACTACTGTGACCTACTAGAGTCCCTAGAGAGCAGAGATATATATTTATTATTTCTAGGATCCCTAACCATGGTCCCTTATAAATTTTAGGTCGGGTTTCATATATCTACAGTATATACACACGGTCAAAATTGTTGGTACCCCTTGTTTAATCACAAAAAACCCCAAAAGGGTCACAGAAATAACTTGAATCTGACAAAAGTAATAATAAATAAAAAATCTATGAACAAATGAAAGTCAGACATTGCTTTTCAACAATACTTCCACAGAATTAAAAAAAATAAAACTCATGAAATAGGCCTGGACAGAAATGATGGTACCCCTGAAAATAATGTGACAAAAGGGACATGTTAAATCGTGGTGTGTCCACTAATTAGCATCATAGGTGTCTACAATCTTGGAATCAGTGAGTAGGCCTGTATAGAGGGCTACAGATACTCACTGTGCTGTTTGGTGACAAGGTGTGTATCACACTCAACATGGACCAGAGGAAGCGAAAGAAAGAGTTGTCTCAGGAGATTAGAAAGAAAATTATAGACAAACATGTTAAAGGTAAAAGTTCTAAGACCATCTCCAAGCCGCTTGATGTTCCTGTGACTACAGTTGCACACGTTATTCAGAATTACCTCCCAAGACATGGCTACAGGAGGTAAATTGATGACAAATCAAAGAGACGGATAATACGGTAGCAAAAGAGCACAGAAAAACTTCTAAACAGATTAAAGGTGAACATCAAGCTCAAGGAATATCAGTGTCAGATCGCGCCATCCGTCATTGTATGAGCCAAAGTGGACTTCATGGGAGACAACCAAGGAGGACATCATTGTTGAAAAAAAATCTTTAAAAAGTCAGACTGAAATTTGCCAAACTACATGATAACAAGGCACATAGCTTCAGTGAGAATATCCTATGGACAGATGATACAAAAATAGAACTTTTTGGCAAGGCACATCAGCTCTATGTTCACAGACTGAAAAATTAAGCATATCAAGAAAAGGACACTGTCCCTTCTGTGAAACAATGAGGAGGCTATGTTATGTTCTGGGGCTGGTTTGCTGCATCTGGCACAGGGTGTCTAGAATCTGTGCAGGGTACAATGAAATCTCAAGAATATCAAGGGATTCTACACAGAAATGTGCTGCCAAGTGTCAAAAAGCTGGGTCTCAGTCACAGGTCATGGGTCTTGCAACAGGATAATGACCAAAAACACACAAAAGGCAAAACATTCAAGAATGGCTAAGAGGAAAACATTGGACTGTTTTGAAGTGGCCTTCTATGACCCCTGACCTAAATCCTATTGAGCATCTTTGGAAAGAGCTGAAACATGCCGTCTGGAAAAGCCAATCTTCAAACACGAGACACTGGAGCAGTTTACTCTTAAGGAGTGGTATGACAAAAAGACACGTCACTCCGAAAATAGATGAGGGGTGCTCAGAACAGGATACCAGTCCCAATATACCATATAGGAAAAAATCCAGCACTCCCAAATGCAAAAAATAGAAGTTCCTTTTTATTATTCACAGCTTAGTAATCGACATGATGTACATTCAATATATACGTAACTTTTCGGTCTCTATAATGGACCTTCTTCAGACATGTGGAGCTGTGAGAATCACCGCGTGCAGGAAAGAATGCGCTGTCAGTTGTGTGCTGCCATGTTAAGAAGTGCGCACTTGTCTGAAGAAGGTCCATTATAGAGACCGAAACTTTACGTATATATTGAATGTACATCATGTGGATTACTAAGCTGTGAATAATAAAAAGGAACTTCTATTTTTTGCATTTGGGAGTGCCGGATTTTTTCCTATATGCTCTTAAGGAGTGGGCCAAAATACCTGTCGAGAGGTGCAGACGTCTCATTGACAGTTACAAAAATTGTTTGATTGCAGTGATTGCTTCAAAAGGTTGTGCAGCAAAATATTAAGTTAAGGGTACCATCATTTCTGTTCAGGCTTATTTCATGAGTTTTACTTTTTTTTAAAATTCTGTGGAAGCATGTGTTAGGCATCGGGTTCCTGCCTCTGCACAGGGGGAATCCAAGCCTTGCCTTCTGCGGTCTCCCATTCAGTCCTGGCTGCAGAGGGTCCTGCTCAGCAGAGGTGTCGATCCAGGTACCTTGCTCAGACTAGTGATGTTGGTTTATTTGCTGCTGCTTTCCCTGGTTTAGCTATAGCAACCTGCACTAGTTAGCAGCGAGTAGCCTCTGGGACTAAGTCCTTCTTTTGGACTTCTGAGCATGCCCGTGGCTCAACCTCCCATTGGAGCTCGGGGGTCACATGCGCAGGTCCTGTTGTTCTCCGATTGGACCACTGGGAAGGTCCTGGAAGGACACCACTATAAAAGAGTCGCATGGCCTCTCAGCCATGCACTAGTATAGACTCTTCTTGCGTGTGTGATGATGGATGCTTGAAACTGGTGATTGACTCATTAAGACTCCCTCCCTCTGGTTGTGTTTGTTTGTAGGGTTTAGGGTATAGAGTCAGTGCCTACTTGTGGCATTGTCTTGCGCCACAGTGCTATCTAGTCACAGCACTTCTCTTAGCACCATACGGTGCCGTTCAGCTCAAGGCTCCTCTGTACCGCATTAAGTAGCTGCATCCGCCAGTGTGGCGCAGTGCGCAAGTCAAGCGCTTTCCTTCCGTAGTCTGGGTGGTTAGTGGCATCCGCCAGAGCAGTGCAGTGCGCACTTGGTGCACTTATATTTCTGTTACTCTTTTGCTGACACCGCAGCTGTGGCGCCGAGTGCTAGTAGTCTAGAGGGACTCTAACCCTTTGCCTCTGGGGCAGAGTCCTGTGACTGTTTACTAGCTCTCACCCGGCCGAGCTCTGTGAGGTTAACAGGCTTCGGTGTTTATACTCAGCGGCAGGGCGGTTCTGTGAAGCAACAGAACTCGCTCCTGTACACATCGGGTGACACTAACCCGCTTGTGTTCTTCTATTATTTTGCCGTGTAGCCTCTGCCATTACCGAGCAGCAGGAAACATCTCTGCATGGTTGACCCCGAGCTGCAAACGCATCTTGTTACCATCCATTATTACTTGGTGCGTTCCGCTAGCCCTAACAGCATGGTTGAAAAGTAATGTCTGACTTTCACTTGTTCAGTTTGAACAGATTTTTTATTTATCATTACTTTTGTTAGATTCAAGTTATTTCTGTGACCATTGCAGGTTTTTCTGTCATTAAACGAGGGATACCAACAATTTTGGCCATGTGTGTTTATAGAGTTTCAGATTTAATGCCAGATCTATCAGTGTCTTTAAAGCATTTATAAAACCTATTGACACACTGCAATGGATTAAAGAAGTTTATGATATTATTAATGGTATTATATACCGTCAGGAAAATTTTATAGCAGTGTAATTAAGCCACTGCTAAGAGGGCATACCCAAGTTAATCCACACATAAGTTGTTGTGCAGTTCATTCAGAACAAAGCATATGTATATAGCCACTGCTATCTGATATACCCTATATACTCGAGTATAAGCCGACCGGAGTGTAAGTTGAGGCACCTAATTTTACAACAAAAACTGGGAAAACTTATTGACTCGAGTATAAGCCAGGTATGCATTGTCCCCTCATCCCTATCCTGATATGCATGGCTCCTCATCGCTATCCTGGTATGCATAGTCCCCTCATCCCTATCCTGATATGCATGGCTCCTCATCCCTATCCTGGTATGCATTGGCTCCTTATGCCTATCCTTGTATGCATGGCTCTTCATCCCCATTCTGGTCTGCATGGCTATCCTTGTATGATTGGCCTCATCCTCATCCAGGTATGGTATGCATTACCCCATCAAAAAGCCTAAAAAAATAAATTATTATCCTTACCTTCCTGTGCTCCCTTTCAGCGTCTTGTTGCAGTGCTAGCAGCTGCTTTATGCTTGTAAGCATAGAAGGGACATCTTACGCTGCTTACAAGCTGAGAACAGCTGCCGGAATACTCACTGCTCTCCATGCTGGGACTATGTGAAAGACAGCACATACTGTAAATGTCTCAGCTGCAAGCCCCTTGACGAAGCCCAGCGCAAAACGTGCATTGGGGCTTGGGACCTGACATTTAGCAGACACACATCCCACATGGGTAAGCATGGTTCACCTGGGTACTTTCTCCCTACATTCTTGGTTGCACATTAGCACTTTGATTTTTATGGCCATATATGAGATTCATGAGGAACTTTATTCCATTAACCTCAGTGATAGTGAGACATAATATTTTGGCGCAACTTTATTGCGTCTGCCATATGCATGTAGGGTCCTTGTATAACCTGATTGCATACCATTGCATTTAATGCTATACATGCTGCTGTTTTCTCCCCATTTTTTGTGTCATATCTGATACCTGATTGTACTGTTGCATTCTGATATACTGAAAAAAATTTTTTATCCATTTTGTATCAATAAAGATTATATTTTTTATTATAATTTTTGAATTTTGTCTTTAATATTTTGGGCGTTATACTCCGATTTTTTAATGTAGGTTTTCATTACTAATTGGGAGTTGTCCTAGCACCATGTTTTTGGAGCTTCTTTCTCCTTGATTAGGGAATACATTGAGTTTCTTAATAATGTTGGATTGTGTTAAACCAATCATGACAGGGTGTATAAATATTTTGAAAGTGTGGCCGACCCTGCCGTTAGAAAAAGCTAGAATTCCCGGCAAAACGTATGTCAGGGATACAGGTCCCGTTCATATGCCTGACAGCAGAAAATGAATAGGGTCAGAATGTCAGAATGCCAGTCATGAACATGATTAGAATAGTTGATAACAACGTGCAAATCAATATTGATCAACGCGAATGCTACAGGACCGGCATGTTCATTCATTGAGGGAGACTGCGTCTGCAATTGATACACCGGCACACAGTCTCTCCTGCCAACAGTGCACACATAGGTGGCTGGCGTATTAGTTTGCTGGCAGCAAGTGTATCATCTGTAGTTGACACATTTGTGTGTGGTCTCTCCTGCTGAATGTACACACAGAGGCAGCTGGCGAGCTAGAGTGCTGGCAGTGAGTATATCGTCTTAGGCATCATACCACTCTATGGTGGGCAGTGCGATGCTGAGCAGATGCACTGAGAAGGCTGGAGCAGCAGGGGAACGGGCAATGGTGAGTATGTATATATTTTTTTAAATCACTGAGTACATTGTGGTGACCATAATACTGTATGGATGACTATGCTGCGTGCATTATACTGTATGGATGACTATGTGGTGTGCATTAAACTGTATTGAGGGCTTTGCGGTGTGGATTATACTGTATGAAGGATTATGGGGTGTGCATTATACCACATGGAGCAATTTGGGGTGCATTATACTATATGGAGGACTATGCTGTGTGCATTATATTGTAAGTAGGGCTATAGGGGTTCATTATGCTATATGGAGAACTATGGGGTGTGCATTATACTTTATGGAGCACTATGGGGGGTGCATTGAACTATATGGAGGACTATGGGATGCATTATACTATATGAAGGATTATGGGTGTCCAATATACTGTATGGAGGACTATGGGGTGTGCATTATACTACATGGAAGATTATGGGGAAAGGATTATACTAAATGAAGGACAGTGCAGTGCAATATACTATATGAAGCACTATGGGGTGTGCATTACACTATATAGAGGACTATGTGGTGCATTATACTATATGGAGGACTATGTGAGCATGGCCCCTGGTGCTAAAATAATCATTGGAAGCAAACAAAACCGTGGAGCTTGATAAGAGGGTCATCTCTTAAATTTGTGTTTTAACCCCTACAACATGCTGGCTTTAGCTTACATAGCAAACACGTGGTGACAGATTCCCTTTAAAGGGGTTGTCCATTACTTTAAATTAACCCCCAATGTATCCCCCCTGGCCCCTAATGAATTTTGTAAATTCTTTATGTTGCCTATACTGCCTGTGAGCAGTGCTATCCGTGGCCGCTCACAGGCAGCATGTGACCCAGCACTGACGTCACGTCAAGTGAGGCGTGACTCAGCGCTGGGTCCCCACAGTGGCTGCTGGGTTGTGGGTGGGGTTACCCCCGTCACACCCAGCATCCACCGCGTGCTTTCTCAATGAATGGGCATGTGGTGGATACCTGGTGTGATGCGGGGGGATAACCCCACACACAGCCTGGCAGCCAGCGCGGAAGGAGGAAGAGGGACCCCCGGCTGCTGCCAGCGCTTGATGAGACGTCAGCGGAAGCAAGAGCTGGCTGCAGCCAGGGGTCACGTGCTGCCTGTGAGAGGCCATCTATAGCGCCGCTCACAGGAAGTATAGGCAATATGAGGTATTTACAAAATTCATTAGGGGCACCGGGGGGGATACATTGGGGATTAATTTAAAGTAGTGGACAACACCTTTAATTCTCAGACGGTCCATAGAAAATCACCAGCTCTGCCAATCACATTACTGAGGCTATAACATGAGGAGAAAACAAAGCTCCCTCATACCTTATATACAGGTGTGATCAAAAGTTTACATACCCTGGCAGAATTTTTGCTTTCTTGGCCTTTTTCCAGAGAATATGAATGATAACACCAAAACTTTTTCTCCACTCATGGTTAGTGGTTGGGTGAAGCCATTTATTGTCAAACTACTATGTTTTCTCTTTTTAAATCATAATGACAATCCAAAACATCCAAATGACCCTGATCAAAAGTTTACATACACTGGTGATTTTGGTCTTATATACACAGAAGTTGACACAAATAGGTTTGAATGGCTACTAAAGGTAACATCCTCACCTATGACCTGTGACAATTTCCAGGAAAATTGTTCAGGATGCAAAGAAAAACCTACAAATAACATCAGCTGAAATACTGGACTCTCTGAAAACTAGCATTTTGGCTGTTGCAAGATGCTCAATAAGAAGGCACTTAAAGAAAAAATGGGCTGCATGGTCAAGTCCCAAGAAGAAAGCCATTACTGCGCAAATGCCTCAAAGTATCTCACCTACAATACGCAAAACAGCACAGAGACAAGCCTCAAAACTTCTGGAACAAGGTAATTTGGAGTGATTAGACCAAAATTCAACTTTTTGTCCACAACCATAAACGTTACATTTGGAGAGAGTTCAACAAGGCCTATGATGAAAGAAACACTATTCCTACTGTAAAGCACGGAGGTGGATCACTGATGTTTTGGGGATGTGTCAGCTACAAAGGCACAGGAAATTTGGTCAAAGTTGAATGAAAGATGGATGCAGTAAGTTATCTGCAAATACTGGAGGCAAATATGCAATCATCAACCCAGAAGCTCCACATGGGACATACTTGGATGTTCCAACATGACAATGATCCAAAACACAAGGCCAAGTCAACCTGTCATTGGCTACAGCAGAACAAAGTGAAGGTTCTGGAGTATCCATCTCAGTCTCCTGTCCTCAGTATCAAGTGCGCAACTCACGCTAGACAGCCCAGTAATTTACCAATCGACAGTCATATCATGCCACTGGCCAGTCCTTGTAAAAAGACCTTTAGATTTTGTTACTTTAAGTTGATGTCACAATAGTGTTGTCTATAATAATTACCTATGGTATTTTATAATGATATCCAATGCATGTGTTAATTCCTGGATCCAATTATTTTGTGATGATGATCTAATCATAGGGCTTGCTATCTTTTGAGATATGTCCCAACAATGTTTATTTATTTCAAATGCTTTTTTTCTATTACATCAGGATAATCTTTGTCCTAATTCTTTGGCTATGTTTCTTTGAGATGATGCCATACTTGTATTTGGATCTTTACTTTTCTATGTTTCATTGTGATGAAATTACAAAAGTGTTTGAGTTTATTTGCTGGCTGTGCTCCATTGTATCAATATGACAATAGTGTTTGCCTCTTTTGTCTATATTTTCTGGCTGTGTTTCCTTTAGATGTCACAAGTGTGCTTCTCATAAATCGTTGACTATGTTCTATTAAGTTGCGTTTACTATGGTTTTTTTTCTTCATCCACAGACAAAGTTCTTTTAGGTTGATATTAGTCATGTCCGCCTATGTTCCTAGGCTTTGTTCTATTGTGATGATGTTAAAGTAAATTTCACCTTGATTATGTTTGATTGTTATGATGTTACAATAGTGTTTGTTGTCTGTGTTCCTCCACTATGCTTGATTATGATTTTGGCACAGTATAGATTACCTATTTTTCTTATCACAATAGTGTAGGTCTGTATTGCTAGGATGAGTTCTTGTATGATATTATAAATGTATTTGCCTTTATTTTTAGTCTGTTCTCGGTAACATGGTACCTTTCAGATGAGATTGCAATAGTGAATGTGTGTCATTATTCAGCAGAGCATCACCTAACCCTTTACTGTTGGTGTTTTTTAATATACATTCCTAGGCATTTTAAAGTAAAATTAAGGTACTGTCACACTTAGCGATGCACCAGCGATCCCGACCAGCGATATGACACGGTCAGGATCGCTGGTGCATCGCTAAGTGGTCGCTAGTGAGCTGCCACACAGGCAGATCTCACCAGCGACATAGCAGAGGTCGGGGGTCATTACTTGCCTGTCCGATGAGGCGATCCTGACGTCCTCCCGCCCCGTCCACGCGTCGCTCATCAGCGCCACAGGAAGCCCAGCAGGAAGCTGACGACGAGAACTGGTCCAGGACGTTCTCGCGCGATCAGCGATAACCAGCGGGGGAGCCGGTCGGAGGTAAGTATCACACATAGCGATATCGCTAGCAATATCGCTACTGCGTCACAAAAACCAGTGACGTTATAGCGATATTGCTAGCGATATCGCTTAGTGTGACAGGCCCTTTACAAGAATGTTTGTCTTTATTTATTGGCTGTGTTTTATTGAAATGCTATCACAATATTGCTTGTCTTTACTCCAAGCTTGCATTGAATTTAAATTATCTCACAATATTGTTTGCACTTTCTAGGCACAGTTCTAATACCATGATAATACAATGGTCTTTGTCTTTATTCCTTGGTTATGTTCTCTTGAGATAATATATCAATAGTGATTGTCTTTTTAACTCTGTAGTGTTCTTTTCTAATAATGATTCAATATAGTTTGTGCTTATTGCTAAGCTCATTATTATTGTCATGGTGTCAACGCAATTCCACCTCTACCCTCCCTCATCCTCTCTTCTTTTGAAGTGCATTCTGTCTGTACCTACCTCTCCCTTGAACCTCCGTCATGTACCGACCCCCGGGCCCGGCCACTGCCTTTAATAACCACTTCTCCACCTGGCTTCTACGCTTTATCTCTGCTGACATTCCCACCGTCATCATGGGTGACTTCAACATCTCCACTGACACCCACCAGCGGGCAGCCTCCAGGCTCCTGTCCTTTGCTACATCCATTGGTCTCACTCAGTGGTCCTCCGCAGCCAACCACACAGACGTACATGCATTAGACCTTATCTTCACCCACCTCTGTTCCCTATCTAACCTCACTGCCTCACCTCTTCAGCTATCTGACCACCATCTACTCACCTTCTCATCCCTGTCCCCACACCTGCTCCCATGCTATTTTCTAGCTCAGTATTAATTACTAGTGTGATGATAATATATACGATGTATATCTTTATGTCTTGATTCTTTTCTTTTGGTGATATCACAGAAGCGGATTTCTTCATTATTTTGCTGCATTCTGTTTCGGTTACTTTATGTGAGTTATTACTTGACACTTATTTGCAAAATATTATGAAACGGAATTCTATAACTGCAAACTGATAACAATGAAGAAAATAAAGTCTTTCCTACTGTATATATTCCAATTTATAGGCCAAGCAAAGCAAATGATTACAGAACTGTACATATGGTTAACACTAACATATCCATCTTCATTACATACTGTATATAAATGTACAGGCACTTATGGTTACACTGTGTTCATGATTGAGTAAGTGAATATTTTGAACATATCATTTTTATGCAGATTTTACAACTTTAAGTTGTAAAACTTGAATGAACTTATTGGATGAAGCATCTCAGGTGATGCCTATTTGTGTAACGAGGAAGGTTGAGGCCAATGGATGCAATACCCTTTATCAAAGTGTGCAGAATCATTATGCAGCTTGTTTTACTCAGGCAAAATGGGCCAAAAATTAGATTTAATTGATTCTGAAAAGTCAAAAATTGTTGCAAATCTTACAGAAAGGATGCAGCACTCTTGAAATTACTAAGATATTGGGGCATGATCACCAAACTATCAAACAATTTGTTGCAAATGGTCAACAGGGTTAAATTGCTGAGAAAAAAACAGGCACATTAACTGCCAAAGATTGGAGAAGAATCAAGCATGAAGTGACCAGGAGTCCATTATCCTACATGCTGTCATGTTTCAGAACTTCATCCTCCCTGGAACCCCATAAGTACAAGGTGTTCAATGGCCAGATATATGGCCAAGGTAAGGGAGGCTGAAACTCGACCATGTATGAGCAAGACACGGAAGGTTAAAAGTCTAGAGTGGGCCAAGAATTGCGTAACGTCAGATTCTTCAAAGGATATATTGACTGATGACATGAGTGTGACACTTGACAGGCCTGTGGCTAGATCAGTAATGGGTACTAACCTCATCTTCAACTCCGCAAGGTAGAGATGGGGTATTGCTATGGGCTACTACTATTATTAAAAGTGAGTTAGTTGGACATTCTTGGGTTGAAGATGTACTCAAAATCAACTCCCAAGCCTACTGGAAGTTTTTAGAAGACACTTTCTTCAAACAATGCTACTGGAAAATGTCTGCATCTTTCAAGAAAGCCATGATTTTTATGCAGGACAATGGTTCATCACAGCAACAAAGTCTTCACTGCTTGGCTGCTAATAAAGGCCTTAATGATGAAAGAACAATTTCACTACGCATGGAGGAATGAGCCAACATGCCACCAACAGTGTGTGCCAACCTTGTGAAGACTTACAAAAAACATTTGACCTCTGTCATTGACAACAAAGGATATATACCAAAATATTGAGATGAACATTGGTCAATGACCAAATACTTATTTTCCACCATAATTTGCAAAATAAATCTTGCCAAATCAGACAAGGTGATTTTCTGGATTTGTTTTCTCATGTTGACTCTCATAGTTGTGGTCTACCTATGATGTCAATTACAGGCCTCTCTCATCTTTTTAAGTGGGAGAACTTGCACAATTTGTGACTGGCTAAATACTTTTTTCCCTACTGTACCTGCTGGATGTGAGTCCCTGGTGGCGTAGTGTGTTACTGATGGTAGCCTTTGTTACGGTGGTCCAAGCTCTATGCAGGTCATTCACTAGGTCTCCCCCGCGTGTGGTTCTGGGATTTTTTGTACACCGTTCTTGGGATCATTTTGTCCCCACAGGTTGAGATCTTGCATGGAGCCTCAGATTGAGGGAGATTATCAGTGGTCTTGTATGTCTTCCATTTTCTTATTATTAGGTGTCTTTTATACTGATAACAAGTTCAAACAGGTGCCATTACTACAGGTAATGAGTGGAGGACAGAAGAGCCTCTTAGAGAAGAATTCACAGGTCTGTGAGAGTCAGAAATCTTGCATGTTTTTAGGTGACCAAATATTTATTTTCCACCATAATTTGCAAAATAAATCTTGCCAAATCAGACAAGGTGATTTTCTGGATTTGCTTTCTCATTTTGACTCTCATAGTTGTGGTCTACCTATGGTGTCAAATACAGATGTCTTTCATCTTTTTAAGTGGGAGAACTTGCAGAGGACCCTGAGCCTGACAGGTAAAACGCTGTATCTTCTTGAATTTTGCTTACGGTATCTACTTTATCTTGTCCACGGCTTGCTTGACATTTAATGTTATGCCCATAGCGATTTACTATTTATTTACATGCATATCTGGGTAGTATGTATACATGTAAAGCACCTGAGCTTGAAACCGTCATTATTGTTGGCACAGTCCCTCAGCACCTTCTCGACATTGTGGGTGTAGCCTCCCTATTCCAGTGAAGCTAATTAGCTGTTGTATTGCTTTACTCTGTGTTTTTCATGAAATCATTAAGACAACTATATTTTTTTCTGCATCATTGGACCCATCTTTATTACTTTTCCTTGTCTATTTTTTAAATATTTTTTCATTATTTTATAGAAATATTGTTTTATTCTTGCAGAACAGATATATCTTGAAAAAGGCGATATTACGCCGAAACGTCAGTGAATTATACATGTCTATTCATTTGGGTCTGTTATCCAAAATTGTGGATTTTTCTATTTTTGCATCAATAAAATTGGAAAATTTGAGTGCCGGAGTTTACCATTTAATTGATTGACTATTTTTACTCCAGAGCACCTACTCCACAACTGCATACATAATCCAATATTTTGACAAACAAGTATTTTGGTTTTTTTTTTGGAGTTTGCCCAAATAGATAATTGGCAAACAAGTAATCTAACAAGTGTTCATTGACAATTATCAGCTTGTCTAAATGAGCCTTTAAACATATATTTATTTCAACCTTAAACCCTATAGGTGATAGATGCCACTATATGGCAACTATCAAAGCCGTTGCTAAAGAGGATTTCTCAAAAGGTCAAAAGTGGCCAGTTTTTGTTTTTTATTTATTCACCTACTCGCCTGAGTATTCTGTGTTTTTTCTTTTAAATCTGCCATTTGGTTTCAGAAATATGGGTCTTTACATTTAGTCGTATTTTTTATAGTCTTTAATAAGATGTTGTTGCTCACAAGATAATAATGCAGAGCATCTTAAGGAGAGAAAATCATATGAGACAGATGATCTTACTCTAGCTCTATGCAGCTTCAATATTTGTCACTAGCTTGACTAGGAAGTGGGTGAACATATCCTCTGCTGCTCACACACCGGTACTGGATGTAAATTGTTGATTGCTGCTCTCTCATTGGCCATTGTAGGGATTCGCTCTGGTAGGTAATGGCAGGCTGCAGTAACAAGGCAACACACAGGCTTAAAGTCCAATTTCAGTGGTTTAATGTAACGTTGCAAACAGCAGATTAACAGAAGGTAAGGAAAAACATAAATATACTCCAGCTTGGAGAACCACTGGTCCCAGACTCAGTGATTGCCAGGTCTGCGGCATCCGCCAGGTGCCATTCCCAGGGTTGTTGAGAGTCTTGCTGCTATAGTCCTGCAGCACTAGGATCCTGTATACAAGTTCAGGCTAAGTTCAGCCAAGTTCCTGTAACTTCCAGACACACACTCACCATGTGCCAAACACCAACCTCCATTACATAGCCCATAACCCCTCCTACAAGTGAGATAAACATCACATGGGCTGATCATGTGACCATGAAATCATTGCAGGTCCTGTCTTTAGGGAAAAACCTGGCCAAACATTAACCTGCTGGGAGAAATGTATCTCCCATCCAGTAAAACACCCTTTACTGTACCACATACAGTGGGGCAAAAAAGTATTTAGTCAGTCAGCAATAGTGCAAGTTCCACCACTTAAAAAGATGAGAGGCGTCTGTAATTTACATCATAGGTAGACCTCAACTATGGGAGACAAACTGAGAAAAAAAAATCCAGAAAATCACATTGTCTGTTTTTTTTCATTTTATTTGCATATTATGGTGGAAAATAAGTATTTGGTCAGAAACAAGCAATCAAGATTTCTGGCTCTCACAGACCTGTAACTTCTACTTTAAGAGTCTCCTCTTTCCTCCACTCATTACCTGTAGTAATGGCACCTGTTTAAACTTGTTATCAGTATAAAAAGACACCTGTGCACACCCTCAAACAGTCTGACTTCAAACTCCACTATGGTGAAGACCAAAGAGCTGTCAAAGGACACCAGAAACAAAATTGTAGCCCTGCACCAGGCTGGGAAGACTGAATCTGCAATAGCCAACCAGCTTGGAGTGAAGAAATCAACTGTGGGAGCAATAATTAGAAAATGGAAGACATACAAGACCACTGATAATCTCCCTCGATCTGGTGCTCCATGCAAAATCCCACCCCGTGGGGTCAGAATGATCACAAGAACGGTGAGCAAAAATCCCAGAACCACGCGGGGCGACCTAGTGAATGAAATGCAGAGAGCTGGGACCAATGTAACAAGGCCTACCATAAGTAACACACTACGCCACCATGGACTCAGATCCTGCAGTGGCAGACGTGTCCGACTGCTTAAGCCTGTACATGTCCGGGCCCGTCTGAAGTTTGCTAGAGAGCATTTGGATGATCCAGAGGAGTTTTGGGAGAATGTCCTATGGTCTGATGAAACCAAACTGGAACTGTTTGGTAGAAACACAACTTGTCGTGTTTGGAGGAAAAAGAATACTGAGTTGCATCCATCAAACACCATACCTACTGTAAAGCATGGTGGTGGAAACATCATGCTTTGGGGCTGTTTCTCTGCAAAGGGGCCAGGACGACTGATCCGGGTACATGAAAGAATGAATGGGGCCATGTATCGTGAGATTTTGAGTGCAAACCTCCTTCCATCAGCAAGGGCATTGAAGATGAAACGTGGCTGGGTCTTTCAACATGACAATGATCCAAAGCACACTGCCAGGGCAACGAAGGAGTGGCTTCGTAAGAAGCATTTCAAGGTCCTGGAGTGGCCTAGCCAGTCTCCAGATCTCAACCCTATAGAAAACCTTTGGAGGGAGTTGAAAGTCCGTGTTGCCTAGCGAAAAGCCAAAAACATCACTGTTCTAGAGGAGATCTGCATGGAGGAATGGGCCAACATACCAACAACGTGTGTGGCAACCTTGTGAAGACTTACAGAAAACGTTTGACCTCTGTCATTGCCAACAAAGGATATATCACAAAGTATTGAGATGAAATTTTGTTTCTGACCAAATACTTATTTTCCACCATAATATGCAAATAAAATGAAAAAAAAACAGACAATGTGATTTTCTGGATTTTTTTTTCTCAGTTTGTCTCCCATAGTTGAGGTCTACCTATGATGTAAATTACAGACGCCTCTCATCTTTTTAAGTGGTGGAACTTGCACTATTGCTGACTGACTAAATACTTTTTTGCCCCACTGTACCTCCCTCCTATTTTCAACCCTAGGGGGTGGACACATGACATGCAGTGAACTCTGGACAGGGCATCTGCATTCCCCTGTAGTCTGCCTGCCCAATGTTCTACTGAAAATTTAAAATTTTGCAGGGACAGGAACCACCTGGTCGGGCATTCCTCTCCTTAGCTTGACTCATCCATGTAAGAGGGGAATGATCTGTCACCAACCGAAATGTTGTCCCCAGCAAATAGTAGCGCAATGACTCCAGTGCCCACTTGATGGCCAAGCACTCTCTCCACAATACTGTACCTGGTTTCAGCTGGGGTAAGCTTCCGGCTTACCAAACGAACAGGATGCTCTTCCCCATTAACCTCCTGAGACAGCACGGCCCTGAGCCCTATCTTAGAGGCATCCGTCTGCACAACGAACTCTTTTGAAATTTGGAGTGATCAGGACTGGTGTACCACATAGTACCCCTTTTAACTTTGTAAAGGTCTCCTCTAACTGATCATTCCAGTGGACCATCACAGATTTCTTCCCTTTTAAGCAGTCTGTTAAAGGCACGGACAGGGTTGCAAAGTTGGGAATGAACCATCTGTAATATCCCACCAAACCTAAAAAGGCTTTTACCTGTTTTGTTGTGAGGTGACAGGGCCAGTTCTTAATTGCCTCCACTTTGTTTACTTGAGGCTTGAGAACTCCTCTCCCAATGACGTAACCCAAGTACCGAGCTTCCTCCAACCCTATGAAACACTTCTTTGGGTTGGCAGCTATCCCTGATTGTTGTAGAGAGTCAAGTGACTTTCCCAGTCGGTGCTGTACACAATAATATCGTCTAGATAGGCTGAGGCATAGCAGCGATGGGGACGGAGAACAATATCCATTAATCGCTGGAACGTTGCTGGTGCGCTTTGCAACCCAAAGGGTAACACCTTATACTGGAACAGCTCCTCGGGTGTTACAAAAGCCGTTTTTTCCTTCGCTGCCTCTGTTAGGGGTACCTGCCAATAACCTTTTGTGAGGTCCAGAGTTGTAAAATATCGTGCCTGCCCAAATCGCTCTATCAACTCGTCAATCCGAGGCATAGGGTAGGCGTCAAACTTTGAAATGTCATTAAGTTTTCTAAAATCATTACAGAATCTTATAGACCCATCAGCCTTGGGTATTAGGACTACTGGGCTGGCCCACTCACTTTGGGACTCTTCTATGACCAATAACTGTAGCATAGTTTTTACCTCTTCCGAGATGGCTTGTCACCGGGCCTCAGTCACCCGATATGGTTTTAGTCGGACTTTGGCCTGTGGCTCTGTGACAATGTCATGTTGGATTAGGAAGGTGCATCCGGGGAGGTCCGGAAAAACATCTGTATTTCGGCTAATGAACTCCCGGACCTCCTGGATCTGTCTATGAGACAAAGTGTCTGCAATTTTGACTGCGGGTGGGACTTCTCCTGCCTCTCCCCGAGGTGATGGAGCCTTCTCCATCTGAAACGCAGGCAGCGGACTATCCCCACCAAGGTTTTCTCTATCTTTCCATGGTTTAAGCAAATTAACATGGTAAACTGTTATGATTGAGTCACCGTAGGAGGCAAAAACAGAAATGCTAGCTAAGTCCAGAAAACCAGAGAGGTTGGCAGCTATCGGATTGCAGACCCCTGATCCTATCACAACAACTAACAGTAGCCGTGGGGGGTTCCTACGATGCCCTAGACCCCTCGATCACAGCCGGAGAATTAAATAGGCCTAAAGAAAGAAAGGGGTAATCTAAACTGCCCCAGAGCAGACCCCAAAGCAAAAGGCAGCCCCCAACATATAATGACGGTGAAGCAAGATGAAAACACTAACACAGACAGAAAGATAGACTGAGCAAAGACGGGGCCCAAAACTACCTAGATAGGAAAGGACAGGAAGGCTGCTGTCTGCAATCCGTGAAAAACCCTATGAAAATAAGAGCCAACAAGCTGACAGTAAAAAAGGCCCTGAAGACGCTAGGCTTCAAAAAAGCTATGTCAGTACTCAGGAATATTCTGAAGACAGAGCAACCGGCAAAAGGAGATTCAGCTCATCCCAGCAGGGAATGGCAGAATCCAGAAAAGCAAGGAAAACAAACACAAAACACAAATGCAAACAGGCAAAGCAGAAACTTAGCTTTAGGGAAGCAGGAATCAGACTGGTGTCCTAAGAGTCCACAGAGAAATCACCCGCAGGCAGGAGGGCATCGGCAGCCTTATATCTAGTCAGTGACTCCACTCAGCCAGTCATCCTCATTAGACTCAGGTGCCTGATAATCAGGCTCATTACCTTCCTTTACCAGAATAGGGAGTTCCCCAGACCTCAGTGAAGAAGGGGAAAATGAACTCACAACAGTACCTCCCCCTTGAGGAGGGGTCACCGTACCCTCAACCACGCCACCAGGGCGATCAGGGTGAGCTCGATGAAAGGCACGCACCAATCTTTTGGCATGAATATCAGAGGCAGAGACCCAGGAATTATCCTCCTGACCATAACCCTTCCACTTAACCAAATACTGGAGTCTCCGTCTAGCCAGACGGGAATCCAGTATTTTCTCTACCTCATATTCCATGTTACCTTCAACCAATACAGGGTCTGGAGGTGCCACCCCAGGAAACAACTGGTTCAACAAACCTCTTCAACAAGGAATTATGGAACACATTATGGATTTTAAATGTGACAGGAAGAGCCAAACGAAAAGAGACCGGGTTAATAATCTCCAAAATCTTGTAAGGTCCAATAAATCTAGGCTTAAACTTAGGAGAAGCCACCTTCATAGCAATATTTTTTGAAGATAACCACACCATATCACCAATCTTAAACTGGGGACCAATGGTCCTATGTCAATTGGAAAACCGCTGGGCCTTTTCCTGGGAGAGAGATAACTTATCCACCACTTGGTTCCAGATCCGGTGCATTCTCTCCACCACAGTGTCAACACCTGGGCAGGCAGAAGGCTCCACCTGCCCTGAAGAAAATCGAGGATGAAACCCAAAGTTACAAAAAAAAGGTGACATCAAAGTGGCAGAACTAGCTCTATTATTTAAAGCAAATTCGGCCAAGGGCAAAAATGAAACCCAATCATCCTGATCAGCGGAAATAAAACATCTCAAATACGACTCCAAGGTCTGGTTTGCTCTCTCTGTCTGCCCATTGGTCTGAGGGTGAAAAGCAGAGGAGAAGGACAACTGAATTCCCAACTTGGAACAGAAAGTCCTCCAAAATCTAGACACAAACTGAACTCCTCTGTCAGATACAATGTTCTCAGGAATCCCGTGTAAGCGAACCACCTGTTGCAAAAACAGGGGCACCAACTCAGAGGAAGATGGCAACTTAGGGAGTGGTACAAGATGAACCATCTTAGAGAACCTATCACAAATCACCCAAATAACAGTCATTCTTTGAGAGACCGGCATATCAGAGATGAAATCCATTGAAATATGGGTCCATGGCCTCCTGGGGACCGGCAAAGGCATCAACAACCCACTAGAGCGAGAACAAGATTTAGACCGGGAGCAAGTCCCACAGGACTGCACAAAATTCCTGACATCATGAGACAAGGTGGGCCACCAAAAAGAGCGACTCACCAGATCTCTAGTACCAAAAATACCTGGATGACCAGCCAATGCAGAGCAATGAACTTCAGACATCACTCTATTCTTCCACTGGTCAGGAACATACAACTTTCCACTGGGACAATGCTCAGGTTTGTCCTCCTGGAACTCTTGCAGAGCAAGTCTCAAATCGGGCGAGATGGCAGAAAGAACTACCCCTTCGCCTAAGATGGTAGCAGGCTTGGTCACCACAGGAGAATCAGCAAAGAAACTCCTAGAGAGGGCGTCTGCCTTGACATTCTTAGTTCCAGGAAGAAAAGAAACCACAAAATCAAAACGTGTAAAAAACAAGTCCCACCTAGCCTGTCTAGGGTTCAAGCGTTTAGCCGACTCTAGGTAAATCAAATTCTTGTGGTCAGTGAGGACCACAACTTGATGTTTAGCTCCCTCCAACCAATGTCTCCACTCCTCAAATGCCCATTTCATGGCCAACAGTTCCCGATTCCCCACATCATAGTTACGTTCAGATGGAGAGAACTTTCGGGAAAAGAAAGCACAGGGATTCATTTTAGATGTTACAGGATCCTTTTGGGACAAAACAGCTCCTGCACCAATCTCAGAAGCATCCACCTCTACCTGGAACGGGAGTGAGACATCCGGTTTCTGCAAAACCGGGGCGGAGGTAAATCTTCGCTTCAGCTCCTGAAAGGAAGCAACAGCCTCCGGAGACCAATTCAACACATCAGCACCCTTCTTAGTCAGATCAGTCAATGGCTTGGCAATACTAGAAAATTTTGCTATAAATTTCCGATAAAAATTAGCAAACCCCAAAAACTTCTGGAAGGCCTTCAAAGAAGTTGGCTGAACCCAATCATAAATGGCCTGTACCTTGGCCGGGTCCATTTCAATAGTTGACGGAGACAAAATAAATCCCAAAAATGAAATCCTCTGTACTCCAAAAAGGCATTTCGATCCTTTGACATACAGGGAATTCTCCCTCAAGATCCGGAACACAGTCCGAATATGTTCCACATGAGAATCCCAATCCTTGGAGAAGATCAAAATATCATCCAGATAGATAATCAAAAATTTATCGACAAAGTCTCGGAAAATATCGTTCATGAAGCACTGGAAGACAGAAGGGGCATTAGTGAGCCCAAAAGGCATCACCAGGTACTCAAAATGTCCCTCCGGAGTATTAAACGCCGTCTTCCATTCATCCCCCTGCTTAATGCGGATAAGATTATACGCCCCCCTGAGGTCAAGCTTGGTAAACCAGCAAGCACCTCTAACTCTAGAGAATAGATCCGAAATCAAGGGTAACGGATACTGATATTTAATAGTAATTTTATTGAGGGCACAATAATCAATACAAGGCCTTAAAGAACCATCCTTTTTGGCCACAAAAAAAAAAACGGCACCTAAGGGTGAAGAGGATGGTCTAATATGACCCTTCTCCAACGCCTCCTTAATATAGGACCGCATAGCCTCATGCTCGGGTACAGATAAATTGAAGAGCCTACCCTTGGGAAATTTACACCCCGGGCTTAGTTCAATTGCACAGTCATAACTCCTATGAGGAGGCAAGGACGCAGACTCATTCTCACTAAATACATCATAAAAGTCCGCCAAATAGTCAGGAACATCATGCGACTGAGGAGAGGTGGAAAAAACCGGAGCCTCACTAAAGGCACACCGACAACCCCAACTCACCACAGACACAGACTTCCAATCCAAAACTGGATTATGAATTTGCAACCAGGGAAACCCCAGAACAACGGCATCATGCAGACCATGCAACACCAAAAATCTGCAATTTTCTTGATGGTCTGGGGCGACCCGCATGACCACCTGGGTCCAAAACTGAGGTTTATTTTTAGCCAAAGGAGTAGCATCAATCCCCCTCAAAGGGATAGGCGTCTGCAGAGGTGTCATCGGAAATCCACAACGTTTAGCAAAATCCAAGTCCATTAGGTTTAGCGCTGCTCCCGAATCCACAAAAGCCTTGGCGGAAAATGTGGACAAGGGAGCAAATCAGTGTAATTGCCAGAAGAAACTTAGGTTGAACACCACCAACAGAAAACGTGTGTGCAAAGCGTTTCTCTCGTTTAGGACAAACAGAAATAATATGTGAGGCATCTCCACAGAAAAACACAGCTTATTACGCCTTCTGAACTCCTGACGTTGCGCCTTAGACAAAACTCTATCACATTGCATAGGTTCAGACGTCAGTTCAACCGGTGGCAACACCTCTCGTGCAATCCTGCGTTCACGTAAACGCCGATCAACCTGAATGGCTAATGACATAGAATCATCCAGACCAGAGGGAACAGGAAATCCCACCATAGTATCTTTTACGTGCTTCTGACAAACCCTTCCGAAAGAGAGCAGCCAAGGCATTATCATTCCAGGTAGTAAGGACTGCCCACTTTCGGAACTTTTGACAGTACAACTCTGCAGAATCTCGACCCTGGTTTAATGCCAACAGGGTCTTTTCAGCCTGATCAATAGCATTAGGTTCGTCATACAACAACCCCAAAGCTTGAAAGAATGCGTTCACACTAGTCAGAATAGGATCATCTGGTTTCAAAGAAAACGCCCAATCCTGGGGATCGCCACGCAGCAAAGAGATGACAATTTTAACCTGCTGCGCGGAGCTCCCTGACGAGTTAGGCTTCAAGGCAAAAAATAATTTACAATTATTTTTGAAACTCAAAAATTTAGATCGATCCCCAAAAAATACATCAGGTATATGGATCTTTGATTCAACAGCATGCGAACGAGCAAGGTAGGCGGAAATTCCCAGCACTTCCGCAGCGAGCTGCTCCACACGATCAGACAATTGCTTTATCTCCATTGAGAGAAAAAAAAATTCCCCCTACGGCCTCAGAGATATAGAGGAAAGAATATACACACACTTTTTTTTTTTTTTTTAAACACAACTCTTTCCTGCTATTGAGTACCCTAGGATCTGTGGTATGGCGGGTGATTCTGTTATGATTGAGTCACCGTAGGAGGCAAAAACAGAAATGCTAGCTAAGTCCAGAAAACCAGAGAGGTTGGCAGCTATCGGATTGCAGACCCCTGATCCTATCACAACAACTAACAGTAGCCGTGGGGGGTTCCTACGATGCCCTAGACCCCTCGATCACAGCCGGAGAATTAAATAGGCCTAAAGAAAGAAAGGGGAAATCTAAACTGCCCCAGAGCAGACCCCAAAGCAAAAGGCAGCCCCCAACATATAATGACGGTGAAGCAAGATGAAAACACTAACACAGACAGAAAGATAGACTGATAAACAGCACAAACCCAGTAGATAATAACAATGGCAAAAACTCAAGATAGAATCCATAAACAACAAAAAATAAGTATAAATTGCCCAAAATTACCAATTTTATTAAATACAAAAATACAAAAATAAAATTACACACATGGGTAACTGCTATCCAAAGCAGGAGCCATATTGCACTAGTGCCCGAATAACCAAATGCACATACAAATGTGAAGCAATTACAATTAATAATCAAGGAATGGCATGTAGTTTATTACACCTAACCGGATGGCCAAAAGAGAACAGCGCAAGTGCTACTGAACTCACAGTGCTTTCCACAATGGATGTATACATGGCCACTCCGTGATCACATATTAGTTACTGAAAGAGCCAAGAACATGAGCCGCTCATGTTCTTGTCTCTTTCAGTAACTAATATGTGATCACGGAGTGGCCATGTATACATCCATTGTGGAAAGCACTGTGAGTTCAGTAGCACTTGCGCTGTTCTCTTTTGGCCATCAGGTTAGGTGTAATAAACTACATGCCATTCCTTGATTATTAATTGTAATTGCTTCACATTTGTATGTGCATTTGGTTATTCGGGCACTAGTGCAATATGGCTCCTGCTTTGGATAGCAGTTACCCATGTGTGTAATTTTATTTTTGTATTTAATAAAATTGGTAATTTTGGGCAATTTATACTTATTTTTGTTGTTTATAGAAAGATAGACTGAGCAAAGACGGGGCCCAAAACTACCTAGATAGGAAAGGACAGGAAGGCTGCTGTCTGCAATCCGTGAAAAACCCTATGAAAATAAGAGCCAACAAGCTGACAGTAAAAAAGGCCCTGAAGACGCTAGGCTTCAAAAAAGCTATGTCAGTACTCAGGAATATTCTGAAGACAGAGCAACCGGCAAAAGGAGATTCAGCTCATCCCAGCAGGGAATGGCAGAATCCAGAAAAGCAAGGAAAACAAACACAAAACACAAATGCAAACAGGCAAAGCAGAAACTTAGCTTTAGGGAAGCAGGAATCAGACTGGTGTCCTAAGAGTCCACAGAGAAATCACCCGCAGGGCAGGAGGGCGTCGGCAGCCTTATATCCAGTCAGTGACTCCACTCGGCCAGTCATCCTCATTAGACTCAGGTGCCTGATAATCAGGCTCATTACCTTCCTTTACCAGAATAGGGAGTTCCCCAGACCTCAGTGAAGAAGGGGAAAATGAACTTACAACAGTAAACCTGTTCTCGCTTTCTCCTCCTGGCTGGTGTACCTTGTAGTCTACTCGCCCCACCTTTTCCATGATCTCGTAGGGTCCCTGCCACCTTGCAAAGAATTTGCTATCTACAGTAGGCACAAGTGCCAACACTCGATCCCCAGGGCTAAAGGTTCTTACCCAAGCCTCCCGGTTATAGACCCGACTCTGTGACTGTTATGCTGCCTCCATATGTTCCCGGATTAAAGGTAGGACTGTCTCCATTCTTTCTTGCATTTTTGCAACATGTTCTATCACACTTTTGTGGGGGGTAGGTTGGTTCTCCCAGACTTCTTTGGCTATATCGAGTAAGCCCCGTGGATGTCTGTCGTACAATAGTTCAAAGGGCGAGAACCCTGTAGATGCCTGAGGCACCTCCCGCACTGCAAACAACAAATATGGCAATAAGAGATCCCAGTCCTTCCCATCTTTGGAAACTGCCTTTTTTAACATGTTCTTCAGCGTCTTATTGAATCTATCTACCAGACCATCTGTTTGGGGATGATAGACTGATGTGCGCAACTGTTTAGCATTTAGCAAATGGCAGAGTTCCTTCATAATTTTTTACATAAAGGGGGTGTAACGACGGGGGTCTTCCAAGCTGGGGTACCTCTTTCAGTACCACCCCGTGTTTTCGGAGGTCTGCTCTGCGTTGGCTGGAGTCTGAATGAAGGACGCTGGCTGGAATTCCTCTGAGTGCATGGGCGCATATAAAAGATCACTGCTTCTCCATGTATTTCCAGTCTGACAACACTTTACTCACAGGACACAGAATATATCACACAGATACAGAGGGCCGGCCAATAGACAAGCGTCAGGCCAGACATGCATTACAAAAGCAGCAGGTGGCCGGAGCCTGCGTAGGTTTACTGTGGGAATTACAAAGGTGGGGGGAGGGCAGACACTGCTTATACATTAGGGACATGCATCTCACATGGAACCTATTATATATACATATAACTGCACAACATATTCTGGGTGCTGAGTGGTTCTGTGACACGGCTCCCCCTTTTCAGGGACGCGATCGGCATACACAGTCTGATCCTCAACGGATCGGTTTGGGGATGACCGAAGTTTATGGGGTTGGTACAAGTTCCGTTGTCGACTTAGTCCATCGGCGTTACCGTTTTGTTTGCCGGGTCTGTAGTGGATGGTGAAGTCCAGAGGTTGTAGGGCTAAACTCCACCGCAGAAATCTGGCGTTGTCTCCGGAGACCCGATTAAGCCAGACTAGGGGATTATGGTCTGTTAGGAGGGAAAACTGTCGTCCATACAAATATGGTTGCAACTTCTTGAGTGCCCATACTACCGCCAGGCACTCCTTCTCGATGGACGCATAGCTTACTTCACGGGGCAGTAGTTTCCGACTCAGGTAAGCTACCGGGTGTTCTTGGCCGTCCGGCCCGACTTGGCTCAGTACTACCCCCAATCCAAACATAGAGGCGTCTGTGTGAACAAGGAAACATTTAGTTGGATCGGGTGCGGCCAAAATAGGGGTATTGGTGAGGGCGTCCTTTAGTTGGCGGAAGGCTTCCTCACACTCTGAGGTCCAGGTTACCTAGCGGGGTTGGTTCTTACGGGTCAGATCAGTGAGGGGCTTGGCTACGCTGCTGTAATTGGGAACAAATTTGCTGTAATACCCCGCTGTCCCTAGAAACGCCATGACCTGGGTTTTAGTGCGTGGGATGGGCCATTTGGCTATGGCCTCAATCTTGGCTGGTTCTGGTCGCTGTTTCCCACTTCCCACCCAATGCCCTAAATACTGAACCTCTGCTTTGCCCACGTGACACTTGTTTGGGTTCAGGGTGATTCCGGCCTGGTGGATCCTATCCAATACTGTCTCTAGGTGATTTAGATGCTCTTCCCATGTCGCACTGTAGATGGCGATGTCGTCCAGGTAGGCACAAGCATAGTCCTGGAGACCATCCAGAAGCCAGTCAGCCAGCCTTTGGAAGGTCGCCGGGGCATTCTTCATCCCGAATGGCATAACTCGAAACTGGAATAAGCCGAACGGGGTGACAAATGCCGACTTGGGAATAGCGTCAGGACTAAGGGGAATCTGCCAGTAGCCTTTGCATAGATCGATGGTGCAAACCGAACCACAAGGAAAAAACCCGAATTTTATGGTCAAGAGTACAAATATTCAAAAATAAAAAAATAATAAAAGAAATTTTTGAAACAATAATGAAATTTAAAATACCTTTATTATATAATAGTGGTACATATATATAAAAAAGCAATGTGTGCTCAGATTAATTAGATATATACCTACAGTATATAGGTTTAATAGGCAACATACACAACGGTCCACATATGTGAGATAATGTAATTACACCTATGTAAAATACTTGTCCTATAGAGAAGTGACAAAAAAATATATAAAGAGCCAAACCAAATATGTCTAGGCTCAAACAGAGTGTCAATATATTCAGAGCAAAACTGCAAAAGTGCAATATAAGACAACAATAGTGAAATGTTCATCCAAATGGTGCAAATTAAAGTGCTAGATCCAAAAAAATAGGAAAAGAAGTGCACAAGGACAAATGAGGGTGTATACCTTTAAGGACCGCTGGTAAGCGAGCAACACAGCCCTGACGCGCGTTTCGGAATGAATCCTTTGTCAGGACCCCCTGACGAAGGATTCATTCCGAAACGCGCTTCGGGGCTGTGTTGCTCGCTTACCAGCGGTCCTTAAAGGTATACACCCTCATTTGTCCTTGTGCACTTCTTTTCCTATTTTTTTGCATCTAGCACTTTAATTTGCACCATTTGGATGAACGTTTCACTATTGTTGTCTTATATTGCACTTTTGCAGTTTTGCTCTGAATATATTGACACTCTGTTTGAGCCTAGACATATTTGGTTTGGCTCTTTATATATTTTTTTGTCACTTCTCTATAGGACAAGTATTTTACATAGGTGTAATTACATTATCTCACATATGTGGACCGTTGTGTATGTTGCCTATTAAACCTATATAGGTATATATTTAATTAATCTGAGCACACATTGCTTTTTTATATATATGTACCACTATTATATAATAAAGGTATTTTAAATTTCATTACTGTTTCAAAAATTTCTTTTATTATTTTTTTATTTTTTATTTTTGAATATTTGTACTCTTGACCATAAAATTCGGGTTTTTTCCTTGTGGTTCGGTTTGTAAGTTTCTCTCGAATGGTCTACCATTCCCCCATGAGCATCCACTTTTAAACGTTGGAGATAGGAACCCTAAATGATTTCTGTTATATAATTTTTTTAATCTTCTTCGTTTTTTTGTGGTATTGCTGGTAATCAGGTCAATTGGTTTCATAGATCGATGGTGGTCAAATACTTTGCCCCCGCCAGCCGGTCTAACAACTCATTCACACGCGGCATGGGATATGCATCCGTCACTGTTTTCTCATTGAGCTTACGATAGTCTATACAAAACCGTGTAGTCCCATCTGTCTTGGGCACTAACACTACGGGGGGATGCCCAGGGATTATCTGACTCTTCAATGACCCCTAAACGCAGCATCTCTTGAATCTCTTGTCGCATCCCCTCTCGTACAGACTCAGGGACGCGGAAGGGGTTTTGTCGCAGGGGGGGTCTGATCCTGGGTCTCAACCTTGTGTTGTGCCAGGTGAGTGTACCACGGTCTCTCTGAAAACATCCTCTGTCGCAGCCTCAACAACGCCTCCGCCTGCTGTCTCTCCCGGGGGCCTAGGTCTTCGCCCAAGTGTACCTGGTCCCATGTTTTAGACTGAGTCCTTTCCCCTAAGACATCCGGCAAGGGAAGTCCGGCTAAATCCTCTGCTTCAGGTGCACATATGGCCACTATCTCTTCAGGGCACTCCCAGTAGGGCTTCAGCATATTCACGTGGAACATGCGGATAACCCTGGGGTCGTTACAATTGGCGACATTATAGGTTGTGTTGGATATTTTCCCCACTACCTGGTAGGGCCCCTGCCATGCAGCTTGAAACTTATCCTGCTTAGTAGGCTCTAACACCAGGACCTTCTGTCTATTTCCAAAGTGCGCTCTCTGGCCCTCCGATCGTACCATAAGCGCTGGCGCCGCTGTGTCGCCTGCAGGTTCTCACGTACAACCTGGGTCAGCTCCTGTAGGCGGTCCCGGAATTCCAGCACATAGGGTACAATAGGTACCCCTTCTATGAGGCCCTCCCCTTCCCAGTGTTCCAGCACTAAGTCTAGGGGTCCCCTTACCCGTCTCCCGTATACCAGCTCGAACGGGGAGAACCCCGTGGATTCTTGGGGCACCTCCTGATAGGCAAACAGGAGGTGTGGCAAGAATTTCTCCCAGTCCCTGTAGGTCCTGGTAAAAGTCCCAATGAGCTGTTTAAGGCTGGTTTCACATTTGCGTTTTTTTGCGCTGGAAAAAAACGCATATGTGCGCATGCGTTTTTTCCCCTATATTTAACATGGGTGCGCATACCTGCGCGCTGGTAAGCGCACGTATGCGATTTTCATGCGCTGCGTTTTTTTGGGGTGTGCGTTTGTATTTTCCAGACGCAGCATGTTGCATTTTTTGGCCCTGCAAAAAAGCGCATGCGCACGTATGCGCACATTTTGCGCTAAAAATGGCCATTATAGCCTATGGATGCGCATACATGCGCACTGGCATGCTCATGTATGCGTTTTTTTGCACATGCGTTTTTTTTGTTAACCATGGAATTTAGGGGTTTGGGTTAGAGTTAGGGTTAGTTAAGGGGGTTTAGGGTTAGGGTTAGGGTCAGGGTTAGGGTTGGGGTTAGGGTCAGGGTTAGGGTTAAGTATGGTTTGGTTAAGGGTTAGGGTCAGGGTTAGGGTTAGGGTCAGGGTTAGGGTTAATTATGGTTTGGTTAAGGGTTAGGGTCAGGGTTAGGGTTAGGGTCAGGGTTAGGGTTAGGGTCAGGGTTAGGGTTAGGGTCAGGGTTAGGGTTAGGGTTAGTTAGGGTTTAGGGTTTGGGTTAGGGTTAAGTATGGTTTGGTTAAGGGTTAGGGTCAGGGTTAGGGTTAGGGTCAGGGTTAGGGTTAGGGTCAGGGTTAGGGTTAGTAAAGTCATGGTTTGTGTTAGTGTGAGGGGCCACCTAATGTTGGAAAAAAACGCAAACGCGGTAAAAACGCACTAAAAACGCATACAAACGCATAAAAACGCTGCGTTTTTTTCATGCATGCTCATAAAAATGCTTGAAAAAAACGCAGCAGTTGTATGCTTTTGTATGCGTTTTTTCAATGCGTTTTTTTGCGGGAAAAACGCGCTGCAAAAAAAGCAAGTGTGAAACTAGCCTTAATGTCCCGTTAAAGCGTTCATACAACCCATTGGTTTGCGGGTGGTACAGGGCGCTTCTAATGGACTTTACGCCGCACAGCTTCCACAGTTTGTTGGTCACCTCTGCTGTAAACTGGGTACCCTGGTCCGAGATAATCTCCCGGGGAAATCCAACCCATGAGAAAACCTGGAGCAGGGCGGCCGCCACCGTCTCTGCCAGTATGTTAGGTAACGCAACCGCCTCTGGATACCATGTGGCATAATCTACCACTGTCAATATATACCTTTTCCCTGACGGACTGGGTTTGGCTAACGGCCCTATCAGATCGACCGCTACTCGGCTAAATGGTTCCTCCACCATGGGGAGGGGGCGTAATTTGGCCTTGCATCGATCCCCCCTCTTGCCAATGCGCTGGCAACTGTCACAGGTCTGGCAGTACTGACGAACATCATAGGTTAACCCCGGCCAAAAGAAGTTTTGTGTCAGACGATGCCTGGTGCGACTGACGCCGAAGTGCTCGGCCAAGGGTATATCATGAGAGATTCGCAGTAACTCCTGCCTATACTTCTTGGGAACTACCAGCTGTCGTTTTATAGTGGGGCTCGTCCCTGTGTGGTGCTGCTCTGTGATCCGGGAGAGGAGTCCCTGCTTCCATACAAACTGTTCCCCTTCCAGTACCCCTCTCCCCTCCTGTGCCTTCCCACGATATCCCTCTAATGAAGGATCCTCAAGTAACTCCCTCTTAAATTCATCTGATGGTGGCACAAGAAATGTGTCTGGCTATGGGAATACGAGTAGGGCTGGAATGTCTTACCTGGGCCTCTGAGTGTGATTCCGCCTCCGCAGCTCGAGCTTGTCTCCGGGTGGTCACAGGATATGTCTCAGCCAGCGGGGCCACCGAGAATGCAGACAACATGGGCCCCAAGTCATTTCCCAGCAAGACGTCTGCAGGCAAATCCTCCATCAAGCCGACCTCAACAAGGCCTTCCCCGACTCCCCAGTTCAGGTGAATCCTGGCAGTGGGTAGTCGATGTATGGCTCCCCCTGCTACACGGACTGCCACTGTCCGGTCCGTCTTCTCTTGGTCCCAGACGAGATGAGGCTTCACAAGGGTCAAAGTTGCCCCGGAATCTCTTAGTCCCTGCACTGCATACGTTTCCCATTAACCCACACGACCTGTCGATGTTGTTGTCGATCATCTGCCCGGGGCTGCCTGCACGGGGTCTACTTCATGCAGCACTTCCTCCATCTCTTCCACCCCTTGGTTAATCGTAGCCCCCAATGCCGGGTCAGCTTCGCCTTGGTAGCAGTGTACAGCAGCCCGGCTGAAGGTAGCTGTTCCCGCCTTTGGCCACTGGGTATGCTGAGTCCGGTTGGGGCATTGTCTTTGCAGGTGGCCCAGCTGACGACAGGTGTGGCATCGCGCCCCAGGGGGACTGTGGTAGGCTGGGTTTCTAGCTGTTCCCCCTACAATCTTCGGTGGTTTGGGGCCCTCCAGGTCCATGGGCGGGTCCCTAGTGACCACCTTTGATCCGGACAACTGCGGCCTCCTGGCATCATGATGTTCATCTGCCAGACGAGCGGCTTCCTCAAGAGTCGTTGGCCGCCTGTCCTGAAGCCATTCCTGTGTCTCGGGGTTTAGTCCATTAAAGAATCGTTCTAACAGGAAGAGCTGGAGGACGTCCTCTTTAGTGGTTGCTTGGCTCCCTTGTACCCACTGCAGCAGTGACCGCCGTAATTTACAGGCCCATTCAGCGTGGGTATCGGTTACGCGTTTTATAAGTCCGCGGAACTTTTGGCGGTAGGCCTCTGGTGTCAGCGCATACCGGGCCAAGATCACTTCTTTGATCCGCTCATAGTCCATACAGTCCTCATCAGGTACCGTGCGATAGGCGTCCGCTGCCCGGCCTGTCAGCTTGCTGGCCAGAATCTGAACCCGTTCCTCCGGCTTTACTTGATGCAGAGCACACTACCGCTCAAAGTCCTGCAGAAAGCCATCAATGTCTTCCTCTGCCTCCCCCAACTGTCGGAAGGCATTGTACTGGATCTTTTTGTGGCTTACTGTTGAAGGTACCTGGTCGAAGGCAAGAGCTCCCCCTGCTCGCTGACTCTCCTCTCTCCGCTCTGCCATCTCCATCTTGGCCAGCTCCACTTTGGTCCGCTCTGCCATTTACATCTTGGCTAGCTCTATCCTGGTCCGCTCGGCCATCTTTTCCTTCAGATCAGTACGCACATCAGCCATCACTTCTCGTATGATCTCTACTGCAGGGTTTGGGCCATAGAACGCCAGTCTGTTCTTTACCTCTCTCTGGAATTCGGTCTCCTCCACATTCACTTTGGGGGGCGCTGCACTGTCGTGTTCCATGATGGCTGCTATCAAATCCGCTTTTGTTTTGTTGCTGGCGATCAACCCTCGGGCTTCCACCAGGTCTTTTAATGTAGTCCTCTTTAACTTCTGGTAATTATTTTCCATTCATTCCTTTTCTTCTGTAGAAGGGGTATCAAATCCCGCTGTCTGCCACCAGTGTAACGGGGGTCTTCCAAGCTGGGGTACCTCTTTCAGTACCACCCCGTGTTTTCAGAGGTCCGCTCTGCATTGGCTGGAGTATGAATGAAGGACGCTGGCTGGAATTCCTCTGAGTGCATGGGCGCATATAAAAGATCACTGCTTCTCCATGTATTTCCAGTCTGACAACACTTTACTCACAGGACACAGAATATATCACACAGATACAGAGGGCCGGCCAATAGACAAGCGTCAGGCCAGACATGCATTACAAAAGCAGCAGGTGGCCGGAGCCTGCGTATGTTTACTGTGGGAATTACAAAGGTGGGGGGAGGGCGGACACTGCTGATACATTAGGGACATGCATCTCACATGGAACCTATTATATATACATATAACTGCACAACATATTCTGGGTGCTGAGTGGTTCTGTAACAGGGGATTCCCTGGTCTGCTAAAATTTCTTGAGGAATTCCCACCCGCGAAAACATACCCATGAGTTCCTTTGCTATAAGCTAAGCTGATGTGTGGCGCAGAAAAATGGCTTCAAGATATTGGGTAGCATAATCTTGAACTACCAAGATGTGTTGTTGTCCCCTTGCTGACTTATTGAGAGGCCTGACCAAATCCATTGCCACTCTCTCGAAGGGTACCTCTATGATTGGTAAAGGCACCAAGGGACTCCGAAAGTAAGGCTGGGGACTGGTTACCTGGCACACTGGACAGGAATTACAGTACCGTTTAACTTCTTCATGGACCCCTAGCCAGTAGAACCGCTGCAGAATTCGGTCTAGGGTTTTCTTTTAGCCCAAATGCCCCCCAAGTACATGCGCATGCGCTAAGTCCATTTCCAGAGTAAGATATGCCTGATGTAACCATAATAATTTCATGGAAGCAATACCCATTTAACAATTAATAAAAGATGAAAAAATTGCACTAAAATATAGAACTATAAAATGGGTCTGTAGGTGGATATAATGGGACAGTCACAAAAAATATATATTACATATAAAGAAAAAAAGAAGCGATCAAAGAAGTCCAATACATTTAGATATGAAAATAAAAAAATATTTTTATTAAGGTTTATCAGGAATGAGGAGATGGTGGGATAAAAGTCAAATGACCATAGAAAGCACATGGGCAAAAATGGGGCACACAAAGGGTAAAAGGACCAAGCATAATAGCAAAATTGTGAAGATATCAGAGAAATATATTGTATTATCCCAAATCACAATAATATGACCAGGCATGGTGTGCAAAGTCCAGATAAAAGAATCATTAACCCAAGTCGCAAAACATACAACCACACATACTATGCAAATGATGTATCAAAGGCAAAGGATAAACACACTGGATATAAGTATTACCTTTCCTGGTCTGTAAATGAGGTCCACCCTGGCGTACCCCCCCGACGCACGTTTCGACGAGATGGCCTTTATCAAGGGGTAGAAGGAAGTAGGAAACAGGGGGTATTTAAAATAGAAATCCACCATTGAGACTGTTGGACTTACACACATGATCAGATAAGCCAATGGTGTCATTTATCTAATCTCCCTCCTATAAGATGCCGCTTATCACCACGGAAACGCCTGATATATAACACCCAAATTACAATGTGCCATATGTAAACATCAGCCACAATGTAGCATAGGAAAAAGAAGGGACACGGTTGAAGAAATATTTAATATGTAATACTGTCCAGCACCGCTGGATGCGGTTATAAGCAGAGAAATAAAGCCGAGGGTATAACTAGATAAACCCCTCCCACCGTCTGTCATGGTCCGCGTCGTGTCCACCCCTGATGACGCGCGCATGACCATGGCAACCAGGACAACAGACGGCATCGGCATCATGTGTCCGGTGACGTCACAAGCATGTGACAGATCAATAGGAAACAACTGATGCCGAGAGCCACCGGGTGTATCGGAAGCAGTGGCCCACGCGGGTGCTGGTAGGACGCAGACAGGCGGAAACAGTGCAATGGTGACTTATAGAGGGGCTAATACTATAATCAAGTCAAATAAAAAGAAATACAGAAGAAATTAAATACTAAATACTTAGTAGCACATATGAAAGTACCGTCAATGTCGAGGGATGAGAGAATTAACATATAATATTAAAACTATAGAAGGCAATTATGTGGTGAGAACCAGGCAAATGGGAGACAGCAAATACATAGATAAGTGCAAGAATTAGCCAATAAACGGTCACATAATTAACTTACGTATATCAAATACATAAAAATGTTGGACATACAAGAAGGTAACAGGCATGTTAGGCGTCGGATTGTTGACACTGCACAGCAGGAATCCAGAGCCAGACATCCTGCGGTCTCCCATTCTCCTCCGACCGCTCCAGGGGCTGCTCAGCAATCACGGTGTGCTGCTCAGACTCGCTCTGACAGTCTGGATGTTGCTGCCACCTCTGGTGCAGCAATGGTAGCGCAACCTGCTCTGCAGGGAACCGCTCCAGAGGCTAAGTCCTCATGCCGTGCTACTGGGCATGCCCGCAAGGTGACCTCTCACTGGAGAGCAGGGGTCACATGTTCAGGTCCTGTGTCAGATCTGATTGGTCCTTTCCAGGGTACTGGAAGGTCCTGGAAGCGCATGGCTATAAAAAGCCCGTATGGCGGCTCGGCCATGCGCTAGTGTAGACTTATCTTGCTATGTGTGTGAATGGTGACGGATGCATGGACTGGTGACTGACTTATTATGAAACCCCTTCCCTCGGATAATATGATTGGCGACAGAGTGTGTTCTTAGGTCAGCACCAGGTAGTGGCAAGCTAGCGCCACTGGGCTTACCGCACCTACACTAGCGTCCGTCGGTGTCCGGCTCTCCGGCACCGTCACTTGCGGCTTCAGTTACAGCCGCGCTGGGCTCAGCAGCGTCTATTGGCGTTTGCGGCTGCAACGCCACCCGCTGGTTACCCTGTGAAGTCAACAGGGCCAGCGTCATTATCTTATTTTGTGCAGAGATGACTCTGTGTCTTAACAGAGTCACTCTTAGGCTCTCGGGTGATGTTAACCCGAGCGCTGTACGCCATCTTCTAGCGTGTCTGCCATTGTCCAGCAGCGGTCTAGTCACCTACTGCACGGTGGACCATTGAGAGCACCAACTCAGCTGCGAATGCCGCGCTGGCTGCTGCTCAGACAGTCACTGAGGCTGTCTCACGTGTGCCTACTCTTTTGCCCACGCCAACACTTTCCCGCCTCCCGCTTCCCGACAAGTTTTCGGGTGACAGCGCCACCTGTAGGGGATTCGTGAGCCAGTGCTCAATTCAGCTCGAGCTACTGGCTGCACGGTTCCCTACAGAGCGGGCTAAGGTGGGCTTTATTGTGTCACTCTTGTCTGGCTGGGCATTACAGTGGGCTACACCATTGTGGGAACATGATGATCCGGTGGTTCAGGGTGCTGCCCAGTTCCTCGCGGTCCTGAAGCAGGACCACGGATCACGCATGACACCTCTTTACAATTACTCTCCCTAACACAGGGGTCACTCTCGGTCAGCCACTATGCCGTCCGGTTCCAGACATTGGCTTCCGAATTAGAGTGGCCGGACGAAGCCTTAGTTCCGGTGTTTTGGAGAGGGTTGGCTGAGCACGTTAAAGACGCTCTAGCTACCAGAGAGGTTCCCGCAAGTCTGGAGGATTTGATTGCCGTTTCCACCCGCATTGACCTCCGGTTTACGGAGCGCGGGCTGGAACGGGCACAATCCAGACGTAGGGTTAACTTGGCTCCCACATTCACCGAACCACTAATATACCCTGCACAGGAGCTTTCACCCTCCGAACCTATGGAGGTGTCTCGCACTGGTTCAAAGCCACGACCGATGCGAAGCTCTGCATGTTGCTACCAGTGCCGACAGTTTGGTCACCCGGCTAGCACGTGTCCTCTGCGGGCGAAAAGGCGTCCACGCCCAGTGGCCGTAGGTGGTGGGCAGTCCAATATGAAACTCTTCTCACCCAAACCGGTATTCCAGGGCATCTTAGACAGTGGGTCCTCCACCTGGGAGGCAGAGGTTACCGTGGATTCCGGGGTCGAGGGGAACTTTAAGTCTTCTACCTTCGCCCAGAAACACACCATTCCCCTGGTACTATTACCTCAGCCTCTGACTATCAGGGTGGTTAACGGAGCACCGTTACCATCCCAGGTGACCCATCAGACAGCTCCACTTGGGCTCTCTATCTCTCATCGTGAGACTCTGTCCCTGCTCCTCTTGCCAGATGGCATCGATCAGGTGCTTCTTGGGGTTCTCTGGCTCCGTTGCCACTCTCCTCATATCGAGTGGGCGACAGGGAAGATACTGGCCTGGAGCAAAGACTGCGAGGGAAGGTGTCTGTGGGGCAGCCTTCAGGTGGCTTCCACTGAAGTGCCTGCGGATCTCTCCGCGCTACCAAAACCCTACCACCAGTACGCGGACGTCTTCTCTAAAAAAAATCTGCGGAGACGCTCCCACCGCACCGTCCATACGATTGGCAGATAGACCTCATGCCAGGCACAGAACCTCCTAGAGGCTGGGTGTATCCATTATCTCTCCCTGAGACAGAAGCTATTTCACAATATATCCGGGAGAACCTGGCGAGACGTTTTATCAGGAAGTCGGTGCCGCCGGCTGGTGCAGCATTCTTCTTCGTTCAGAAGAAGAGCGGAGAGTTACGTCCCTGCATTGACTACAGAGGTCTCAATGCCATTACAATAAAAAATAAATACCCTCTTTCGCTGATCTCTGAACTGTTTGACAGGTTGCGAGGGGCCCAGATCTTTACCAAACTAGATCTGCGGGGGGCATACAACCTGATTCGCATTCGCAAGGGAGGCGAGTGGAAGACAGCCTTTAATACCAGGGATGGCCACTATGAATATCTGGTCATGCCCTTCGGCCTGTGTAATGCGCCTGCTGTCTTCCAAGACTTCGTCAACGACGTCTTCCGCGACATGCTCTCGACCTCGGTGGTAGTCTATCTGGATGACATCCTCATCTTCTCGCCAGATTTGACTACCCATCGGAGAGATGTCTGCAGGGTCTTCGACCGTCTACGGGCGAATTCTCTGTTCGCCAAGCTGGATAAGTGCCAGTTTGAGCAGGAGTCCTTGCCATTTCTGGGCTACATCATCTCGGCCCAGGGATTGGCTATGGATCCAGCCAAACTGCAAGCGGTAATGGACTGGCAAGAAGCTCATTCACTCAAAGCGGTGCAGCGCTTTCTGGGGTTCGTGAACTATTACCGCCAGTTTATACCACACTTTTCCACCCTGGTAGCTCCTTCGGTTGCTCCCACCAAAAAAGGAGCTAACCCCAACGCTTGGTCTGAACAGGTCTCCAAGGCCTTCTCGGCTATAAAGTCTCATTTTGCTGGCGCTCCCATCCTACATCGTCCCAATGTGAACAAGCCATTTATACTAGAGGTAGATGCCTCTTCTGTTGGTGCAGGAGCAGTTCTTTTCCAAAAGGACGCTCAAGGTCGGAAGCATCCCTGCTTCTTCTTCTCAAAGACCTTCTCACCGGCAGAGAAGAATTACTCCATCGGTGACAGGGAGCTGCTAGCCATGAAGTTGGCCTTTTCAGAGTGGAGACATCTCCTGGAGGGGGCTCGGTTTCCCTTCCAGGTATATACGGACCATAAAAATCTGGTCTATTTACAGACGGCCCAGCGCCTGAACTCCCGTCAGGCTAGGTGGTCACTCTTCTTTTCCCGCTTCCGCTTCACCCTGCACTACCTTTCTGGAGAGAAGAACGTCCGTGCGGACGCTCTCTCTCACTCAGTGGTCTCAGTGGAAGAAGGAGAGGCTGAGCCTCGGTTAATTCTCCCGCCGGAGAGTTTTACGACCGTGGCTCCAGTCGCTCCCGAGTCAGTGCCACCAGGCAAGACCTTGGTGCCTCCTCAGCTACGGCCGGAGGTCCTCGCCTGGGCACATGCATCCAGAGTGGGTGGTCATTTTGGCAATAAACGGACCACCGAACTCCTGGCAAGGTCATATTGGTGGCCACATATGGCTCGAGATGTCAAGGAATACGTGCAAGCATGCGTCTCGTGTGCTTGAAACAGACCCTCTAGACAGAGGCCGGCGGGGCTGTTGCATCCCCTGCCAGTGGAGGATAGACCGTGGGAGATGGTTGGCATGGATTTCATAGTTGGCCTGCCCAAGTCTGGTGGCAGTACGGTCATCTGGGTGGTCACCGACCATTTTTCCAAAATGGTGCATCTGGTGCCACTCGCACGCCTGCCTTCCACTCGAGCTCTGGCCACTTTGTTTATTAAGCACGTATTCCATTTGCATGGCATGCCAGACAAAATCGTGAGTGACCGAGGTCCCCAGTTTGCGTCTCGGTTTTGGAGGGAGCTCTGCAGCCTACTCAGCATCGAGCTAAATCTGTCCTCCGCCTACCATCCCGAGATGAATGGCTTGGTCGAGAGAGCCAATCAGACCTTGGTCACCTATCTATGTCATTTTGTCTCTGCCAGGCAGGATGACTGGGCATCCTTGTTACCTTGGGCTGAATTTGCCCTAAACAATGCGGTGCCTGATTCCACTGGACAGACGCCCTTCCTCTTAAACTACGGCCAACATCCACGCATCCCTGTCCCGATGCCAGTGTCTTCCACTGACTCCAGGGAGGCAGACTGGGCAGTGGAGGCTCGTGACATCTGGGATCGCACTCAGGATGCTATCCGTGCCTCTAAGGAGAGGATGAGGGCGTCCGCCGACACGCATCGGCGACCCGCTCCAAGCTTCTCCCCTGGCGACATGGTGTGGCTCTCCATCCGAAACATCAAACTACGGGTTGAGTCCCCTAAGTTCGCGCCGCGATATATTGGACCATTCAAGGTCCTTGAGCGAATTAGCTCAGTGGTCTACCGCCTGGCTCTTCCTCCACATTTAGCCATTTCGGATGTGTTTCATGTGTCCCTCCTCAAACCAGTTCACATGGCCCGGTTTTCTGAGTCATCGGCCGGGTCATCAGACTTATCGTCTGACGAGTTTGAGGTTAATGCCATCGTAGGGCGCAGGTTTGTCCGTGGCAAAAAAATTTATTTAGTGGATTGGAAGGGTCATGGGCCCGAGGCTCGAACCTGGGAGCCAGTCGAAAACATCCACGCACCGCTCCTGATCGCGGCCTTTGAGCGCAGTGAAGCGGGGGTAATGTTAGGCGTTGGATTGCTGACACTGCATGGCAAGAATCCAGAGCCAGACATCCTGCAGTCTCCCATTCTCCTCTGACTGCTCCAGGTGCTGCTCAGCAATCACGGCGAGCCAGGCGTGCTGCTCAGACTCGCTCTGACAGTCTGGATGTTGCTGCTACCTCTGGTGCAGCAATGGTAGCGCAACCTGCTCTGCAGGGAACCGCTCCAGAGGCTAAGTCCTCATGCCGTGCTACTGGGCATGCCCGCAAGGTGATCTCTCACTGGAGAGCAGGGGTCACATGTTCAAGTGCTGTGTCGGATCTGATTGGTCCTTTCCATGGTTCTGGAAGGTCCCGGAAGCGCATGGCTATAAAAAGCTTGCATGGCGGCTCGGCCATGCGCTAGTGTAGACTTATCTTGCTATGTGTGTGAATGGTGATGGATACATGGACTGGTGACTGACTTATTATGAAACCCCTTCCCTCGGATAATACGATTGGTGACAGAGTGTGTTCTTAGGTCAGCGCCAGGTAGTGGCAAGCTAGCGCCACTGGGCTTACCGCACCTACACTAGCGTCCGTCGGTGTCCGGCTCTCCGGCACGGTCGCTTGCGGCTTCAGTTACAGCCGCGCTGTGCTCAGCAGCGTCTATTGGCGTTTGCGGCTGCAACGCCACCCGCTGGTTACCCTGTGAGGTCAACAGGGCCAGCATCATTATCTTATTTTGTGCAGAGATGACTCTGTATCTTAACAGAGTCACTCGTCACTCTTAGGCTACTTTCACACATCAGGTTTTCGGCGTCAGGCGCGATCCGGCGTCGTGCCGGAATGCCGGATCCGGCAAATGTTTTGTAAAACCTGAAGTGCCGGATCCGGTTTTCTGCCGGATCCGTCTTGTTCTTGACAGACAAAACCGGATCCGTCTCATCCGGTTCATCCGTTTTTCTATCCGTTTTTCTATCCGTTTTTCGACGGATTACGCCGGATCCGGTTTTTAAAATTGACCCTTGTGGCCTTCCGAACGGGATTGGCTACTGGAAAACTAGATATAGCATGTTCCTACAGCCCTTCTTTGACAGGTTGTAGAGAAGAAAGTGCAGGTTGGAGAGAAGAGCAAGTTACTGGCGAAGATGGATGTTGTCATTGGAAATATTACCACTAGAAGTTCTGTGACGGTTTCAGGGACAATTTTCCACTATACTTTATGTCACCTCAAGGCAGAGTACACTGGGATGACAGAGTGTGAGAGATTTTTGCCCTAAACTTGTGTACCTTCTGGACCAACAGTATATACCTTTGCCAACCAAAGTTGGCTATCTTGTCATGGTCTTACTATTTTTACCTTTAGGCCACAGGTGTGTACCTGGTTGTGTTTTATGCAAAGTATTTCACCTTTTAACAAAAGTTGTGTACATTGGTAGGAAATCACCAACAATAAACACAACTTTTTAAGTGAAATACTTTGCTTCAAACACAACCAGGAACACAACTGTGGCAAAAAGCTAAAATTTACCCACAGTTATACCTGGTTTTGAATACCTTTTTACCTTTGAAATACCCTGTATTTAACCTTTTTTTAAAACGTAGTTCGCCGCAGAAAGAAATGACAGACAACCATTGTGAAACGATAATTTAACTTTTATTTAAATTTTTTTTTTTTTGTAAAATGTTTTTAAAGTGCAAAAAAACTTTTTTTAGAAAGGTTTTAAACCCAATGGGCATTTTTATTACAAAAAACACACATTACAATTCTGTGTACTGTGGGGTGGAAATACTGCTGGAGGGGCTGCGGGACACTTCGACACTGGGTGTGTGGAGAGAGGACTGGGATCTTGGTGGGGAAGGAACAGTTAGAGGTGAAGGTGTGGAAAAAACTACAGAATGGGTGGACATGTGGGAAGCAGAAGAGGTGGTGGGTGGTGGAGTGGAGGGTTGGGCAGGGACTGTAGGAGCAGATGATGTTGATGGAAAGTTGTATGGGGAAGGAGTTTGGTACGGGGAAGGAGTTTGGTACGGGGAAGGAGTTTGGTACGGGGCAGGTTGCTGGAAGTGGGGAGATGACTGGTACTGGGGAGGTTGCTGGTACTGGGGAGGTTGCTGGTACTGGGCAGGTTGCTGGTATGTAGTAGGAGGGGGAGGATGAAAAGTGGCTGGAGGGGGTGCAGATGTAATAGGAGGGGGAGGATGGAAAGTGGCTGGAGGGGGTGCAGGTGGAGGAACTACAGTGGTGGGAGGTGGAGGTTGGGAGGTAACCTGCTGTAGAGCACCGTGGCACGAATGCATTACATGCATCTGCTGGGTAGGAGATAGTGTTGCCATACGCTCCACAACAGACCTGAAAAAGGTGTGGTTTGGCGAAGATCTTGCTTCTGAATGCATGGTTTGCAGAAGTGTCTTCACCTCCAGAATGCTGGAGTTGATCTGCTGAAAGCCTGCGGAGATTTGCTCTGACAAGACTTTGAGACAGTTCTGGAAAGATGCATTCAGATGCAATAACTCTTGCGCATAACTCTTTTCCTGACCCCTCTGCCGCTGCCGCCCAGTACCCGCAGGTGTACTAGAGGCGGCAGGGGCAGAAGGGTGGGGTAAAGGGAAAGCGATCTCCTCACCAGCAGCTTCATGTAATGTAGGCGGCCACGATGCTCCTGTGCTGGTGGATGGGACAGATGGGTCGAATGTGTGGGAAGGCAGGGAAGGTGCAGATGTACCGGGGCGGTCGAAGTGTCCCTCGGTGCCGGTCTCCTCAGGGATCGCCTCAGAAGGGTCCAATCGTGCAGGCTCCCGAGTGCTGCTCACCGTGCTGTGGAATAAAGAGAAAAAAAAACAATTAAAATACTGACATGGTATGGCCCTGGCTGAAAAAAAAAAGTTACATCTAACATTTTTTTCACATGTGGTGTGTAATATTTACCTTCTGGTGAGCATTGTTTCCCGGAGGAACGACAGGGCTTGTGCGTACTTGTACTTGCTCCTGCGTCCTCCAGATCCACTCGGGGCCCGCATCTCTTTATTGAACTCCTTCTTGAAACGATCCCTCACAGACCGCCACCGATTCACAATTCTGTTCCCTGAAACGAGAAAGGAGTGGTTAGTATACAACATCAGTGTTTCACAAACTCCAGTCCTCATGGTCCCCAGGGGTCATGTTTTCAGGATTTCAATAGTAAATAGAAATCCTGAACACATGATCCGTGGGGACCACGAGGACTGGAGTTCGGGAAACACTGGTTTAAATCAAGCAACCGTTACTGTATATACTTACGCTCTTTAATCTGGTCCCGAGCTTCGAGGTCCTCCCAGCGGCCCACAAGGAGAGAACAGATTTCCTCCCAGAGTCGTCGGGTAATGATCAGGTCAGCGTGGCGGCGGTCAGCCATATTCCAGAGCGGCTCCCTTTCTCTGACGAGATCGATGAGGCGGTCCACATCAATCCCTCCATCCTCACCGTCAGAGTCGGGAGCACGCTGTGAAGGCTGTTAAAGAAAAAGACAAAAATAACATAATTAGCCTCCACAAAAGAAATGAAATAAAAAGTGCAAAAAAACAAAGCAAAAATATTTATACTTACACGCTGGTGACCGCCGCGTTGCTGTCGCCGACGACCCTGGGAGGCACTGCGAGGACCTCTTGGCCGAGCACCAGATTGGGAAGACTAGAGAAGAAAACAAAAAATGTTATGAGTTTGGATGTAGGCATTTGTTTGCTGTGTGTGGTCTGCAGAACATTGTTTTCTATGTGTTGTGTGTAGTGTGATGTTGTGTTTCTGCGTTTGATGCAAAAAACTTACGAATTGTGAGCCCACTCCAAGCGTCTGTCCACCCCTTCCTTCTTCTTCTGGGAGCTCCTCTTCATCTTGTGATTCCTGTTTTGAAATAAAAGGCAATGAATAGACATATATTACAGAGATGATGGATTTTGGAAATAAAAACTTACCGTCAAACGCTGACGATGCGAGGGAGGGCTCCCAGAAGAAGATGTGCTGTCCTGTTGATGGCCAGACTCCATGGCTGTGGGTATTGCTGCTGCCAGTGATGCCATTTCTGCTGCTGCTGCTGCATCTCTTTGGCGGCTGTTGAATAAAGAGAAACAAAGGGCCAATGAATATCTTGATATTCCATGGCCCTAGTTTGGAGGAATGGGGGATTTGATAATTACCGTCTCTCATCTGCTTCTGGACTCCCCTCCCGTTCAGCATGCTGCTCCATTTGGGGTGGTGCTGATGGTGCTGCTGCTGCAGATGTCTGCTGCCTTCTCCTGCTCCTGGTTCTTGGCTTGGGTGGCATGTTGGGTGTGGCTGAGGGTCCCATTGTCTTGCTTTTATATATCTCCTGTGGGCAGAGCTACTGAGCATGCTCAGACCAAAAAAACCGGATCCGGCGCATTGCGGCGCTCATAGGCTTTCATTGTGTGAAAAAGCCGGACGCGCCGGATCCGGCGGGTACGGCTTTTTTGCCGGAGACAAAAAACGTTACAGTAGACGTTTTTTCCAGACGCCGGATCGCGACACATTGCGACACATTGCCGGATCCGGCGAAAACCGGATGAAACGCATGGCCATCCGGCGCGATCCGGCGCAAATGCAAGTCAATGGGGGGGAAACCGGATCCGGCATTGCATTTCGCCGGATCCGGTTTCTGTCAAAAGCGCCGGATCGCGCCTGACGGCGAAAACCTGATGTGTGAAAGAGGCCTTAGGCTCTCGGGTGACGTTAACCCGAGCGCTGTACGCCATCTTCTAGCATGTCTGCCATTGTCCAGCAGCGGTCTAGTCACCTACCGCATGGTGGACCCCGGGTGGCGAACGCACCTCCTATTATTTATATTTGGTGCGTTCCGCCGTCCCTAACAAGGCATATATATTCATAGAAAAAATCTATATATAATAACATGTGTATACTAGTAATCAAATAATTAACCATAATAGCCACTAGGACCATAATTTACAGTACATACATATACACAATTTAAATATAAGTAGATCATACACGTGCATAAAGATGCTTCTTCATGATGAATATAATACACATGAAATCTTCATACGCTGACCATTCAGAGAATCATTGGCATATTTCTGTTTGCATATATCCGGAGCAGATCCAGAATTGTAGAAAGTGGAACACAGTGACAGTGGAACAAACTAGATTAAAAACAAAAGGTATTAAAATCAAATAATAAACACATGAGCAAAAATGGTAAAAAAAGATGGAAAAACCCACAAAAGATGGTTACAGAAATGGAGCAAAACTGATAGCTTCATTAAGTCCTTTTGGATGTACAGTGTCTAAGGACCAAATCCAACAGGTTTCACGTTGTAGTAATTTTTTGGTCAAATTTCTGCCACGAATCCCAGGATTGATTACATCGATACCCCTGACATGAAGTAACAAACTTTTAAGTTTAAAATGCCACGGTAGCGTCCTAAGTGTGGCCGGATCATCATGACCAACTGCAGCCTGTATTCCCAGCACTTGTTCGCGGACATGTATTTTTAATTGCTGTGTGGTCATCCCAATGTATATCAAATTACATGGACAAAAGGCAAAATACACCACATAACGTGACGTACAAGAAATATGATTTCTAATATCATATGTCCTAGTTACTGAAGAATTGAAAAAATTATTTATGCGATCAATGTTGGGACAAGCGACACATCAGCCACAAGGAGCACAGCCACACCCAGGACGGCCGGCATTGAGAAAACTAGACCTCGGTTCAGGCTGGTAGTGGCTGTGAACAAGGTGGTCCCTAAGATTTTTTGACCGTCTAATAGTTATACTTGGCACCGAAGGAAGAAGCTGATTTAAAATAGGGTCAGTTTGGAGGATAGGCCAAGCCCTTTGGAGGCAACCTTTCATCCGGGCAAATTGTGCGTGATAGTTAGTAATAAATCTTATTTTATCAACGGATTTCACCTCCTTTTTCTTATATAATAAGGACTGGCGTGTGGGCCATTTAGCACGATTAAATGCTCTTTTTATTGCCCGTCCACTATATCCTCTCTTACGGAACCTAGCAGAAAGGTCCTGTGCTTGTAACTCAAAATCTTGTTCAGTGGAACAAATCCTGCGAAGACGCAGGAATTGTCTTGTCGGGATAGAATTAATCAGTGATTTAGGATGGGCAGACGTAGCATGCAAAAGCTTATTGGAAGATGTCTCCTTCCTAAAGATGCTGGTTTGTAAGATGTCATCCGCATCTCTCCATAGTGTGACATCAAGGAAGCTAATTTTTTTTACATCATGATTATAAGTGATGTGAATGTTTTTGTCATTCGAGTTCACCCCTCCCATAAAGTCACACAATTGTGAAGAATTACCCTGCCAGATCAGGAAAATGTTGTCGATGAACCGCACCCAAAAGGGGATGCGGTCCATCGACAAACACTGATCTGACAGGGAGAGGTCCCTCTCCCACAGCCCCAGGAACAGGTTGGCATATGAGGGGGCAAAGGAAGCCCCCATAGCTGTACCCTGGAGCTGCAGGTAGAAGTAAAAAAAAGTTATGCGTAAGGGAGAACTCGAGAAGCTCAAGAATCAGGAGGACGATCTCCCATGGTAAATTTGACATGTTAAGGAAATATCTAGTGGCTGCCATACCATCTGTATGCCTGATGCTGGTATACAGGGAATCTACATCACCTGTCACCAGCATCATGTCATGGCCGACATGGAGACTGTCCACACATTTAAGAAACTCCCCTGTGTCTAAAATAAAGCAAGGTAGACTCTCCACTATAGGTTGTAATTTGGAGTCTATCCAACAATTGACTTTTTCCAAAAATTACAAGAACCATAGATGATCGGACGTCCTGGAGGGGCCTCAAGATTTGTATGTATTTTAGGTAACAGGTAAAATGTGGAGATGGTAGGTTCCTGTACCTGGAGTGCTGAAGCCAGATCCTTTGTAATGACATAGTCTTGAACAGCTGGGTTCAGAATTTTAGTCAACTGTGTCATAAAGGATATAAGGGGGTAAAAGTGAGGCGCTTATAGCAAGTCTTGTTGTTATGCTGTCTAAATGCCTCTTGTTCATAAAGAGACTTAGGCCATATCACCACATTACCCCCTTTATCCGCTGGCTTCAGCACAATATCAGGAAACCCCTTCAGGATGTCCAATCTACTGCGCTCTTCATGACTAAGAATATCTCTATCCACCCCTCTTGGAATGTCCAAGAAATCCTTGGTGACTATTTGTACAAATAAATCAACCGCTGTGTAAGTTGTAAGAGGAGGGAATTTTTTAGACTTAACTCTAGACGGGGGGGGTCTTACCTCCCTCGCCAGAGTCAAGCTCAGAAGATAAGTTTGGCGCCCCTGAGGCTCAGTCGCCACAGAGGTACTGCACCTTCTCCTAAGGTGCGGTGCCCCACCATCCAGGAAAGGTGGGAACTCCTTTCCACGCTCCAACACTCACACCCCACACACCAGGGTAGTTCTGCACAACCACATTGCGGCTCATTGCTTAGAGAGTAGCAGAGCACCTTTGGTGGTTCCCTGCTTGGAACAATGGATGTGCTGGGAGGTGGGCGGAGTTAGAATACATAAAAGGCAGGGAAGGTTTAGAATTAGAGGTCAGTCTGCGGGGGCAGTCTGCAAGGGCAGTCCCCTAGGAGAGACCATGAGGGAAGTCTGAGAAGGAAGCCACTCGGAGAGGAGTGGGGATCCCTGGAAGAAGGGATGGAGGAAGGAGTGCTGCAGCTGCCTCAGTGACCTGAGCCAGCTGGCACGGGAAAGGAAGGAAGAAGGACACTGATCTGTAACCTATGCATCCATAAGAAAGAGAATAGAACGGAACGAAGGAGAATAGAACAGAGAGGACGTGGGTTGGAAGGAAGCACCCTGCCTATAGGTTCTAGGCGCAAGGCCGGGGCTCGGTCCCCAAGGTTGTATGGACACTTATGGTTCTGCAGCAGACACCGGTGGGGTAGTTGGCTGTAAATGTACTACTCCCATTTAAGACTTGGGGCACAACAGCATTTGGATAGAGAGCCGGGACTCAGGAGAAGGGAGTCCCCGAAGCAGGCTACAGCTGTCTGCCGTACAAGGAGAGTTCTTGGGAACATCTGATGAGAGGAACTCCAGTGTAACTCAGTACTAGGAGATCTTCACACTTTAAGTCGCTATAGAGGAGATGTTCAGAAAGGTACTTTGGCGGAGTGTTGGAGGAGAGCCTACCATCTTGCCTGGAGGTTGACTGAGTCTCTGACCCGGAGGCAGGCACCTGTGTGCACTAAAGACTGAGTAAAGCTTTGGAACTACAGGCCCCAGTGTCCTCCATTCATTATCGCACCTACACCTTCAGCACCACTACATCTGGGTACCAGCTCCTAAACTGCCTGCGCTTCTCCTCATCCATTACACCTACACTGCCCTGGGGCTACAACTCCTCCTGCGGTGAGCTTCACCATCTTGGCTGCCACACACCACCATCTGAGAGGATCTGCAAGCAGCGTCGGCTTAACACCTCACTTGCCGAACACCACAGGTGGCGTCACGAACTATTATAATAATAATAATCTTTATTTTTATATAGTGCTAACAAATTCTGCAGCGCTTTACAGTTTTGCACACATTAGCATCGCTGTCCCTGAAGGCTCACAATCTAAATTCCCTATCAGTATGTCTTTGGAATGTGGGAGGAAACCGGAGTGCCCGGAGGAAACCCACGCAAACACGGGGAGAACATACAAACTCCTTGCAGATGTTGTCCTTGGTGGGATTTGAACCCAGGACCCCAGCGCTACAAGGCTGCAGCGCTAACCACTGAGACACCGTGCTGCCCTAACTATTCATTCAAACTAACTACAATACGAATTTCCCCCATTACTTGGGCGCCCAGGACCACGGACCGGGTCACCACCGCTGTGACACATCCCGCTGACACCGGCCCTGTACCGAGTACCCCACAGCCCTGGGAGGGCGACCCATAAGTCTTCAAGGTCTTGTAGTGCTAATTGTTCCTCCTCTGTAGGGAAGAAATTTTGCAAGTGATAATCAAAAAATGTTTCTTAAAAATCAGGGACCTAGCAAAAAGATGTAGGTCCTTGATTGCCACAAATGTATTGAAATTAGATTTAGGAGAAAATGTGAAACCTCTACTTAGTAACGACAGGTCAGAATCAGTTAACGGGTGAGAACTTAAATTAATTACCTTGTTATTATTTTTCTTGTGTTCAGGTGACTTGAATTGCATCCTCTTGTAAGGATGAAAATTAACATCTCTCACTCTCTTGGGCCTAGGCCCAGACCGTGTAATTATAGATGAAGTAGACCACTTAGACGAGTCACTCACGGAGGAAAGTGAGGTCACCGAGGGTGCACCCTGCATCTTTGGGGTCTGAGTGTTAGGTTTCCTCCAATAGTAGACATTCTTACTTGCAAAATCTTTAGTATCCCTCTGCAGTTTAGAGGATTGTAGGTCTTATTGATTTTACTGACACAGGCATCCAAATTCTTCTCAATTTTGGTCTCATATCCAGCAATTTTGTCGAGTGAGCAGGCTGCTTTGAAATTTTATTCTACGTCATCTATTGATTTATCAAGATCCAAAATAGCCTTAGAATTATGTTCTATCAAAAACTTCATAAGAGTAGAGGAACAATTACCACACGCCTCCTCCCAGCGATTAATAAAGTCCTTATATTCGACAGGGAAAAATGGGGTAACCCGGACTCTGATCCCCCTTGGAATCATTTTGGAGGAAACATACTTCTCCAGGAAGGCCCGATTCCACCATATTTTAGTCCGTTTGATTAGCAATCTCTCAATTTCAAGGACCTGACTATCAAGAGTTTGATCCACCGACCACTGAGACTCAGTCCCACCTATTCCAAATACCTGATCGATTTGGCCGAGCCAGGCTTTGTCTTTGGCCCGGAAATCCATATCCAAGAAAACAAAACAACCTGTGCACAACACAATAAGCATAAACCATAATAATTTCATGGACGCAATACCCATTTAACAATTAATAAAAGATGAAAAAATTGCACTAAAATATAACACTATAAAATGGGTCTGTAAGTGGGTATAATGGGACAATCACAAAAAATATATATTACATATAAAGAAAAAAGAAGCGATCAAAGAAGTACAATATAATTAGATATGAAAATACAAAATTATTTTTATTAAGGTATATCAGGAATGAGGAGATGGTGGGATAAAAGTCAAATGACCATAGAAAGCACATGGGCAAAAATGGGGCACACAAAGGGTAAAAGGACCCTTTGCCACAGCATCGAGGCAATGGAGGTACGCAGGCTCTGGGCTTTCACAAAATGTCGCCGAAGGCCCCTGACCCACTGAGCACAGCCGAGCCTGCCGCACCAGTATGAGTCACATCATTCCCAAACCACCAAACACCCCGTGACTCAGCTCCACCAGCGCTACTGATCCCCCAGGGTAAGCTGAATTCAAGTCAGACCCCCATTTGATGCATTAATTTTTTTTCCCCATTTTCCTTCTGAAAATTTGGGGTGCATCTTATGGTTCGGTGCGTCTTATAGTCCCAAAAATGTGGTACGTTTGTAATGAGTGTAAATACTATTGGTATTTCTATTTACGCTGAATGGTCTCTGTTATGGTTATATTACCTCTTTAGCCCACTATGACTTTAATCTTGATCTTTTGACAGGTTGATTTCACGCTTATTTTGTATTTATTTTATTATTATTCATGTTTCTCTATTCATTTATTTACTTTTTTTTGCCATCCAGCTTTATGTTATTTGTATTCTATGCCTGATGAAGGACGTATGATACATATTAGGACTGTAAGATATATATATATATATATATATATATATATATATATATATATATTTTGTGGGGAATAGATAGCTCAGCTGGGATCTTTGCTTTGGCACAAGCGTGTGGCTATGAAGTCACTTCAGCAGACTAGCAAGTTCCACATGAATATGGACACAGCATATTTATTGTGCACACTTGTTATTCAATGTTACACATGCCAAACATGAAATAAAACATCTAAGGCCGTCTGGCCACTAACTAACAATAGCAGGCTAACTACAAAATAAACCTATATAACAGCAAACAAGTCCATGTAATCTTACTGTGTCAGCTCCCAGCTCAGCAGACAAGATAGACTGAGAGATCTCAGCTCCTCCTGATTATATCAGCTGGACCAGTCAGGAAACCAAAACCTGGATTGAATAAGTGGAGGGGGAACTACCAGTCCTTTCCATGCTGATCACTAAGGAAACCAGGACTGGATTACAGTGAAATAAACTGGCTTCATCATCAGTACAGGGAGACATATGAAATGAAACGGGGAGAAATATACCTGTTTTCTAGTACCTCTCCCCTTGGCACCTCACACCCCCCCCTCTGTTATGATTGAGTCACCGTAGGAGGCAAAAACAGAAATGCTAGCTAAGTCCTGAAAACCAGAGAAGTTGGCAACTATCAGATTGCAGACCCCTGAACCTATCAACACAACTAGCAGTAGCCGTGGGGGATTCCTACGATGACCTAGACCCCTCGATCACAGCCGGAGAGATACATAGGCCTAAAGAAGGAAAGGGGAAATCTAACTGCCCCAGAGCAGACCCCAAAGCAATAGGCAGCCCCCACATATACTGACGGTGAAGCAAGATGAAAACACTTACACAGACAGAAAGACAGGCTGAGCAAAGACGGGGCCCAAAAACTACCTAGATAGGAACGGATAGGAAGGCTGCTGTCTGCAATCTGCCAAAACCCTATCAGAGACAAAAGCCAACAAGCTGATATAAAAAACGGCCCTGAAGCAACTAAGCTTCAAAAACTAAATCAGCACTCAGGTAATTTCAGAAGACAGAGCTCACGGAACACTGCACACTCCAGCAGGGAGTGGCAGAATCCAAAAAGCAAGAAAAACAAAAACAAATCTTAGATGCAAAAGGCAAAACAGAAAACTTAGCTTTAGGAGAGCAGGAATCAGACTGGTGTCCAAGAATCATAGAATCATAGAATCGTAGAGTTGGAAGGGACCTCCTGGGCCATATGGTCCAACCCCCTGCTCAAAGCAGGATTTGCTAAATCATCCCAGAGTCCACAGAGAAATCACCCGCAGGGCAGAAAGGGCGTAGGCTGCCTAAAATCCAGTCAGTGACTCCACTCAGCCAATTGTCTTCATTAGTCCCAGGTGCCTGATAATCAGGCTCACTACCTTCCTTCACTAGAATAGGGAGTTCACCAGGCCTCAGTGACGGAGGGGAAAATGAACTCACAACAGTACCCCCCCTTGAGGAGGGGTCACCGAACCCTCAACAACGCTACCAGGGCGATCAGGGTGAGCCCGATGAAAGGCACGCACCAATCTTTTGGCATGAATATCAGAGGCAGAGACCCAGGAATTATCCTCCTGACCATAACCCTTCCACTTAACCATATGCTGGAGTCTCCGTCTAGCCAGACGGGAATCCAGAATTTTCTCTACCTCATATTCCAAGTTACCTTCAACCAATACAGGGACCGGAGGTGCCACCTCAGGCACAACTGGCTCAACAAACCTCTTCAACAAGGACTTATGGAACACATTATGGATCTTAAATGTGACAGGAAGAGCCAAACGAAAAGAGACCGGATTAATAATCTCCAAAATCTTGTAAGGTCCAATAAATCTAGGCTTAAACTTAGGAGAAGCCACCTTCATAGCAATATTTTTTGAAGATAACCACACCATATCACCAATCTTAAACTGGGGACCAATGGTCCTATGTCGATTGGAAAACCGCTGGGCCTTTTCCTGGGAGAGAGATAACTTATCCACCACTTGGTCCCAGATCTGGTGCATTCTCTCCACCACAGTGTCAACACCTGGGCAGGCAGAAGGCTCCACCTGCCCTGAAGAAAATCGAGGGTGAAAACCAAAGTTACAAAAAAAAGGTGACATCAAAGTGGCAGAACTAGCTCTATTATTTAAAGCAAATTCGGCCAAGGGCAAAAATGAAACCCAATCATCCTGATCAGCGGAAATAAAACATCTCAAATACGACTCCAAGGTCTGGTTTGTTCTCTCTGTCTGCCCATTGGTCTGAGGGTGAAAAGCAGAGGAGAAGGACAACTGAATTCCCAACTTGGAACAAAACGTCCTCCAAAATTTAGACACAAATTGAACTCCTCTGTCAGATACAATGTTCTCAGGAATCCCGTGCAAGCGAACCACCTGTTGCAAAAACAGAGGCACCAACTCAGAGGAAGATGGCAACTTAGGGAGTGGTACAAGATGAACCATCTTAGAGAACCTATCACAAATCACCCAAATAACAGTCTTTCTTTGAGAGACCGGCATATCAAAGATGAAATCAATTGAAATATGGGTCCATGGCCTCCTGGGGACCGGCAAAGGCATCAACAACCCACTAGAGCGAGAACAAGATTTAGACCGGGAGCAAGTCCCACAGGACTGCACAAAATTCCTGACATCATGAGACAAGGTGGGCCACCAAAAAGAGCGACTCACCAGATCTCTAGTACCAAAAATACCTGGATGACCAGCCAATGCAGAGCAATGAACTTCAGACATCACTCTCTTCTTCCACTGGTCAGGAACATACAACTTTCCACTGGGGCAACGCTCAGGTTTGTCCTCCTGGAACTCTTGCAGAGCAAGTCTCAAATCGGGCGAGATGGCAGAAAGAACTACCCCTTCGCCTAAGATGGTGGCAGGCTTGGTCACCACAGGAGAATCAGCAAAGAAACTCCTAGAGAGGGTGTCTGCCTTGACATTCTTAGTTCCAGGAAGGAAAGAGACCACAAAATCAAAACGTGTAGAAAACAAGGCCCACCTAGCCTGTCTAGGGTTCAAGTGTTTAGCCGACTCTAGGTAAATCAAATTTTTGTGGTCAGTGAGGACCACAACTTGATGTTTGGCTCCCTCCAACCAATGTCTCCACTCCTAAAATGCCCATTTCATGGCCAACAGTTCCCGATTCCCCACATCATAGTTACGTTCAGATGAAGAGAACTTACGGGAAAAGAAAGCACAGGGATTCATTTTAGATGTTACCGGATCCTTTTGGGACAACACCGCTCCTGCACCAATCTCAGAAGCATCCACCTCTACCTGGAACGGGAGTGAGACATCAGGTTGCCGCAGAACCGGGGAGGAGGTAAATCTACGCTTCAGCTCCTGAAAGGAAGCAACCGCCTCCGGAGACCAATTCAACACATCCGCACCCTTCCTGGTCAGGTCAGTCAATGGTTTGGCAATACTAGAAAATTTTGCTATAAATTTCCGATAAAAATTAGCAAAACCCAAAAACTTCTGGAGGGCCTTCAAAGAAGTGGGCTGAACCCAATCATAAATGGCCTGTACCTTGGCCCGGTCCATTTCAATAGTTGACGGAGACAAAATAAATCCCAAAAAAGAAATTCTCTGTACTCCAAAAAGGCATTTTGATCCTTTGACATACAGAGAATTCTCTCTCAAGATCCGGAACACAGTCCGAATATGTTCCACATGAGAATCCCAATCCTTGGAGAAGATCAAAATATCATCCAGATAGATAATCAAAAATTTATCGACAAAGTCTCGGAAAATATCGTTCATGAAGCACTGGAAGACAGAAGGGGCATTAGTGAGCCCAAAAGGCATCACCAGGTACTCAAAATGTCCCTCCGGAGTATTAAATGCCGTCTTCCATTCATCCCCCTGCTTAATGCGGATAAGATTATATGCCCCCCTGAGGTCAAGCTTGGTAAACCAGCAAGCACCTCTGACTCTAGAAAATAGATCCGAAATCAGGGGTAACGGATACTGATATTTAATAGTAATTTTATTGAGGGCACGATAATCAATACAAGGCCTTAAAGAACCATCCTTCTTGGCCACAAAAAAAAAAACGGCACCTAAGGGTGAAGAGGATGGTCTAATATGACCCTTCTCCAACGCCTCCTTAATATAGGACCGCCTAGCCTCGTGCTCGGGTACAGATAAATTGAAGAGCCGACCCTTAGGAAATTTACACCCCAGGTTTAGTTCAATTGCACAGTCATAACTCCTATGAGGAGGCAAGGACGCAGACTCATTCTCACTAAATACATCATAGTAGTCCGCGAAATAGTCAGGAACCTCATGCGACTGAGGAGAGGTGGAAAAAACCAGAGCCTCACTAAAGGTACACCGGCAACCCCAACTCACCACAGACACAGACTTCCAATCCAAAACTGGATTATGAATCTGCAACCAGGGAAACCCCAGAACAACGGCATCATGCAGACCATGCAACACCAAAAATCTGCAATTTTCTTGGTGGTCTGGGGCGACCCGCATGACCAACTGGGTCCAAAACTGAGGTTTATTTTTAGCCAGAGGGGTAGCATCAATCCCCCTCAAAGGGATAGGTGTCTGCAGAGGTGTCAAAGGAAATCCACAACGTTTAGCAAAATCCAAGTCCATTAGGTTTAGCGCTGCTCCCGAATCCACAAAAGCCTTGGCGGAAAATGTGGACAGGGAACAGATCAGAGTAATCGCCAAAAGAAACTTAGGCTGAACCCCACCAACAGAAAACGTGTGTGCAAAGCGTTTCTCACGTTTAGGACAAACAGAAATAACATGTGAGGCATCTCCACAGAAAAAACACAGCTTATTACGCCTTCTGAATTCCTGACGTTGCGCCTTAGACAAAACTCTATCACATTGCATAGGTTCAGACGTCTGTTCAACCGGTGGCAACACCTCTCGTGAAATCCTGCGTTCACGTAAACGCCGATCAACCTGAATGGCTAAAGACATAGAATCGTCCAGACCAGAGGGAACAGGAAATCCCACCATAGTATCTTTTACGGCTTCTGACAAACCCTTCCGAAAGAGAGCAGCCAAGGCACTATCATTCCAGGTAATAAGGACCGCCCACTTTCGGAACTTTTGACAGTACAACTCTGCAGATTCTCGACCCTGGTTCAATGCTAACAGGGTCTTTTCAGCCTGATCAATAGCATTAGGTTCGTCGTACAGCAACCCCAAGGCTTGAAAAAATGCGTTCACATTAGTCAGAATAGGGTCATCTGGTTTCAAAGAAAACGCCCAATCCTGGGGATCGCCGCGCAGCAAAGAGATGACAATTTTAACCTGCTGCGCGGGGCTCCCTGACGAGTTAGGCTTCAAAGCAAAAAATAATTTACAATTATTTTTGAAACTCAAAAATTTAGATCGATCCCCAAAAAATACATCAGGTGTGGGGATTTTTGGTTCAACAGCATGTGAACGAGCAAGATAGGCGGAAATTCCTCGCACTTCAGCAGCAAGCTGCTCCACACGATCAGACACTTGCTTTATCTCCATTGAGAGAAAAAAAAAATTCCCCCTACGGCCTCAGAGATATAGAGGAAAGAATATACACACACCTTTTTTTTTTTTTAAACACAATTCTTTCCTGCTATTGAGTACCCCAGGATCTGCGGTTCGGCGGGTGATTCTGTTATGATTGAGTCACCGTAGGAGGCAAAAACAGAAATGCTAGCTAAGTCCTGAAAACCAGAGAAGTTGGCAACTATCAGATTGCAGACCCCTGAACCTATCAACACAACTAGCAGTAGCCGTGGGGGGTTCCTACGATGACCTAGACCCCTCGATCACAGCCGGAGAGATACATAGGCCTAAAGAAGGAAAGGGGAAATCTAACTGCCCCAGAGCAGACCCCAAAGCAATAGGCAGCCCCCCACATATACTGACGGTGAAGCAAGATGAAAACACTTACACAGACAGAAAGACAGGCTGAGCAAAGACGGGGCCCAAAAACTACCTAGATAGGAACGGATAGGAAGGCTGCTGTCTGCAATCTGCCAAAACCCTATCAGAGACAAAAGCCAACAAGCTGATATAAAAAATGGCCCTGAAGCAACTAAACTTCAAAAACTAAATCAGCACTCAGGTAATTTCAGAAGACAGAGCTCACGGAACACTGCACACTCCAGCAGGGAGTGGCAAAATCCAAAAAGCAAGAAAAACAAAAACAAATCTTAGATGCAAAACAGAAAACTTAGCTTTAGGAGAGCAGGAATCAGACTGGTGTCCAAGAGTCCACAGAGAAATCACCCGCAGGGCAGAAAGGGCGTAGGCTGCCTTAAATCCAGTCAGTGACTCCACTCAGCCAATCGTCTTTATTAGTCCCAGGTGCCTGATAATCAGGCTCACTACCTTCCTTCACTAGAATAGAGAGTTCACCAGGCCTCAGTGACGGAGGGGAAAATGAACTCACAACACCCCTCCGCTGTTCGAGCCTGTGGGGTCGGACACGACGAGTCACCAAGCATTGCGTTCTAGACAACGCATCTGCATTTCTGTGCGCTGTGCCCGCCCTGTGCTCAACGGAAAATTTAAACCCTTGTAATGCTAAGAACCAGCGTGTTACCCGCGCATTGCCTTCTTTTGCCCGGGACATCCACGTTAGGGGCGAATGGTCCGTCACTAGTCTAAACTGGCGACCTATTAAATAATAGCGCAAGGTGCACAGGGCCCATTTCACAGCCAGGGCTTCCCGCTCAACTACACTGTAGTTCTTTTCTGCTCTCGTAAGCTTTCCGCTTAGATAGGCCACTGGGTGTTCCTCGCCATTTACTTCTTGAGACAAAACTGCGCTGAGGCCCACCCCAGAGGCGTCCGTATGGACAATAAACTCCCGTTTTAAGTCTGGTGCAACCAACACTGGTTGGTCACAGAGGACTGTTTTCAATCGCTGAAAGGCCTCCTCTGCTTCTGCGTTCCACTTTATTGTGACAGATTTCGACCCCTTAGTAAGATCTGTGAGAGGAGCTGCGATGGTCGCAAAATGTTTGATGAACCGCCTATAATAACCAACGATCCCTAAAAAAGCTCCAACCTGTTTTTTGGTTACCGGTCGTGGCCAATTTTGAATAGCGTCCACTTTATTGGCTTGAGGCTTCACGACGCCTCTCCCTATGCTATATCCCAGATAGCGAGCCTCTTCCAATCCCAACGTACATTTCTTGGGATTGGCAGTCAACCCAGCTGTTTTTAGGGAGTCTAAGACGGCTTGTACTTTTGACAAATGCGTGTCCCAGTCATCGCTAAAGATAATGATGTCGTCCAAGTACGCGGATGCATACTGGCCATGGGGTTTAAGGACAATATCCATTAGACGTTGGAAGGTGGCTGCGACACCATGCAACCCAAATGGCATATCTCGGTACTGGAATAATCCCTGGGGCGTAACAAAGGCAGTTTTCTCTTTGGCTGATTCCGTGAGGGGAATCTGCCAATAACCTTTTGTTAAGTCAATAGTGGATATGTACCTGGCCGAACCCAGTCTCTCTATCAGTTCATCGACTTCTTAGCATCGGGTAGGCATCGAATTTCGATACTTCATTTACTTTACGAAAATCGTTACAAAATCGGATAGTCCCATCGGGTTTGGGCACCGGTACGATAGGGCTAGCCCAATCACTCCGGGACTCCTCAATGACCCAGAGCTCTAACATCTTCTTCACTTCCCGGGCAATGGCTTGTCTCCGAGCCTCCAGAATTCGATATGGTTTTAGCCGTACCCACGCCTGTGGATCAGTAACAATGTCATGTTTAATTAGGTGAGTCCGGCCCGGAAGTTCCGAGAAAATATCTGCGTTCTTCTGTATGAACTCCCTGGTCTCTCGTTTTTGGCTTTCGGATAGCGTGTCTGCAATACCCACTTCTGGCGGAGCTACCTGGGGGTCCTTCACCTTAGAAGGTGGTGCCCCTCGAGGCCCATCCTCAAGGGCAGCTCCTGCCACCAGACTCTCCCTGTCCCGCCAGGCCTTAAGCAAGTTTATGTGGTATATTTGTTCGTGCTTTCTCTTGTCTGGTTGGTGTATTTTATAATTTACTTCACCTATTCATTCCAGCACTTCGCATGGTCCCTGCCATTTCGCAAGAAATTTATTCTCTACGGTAGGCACCAATACCAACACCCTGTCTCCGGGTTGAAAGACTCGTGTTTTTTGCCGCTCGGTTGTATACCGTGCTTTGGGCATGTTGTGCGCGCTCTAAACACTCTTTAACTATTGGCATAACTGCTGCAATTCGGTCCTGCATAAGTGTTATGTGTTCAATTACACTGCGATAAGGAGTCACCTCTTGTTCCCAAGTGTCCTTGGCAATATCTAACAGGCCTCTAGGACACCGCCCATAAACCAACTCAAAAGGTGAAAAGCCTGTGGAGGATTGGGGTACCTCACGTATAGCAAACAGGAGGTATGGTAGTAGGGCATCCCAATCTCTCCCGTCCTTATCCACCACCCTTTTCAACATTCCCTTTAAGGTTTTGTTAAAGCGCTCCACCAAACCGTCAGTCTGAGGGTGACATACTGAGGTACGCAAATGGGAGATTTTTAGTAGTTTACATAAATCCTTAAGTATACGAGACATAAAGGGGGTCCCTTGATCCGTATGTATCTCTTTCGGAATGCCGGTGCGGGAAAACATATTAACCAGCTCTTTTGAAATTGATTTCGCATTGGCATTCCGCAAGGGCACTGCTTCGGGATAACGCGTGGCGTAATCCAATACTACCAAAATGTACTGATGACCCCTGGCAGATTTAACTAATGGACCGACTATATCCATTGCTATCCTCTCGAAGGGCACCTCTATTATTGGTAAGGGCACTAAGGGGCTTCTAAAATGTGACATAGGTGCGGTCAATTGACACGTAGGACATGACCGACAGTACTGGGTCACGTCTCCCACTAGACCCGGCCAAAAGAGACGTTGCAGAATATGGTGCTTTGTCTTTTCTACCGCCAGGTGTCCTCCCAAGGGATGTTTATGTGCCAACTCCAAAACTACCTGGCGAAAGGACTTAGGTACCACTAGTTGTTCTACCACCAGTCCTCGCACCTTGTTTATGTGATACAACATATCCTGCTGCACCGCCACATGTGGGAACTCGTTTTGAGCCCCTGGGTACAATGGTCTTCCCTCGGAGACCTTTATGTTTTCCCACGCCCTTGCTAGAGTAGGATCCTGGTGCTGAGCGGTCCCGAACTTACCACGGGCCACCTCAAGATCAGGCATTTCTAAAACATCCTCTAGCTGGTCTGCCTCGCCTGCATACACAGCCAGAGGAGAGTCCGCAGATTCTAGTACTTCCTCTGAGATGGGTTCTCCGTCATCTTGCTGCAATGGTTCAGGGGCTAGCTCCGGAGTACCGTCTTCAACTAGAGGGTTCATGCCACTTTTGAAGTTCCACAACTCCCAAAATAAGGGAAAGTCTCTCCCCAGGATTACACTGTGTCCCATAGACTTTATGACTGCCGCCTGATGTCTTTTGGTCCCTACTGGCGTGGCAAGAGTAACCCAGGCAGTGGGGTAGTTCTTAGTATCCCCATGGATGCAACTAATGCCCACAGTTAAGTTCGTTAGGGCGCTAGAGTCCACCAAACTGGCATGTACCAAAGTTACTTGACTGCCGGAATCCAAGACGGCATTCACACTATAACCGTCAACCTCGACGTGGCACACGTGTTGTTCATTTCCCGTGAGGGTCTCCGCCACACAGACTGACTGCACATATAACGAAAGACGCCTTGTAGCGTTACAGTCCATTGGCTCTGTAGTCATTGGGCAGTTAGCTGCTACATGGCCAAGCCCGCGACATCGCCAACATTGTATAGGCCCTTGTCTCCTCGATGGAGATCCCAGACGAGGTCTGCTGGCTTGATGTGAGCCCATACCACCTCCATAGTCCTTTGTAGGTCTGCTACCCTTCATTGTGACGTTCTCTTCTTTTGAAGATGAAGTAGGTTTCGCAGGACTCTCCAGCGATTTCTTGGGGAGCCAGTGGGGTGCTAACGTCCCTTGGAGTAGGCTTTCAGAAGCATTGTAGCGTTCGACCATATTCACCAACTGGTCAGCGGTAGTTGGGTCACCCTGTCCAACCCACCTCTGGATCTTAGCGGGTAAGGACCGCAGGTACTTGTCTAGAACAACACGCTCCACCATCTGTGCGGATGTCAAAGCCTCTGGTTGCAGCCATTTTTTTACTAGATGGATGAGATCATGCATTTGTGAGCGGGCTGGCTGATGCTCCACAAAATTTCATAAATGCACCCTCTGTGCGCGTACATACGTGTTTACTCCCAGCCTTGCCAGGATTTCGCCTTTGAGTTTGATATAGTCCATAGCATCCGCTCCACTCAGATCGTAATAGGCCTTTTGTGGATCTCCGCTTAGAAATGGAGCAACTACCTCAGCCCATCTGTCCAGTGGTAAGTGCTCACGTTCTGCAATACGTTCAAACACGGTGAGGTATGCTTCCACATCATCGTCTGCGGTCATTTTAAGCAAAGTCTTCTGTACGGCTTTCTGCGCACTAGCAGCGCTTTGTGCACGGTCTCCCTCATCTCGGGGTTGCCGAACCAAGGCCTGTTTTATTGCCTCCAACTGCTCTTGCTGCATCTGGTGTTGCTGCTCCAGAGCCTTCTGGAAGCAAGTATTAGTCTGCTGTTGCTGCACATTTGCTTGAAATAACTGCTTCACTAGTTCCTCCATATTACTGGACTCTTGGCTCTTCAAAAGCGCAGAAGCTTTCAGCCAGGACATACACAGCGTTTTCTCTGCAGTCACAGTCCAGCAGCCACAAGTGCCCCGCATTCGAAACACCATTTGTGGGGAATAGATAGCTCAGCTGGGATCTTTGCTTTGGCACAAGCGTGTGGCTATGAAGTCACTTCAGCAGACTAGCAAGTTCCACATGAATATGGACACGGCATATTTATTGTGCACACTTGTTATTCAATGTTACACATGCCAAACATGAAATAAAACATCTAAGGCCGTCTGGCCACTAACTAACAATAGCAGGCTAACTACAAAATAAACCTATATAACAGCAAACAAGTCCATGTAATCTTACTGTGTCAGCTCCCAGCTCAGCAGACGAGATAGACTGAGAGATCCAAGCTCCTCCTGATTATATCAGCTGGACCAGTCAGGAAACCAAAACCTGGATTGAATAAGTGGAGGGGGAACTACCAGTCCTTTCCATGCTGATCACTAAGGAAACCAGGACAGGATTACAGTGAAATAAACTGGCTTCATCATCAGTACAGGGAGACATATGAAATGAAACGGGGAGAAACATACCTGTTTTCTAGTACCTCTCCCCTTGGCACCTCACAATATATACTGTATATGTATATATATTCTTGCTCAGGTGTTCCCACCTCTATCCTCACTCTATGTTGCCTCATTATTTGTATGTTTTTAAATATATCATTATTTGTATTAATGATCTTATGCATACATATTTTGTACTTGGTCTGCAGTTTCCTCCTATGTCTATATATACATTTGAGCTATTCAGCCCAGGTACATCGATTGCGGTTTTAGGAGTGCTATAAAACTTCTAGGTGATAGATGCCACTATATGACTTCTATCAAAGCAGTAATTAAAGATGATCTATCACAAGGTCAAAAATGGCCAGTTTTGGGCTTTATTCATTTGCCTACTCGTCTGAGCATTCTTCCTTTTGTCTTTTAAATCTGCCATGCGGTTTCAGAAATATAAGCCTTTTCATTTGTTGCTACTTTTTATACTCTTTACTAAGAGGTCAATGCTTAAAAGATAATAATGGAAAGGACTTGAAGGACAGAGAATCCTGTGAGCAGCACCCTTTTGGTAAGGACCATAAAAATAGCACCAAATAAAAAGGTCCAAATCACTTGAATCATGTGGCACATGTATAAAAAAACAAACAAAAATCCGGAATGCTCAATGGGAAAAAAAAGCAGGAAAGCTGGTCACTTTTGACATGGTGACAGGTTCTCTCTAAATGGACATATCATGAGCTTTTGTAATAGCTTTCAATGCGTATCTATAAAATGAATGCCATTAAAGCCTATATACATGTCTAGCAGGTATTCATCACCCGAAGGCTATATTAGCTTCCATTTAATGGATAAGTCAGGAACAGCTCATGATGTATAGATTAACCAAGTGTAATTATAGTCCCTGTGTGATGGATTCCACCATCTTTCACAACCTCTGTTTACTCTGTATAGCGGGACCTTTTCATATATTATACAGTAAAGAAAGGCAAAAAAGCATGTCGTCAGTATGGCCTTATACCCAAGTTATATCTCTCCTATGTAATATGGTCACAATAATAGTATCCACTGACACATGGCTTATAAACCCTGTAATTGCAATTTCCAGGTAATTTTAAGACTGGGAGGTCTATATAACTGGCAAATTAAATCTATAACCACTATCTCTGGAGCTTCAGGATGACGCGAAAAAGATTTCACTGCATACATCTCTCCTTCAAACCACATATCCAAGCCCTTTCCACTTCCTGCCGACTTCAACTCAAAAATATTTCACGAATCCGTTAATTCCTCAACCAAAAATCTGCAAAAACCCTAGTCCATGCCCTCATCATCTCTCGCCTTGACTACTGCAACCTCCTGCTCAGTGGCCTCCCCTCGAACACTCTCGCACCCCTCCAGTCTATTCTAAACTCTGCTGCCCGACTAATCCACCTGTCCCCCCGCTATTCCCCAGCTTCTCCCCTCTGTCAATCCCTTCACTGGCTCCCCATTGCCCAGAGACTCCAGTACAAAACCCTAACCATGACATACAAAGCCATCCACAACCTGTCTCCTCCATACATCTGTACTTTCCTGCACGCAACCTCCGATCCTCACAAGATCTCCTTCTCTACTCCCCTCTTATCTTCTCTTCCCACAATCGCATACAAGATTTCTCTCGCGCATCACCCTTACTCTGGAACTCTCTACCACAACATATCAGACTCTCACCTACCATTGAAACCTTCAAAAAGAGCCTGAAGACCCACCTCTTCTGACAAGCCTACAACCTGCAGTAACCACCGATCGACCAAACCGCTGCATGACCAGCTCTACCCTCGCCTACTGTATTCTCACCCATCCCTTGTAGATTGTGAGCCTTCATGGGCAGGGTCCTCTCTCCTCCTGTACCAGTTATGACTTGTATTGTTTAACATTATTGTACTTGTTTTTATTATGTATACCCCTCCTTACATGTAAAGTGCCATGGAATAAATGGCGCTATAAAAATAATAATAATAATAATAATAATAATAATAATAATACAGTGATCAGCAAGCAGCCTCACAAAGTCTGTGAAATCTTAAAGGGGTTGTCAGCTACAAGACTGCAGTCACTCTATGTGGTAATGGACATACATGACACCGAAAGTATAAAACTTTCATACTTCCTGTCACATTTCGACTAGACTGTATCTGACCTTTCTCAATAAATTTGTATTCAGTGAGGCTGCACCCAACTAGTTAGCATGTGACTGCATGTATGCAAATCTCATTCTTGAGCCCTCTGCTCCCGGTATTAGCATCACAGAATCCTCGTAGCCCCCAGTGCCCTATGTGAGCATTCACAAGTCTACAGTCACATATAGGGATTGCACTTGTAGCCTAAAGGCCCCGTCACACTAAGCGACTTACCAGCGATCCCGACACCGATATCAAGGTGTCAGGATCACTAGTAAGTCGCTATGTGATCGCTGGTGAGCTGTCACACAGACAGCTTCACCAGCGATCAGCACAGCGATGCCGAGCGCCCGGCATCGCTGGCCATCCCTGTAAAAAATAGAATCAAAATAAAAAATATAGTTATTCTCACCTTCCGATGTCCCGTTCAGCCATCCTGCCTCTCTCCACGCTCCGGTCCCAGTGATCCTTTGCACGAATGACCGCGAGATGTCACAGTCTCGAGGGATAACAAAGTCTCGCGGTCATTCGTGCAAAGGATCACTGGGACCGGAGCGTGGAGAGAGGCAGGATGGCTGAACGGGACGTCAGAAGGTGAGAATAACTATATTTTTTATTTTTTTTATTATTTTTTACACCTGATCGCTGGTCTCCCGCCTGTCACACACAGCGATGCGTGCTGGCCAGCGGGAGACCAGCAACCAAAGAAATGTCCAGAGGTTTCTTCCAGCGATCAGCGATACCAGCAGGGGGGCCGCTCGCTAATCGCTGTCACACACAGCGATCTCGCTGGTGAGATCGCTGTTACGTCACAAAAGTTGTGACTCAGCAGCGATCTCGCTTCTGAGATCGCATAGTGAGACGGGGCCTTAAGGCTGGACAGCCACTTTAACTTCTTCACACCTGGGCCATTTTCCTTTTTGTCAGGTTGAATATAGGTTGACCTCTTTTCTCACCAGTAATTTACAGAGAGAAGCACAACACAGCACTCCAATTACAATGATATTCTCCAATAGAAAAAAAATCAATTTCACACACTACATCAATGATGTTAAGCAAAATGTAATACAAGAATAGAGCAAAGGTTTTGTTAATTAACATGTCATCTGGTTTAAAAGAAAAGAAAAATAGCTTGCTGTATATTGTGGAAGCTCTTATGAAGTGAAATGTGAGGGGGTGAGCTTGATGCATGACAGTTTACCCCCTTTAAATATATGTAGGATGCAGTTGCCCTTGATGGGAAAGTGGTTTCTTGTACAAGGGATGAAAGGTGGCACTCTCCGTCCAATAAAAACGACTTAATTCAAACAACAATACAGACTCACGGCCATTGGGCATGGCCCGGCTCCATACACTTGTATGGAGGGAGGCCGCGCACTCTAATCAGCCACACCCACTGGATGGCCGCATCAATAGAAGGGGCGTGGCCTCGCTCCATACAAGTGTATGGAGCGAGGCCATGCCAAATGGCCGGGAGCATATATAACTCATACATACCGACCGTTCTTGAGTCAGAAACCAGCAAATCCTGGCAGTGCACAGTGTGTGCTCCCGGGATTCACAAGTCTAGTGTATAAAAATCTCACATATATTATGGTTGTCAAAAGTATGATTTGTGCCTACTGGTAGCTTTGACTTTTCTCTGTCTTCTGGAATTAATATCTAGTAACTTACAGAGTCACTTACAGTAATAATCTACTCAGCTGTCTGCATTACCAGAACCGGAGTTAATAAAATAATTTACTACTATATTATTATTATTGTACTACTGTCCTCAGAAACGCATTAGTAGGCAAAAATGCTGTCACCTACATGCATGCGACAAGCTCCCATTTGCCTGATAATCGTTAGTTTTAATTTATTACGACAATAAAATAAAATCATATTACAGATGGTGAGCGCCGCTTTTTCTGTATACTTAATTGGATGAATATATGTGCAATATGGACACTTTCTAGCAGCGCACCACCAGGACTGCTTAGCGATAACGTGTACTATCATGTGCAACCATTTTCAGCATTCCTATGGTGCCTAATGAACATTTATCTCTTTGGATTAAACTAATTTTACTGTTGTATTAATTTACCATTGGTCTCATAAAAGCAAATAATGTGATGTCCAAACGGTGCAGCACTATTCATATGTTATATAAGGCTCATAAATGACACGGAGGGCGATTCTTGTTCCATCTACAATACGTAATTGTACTTATTTTTGCTTGGAAAAAAATAAAAAAAACTACTTACATAGAATATAACAGATGCTGATATGACAATACCCCAACTTGTCTGCAAAATGAGAGAATTACAATAAGACTACATCACTTACAAAGGAATTAACGCTACACGAAGACTTATACCTTCTAAGCTTTTGTTTAAGTCACAAAGCTACAATAATCTTTTTCAAGTTCACAATAAAATTCTGGTCAAGAAGATTAAGACTAGAAATATACATTAGATGACTTTATCAGCCCAGGAAGGAAAGAAGCTGATGCTGGCATGAACAAAATTTCCATCTGGGTTGTAATATTTTAATGTATTTTATGAAGATGGCAGACTGCAGAAGCTATAACTAGAACCAAATAAATCCAGGCTGTAATGAGTCTGATACAGGTTAATGATTCTCTCTCCAAATAAGAATTCCATAAGATTCCGAGAAAAGGCAATGCTGCATTTTTCAGTTAAATGTGTATCCTTGATTAAAAAGTAATATTTTCATATACCGTGAGAATGCATTACAAGAAACAATCTGATAAAAAATATTAAGAAAAGTAAATGAATACATTGATGAAATGAATCAAGACATAGGCAAACATCAGTCTAAATGGGGAAGATGTTGATACCACGTTCTGTCCTTGACAGAGGATGAAATAAATGGCATATAAAGGCCCCATCACACACAGCGAGATCGCTAGCGAGATCGCTGATTTTATGACGTCACAGCGATCTCGCCAGCGACAACGCTGTGTGTGACACACATCAGCGACCCGCCTCCCCGCCGGGTATTGCTGATCGTGCAGGAGTGTCCTGGGCCATTTTTTGATCGTTGGTCTCCCGCTGGCCAGCATGCATCGCTGCGTGTGGCAGCGAGAGACCAGCGATCAGCGAGCTGGAGCTGGTATCCAAGGTAAACAGCGGGTTTCTAAGAGCCGCGCGGCTCTTAGATACCCGCTGTTTACCTTGGATACCTGCTTGCTCGCTGGTCCTGATCGCTGGTAGGTCTGTCTATGTGACAGCTCACCAGCGATTAGCTAACTATGTCCCAGCGATCCCATCCACGTCGGATCATTGGTGGGATCACTGGGACATTGAAGCGTGTAACGGGGCCTTAAGAGCTGCTCATCTCTTATTTTCCTGCACAATCTAGCAGGCCGATCACTAGTAACTTGTCCTACTGGAGGTTAATTGAATGTAGCTTGCTGTTAGTCGCTTATAACTACTGTGTAGCTTTGATGGACCCGAAAGTCAAGGTTCTGCTCATTGAGTTAGATTGGATGAAATACCACAATAGATACATGGAGTTCATTACCACAAGACTACCTGGTTAGAAACAAGGCTACATTTCACTGGATCACTTGGGATTGGAACCTTACTCATTGGGTCATTATGGATTAGATTGACTTCCCATTGACTACCAGTGTATGTATCCATGATTCTAGTTGACTACATAATGCAAATGTGTATAATTTAATTTGCCAAAAAGAATAGTATACAAAACTGCTTGATTACTGGGCTTCTTCAGCCTGGAATTGTTTTTTACTTAAAGTGGTTTAAAAAAAGCCATATTCACCTCACTAATTCTTTGAAGCTCCTATTACAATCAATTCTGGTCTCTTCTTCCATCTCAACAAACAGGAAATGCTGCTGAGCCAATTACTGGCTGAGGTGTGTCCCAAGTACAGCCAGTGATTGGTTGACTGAGCATTTTCTTCCATTTCCAAGACGGCACAGAAAGTAGAGACCAGTGTGGACTGGGTAAGCATCAATTGGAGTGACATGGATGTTATGAATTATTTTATTTTTTTTAAAACTTCTCTAAACTGCACCACTATTTCCTGCCACAACTGTTTCTCCTCTTCCCATATTCATAATTCTGCTCGACATTGCTTATCTTATTATTGCATTATTCTGGCGACCTGTTGCTTATAAATATGTGACTCTTCATATTTTGTGTTATAATGAGCCTGATGAAGAGACTTAAGTAAACTTGAAAGCTGATATTTGTCACCATCTTTCCAGTTATCGATTCAGAGGTATCAGTTACTGAGGACTCAATTTTTCAGGCAACAGTAAATCAAGGTGGAGGTTCTTTGCAAGTTTAAGTCTGGAGTTGGGGACTAGGGGACAATTAATGGTTTCCTCAGGGCTGAGATATAGCGGTAGATACTCATTGTGACGATACAGCATTTAAGCTTAATTATGCCAGACATATAATTTCAGTAGGCCAGGAGACACAGGCTATTGTCTGTTGACTATTTAATTTTTGTGTTTTTCTTTGGTGGGTCAAGAACCATAGACTGTTGTCATATGACGAACAAAAAAAAGAGGGGAGAAGCCAGCGCTGCTTGTGGTCAGAACGCAATACATAAAGTGCATATGCACATATTGATTTCTAACTGTATTTCAAAATGAGACATTTGGCAAAAAATTGATCAATCATTTGAGCCACCCCGCCACACCAAGGCATTCTCATATGGGGCAGTCCTACTCTACGTTTTTTATATTCACTGTCCCATTACGGCGTCCTAAATGTATTAAAAGCAAGACCATATTAAATGCAAACTGTACCTGAAGCATTTCTGAATCAATCCCATGGAGCCAGAAAAGGAGAGTGCAAATAAAGGTTGACCAGGTCTGAACATAGACATTTCAGATTTAACCTCCACACTTGCCTGACCAGCAACCACAGACGAAGGGTGACACAGGCCCAGACACAGGTGCACAATCAAACAGAGCCTGGAGCAGGGCAGGGCTGCTGTGTGTGTGTGTGCACAGCAGCCTAGATCAATCACAATGAACGCAGAAAGAACGACGAACATAACCCAGTGCGCACGGCAACTGTGGTGGTCAGCCACAAACCAATGTCGAACAAAAAAAGGGGAGAAGCCAGCGCTACTTGTGGTCAGAATGCAATACATAAAGTGGTGCTGGTCAGGCAGTGTAGGGGTTAAACCTGAAATGTCTGTGTCCGGATCTGGTCAACCTTTATATGGACTTGCCTTTTCTGGCTCCATGGGAGTGATTCAGAAACGCTTCAGGTACAGTTTGCATTTAATATGGTCTTGCTTTTAATACATTTAGGAGGTCGTAATGGCACAGAGAATATAAAAAACGTAGAGTAGGAATGCCCCATATGAGAATGCCTTGGTGTGGCAGAGTGGCTCAAAATATTGATCAATTTTTTGCTAAATGTCTCATATTGAATTACAGTTAGAAATCAATATGTGCATATGCACTTTATGAATTGCATTCTGACCACAAGCAGCGCTGGCTTCTCCCCTTTTTTTTATTTTATACTGCTGTCATATGAGTCTGAATGTTGACACTTGAAATTGACGTTTGTTGAATGGATGCTGTTTACCTCTTTTATATCAGCTCCTACAGTTATTATGTTATTATCTTTGGAGGTCAGGGATGTAGGGTTATTAAACTATTGATGTTTGCTAATTAGTTCATTAACCACTGTATAAGTCCATGTAGCTTGCAGTGGAGGATAAAATATGCAGATTGATCAAATTCTCAACAATGAGAGTTAACCTCATCCCACCTCCCACTGATCTGTGGATGATGACGTGAAACACATATGTGGATATAAAAAAGGATTTCTATCCATCTGCAAGAATAAATGAAAGAAGAGTCTCTACAGATCAACCATCAAGGGGAACACAGATTTGATATTCTACAGGATGCCAACTTAAGGGACCATGGCCCTAGCTGGGACCATCGTTGAACCCATGGAGACGTTTGAGGAAGCAGGTTGAGACCCTCCGGTCACCTGGCCCCATTGATACATTTCGAGATGCCAGGTTGGGACCCTCTGGCCACCTAGCTCCATGGAGACGTTTAGAGAAGCCAGGTTGAGACCCTCGAGTCACTTGGCCACATGTCTCAATGGACTGTCAATGGACTGCTCCTACCAGCCAGTTTCCTACTCCACACTGATGAGGGGCAATACCCCGAAACAGCTGTATGTGGATGGATACCATGTTTTGGCATAGGTGGTTTCCTTCATTGGAGACTGCCCTTCCCGTGGTTGTTCCTTCCCGGGCAAAGACCTGGCTGGTCATTGCTTGCGTTGAGAAACACGTGATGGTGTCTCCGCGGCTTCTGTTTTGCATGTTTTACATATTTCCCATAAGGGATGGGGGCAGTGCTCTAGAATCACTGCGTTGAGAAACACGTGATGGTGTCTCCGCAGTGTCGGATGTTGATCTCCATGAGTTCATTCATCCTCCTCTTCATAGTCTTTTTACTAGGCATTGCTCCTACCAGCCAGTTTCCTACTCCACACTGATGAGGGGCAATACCCCGAAACAGCTGTATGTGGATGGATACCATGTTTTTGCATAGGTGGTTTCCTTCATTGGAGACTGCCCTTCCCGTGGTTGCTCCTTCCCGGGCAAAGACCTGGCTGGTCATTGCTTGCGTTGAGAAACACGTGATGGTGTCTCCGCGGCTTCTGTTTTGCATGTTTTACATATTTCCCATAAGGGATGGGGGCAGTGCTCTAGAATCACTGCGTTGAGAAACACGTGATGGTGTCTCCGCAGTGTCGGATGTTGATCTCCATGAGTTCATTCATCCTCCTCTTCATAGTCTTTTTACTAGGCATTGCTCCTACCAGCCAGTTTCCTACTCCACACTGATGAGGGGCAATACCCCGAAACAGCTGTATGTGGATGGATACCATGTTTTTGCATAGGTGGTTTCCTTCATTGGAGACTGCCCTTCCCGTGGTTGTTCCTTCCCGGGCAAAGACCTGGCTGGTCATTGCTTGCGTTGAGAAACACGTGATGGTGTCTCCGCGGCTTCTGTTTTGCATGTTTTACATATTTCCCATAAGGGATGGGGGCAGTGCTCTAGAATCACTGCGTTGAGAAACACGTGATGGTGTCTCCGCAGTGTCGGATGTTGATCTCCATGAGTTCATTCATCCTCCTCTTCATAGCTTCCTAAGCTTGTCATTACTTTCTCTCTGCGGGTGTCCTCCAAAAGCGGAGTGTCACTGGTGGGGGTAGTTGGCCCTGGAAACCCCCCAGTCACAGCTGCTCTAATCCTAGTGAGCCAGTGGAAGGGTGAGACTCCATAATTTGCAACATCTTGTGTTTTTACTTGGACTGTTCTATATGTTATTTTCTGTTGGTGGTTCATCAAAATATTGCCGCACTTTTTTACCCTCATCCTTTGTTGTCTGAGTGGTATTCTGTCCATGGGAAAGGAGTGAGGGTGTTCAGTGGGATGAGCCCTGGTTCATGAGGTCTTTCTAAAGACAACTAGGCCAGCAGATGAGAGAACCCACAGATTTTCATGTCTCCACACTCATTAAATATGCAATGTCATCCAAGAGGCATCTTATTGGCTCCAAATTTATTCTGCAGCCGAACAATGGTCCCAAATATATAGCCATTGTCATTAAGAACTATGTTCAGTGTAAAGAAGAATAAGGAGTCTTGGAAGTGTGATATGGCCCCCACAGAGCCCTGATCTTAACATCATAAAGTCTACAAACACGATGCATCAGCACACTGACTATTGAGTACATGAAGTCCAATATTGCAGCAAACATTAAAAAGGTACTTAGTAAGAGTTTTATGATCAAAGACCACAAAAGCATCCAACTACGTCAAGGTGACCTTTTAATATGGATGGCCCCTAAACCATCCATGGCTTTTGCACTCTTTGATCAAGAAGCTCTAAGCACCTTTACGTTTTTAATGTTTTCAACAATGGTGAAGTTCATGTATTCATTAGTTGCAGTGTGCGGACGCATTGTTCAGTGGGGGAAACAAGTATATCGCAATAGTGCATGAAAATAACTAAAGTAGCGATCCACCACATCAAAGGTGACCTTGCTTGGTACAGTCCTAACCTCTAGTATTAAAACCTTACCATATCTCAAATGACATAAATGTGACTTAGGCCAAGCAGGACTGAGGCCATGACTAATGGACACCCAGCCATGCGGAGCTAAATAAACATAATGTGCAGCTCAAAGAAAAGGAAAACCACGCCATTGAGTGCAAAAATCTGAAGCAAAAACCTAAAGAGATGAACTAGAATATGAGTTGGTACACATGAAATCTGTTTTTTTTTTAATTAAAATAATGTTAACTAAGTGCCCTATGTTATTTTCAAGGAAAGAGAAGTACGGCTGATTAGGGCGCTCAGACCAAGACAGACATTTGTTTTGGATGGAAAAGAAACTTCCTTACTTGGTCATTATGTCCTCACAAAGCTTTTCGGCGGTTAATCCGCCTTCATCAAGTGAAGTGTCCAAAACAAGTGTCTGTCTTGGTCTGAGCGACCTAAACAGCCGTACTTCCCTTTCCTTGTATTTTACACCCTTCTGGAGGAGCGGCTTGGCGCAGCACGGACCCAGCAGGCTTCCAACCATCCTGCAAGACCTGAAAGACGGAGGACCTGTGGGATCAGCATCACATGACGCCCCTTGTGACCAGCTAACCTTGAAACCTGGAAGCCAGGATGACGAATGGTGCACGATAAGCACTGCAGGCTCTGCAAACGTGGTTATGCCGGCAGCATAACCACGGTAGGTTAGTGTACTTTGTTCCTAACCTACTCTATTTGTCCACCGGGTATCACACCAGGAGCGCCCCCCCTCCGCTCTCCAATTTTGTTTCTATGTTATTTTCAAGCACTATAGCTAGTTACTTATTTACTGCAGGGTATTTGCTCATTTTTATTTTTATCTTACGTTTTGTCTAATAAGTGGCCAGTGTGAACATACATTTACACGTTGCATGCATGCCAACTTATATTCCAGTTCTTCTCTTTAGATTTTTTTTACACTCATAACAAGTGTTCAGGACTAGTGATGGGTGAAACGAAATGATAAAGTTCGGGTTCCATACTGATCATTAACTTCTGCAGGAATTCCACATTACTGTTCGGGTTCGGCACCCCAAATATTAGGTGTTTCCCATGCTGTCATCTGCATGACAACACAAGAAACACCGGAGGCTCTGAACGGCGATAAAATGCGGTAAGATCATTGCCACCATTAGAGAGCTGCGGTTCATCAGACAGCCAGCAGCTATGACCGATTGTAAAACGTTTTCCTCCAGTCACAGAGCCATTGGCTGATGAGAGAGTGCTAGTCCCATCAGCCTACACCTGCTGCCGCTAAGAACAGGGAGAGCAGGCACGGTTGATGGGAGTATTCATCAGCCGGCATCTGTGCTGCAAATAAATATTTTTTTTTAATAAAATGACATGGGGTCTTTCTATTTTTGATAACCAGCATGGCAAAACTGACAACTGTGGGCTGCCACCCTCAGCTGTCAGCTTATTCATGGCTGATTATCAAGAATAGAGGAGTTCCCGCTGCGGTTTTTAAAATTATTTAATCAAATAATAAAATAGAATGGTGTAGGGTCCCCCCCTTTTCGGACTATCAGCCAAGCTGTCACTCCGGAGTGGGCGGACATGTCTGTCAGCTCTCTGCAAGACAGAGGAGATAGAGGCTATAATACTGGCGCCATGTTACTGGCAGCCCATTGCAGCAGCCGCTACTCTGTTTGTTTCTGTTACAGTTTTGCCTGTTGCCTGTTCTTTGGACCTTCTTTTGGACCTTTGGAGCTTTGATGGACCCCTAATTTTAATCTTGGATTGATGGATGTTTTATACCCTGTGGATCGCACTGTTCCTGCATGACGGTACATTGCGGGAAGTTGGAAACCAATCACAACAACCAACCAAACACCCTTGGACACACAGCTCTGAATCGGCACCTGGATCTGCCACTACTATGTACTTCCCCCACAGATACATGCAGCTCTGAAGTGGATATCAGTGATGAGCAGTTATTAGCACCCTTTGACATGAATTTAATATAACCACTGTCAGCTACAGTTCCGCAATACACACAGCTTCTACCTAGTTGGTTACTGATGCAGCCATCTGGGTACAGAGGTGAACACTGGACACAGACACGGCATGGACTGGTGCGAAGGACAGGTTCACTGATCTGCTGGCTGTCCCAAAGCCCATCACTAAACTTGTTGTGTACTCAAGGGATCGTTTTCTGGAGCTGAGCAGACTGAAGTCTTCTCCAGCTGTGGCCATACCACATGTTCCTCGTGAAGTGTGGAGACCTTTCAGAGGCTACAGAGCAGGTAAAAAGTTGAAGTCCAGGAGAAGAAGGTTTAAACTGGCAGTACCATCAATAATCATGGGTAATATACGCTCGCTGGGAAATAAGACGGATGAACTGCTAGCTCTGTGTAAAACCCAGATGGCGTTTATGGAATGCAGTCTCATGTGCTTTACAGAAACCTGGTTACATGGGGAGGTCCCTGATTCAAGCGTCTCGATTCTAGGGTTCCACATGGTCCGGGCTGATAGAAACAAAGCTAAGTGTGGTAAGAAGACGGGTGGTGAGGTGATACTATACACCAATAACAGATGGTGTAATCAGTGGTATATTACTGTTAAGGAAAGTCACTGCAGTCAAAATATTGAACTCTTAGCAGTTGGCCTTAGGCCTTACTATCTACCTAGAGAATTCTCCATTTGCATTGCAGTAGTCATGTATATAACCTCCATTCGCCAGCCAAGAGACAGCTGGGGAAGTGTTGTCAGGGGTGTTGGCTCACCTTCAGACAAAGCACCCAAACTCGTTAATCGTAATCTCTGGGGATTTTAACAGTCTTGATCTCAAAGGCTCTTCCAAAGTTCTATCAATATGTTAAATGTGCAACAAGGGACAACAGTATATTGGATCTCCGCTATGCACTACCCCCTCTGGGGAAATCTGACGACAACAACCTCATACAATTGTCTCCATCTTATCAACCAGTTGTCAGCAAACAACCAGTGACTATAAAACTAATCCAATGGCATAGCAACTGTTTGTGGCGCCTGGGGCGGTCGAAAAATTTGCCGCCCCTTTGGTCGTTGATAATCCAGAAGCATCCGAAGAGCCCACACTACACTCAAAGATCTAATTTTTAGTCTGCTACTAACTCTGCTGTTATTATTTCTACATTTCTAGACTTTCATCTTCTTGCAGTTCTCTCTATATATATGTATTAGCTTGATGATGCTGGATGAAGACCTAATGGCTTTTTTAATAAAAATTTTTAATAATGTGACAGAAAAAAAACAGAAAGTATATGAGATGTACGAGGACACGTATATATGGATATGGGGGATGTACGAGGACACATATATGGGAGATGTACGAGGACACGTATATGGGGGGGATGTACGAGAACACTTATATGGGGGATGATTATTGTATTAGGACACCTGTGGTGTGATGTCTATGTGGCATGTGACAGCTGTCTGTGGCTTCTCCCGTACAGATGTTGGTGGTGCATTCTCCGGTAATGGCCGCGGTGCACCCAGCAGCCTCTCCCACAAGTCGCCCCCATACCATGCTCCCCAGTATCCCACCTCACCCCGTGCAGTACTGTCCTACCCTTTTCCTCTTGCTCCCAGCCGGGGCAGCAGCACCGCCATATTCTTTCCTCCTCCCGGGAACATCAATAGGGCGAGCCTCTGCAGCTGCTACGGTGCCAGGACGGGACAGAAAACCTAGGAAAGCAGAGCTGCTACTGTGCTGACACATGCGCAGAGTGTACACACAGGCGTACACACACAGGTGTATACACACACAGACACACACATACACAGGCTTACACAAACACAGGCGTAACACACACACATAGGTGGATACACACACAGGCGTGCACACAAACACAGGTGTATACATACACACACAGACACATACACACAGGCATCCACACACACATAGGTGGAAACACACACACAGGCGTAAACACACACACATAGGTGTATACACCCAGGCGTACACACACACAGGCGTACACACACACATAGGTGGATACACACACAGGCGTACACACACATAGGTGGATACACATACAGGAGTACACACACATAGGTGGATACACACACATAGGCGTACACACACACACACATAGGTGGATACACACACAGGCGTACACACACAGACACACACACATAGGTGTATATACACACACACAGACACACAGGCGTACACACACACAGGTGTATACACACAGACACACACACACACAGGCATACACAAACACAGGTGTACACACACATAGGTGGATACACACACACAGGCGTACACACACACACACAGGTGTATACATACACACACAGACACACACACACATAGGTGGATACACACACACAGGCGTACACACACACATATAGGTGTACATACACACACACACACAGTGTGGCTGCAGGCACAGATCCTTTCGCTGCTGCACATGGTGAGACACAGGCAGCGGTGTTGGTGGCACATAACTGCACACAATGGAGGCAGACACACACCCAGCGCAGCCTGTGATGAGGATGACAGCTGCCTGCACATAGGGCCGCCGGGGGCAGCTGCAGACCACCTTACCCCAGCCCCACACTCACCAGCTCACTGCTTGGCTCTTCCTAACATGGCTCCTTGTGTGCATCACATTCCTGGCAGCCGCGACCTTCCCACCATGACAGTCCTCCAGTGCAGCGGGGCTGACATCAGCACTGCCTCTGCCCGCTCACTGAGGGTCCAGGCGGAGAGGAAGGAGAAGCTGCTAGGTAGCAGGGGTACAGCAGCTCCCGATAGGCAGAGGACAAGGATGGAGAAGGGTGGGAAGAAGAGGCTGCATTACCCCCTCACTGCACAGCCCCGCAGGCCGAAATGTACAGTCAGTGAGTCCAGGCTCCACGCTTCTCCCACAGAGAGGAATTGCCTCTGCTGCCGCGCCGCCCCCACACACGTGCCGCCTGGGGCGGACCGCCCCCCCCGCCCCCCCACACTACGCCACTGAACTAATCAGGAGGTGGTCGCCTGCAGCTGAGGAGGCCCTGCAAGACTGCTTTTACCTCACAGACTGGGCGGTGATATGCAACAGGGGAGAGCATGATGATGTAAATGATATTGTCGGGAGAGTAACTGATTATATACATTTTTGTACTGATACTGTAGTACCAGTTAAAAAGATTCAATGTTATGCAAATAACAAGCCTTGGATTACAAAAGAATTGAAATTCTTACTAAACAAGAAAAAAATGGCATTTAAAATGAAGGATACAAAGAAACTGAAAATACAAAGGGACTTAAAGAGGAAAATTAAGAATCCTCGTGAAGCATTACAAGTTAAATTAGAAAATTGTCACAAAACAATTCCATGGACGTGTGGTCGGGCATGAAGCAGTTTACTGGGTTTAAGGCAAGGCAGGAGCGTGGGGAAGTGGGTCTGCCCTTGGTTAATGAAATGAATGAGTTTATCAACAGATTCACCGACACATGCACAGCATCATCAGGAATGGGGGATGGAGCAGGGGAACGATCGGCAGAATTGACATTGGGGGATAAACTGTCTGCTTTCTCTTTCTCCCCAAGTGATGTAAGGAAACAGTTTAGTAAACTAGTCATTGGCAAAGCAGCTGGGCCTGATGGCCTCAGTCCATGTGTCCTCAGAGCGTGTGCAAACCAACTGTGACTTCCCTACACGACTATCGTCCAGTGGCCCTAACATCGCATGCGATGAAGCCGTTGAAGAAAATAGTACTTGCCTACTTGTGCCTGAGAGTGAGGGCCTACACTGACACCCTACAGTTTGCGTACCAGCAGAGACTGGGGATGGATGATGCTGTAGTGTCTCTGCTACATACAGTACATTCATTCTTGGACAGTGATGGAACTGTAGTGTGCACCATATTCTTTGACTTCTCAAGTGCTTTCAATACCTTGCAGCTGCCCCTACTACAAAATAAGTTGACTGATATGGCGGTAGATGAGGGGATGGTGAATGAATAAGTGACTGCCTGACGGACAGGCTCCAGTTTGTAAGGTTGGGGGAGGTGGTATCTGGCAGTGTATGGAGCAGCGTTGGAGCCCCTTAGGGTACAGTGCTGTCGCCCTTCCTCCTCCCATTGTATACAGTTGACTTATAAATCGGATCTCTGTCACCTCCAAAAATTCTTAGATGACTCAGTGATTGTAGGGAGCATTGTGGGGGATCGGGGGGAGGAGGAATATACAGTAGAAGGTTGGTTTCTGACTTTGTGGATTGGTGCCAGACTGTCTAGAATTAAACGTGAAGAAAACCAAGGAGATGGTGGTGAGTTATAGAAGGAAAAAGGAAGATTACTTACCGATCACTATTGCTGGCCAGGAGGTACAGATGGTTGAAAGCTACAAATATTTGGGGGTTCAACATGACAGCAAACTCGATTGGAGTTGTCAAATGCAGAAGGTTTACAAGAAGGAAATCAGCAGTCTGTACATTCTACGGAAGATCGGGTCGTTCAATGTGTGCAGTAAAATGCTCAAAATGTTTTACCAGTCCGTTGTGGCAAGCGCCATCTTTTTTGCTATCATTTGCTGGGGAAGTAGTGTGCGAGTAACTGATGCTAATAAGCTCAACAAACTTATCAAGTAGGCAAGCGCAGCTGTTGGCCTCCATCTTGAGTCTTTTGAGGAGGTAGTGGAAGATAGGATTCAGAAGAAGTGTAGGGCTATAATGAACAATAATGCACACCCACTATACGGGCTGTTCTTGAATCAGAAGAGCACATTCAGCAGTTGTTTAATACTACTTAGGTGCAAGAAGGAGAAATTCAGGAAATCGTTTGTGCCTAATGCTATGGGGATATACTGTATAACAATTTCCTAACGGTGAAAGACAACAATGACCTATGGCTGGTGCACAAATAGCAATGATCAGAGATTTAAGATTTATAGTACCTGCATTTACACAAATTTGTTTGTTACATAATGTGGTTAGTCGTGTGCAAGATCTGTGTCTAGGAATTACTTTATGTAATGCTGTTTGTAATGTTGTAATGTTTGGAATGCTGTTTGTAACGCTGCTGTAATACCATAATTTCCCTCGGGATCAATAAAGTGTATCTTATCATATCGTATCGTAAAGCCAATAGCTGGGAATTGGTATTCTCAGGCTGGTAAGGGCCCTGGATATTGCCTAAAAATAACAGCCCACAGCCACCCTAGAAAAGGGGTGGCGGTGGCAAATGGGGTTCATGTTTGTGGGGTTGGTGTCACATTTGTATTTTCAGGGGACATCAAACCCAGCAGTTAGTAATGGAGAGGCATCTATAAAATGCCTTACCATTACTAACCCCATAGTCATATTGTCAATAAAAAACACCCAGAATAAAGTCCTTTATTTGAAATAAAAATACACACTGTTTTACAAATGTACAGGGTGGACCATTTTTATGGATACACCTAAATAAAATGGGAATGGTTGGTGATATCATCTTGCTGTTTGTGGCACATTAGTATATGGGAGGGGGGAAACTTTTCAAGATGGGTGGTGACCATGGGGGCCATTTTGAAGTCGGCCATTTTGGATCCAACTTTATGGGAGAGGGTCATGTGACACATCAAACATATTGAGAATTTCACAAGAAAAACAATGGTGTGCTTGGTTTTAGTGTACCTTTATTCTTTCATGAGTTATTTACAAGTTTATGACCACTTATAAAATGTGCTCAAAGTGCAGCCCATTGTGTTGGATTGTCAATGCAACCCTCTTCTCCCACTCTTGACACACTGATAGCAACACCGCAGAAGAAATGCTAGCACAGGCTTCCAGTATGCATTGTTTCAGATGCTGCACATCTCGTATCTTCACAGCATAAACAATTGCCTCAGATGACCTCCAAGATAAAAGTCTAAGGGAGTCAGATTGGGAGACCATGCTGGCCATTCAACTGGCCCACGATGACCAATCCACTTTCCAGGAAACTGTTCATGTAGGAATGCTTGAACCTGACACCCATAATTGATGGTACGGTATATGGGGTGCAAAGATATTGGGGCCATTCTTCATCAATGAAAACCTCAATGCCACTGGATATCTGAAATTGCTGCGTGATGATGTGTTGCTCTCTTTATGCACTGAAGATGGCACGTTCCCTGAGTTTTTCCAGCAAGATGGTGCATCACCAGATTATGGGTGTCAGGTCCAAGCATTCCTACAAGAAATCTGACCCCCTTAGACTAGCATTTCTTCTGTGGTGTTGCTATCAGTGTGTCAAGAGTGGGAGAAGAGGGTTGCATTGACAATCTAGCACAATGGGCAGCACTTTGAACACATTTTATAAGTGGTCATAAACTTGTAAATAACTCATGAAAGAATAAAGTTACGTTAAAGCCAAGCACACCATTGTTTTTCTTGTGAAATTTTCAATAAGTTTGATGTGTCACATGACCCTCTTCCCATTGTAAAAAATAAAGTTGGATCCAAAATGGCTGACATCAAAATGACCATGGCGGTCACCACCCATCTTGAAAAGTTTCCCCCCTCCCATATACTAATGTGCCACAAACAGGAAGTTGATATCACCAACCATTCCCATTTTATTTAGGTGTATCCATATAAATGGCCCACCCTGTATTTAAAAATCACAAATACAGTTATACTCATCTTACGCCCATTCTGTTGAAGCCCTGATCTCCACTAAAAAACAGAAAATAATAAACGACAAAATTACTCACCTAACACCTGTTTCATTGAAGCCTGGGACTCATGTAAAAAAACAAAAATAATAACAATATCCCTCATCTGTCTGACATACTGTCCCACGCCGTAATCCATGTCTGCGATAATTGGTTTGTTATCTTGTCATCTGACAGCATGGGAACTGCAACTATCTTTCACTGTTGATAATAATATTACTGAAGATCAGAGGCAGTGTTTGCTGCCCTGTCATGCAGATGACAGTTTGGCAAACAACGGATGTTTGGGCCCCCATTCATCTGAATTGGTCCAAGTTCGAGGTACTGTTCAGGTGCTAGATCCAAACTTTTTTAAATGTTCAGTCGAACCTCCAAGGGGTTCCACCCATCACTATTCAGGACATCAATCAAAGCCCATTGGGCATGATTAGAGGCACAGTATGACAGTTTGTTTGAATTACTTAGGAGAGCGAGAACTGGTTACTCCACTGAGATGCAAAGAATAGATTTGGTTTTTAAAAGAGATTTGTGGAACAAATATAATGGGTGAGAACTCCAAAAGGGCATGGAAGAAATATACAAATTAAATGTTCATCACTTGGATAATGAGGTACTCCTCACGTTGGATAAATTGAATTGCTTCGAATAATCAATGGATTCAAAGGAGATATTTCCACATCACAGATTTTTGCAGATAATTTCCAAAATTGAAAACTGTGTGTGTTCAAAACATAACTGCCACTGCGAATTTAACTTTTTTAATCTATTTATTCAATCTATTTATTCTCATTCATTAATCGATATGATGTTTGTGGATTATTTACTTTAAGTAACGACTTATTTATTCCTTGGTCTTGTATGCCGGTGATTTTTCTTGCCCTTTTTCTCCCTTTTACTACCTTGTTATTGTTTTTAATATATTCGCTTATAAAAATTGCTGTATTTTACCAGTTGGGTTTTTTCTCTTCCCTTCTTTTGGGTATTTGTGTTTCAAACATGTATAATTCGTTGCTTCAGCAGTATGTACATATATTCCTTTAATTGTCATTATGATGAATTAAACAGTCACAAAAATTGGGCTGATACACACATTGATCATTATTCTAGTCATATATACTACTCAAAAAAATAAAGGGAACACTATAACATAGGATGTGGTATTTTAGTGTTCCCTTTTTTGAGCAGTATATTTAATGCCTGATGGTCAGATGCTTGTATTGCCCAGTTCCTCCACATACCGTACATGTGTTCTGCATGGCTAGATGTTGCTTATCTACCCTAAGAACAAAAGGTTGATATCCAGCTTCCTTATCAGGGGTGTACATAGAAATCATAGAGAAGTCTCAATTGGATCCCCCCCCCCCCAGTTTGACAGGAACACAGAAAAGAATATCTCACATCTATTCATCCTTTACAAAGTAATTTTCCTCCTATTGAAGCCTTGATTCCTCTTTCATTGCACCCATAGTATGATGCAACTTCTTGATTTTTCCATCTTTGTTATGGAGTGATGTCCTTCTCCCTCTAGGATCCAACAGTTACCTCCACTTTCTGCTGCTAATTAACACATCCTTGCTGAAGATTTAAATACCTGCAGTCTCTTCAGCAGGGTACTGGTGTTACCTCAAATTCTCTGTCTGGTTGAAAGTACTAGCTGTCGGCTAGCGTCTTATTGGAGGATCGCTGGTATCATATCTCGGTGGTCTTTTCAAGCTAAGTGCATCTCTTCGTTCATCCACCCTCTCTGTCTTTAGTTGTAGTGGGGGCTTACTAGCGCACCCTGTCCCCTCCGTATCAAGGGCCTATCACTAGTTTCCTGCTCGGCAATAGGTGCAGAGCCTATTTAGGGACATTTAGGGCAAACAGGGTGTTGTTAGATCTGCCTATGGGTCTCCACTCCCTCCTTCCTTTGTGTTTGGGCTTCCCCTCCCTTCCCCATTGTTGTGCACCTTGCTTCTCCCTCACCCAGCGTGACAGCCACACAAGCAATGTATGATACACCCAAAGTGAATTCCTCCACGGTACCCTCCAAATGCACAGTAGGATGACCTTACTGTACCCACCTCAACTCCCCCGGCAAGGTGTGGTCACCCAACACAGTATGATCCCCTAACTGTGACCTCCACACAGCCCTCCATGCAGTATAATGGGCCTAGATACAGCATAATTGCCCCACACCTCACTACAGTGTACAATGGCCATCTCTAGCCCTCCATATAGTATAATGGTCCCTATACAGCTCTCCACACAGTATGATGACCCCACATAAGCCTTCACACTGTATAATTGCTTGCTTACAGTATATTGATCCCCACATAGCCCTCCATAAAGTATAAAGGCTCCCACATAGCTCTCCAAATATCATAATGGCCCCCACATAGCACTCCAAATATTGTAATGGCTCCCATATAGAACTGAAAAAAGCAACAAATGTTGTAGCTACACCAATTAATATTTACTTATAAATCTCACCAGGAGGGTATGATATACAGCACAAGTGAGAATTAAAATTTAACTTTTAATGAAACAACAATAAAAAAAACGCAATAATGCCACCCTTGTGAAAACACAAATAAAGTGGTTGTATAATTATTCCTAGAACAGTCAGATGCCGTCTGACTGGAAAAACATCCACCTTAGGATAAAATAAGACTTGTTCTGCACTTGTTCTGCAGTGGTCAGACAGCCTATAAACAGAGAGAATAATGCTGCAATTTTAAATTAGCTGGTACACAGAAACGGAAAACCAACAGCAAAAAAACAAGCATCATAATACTGATTGCATATACAATGATATCTATAACAGAGAATATCAATATGCAAATGGGTCACCATCCCAGGGCTGTGGGGTACTCGTACCGAGCCGGTCTCTCAGAGGGGATTGTCACAGCAGCGGTGACCCGGTCCGTGGCCCTGGGCGCCCATGTAAAAGGGGTTGAGTTGGGAATAAAGTTTATAAGTGATTTGTGACGCCACCTGTGGTGTTCGGCAAAGGAGGTGTTAAGCCGACGCTGCAAGCAGATCCTCTGGGACAGATGGTGTAGTGCAGCAATGATGCTGTAGCCCTCCACAGGCAGGGCTGTTGTCCCAGGGCAGTGTAGCGGAATGTTTAGGAAGAGGGTGCAGTGTTTGGCACAGAGATGTAGCAGTGCTGAGGATGTTGCAAGAAGGAGGCAAGGACACAACAGGGTGCAGTTTCTTTACCTTTACTTGGCAAACGCAGTCCAGGGTCCTGGTTACAGATGGCACAGGAGCAGGCTAGCCTGGAAGAAACTCAGGGATCTCTCTATCAGATGGGTTGTGTAGTCTCCTTCCTAGCGCTGGCTTGAGGTACATCCAGTACTGTGTTACACTGAAGTTCCTCCTTCTTATCTTCTCTTAGAACTACCTCGTATGGCAGACAGCTGTAGCCCTCTATCTCTGTTGGCTCACCCGTCGCTGTTGTGCCTCCGAGTCTTAGTTGGGAATAGAGCATTTACAGCAGCCTATTCCTCTGGTTTCTGTTGCAGGACCTTCAGTATCCATACAACCGTGGAGACCAGATCATGTGCTCTCACTGGGAGGGAGCTCTCTATCCTCAGCTCAACCTCCAGCTTCTCTCCACACATCTACACTCGTTACCCTCCTCATACTAACTCCTCCTTTTCCTTCCTGGCCCTCAGAGAGCACTCCTCCCCCAATTCTGGTTCAGAGCTCCCCCTGCTGGCCCAGAGTGGGAACTGCGTTGCATGACATGGTTAACTGTAAGAGAGACCCTTCATTGCCTCCAAGCCTGACATCACCCTCCCTGGAGGAAGGTAATGCCACTGTGGCGACCATACTCCTGGGGGCGCCACGCAAACACGAGAAATAGAGAAAAACTGGAACATTCTCACCAATTTAGTTTAGCCATAAAGGGGGAGAAGGTAATCTTGACTTGTAAATGCCAACTCAGGATGGAGACCCACATTACCCTTTCAATCCTTATGGGTCTAGCAATAGTCTAACACCCAATAACTCCTGCCCTTACAAGGGCAGTCCATAGCTATCCCTAAGCTGGACAATCCCTAAGCTGGACATGTCCTGCACTTTCCCTCAGAATGTTGTCCCAACGCGTTTCTTCCAAGCTGAATCATCAGGGGACTAGCTTGAGCTGGGAAATAAAGTGCTAATGTAAACATATGCCCTCGGCTATCTGTACTGTCTTTCTTGCATTTTCCTCAGTTATCTCTGATTTATCCTTAGGGCCCCCGTCACACATAGTGACTCACCAGTGATCCCGACAATGATATCAACTTGTCAGAATCGCTGGTGTGTCGCTACATGATCGCTGGTGAGCTGCCAAACAGGCAGCATCAGCACCAGCAACGACGAGCGCTGGCGTCGCTGTGTACCTTCGTTACCAGCGCGCTGATGCAGGGAGCTGGTAACCAAGGTAAACAGCATGTTTCGAAGTGCCGCGCGGCGCTTAGAAACCCGATGTTTACCTTGGTTATCAGCTCCCTGCATCAGCGCGCTGATAACTAAGGTACACAGAGGGTTTCTAAGTGCCGCGGGGTGCTTAGAAACCCGGTGTTTACCTTGGTTACAAACTCCTGCTCGCTGATCGCAGGTCTCTCGCCTGCAACACGCTGCGATGCGTGCTTGTCAGCGGGAGATCAGTGACCAAAAAAATGTCCTGGCCATTCCAGGATGATCAGCGATACCCAGCAGGGGGGGCCGGTCGCTGATAGGTGTCACACACAGCGATCTCGCTGGTGAGATCGCTGTTGCGTCACAAAACTTGTGACTCAGCAGTCACACACGAGATCGCTGTGTGTGACGGGGGCTTTAGTCTTTTTCCTTCCTCTGTTAGAATTTCATAGGACCGAGGTCCTAGTTTCTGGACAACTTTTGCCTTTTGCCTGTGTTTGTCAAATTGGCTGCTTAGCAGCAGCCGAATGTTGTCATTTCTCTGGAGCTCAGGCATATCCTTTGCAGATTTATTGTAATAGAAAGCTTTCCTATCTTGATTCCTCTGTAATTTAGCTTTGATGTTTCTCTACAACTTTGGCTTTAACAGATGACTAGCAGTTGGTAAGAGTGTCTTTGTACGCCTACTCATGAGCCTCTGTGCCGGACTGCTGTCTAGGCCTTGGTGGGTGTGTTTCTCTGATCCAGTATAGACAGATTTACATCAGTACCTGCCTGTTTTGCTTTCTGCATGAGTCTTTTGGCTGTTTTTACTGCTGACTCTGCTTTCCCATTACTCTGAGGATATCTGGGAGAAGACGTCTGGTGTTCAAATTCCCATTTCTTGCTGAAGGTTTTGAAGTCTTCCGAAGTAAATTGCGCCGCATTGTCCGAGAAAACGATATCTGGAATGCCGTACCTGGCAAAATGTGCCTTGAGTTTTTTAATCTCTGTTCCCGCCCTTGTGTCCTGCAACAAATCAACCTCCCAAAAGTTAGAGAAATAGTCCACTGTAATCAGGCAGTCTTTGTCATTCCATGTGAGCAAGTCTGTTCCTATTTTTGACCATGGCCTATGTGGAATTTCATGAGGTTACAATGTCTCCTTTGATTGCTTAACACTGCAGGATGCACATATTTCACATTGTGCTACATAATTTTTAATGTGCTCATTCATACCTGGCCAATAAACAGATTCTCGCGCTTGACGTAGACATCCTTCCATGCCTAAGTGTGGCGCCCCTGAAGCTCAGTCGCCACAGAGGTACTGCACCTTCTCCTAAGGTGTGGTACCCCACCATCCAGGTAAGTTGGAGGCTCCTGACCACGCTCCAACACTCGCACCCCACACAATAGAGTAGTTCAGCACAACCACATTACGGCTCCTTGCTTAGAGAGAGGCAGAGCACCTTTGGTGATTCCCTGCTTGGAACACTAGACATGCTGGGAGGTGGGTGGAGTTCAGAATATATTTATATGAGTGGGATGGTTTAGGATTTCAGGTCAGTCTGACAGGAGGTCAGTGAGAGAGGAAGCCACTCAGGAGGAGTGGGGATCCCTGGAAGAGGGATGGAGGAAGGAGTGCTGCAGCTGCCTCAGTGATCTGAGCCAGCTGGCACGGGAAAGGAAAGAAGGAGAAGGACATTGAACTGAAGCCTGAGCTTCCATAGGAGAGAAAGACAAGTACGGAACGTAGGAGTAAAAGGGAACACAGAGGACGTGGGTTAGAGGAAGAACCCTGCCTAGTAGTTCTAAGCACAAGGCCGGGGCCCAGTCCCCGAGGTTGTATGGACACTAATGGTTCTGCAGCAGACACCGGTGGAGTAGTGGGCTGTAAATGCACTACTCCCATCTAAGACTTGAGGGTACAGCAGCAACACGGATAGAGAGCCGGGACTTAGGAGTAGAGAGTCCCCGAAGCAGGCTACAGCTGTCTGCCGTGCAAGTAGAGTTCTTGGGAACATCTGTCAGGAGGAACTCCAGTGTAACACAGTACTAGGAGATCTTCACACTTAAGGCACTATAGAGGAGACGTTCAGAAAAGGCACATAAGTTGGTGGAGTGTGGAAGGGAGCATTCCATCTTGCCTGGAGGTTGACTGAGTCTCTGACCCGAAGGACACGGCACAGAAGCGGGCATTACAGACTGTGAGGAAAGCTTTGGAACTACATACCCTGGTGTCCTCCATTCTTTCCTGCGTCCGTCCGCCTGGCACTGGTACATCCCCTGCGCCAAACACTACACCATCTAAGTGTCTCTCCACATCTACACTGCCCTAGGACAACAGCCCTGCCTGTGGAGGGCTATACCATCCTTGCTGCACCACACCATCTGTCCCAGAGGATCTGTCTGCAGCGTCGGCTTAACACCTCACTTGCCGAACACCACAGGTGGCGTCACAAACTATTCATTTAACATTCACATCTTTCCATTGCTTGGGCGCCCAGGGCCATGGTCCGGGTCACCGCCACTGTGACACATCCCACCACTACCGACCCAGTACCGAGTACCCCACGGCCCTGGGATGTCGACCCATAAGTGAGAAGAGTGCAATGTTTTCAGCATGTTTTTTCTGAGAACTTCTGGTGTAACAGCCCTGTCTCCTTTAACCCCTTTCTGTCATGTGACATACTATCCCGTCCATGTGCCCTGGGACTTAATTCCCAGGGATGGGATAGTATGTCACAGCGATCAGCGGCGCCCACATGGTAAGTGCCGCTGATCGCGGCCGGGTGCCAGCTGATCATCACAGCTGACACCCGGCACAATGTGTCAGGGGCGGTCACGGACCGCCCCCGACACGTTAACCCCTTGCACACCGCGATCAAGCACGATCGCGGTGTACCGGGGGTTAAAGGGAAGCATCGGCAGGGAGGGGGTTCCCTCCGTGCTTCCCTGAGCCCCTCACAGCAGCGCAATGTGCAGCGCTGCTGCTGGGGGCTCCATCCCTGCAGTTCCCTGAATCCAAGATGGCGACGGGGACCTTCGGGGACCTGCAGGGAGCTGGCTTCCTCAGTGCCTGCAAAGCGCAGGCATGAGGAAAGCCTGTGCAGTGCCTGTGACAGATCGCTGACAATGTAATAAAGTAAAAAAAGTGTAAAAATAATTTTTACAAAATCGCTAAATAAATTAAAAAAAAAATATTCCCTAATAAATTCATTTTTTGAAAAAAAAACAAACAATAAAAGTACACATATTTGGTATCGCCGCGTCCGTAACAACCTGCCCTATAAAACTGTCCCACTAATTAACCCCTTTAGCGAACCCCTTAAAAAATAAAAATAAAAAACTAAGCAAAAAATAATGATTTATTATCATACCGCCAAACAAAAAGTGCAATAACGCGCGATCAAAAAGACGCATATAAATATCCATGGAACCGCTGAAAATGTCATCTTGTCCCATAAAAAGCGAGCCACCATACAGCATCATTAGCGAAAAAATAAAAAAGTTATAGCTCGCAGAATAAAGCTATGCAAAAATAATTATTTTATATAAAATTGTTTTCATTGCATAAAAGCGCCAAAACATAAAAAAAGACCTAAATGAGGTATCGCTGTAACTGTACTGACCCGAAGAATAAAATCGCTTTATCAATTTTACCACAGGCGGAACGGTGTAAACGCACCCCCAAAAGAAATTCATGAAACGCTGGTTTTTGTTCATTCTGCGTCCCAAAATTCGGAATAAATAGCGATCAAAAGATGTCACATGGCCGAAAATGATACCAATAAAAATGTCAGCTTGTCCTGCAAAAAATAAGACCTCACATGACTCGGTGTGTCAAAATATGGAAAAATTATAGCTCTCAATATGTGGTGATGCAAAAACTATTTTTACAATAAAAAGCGTCTTTTAGCGTATGACAGCTGCCAAAAAAACCCCCCGCTATAAATAGTAAATCAAACCCCCCGTTATCACCCCCTTAGTTAGGGAAAAATAATAAAATTAAAAGAAAATGTATTTATTTCCATTTTCCCATTAGGGTTAGGGTTAGGGCTAGGGTTAGGACTAGGGTTAGGGCTAGGGATAGGGTTAGGGCTAGGGTTAGGGCTAAGGTTAGGGCTGAGATTGGGGTTAGGGGTGTGTTGGGGTTAGGGGTGGAGTTATAATTGGGGGGTTTCCACTGTTTGGGCACATCATGTGCTCTCCAAACGCAACACGGCATTTGATCTCAATTCCAGCCAATTCAGAGTTGAAAAAGTCAAACGGCGCTCCTTCCCTTCCAAGCTCTGCCATGCGCCCAAACAGTGTTTTACCCCCACATATGGGGTATCAGCCTACTCAGGACAAATTGCAAAACAACTTTTGGGGTCCAATTTCTCCTGTTACCCTTTGGAAAGTAAAAAATTGGGGGCAAAAATATCATTTTTGTGGAAAAAAACGATTTTTTATTTTCACGCCCGGGCGTTATAAACTTCTGTGAAGCACTTGGGGGTTCAAAGTGCTCACCACACATCTAGATAAGTTCCGTGGGGGGTCTAGTTTCCAAAATGGGGTCACTTGTGGGGAGTTTCAATAGTTTAGGTACATCAAGGGCTCTGCAAACGCACATGACACCCGCAGACCATTCCATCAAAGTCTGCATTCCAAAACGTCACTACTTCCCTTTCGAGCCCCGACGTGTGCCCATACAGTACTTTTCTCCCACATATGAGGTATCAGCGTACTCAGGACAAAGTGGACAACAACTTTTGTGGTCCAATTTCTCCTGTTACCCTTGGGAAAATAAAAAAATTGGGGACTAAATGATCAGGTTTGTGGAAAAAATACGATTTTTTTATTTTCACGCCCGGGCGTTATAAACTTCTGTGAAGCCCTTGGGGGTTCAAAGCGCTCACCACACATCTAGATAAGTTTTGTGGGCTGTCTAGTTTCCAAAATGGTGTCATTTGTGGGGGTTTTCCACTGTTTAGTTATATTAGGGGCTCTCCAAATGCAACATGACACCCGCAGAGCATTCCATCAAAGTCTGCATTCCAAAGCGTCACGACTTCCCTTTCGAGCCCCGACGTGTGCCCATACAGTAGTTTTCTCCCACATATGGGGTATCAGCGTTCTCAGGACAAATTGGACAACTTTTGGGGTCCAATTTCTCCTGTTACCCTTGGAAAAATAAAAAAATGGCTACTAAAAGATCATGTTTGTTGAAAAAATATGATTTTTTTATTTTCACGCCCGGTCCTTATAAACTTCTGTGAAGCACTGGGGGATTCAAAGTGCTCACCACACATCTAGATAAGTTCCTAGGGGGTCTAGTTTCCAAAATGGTGTCATTTGTGGGGGGTTTCCACTGTTTTGGTACATCAGAGGTTTTCCAATCGCGACATGGTCTCCGATCTCAATTCCAGCCAAAAACGTCAAATGGCGCTGCTTCCCTTCTGAGCTCTGCCATGCGCCCAAATAATCGTTTACACCCACATATGGGGTATCAGCGTACTCAGGACAAATTGCACAATAACATTTAGGGTCCTGTTACCCTTGGAAAAGTAAAAACTGGGGGTGAAAAGATAATTTTTGTGGAAAAAATATGATTTTTTTAATTGTACCGCTGTACGTTATAAACTTCTGTGAAGCCCTTGTGGGTTCAAAGTTCTCACCACATATCTAGACAAGTTCCTTGGGGGGTCTAGTTTCCAAAATGGGGTCACTTGTGTGGGGTTTCCACTGTTTAGGTACATCAGGGGCTCTCCAAACGTGACATGGCGTCCGATCTGAATTCCAGCCAATTTTGCATTGAAAAAGTCAAACGGCGCTCCTTCCCTTCTGAGCTCTGCCATGCGCCGAAACAGTGGTTCCCTCCCACATATCAGGTATCAGCGTACTCAGGACAAACTGCACAATAACTTTTGCAGTCCAATTTCTCCTGTTACCCTTGGTAAAATAAAAAAATTGAATCTGAAGCATTTTTTTTGTGAAAAAAGTTAAATGTTCATTTTTTTTTTAAATATTCAAAAAATTCCTGTGACGCACCTGAAGGGTTAATAAACTTCTTGAATGTGGTTTTGAGCACCTTAAGGGGTGCAGTTTTTAGAATGGTGTCACTTTTGGGTATTTTCTATCATATAGACCCCTCAAAGTGGCTTCAAATGTGATGTGGTCCGTAAAAATAAAATGGTGTTGCAAAAATGAGAAATCGCTGGTCAACTTTTAACCCTTATAACTTCCTAACAAAAAAATATTTTGGTTCCAAAATTGTGCTTATGTAAAGTAAACATGTAGGAAATGTTACTTATTAAGTTTTTTGTGTGCCGTATCTCTGTGATTTAAGGGCATAAAAATTCAAAGTTGGAAAATTGCGAAATTTTAAATTTTTTTGCCAAATTTCCATTTTTTTCACAAATAAACGCAAGTTATTTGAATGAAATTTTACCACTAACATGAAGTACAATATGTCACGAGAAAACAGTGTCTGAATCACCAGGATCCATAGAAACGTTTCAGAGTTATTACCTCATAAAGGGACAGTGGTCAGAATTGTAAAAATTGGCCTGGTCATGAACATGCAAACCACCCTTGCGGGTTAAGGGGTTAAAAATGAATCCTTGCTGCACTGACAATTCATCTCTTATGTGGAAGAATGGTGAAACTTCCCTTTGTCATCTTGCAGGGCTGGCCAAAATACAAGCAACATGCTCAGTCTTTAAACTCTGGAGACTTTTGTCCTTCTCTGTTAAAGTCTGGATTTGCTTCAACTTTTCTTTTGACACTGCATGATAGTTACACATATTGATGATTTCAATGTCTTTCTCCTCATCCTTTGTGATAGGAAGGTAAGCTCTGCTTAGCGTATCTGCAATCAGTATGTCTCTTCCTGGATAGTACCCGATGTCAAAGTCATATTTCTGAGGTCGTAGCAGCCTATTTCTGTAGTATCATTGGGGCATTTAGTAGTGGTTTCTTTGCAATGCTCTCCAAAGGTTTGTGATCTCACTGCACTGTTACCCGTCGAACATAGGTGTGTAGGTAACAGCAGGTTCGCAGGATGCAGTGATGAGACGCTAGACTGGTTGAACTTTGAAAAGCAAACTTTTATAATTTAAAGCCGCTAGGGCTATACTAAGCAACCAAAAAGGGATAACAGTTGTCCTCGCAGGGACTCAGTACAATCAAACACTATTTGAAAAGAACACGACTAACGCGGCCGAGGCCGGTTAGTATGTGGCCACGGCATGGCCATCTACGTGTCCTTATACTCTATAATGTCACTTATCCGTCCTGACGTCCCTCGGCTGGGCCCAGCTGCTGAAGATTTGGAGTAGTCTTCGGGCGTTCCAGCACCCAGGAGGAGTTGGGGCACAACAGGCCCTGATGGAGTCCTGAGATGAAGTAACCCCCTGTTGTAACAGCGGGGTTGCGCTTGTTAGCGAGTTCAATGGGACTCCTGTCCCCAAGCAGGGTTGTGTCGCAGTGCTCAAGAGTGGTGGTTCACTGGCCACGTGCACAGCCTGGGGCTGTGTGCAGAGTGTCTCTGTTGACGAGGAACAGGCCCCAACTGCCGACTGCAGTGGGGTGAAGGCGGCTGTGAGCGGTGATAGACAGGCCGCAACCACGGGCTGAAGTGAAACGGCAGCGTCCATGGGTGACAGCGGGCAGGCCGCAACCGCGGGCTGAAGGGGGATGGCAGCAGCCGGGAGAGGGAGCGGACAGGCCGCGGAGGGCTCGAGCTCAGCGGTAACGGCCGAGGATGACCGGGGGCAGATCATAACCCGGGATTGGGGTGAAGAGGCAGTCACCTGTCGGTAAGCTCGGCGCCTCCTTCCTGAGGGCCACTGCGTATCTACCCTCTGCTGCTGGTCTCTTCTCTGAACTGTCAGTGTCCTTCCCGTTCTCTCACACCCCCTCTGTCTCCTGCTCCGTGTCTGACATATCACCAACTGACTCCTCTGCATGCTCACTGTCCCTTTTATACTCACCCCTCCCCTTGCTGTCCTGTCTCTCTCAACAGTCCATTCTCCTCCTCTGTTCCCCGGGTACTGTTTCCTTAGGAACCGAGATGGCGGTCCCCTTGGTTCCGGCCCGGACACTCTGTCGGGGGTCCTCCTCCCTACAGGTGTACTGGTGAAACCTCTCCATCCCAAATACCACAGCCAGTAGTTCCTTCTCAAACTGAGCATATCTTTGCTCTGCTGTTGTAAGGGCTCTGCTTGCCAATGTGAGTGGCTGTTTGTTCTGCATTAATGTGGCTCCAAGACCTTTTTCTGAAGCATCACATTGTACCCAGAGGCGTATCTAGGCTTTCTGGCACCCAGGCCAAGAATTTGGTTCGGCGCCCCCCCCCCAGTACATATGCGACGACTTGCACACTTTGCCATGTACCCACGAGCTGCTTTCCCTAATGCTCTCAATGTTCAGTAAAAAACTGAAAGCAGGAAGAGAAACTCGTTGTCACAGGACCATAACTATGAAAATCGCATATGAGTGAAGTGTCTATGTGATGACTACTGGAACCTGCAGAGCTGAATCCTGACATTGCAGCTTCTGAATTCTCACAACTAATGCACTGTACACTTTTAGGATTCTCCCTTGCCGATGTACTGTCATGTCCACACAAGTATGTGATTTGTATACTTCTGGCCACATTCCGACTAGACGTGCCCGGCCTCGCTCTGTTCATTTTCATTGAGTGAGGTCACACATGTCTAGTCAGCATGTGACCACATGTATGTAAATTACTGGCATGAGAGAATCCTAACAGCGTTCAGTGAGCACTGTGAGAATTCAGAAGTCTGCAGTCACATAGAATGTCTGCAGACTCATAACAAACCTGGACAACCCCTTTAATGCTCCTAACATAAAAACATGAGAATTAGTCAATATCACAAATAACATTTACATCCAGGTACCTTATAGATGATGTCGTCTCTGGAGTCGTTCTTCTTTTCTTCTTCTTGTCCAGACCCCATGATGACTTTTCTCATCCACAGCCGTCTCTGCAGACTTCCATCTTCTCCAGTCTTCTGCAGCAAATCTCCACATGACATCCTTAAAGATAGACGTGTCATTATAATGCTCCTGAATAAACATATCTGCAATATACTGTCGTCTCACACTGTCTCCTCTAATATCCCACCTGTTCTCCATACTGTCTCCTCATATATTTACCCTCTCACTCTCTATACTCTCTGTTCACACATACCCCCGACTCCCCATACTGTGTCTGCTCACATCCCATCACCCTTATTCCCCATACTGTGCCCACATACATTAACCCGTTTGCTCCCCATACTGTCTGCACCCATCCCCCATACTGTTTCCTCATACATACTCTTCATTTTGTGTCCTCAAATCTCCCCACACACATTAAATCCTCCCATCCCCAATCCCCCACACACATTAAATCCCCCATCCCCACTCCAAATCCCTCACACACATTAAATAACCCTCATCCCCACTCCAAATCCCCCCGCACATTAAATAACCCCCCACTCCAAATCCCCCCATACATTAAATAACCCCCCATCCCCACTCCAAATCCCCCCACACATTAAATAACCCCCCATCCCCACTCCAAATCCCCCCCACATTAAATAACACCCCATCCCCACTCAATAACCCCGTCCCTACTCCCAAATCCCCCACACATTATGTGCCCCCACTCCAAATCCCCCCACACATTAACCCCATCCCCACTCATTAACCCCACACACTTTAACCCCCATCCCCACTCATTAACCCCCCACACATTAACCCCCATCCCCACATTAACCCCCCACACATTAACTCCCATCCAAACTCATTAACCCCCCACACATTAACCCCCATCCCCACTCATTAACCCCCTTCCCCACATTAACCCCCATAATGTCCTCAGGCTTCCCCCTCCTCCCCCCATATGTTCTTCATCTTTCTCCACCACACCACATCAATATGTCTGCACCCTGGCCTTGCTCCGAGTCCTCACACACTGTCCTCAGTAAATTTACTCCCCCTGCTCCCTTCCTATCCATTCCATGGGACGCTGAAGCCATCCCCCAATCTTCCCTTGCACAGTTGGTAGTGTCTTCAGCTCCATTACCCATCTGGAGCACTTACCGCACTAACCGCAACGCTGCCTCACTGCCCGAGTCTTCGCCTCTGAAGAGCCGGCGGTGTGTGATGTCAACAGCTTGATCATGTGACCTGATCATGCTGCTGGCGCATGCGGAAGTGCCGGCGGCAGTGAGGCGCTGCTGGCAGTGGCGGCGCAGCAGCGCTTACACCTCTCCAATTGAGTCAGACAGTGTATGTACTAGTACACAGACGTGCGGCACTTTCTCTGAGCCAGCTGTCAGTTTGACAGCCAGCTCAGAGAATGGGAAAATGCCCCAGCTGCCCCCCCCAGGTACGCTCCTGATTGTACCACTACTTCTTGATCTGGATTGAAATACCTTTGGGTTGCTGCATCTGCAATAGCTTTCTTTACTGATTGGAAAGCAGTCTCTTGGCTTTCCATCCATTCCCAGAACACATCTTTGTGGGTTAGCTGTCTCAGTGGCTCACACGTCTGACAGATGACTGCAAAATTTGGAGAGATAATTTACCATGCTCAAAAATCGTTGTACTCCAGAAACATCAGAATGGGTAGGCAAATCTTGTATTGCTCTCACCTTTTCAGGATCCACTTTTACACCTTTTGAAGTCAGACTATGTCCAATATAGGCCACTTCTGTCATTTTCAGTTTGAATTTCTCCAAGTTCAGCTTCATTTGTTTTGCTCTGCATCTGTCCAAAAATTGTATCATCTTCTGATTGTGATCCTTGATTGCAGATTCCATATCTTCACCTTCTTCCACTATTAGTATATCATCTGCTTTTGTCTTCACTCCAGGAAGTCCTTCCAAAGCCTGCATTAAAGGGAATCTGTCACCCATTTTTTCAACTATGAGCTGCAGGCACCGACATCAGGGGCTTATCTACAGCATTCTGTAATATTCAAAAATAGGAGAACCACAGAGCATAAAAAGGCAAAAAGTTTATTAACATTATATCAATAACATCTTATTAAATAGTACAAAAATTGGTGCAAAAATACAAGGTAGCGGATACACAAAGGGAAGGCAAAATTGAGGGTAAGTATCTCACATCTTCGTGTCAGCAGAAATAGTATACACCATAAGGCACAAATGAAACCCCCAAAGAATAAATAAAGTGCTGATAGCCCTGACAATTGTACCAGGACATACATTCATAGTAAAAAATGAGAGCAGAATGTCCTCTGTCGTGGAGCTGACACTATATGAGAACCGTGGAAAAATACCCCATAGCACTGGTGTGCCACACCAACCACAAGTAAAAAAGTCCCGGCAGTGTGCCACCTAAAATCGTTATATATAGCCAATACAGGGTAAATATAGGGCAGGACGACACTTACCTATAGGGAGTAGGTGTGGGACACCAAGGCGGGATCAATCAAAGACCCCCGACACACGTTTCGCCCAGCGTCAAGCGGCTTTCTCAAGGGGATGTAGTGAAAGAACGGCACAAGGACCTTCATATCTCATTGGTGGTCAGTCAGGTGACCAGGTCACATGCATCCATGGACCAATAGCAGCGGGTATAGACGGCGCATGCGTCGAGGAGGTGCCAGGTCCTGCGATCATCCTGGCGTCTCCTCCTCATCGCGCGGGAGCCGGGAGACTGGGTGTGAGTCCCGAACCGGAAATCACGCGCGAGAGGAGGTAGAAGACGCCGCTCAGGCGCATGCGCAGGGACACCGGGGCCAGTCTCACCCGCATGCGCATAGCTGCTGGAGACACATGTCATATCAGATATGTGTCACAAAAGGGAAGAAGGGGGGAGGGGAAGAGGTATGAATTTAGATCATCCCCGCCGTACATGCATGGTTAATTAACCCTAACATCAATTTGGGCACTGAAAACAGTATAACAATACACAGAAAATATATCTAATAATAACCACATATATAACAGTATATAACAGTGCACAAAGATGGTAGACTTGTCATTCGAAGCATGGTCAATACACGTGTACAATCTCCTCCCTAAGATCCACAAAGACACCCTCAACCCTCCGGGGCGTCCGATCGTGTCCGGCATTGACAGTCTTTGTGATCCCGTTTGTAGATTTATCGACTACTATTTAAAACCTTTGGTAGAATCCTTACCAGCTTATGTCCATGACACGACGGATGTCCTGACATGACTTGATGGCGTCTCTGTGGATGAGGGGGTCCTCTTGGTCACTGCAATTGTGCAAACATTGTACACGTGTATTGACCACAGCCAGGGTTTAGATGCATAATTAAACGTTTTAATATATGCGCTCAGAGATAGACTTCTAAATAAACTAATCTCACTCTATAAATAATTATAAAAAACTAAGTAGCCAACCTGAATTGCAACCTCCAAGTAGCGATGAGGGTCAGGCACCGCCTACTTGACTCTATAAAAAAGACTTCAAGAATAGAAAATCAAATAATAGAGGAATTTACACTTCAGATTTTACCACATATACAGCATTAACCATGGGGCTAGGAAGAGGAAATTATCCATAAAGAGAGGAAAAAGTTACCTTGAAGTAAACTTCTTTGAACTAATGGTACTTAGCAGTCCAGGTCCTGTGCATGGAAGGTCCAAATGGAGCGGCAGCGATAATAATAATAAAATCCAAAGTATTGCCACCAAGTTAGGAGGAGGGTGGTTTAGTGCTGTAGGTTGCGGACGCTCGTCCCGGCCGGAGACGTGCGTCCTCTCTGCAGTGCACCCTCCTGGGCTTGAAGCGGTAGCGGCGCACGCCGAGAAAAGCTAACAAGGTCCGCAGGACCTTGTGTGACGTCACAGTCACGTGATCGCTCACGTGACTAGCTATGGAGAGCGGTGAAGCTCAAAAACATCCGACGCGTTTCTGAATCAGCGGATTCCTTCCCCAGGGATACTCCATAGCGGATAAGCAGCACTTATATACCCTCAACCTTCCGAGGTTCTAATTCAAGCATTAAAAGCAAAAAGTTCAATTTCACTATTGAGCCCATTAGGCATCAGAGTGTCCATCATAAAGATCCATCTACTCTCTTCTTTTGACATCTGATGGATAAAATTGCCTCCCCTCCAACATCTATTCACCACTTTGATGCCTGTCACTAATGTGCCTTTTATAAAACCCCCATGATTATTTAAAAAATGATTGGAGAGGGGGTGACCACTAAATTTATTCTTAATATTCCTCAGATGTTCTGCTATCCTTATATGTAATGGACGTATAGTCCGGCCAATATATAGTTTGCCACAAGGGCAAGTAATTCCATATATAACCCCCTTAGTTTCACAAGTTATGAAGTCTTTAATTTTGACCTCCCTAGAATTATTTAAAATGCACAATTGCTTTCTAAGACCTAATTTTCTACAAGGTCCACATTTATTACATGGAAAGAACCCTTTTGGAGGTGTATGAGCATGTGCATGACTCATCAACATGGGTTTAGGAATAGAAGGGGCTATTTTGTTACCGAGATTATTTGCTTTCCTAAAAACAAACCTAGGATAATCTGAGACATCCAGGGTTTAGATGCAGTTCGCCTCTTCCTTGGGTCCTCCAACCTGGACAGCCCCATGTGTAAGTTAATTCTTGAGCTGCTGGGTTTTGTCCTTTCCCTCAACTTTTTTGTATTCAAGGATACTTTCTATCTACAGAGGTGCGGCACAGCCATGGGCGCGGCCTGTGCGCCTTCGTACGCAAACCTCTTCCTTGGCGCCTGGCAGAGGTCCATTTTTGGTGGTATGGGCGCACCGGCCACAGACCATGTGCTGTGCTGGCTGAGATATATTGATGATATTTTTATGTTGTGGGGGGCACCGCCCAGCAGCTCGAAACCTTTGCGGACCAGCTTAATCATAATTCTTTTAACATCTGTCTGACTATTCAGCATGATCCATGTAAGATTTACTTTATGGACATCAGTTTTTCAATCGATGGTGCCTGAAAAATCCAAACTGACGTTTTCAGAAAGTCTACCTCAGTGAACGCACAATTACATGCTGAGTTCGTTCATAATCCATCCACCATTGGGGCTGTCCCAGTCGGACAGTTCCTAAGGATGAGGCGAATATGTTCCACCAATGTGAACTTTTATTCCCAAGCGGCTGACCTTATGTATCGAATTGAGCATCGAGGGTACAGCCGCAGATGCATTAGAAGTGGCTTTGACAGAGCCAGGAGGACACCCCGGAATGATCTTCTATAACCCCAAAAAAAAGGGTCGATAAAACTAGGGAGGGGAACAGAGTGAGATTTATTACCATGTTTAATCATGAATGGGCGTGTGTGAGGAACATTTTACACAAGTACTGGTCAGTTTTGGCCACCGAACCCTCTTTGAGATCCGTCATAGGCGAGACACGTCTATGACTGCCAGAAGATCTCCCAATCTGGCCATTTTATTGGTCAGAAGTCATTATGTCCCTCCGATCATGAAACCCTTCACAACTAGGGACCCGGTTGTGGGTTGCTTCCCGTGTGGACACTGCGTCGCATGCACCAATTTGATCAGATGTTCCTCTTTCACCTCCTCGGACAGAGCCAGGTATTTTGATATCAGACAGCATGTCACATGTGGTACCAACAATGTTATTTATTATGCCACGTGTGGCTGCTCTCTGATATACATTGGGCTCACGTCCAGAGAAATTCGCACTAGAGTACGGGAGCATGTGGGGGACATACGTGCTGCCGCACAGAAATCTGACCTCTCATGTCTAAAGACGCTACCACGTCATTTTAAATTAAAACATAATTGTGATGTGGTTACCCTACGATTCAGAGGGATAGAGAAGGTTCAACTTGGTGTTAGAGGGGGTGATTACAAAAAACTTCTAGCCCAACGAGAGGTGGACTGGATAGTGCGTTTAAACACTATGACACCACATGGCCTTAATGAGTCACTTAGTTTTTCTTCCTTTTTGTAGCATGGCTACTATGGCATCCTTTGCAGTTTCTTATCACCATTGTCTTTGGCCGTTTATTGTATGATTGGATCTGGCCTTCCCCATGGCTTTGTTGGGATCTGTTTTTATTTTTCTTTCATGTTTTTAATTATCCTTTGTCTTTTGTTATTTTAGCTACTTTACAGTATATACATCCACATTGCCTTCATATTCTCATCTCCTGTTCCTTGATGGAAGATCTGGTACCTTCAAGCCATGCTTCGAATGACAAGTCTACCTTCTTTGTGCACTGTTATATTCTGTTGTATATGTGGCTATTATTATATATATTTTCTGTGTATTGTTATACTGTTTTCAGTGCCAAAATTGATGTTAGGGTTAATTAACCATGCACGTGCGGAGGGGATGATCTAAATTCATGCCTCTTCCCCTCCCCCCTTCTTCCCTTTTGTGACACATACAGTATCTGATATGACATGTGTCTCCAGCAGCTGTGCACATGCGGGTGAGTCTGGCCCCGGTGTCCCTGCGCCTGAGCGGCATCTTCTACCTCCTCTCACATGTGATTTCCGGTTCAAGACTCACGCCCCATCTCCCGGCTCCCCGCGCGATAAGGAGGAGACGCCAGGATGATAGCAGGACCTGGCACCTCCTCGGTGCATGCGCCGTCTATACCCGCTGCTATTGGTCCATGGACGCATGTGACCTGGTCACCTGACTGACCACCAATGAGATCTGAAGGTCCTTGTGCCTTTCTTTCACTACATCCCCTTGAGAAAGCCGCTTGACGCTGGGCAAAACGCGTGTCGGCGGTCTTTGATTGTTCCTGCCTTGGTGTCCCTCACCTAGTCCCTATAGGTAAGTGCCGTCCTGCCCTACATTTACCCTGTATTGGCTATATATAACGATTTTAGGTGGCACACTGCCGGGACTTTTTTATTTGTGGCTGGTGTGGCACACCAGTGCTATGGGGTATTTTTCCACGGTTCTCATATAGTGTCAGCTCCACGACAGAGGACATTCTGCCCACATTTTTGACTATGAATGTATGTCCTGGTACGATTGTCAGGGCTATCAGCACATTATTTATTCTTTGGGGGTTTCATTTGTGCCTTATGGTGTATACTATTTGTGCTGACACGAAGTTGTGAGATACCTACCCTCAATTTTGCCTTCCCTTTGGGTATCCGCTACCTTGTATTTTTGTACCAATTTTTGTACTATTTAATAAGATGTTATTGATATAATGTTAATAAACTTTTTGCCTTTTTATGCTCCGTGGTTCTCCTATTTTTGTGCTTATATGGAGCTTGAGCCGGTTCTTTAGTGTTTGTGTGCCATTTGGCACCATTAGCCTCTGATAATATCATGCTACCTGGTTTTGTTATTATAGCATTCTGTAATGTTGTAGATAAGCCCCCGATGTAACCTGAAAGATAAGAAAAACAAGTTAGATTACACTCACCTCGGCATCCGGTCTGGTCTGATGGGTGTCGCGGTTGGGTACGGTGCCTCCCATCTTCATACGATGCTGTCCTCTTCTTTCATTCTTGTCGTGGCTCCTGCGCAGGTGCACTGCTTTGCCCTGTTGAGGGTAGAGCAGAGTCCTACAGTGCGGAGGCGCCAGGAGAGGTCCGGTGTCTGCGCACTGCAGTATTTTGCTCTGCCCTCAACAGGGCAGAGCAGTGCACCTGTGCCGGAGCCCTGACAGGAAGGAAAGAAGAGGACGGCATCGTATGAAGACGGGAGGTGCCGGACCGCAACACCCATCGGACCAAGACCGGACCGTCCCCCGATGAGTAGATAAGCTCCTGATGTCAGTGCCGGCAGCTCATAGTCAAAAAAAGGGTGACAGATTCCCTTTAATGTATGCTGGAACACCTCTGGAGCAGGTTTTAGTCCCATGGACATTCTCAGCCATTTAAAGCATCCAAATGGTGAAGAAAATGTTGTCAATAAACTTGATTCTTCAGTCAGTGCCACATGCCAAAATCCATTTTTCACATCACATGCAGAAAATATTTTAGACTTTGATAGATCTGGTAGAACATCATCTAATGTCTGCATTGGGTAATGATTTCTTTTCAGCGCCATGTTGAGCCATGTTAAGCACCCATCACCTTCAAATAAATCAGCATACTTCGCTTTTATTTTCTGAATATCCAAGTTGTGCTCTGTGTTTAGTTTGGGATTTGGTATATCCTGGGAAACTTCAACAGACATAAAGTTCTGAGACTACTTTATTAAGTCCATTGCCTGAACTGCTTTTACTCCCAATAATGGTACATGGTTACCACCACGCAACACGGTAAATTCAACTCTATAACTCTTTCTGTTACATGGGTTCCGTATTTGGAGCTTACATGTCCCCCCCATCAGTTTCAGAACACATTTGTTGTACATCACCAGTACCTTGTCAGTTGGCTCAATTTAGAAACCTGTTTGTTCAGCAGAGCACATGGAATTACATTGCAGCTTGCTCCACAATATAGCTGAAATCTAATGGGCTTCTCATCCAACAAGAATGTTGCATAAAGCTGCTTGGCATCCTTGACTAATGACTGCCTGACTACATTGACTTTCTCTGCTGCAGGCTGCAGTTATAGCCATGTAATGTCCTCTGCACTGTCAGTATCTGGTGTCACAGTGTTGAGCTGTCTGTACTGTTTGCCTGTTCCCTGTCTGCAGACAGCTGAGAAATGATTCTTCTTGATACATGACCTGCAGGTTTCCCCATAGGCTGGACACTTGTTTTTTGTCTTTTTCCACCATACTTGCAGTGGACAGTGCTTATAGGGGAGCTTGGCCTTGTCTTTCCTTCATAGATACTGCATGTACCTTATCATCATCATTCTCACTGGTGCCTGCCATCATCTTCAGGCTGTGTTTTGTCAGCTCAGCAGCCCTGCAGATTTGCATGCATTTCTCTAAAGTCATGTCTTCCTCTCTCAGTAATCTTTCTTTGAGATGACTGTCTTTTATGCCACACACTATTCTGTCTTTGATTAAACTGTCTCTGATCTCTCCAAAACCACATGTTGTTGCCAGTCTTCTCAGCTCTGTCAGATATCTGTCCACATTTTCACCATCCTCCTGATGTCTTGTGAAAAAGTTATATATTTCCATTGTCTCAATCTTTTTTGGGTCACAGTGTTTATCAAATGCCTGCACAATATCTGCTAGGAGGAGGTTGTATGTGTCTGGGAGTAAGGTGTGGGCTAATTCTCTGCCATTTTCCCCAATAAGGTAATAAAACAGCTTTACCTTTCGTTTGTCATCACTGGGGGCCACTGTGGGATCCATATACAGTGTAAACTCTTCCTTCCAAGGCCTCCAAGTTTGGGACAGATTACATGAAGTCACATCCAGTCCCTGAGGGGGCTTCAACCCAGTCTCAATTTTGCAATAATGTCAGGGAATCTGTACTTACAGGTGCTGTGATCCTCTGTACAGTCCCAGCCTCACATAAGCTCTGAGGATTTGCAGGTTCTGTGCCCAGCTGCCACCATGTTCTGTTAGTTGTTTCCTGTCATGATCGTACTCTGTGGATATCTCCAGGCTTTTTATTACATGAGAGGCAATCCACCATTACAAGATGTCTCCTCACAACAACTAACCAACAAGTTCCAAAAACTCTGTAGTACACACAAACGTAGTGAGACCCCTAGAAGCCACATCATCATATAACATATTGCTACACCTGTGCAACATTGTTAGTCTGTTCCCAAACACACTTGCTAGTTCTCAGGTCCCTGTTAGCTATTCCTGCTAGTGTCTATCTGTCCCTAATCTCTCTGCTCATGGTGCAACTGCAGCAGGCATGAGAAAAAGAAATGAACTCTGAGGAGGCGGCGCCAAATTCAAAAGCTGAACATGACTGACGTATGTGAGGCGTCTGTGTCCAGGGGGGAAAGCCCTGCCCCCCTTACAAATATCAGGTATGTCTGACCAATTTTAAAAACGATTATTTTGGCTTTGGAAGGGACGCTAAACAAAAGAGGCACCTTGACAGAATGCGGCATTAGTGCTGCACAAGGTGGCTCTTTTACTTAAAAACGCCTGCAGGGGGTGACAGCTTCCCTTTAAGAAGTTCCCCTGTGTAGTTTTAGGCTGATCTCTCACCTTCCTCATGATCAAGGATAGCCCACGAGGTGATATTTTGCATGTTGCCCCAGATCGATGTTGATTGACAGTCATTTTGTATTTCTTCCATTTTCTTACTATTGCCCCAACAGTTGTCCCCTCACCCAGTGTCTTACTTATGGTTTTGTAGCACAAAACTCATAAAGTCCAAGGCACTAGGGAAAAAGCCTTAAATAGTGCGAACATATATTCCCATACAAACAATTTTTATTATTAGATATTAAAATGTCACCAACCCAGTGTAAACCATAACACAAGTCAGCATAGAAAATAACCTGTCTGATACCCTACACTAGTCTGCTGTTCCTTCCTGACAGTGGAGGTTGGCACCCTAGGAGATACGAATTTTTGGCGCCCCCACTCCACAACGGCTGTCGCAGACTAGCCCTAAAATCCCCTGATAGTCTATAGGTGGGAAAACAATAATTGATAGTGTAGAAATGAATAAATAGAACTTAATTAACAAGAGTCAAATGCTGACAGGTTATAATATTAATAGCTCTAATGTACATAAATCTAGGTAAAAAAATCCCCAATCAGTAAGATATATATATCTCCAATGCAGAAATCTGCACAAGCATAGCTTGTATCACAGCATTAGAAATGGTATGCCCAAAATGTAACACATGAGACGAGGTGCAAAAACAATCAATATCTGTATCAATAATAACCCCACTCCAAAACACGGCAATATAACCATAGGGCAAAAGAACAGTGAGAAACACAATGCAAGATTCACATAGCGAATTGGTCATAAAAATTCATATTGATTTCCAATCCAGCATAATTAAAGATAAAGGGGATTTTAACCCCTACTTAGCTCCAGCCTCGACGCATTTCCTCATCTTAGCGGTTCATCAGGAGGACCAATTAGGTACCTAGCAGTGCCACTGATATGAGGTGTCCGGATGAAGAGGCATACCTGACTAAACTTGTGTATGGCGCGGTTTAAATATCCCACAATAGGGGCCAAGGCCAATCAGGCCCGGCTGTAATGGCCCGCCCATTTAACAATCTGTTTATCGGGTAATATTGTAATCCAGACTGTTAGTACTTTAAAAATAGCTAGCCCGCAGTCACCGCACTCCCTCAGGTGCATGGGCGATACTCATAGAAAACTGTTTGGTAAATAATCCAAAGATCCCCGCACTTACTAACATCCACAGCCTGCACTTCCGGTCTGCCCTGCCAGCGTTAGATACAGTGACGTTCTGCATTCCAGCCTGGAGCGCAAGCACTTCCCATGACGCGTCACATGACATGCGCGGACCTGATGCTCAGGGAGCTTACTGTTGAATCACATAGTGTTCCACCATGGAATGCAAGCTTTTCTCATACAATAACAATAAACCTGCACGGCGTTAACGAGCTCAAATTAAGTTACCAATCATAGGTTTTATTTAACGCATTATAATAGTATCAATATGTATAATATAGGGTAAAAAATCTCATAATGCAAAAAGATAAAAAATCCCATTATAGCTCTTTCAATCATGCGCCATATACTATAGCAAATATATCTGTTAGGCGTCAGGTTCCTGTTGCTGCACAGCAGGAATCCCGAGCCTTGCTTCTGGCGGTTTCCCATTCCTCTCTGGCCGCACAGCAGGTTGCTCAGCAGACTCGTCGGTCCTGGCACACTGCCCAGACTAGCTCCGTGGGTTTGGTTGCTGCTGCCACCTCTGGTCCAACTATAGCAACGCATGCTGGTCATCAGCGAGTCTCTCCAGGGACTAAGTTCGCCTGTCGGTCCACTGAGCATGCCCGTGGAGTGATCTCCCATTGGAGATCGAAGGTCACATGCTAAGGTCCTTCTCCAGCTCGGATTGGTCCATCCGAAAAGCCTTTAAGGTCCCGGAAGCACGCGGCTGTTAAAGGTTCACATGGCCGCTCCGCCATGCGCTAGTATAGACTGCATTATCAGACTATGAGGAGTGAGTGTTGTATGCGTGTATGAATTTCTCTGGTGAATGACTCATTAAGAAACCCCTACCCTTGGTTCGCATGTGTTGTGCAGCCTAGCCTGTTAAGCGCCTAGGCTTAGGTGAAGGTAGGACAGAGTCTGAGACAGGCATTAGTGACTCGGTCCGCAGTTGCGACGCCGCACTCTCAGAAGGTCTAGAGTGACTCTGACCCCATGTCCTTGGGGCATAGTTCTGTGACCGCTTTCTGTGCGCTGATTGGCCAGACTCTGTGAGCTAAACAGGCTCCGGCATTTATGTTCAGCGGTAGTGTGGCTCTGTGAGTTAACAGAGTTCGCTCCTGCTCGCACTGCGTGACGTTAACCCACGTGTGACCTTTCCACACCGCTTTATACTCCCACCATTACCTAGCAGCAGTGTACCACCTCTGCACGGTGGACCCCGGGATGTGAACGCACCTACTATTATTTTATAATTTGGTGCATTCCGCCAGCCCTAACATTATACTAGCTCCAGGGTCTGGCTAGTAATGGCGGACGAACAGCGACTGCTGCAGTACATCCGGCAGCTGCAGGGCAGGTTGGCGGCTCTCGAGCGTTCAGCCTCAGCTGCGGATGTTACTGCAGTCACTATTCAGGTAGCCACAGAGGCTGTCTCCCGTGTGACCACTGCCATCCCTGCCCCGACTTTGTCCTGCTTCCCGCTGCCAGAGAAGTTCTCGGGTGATAGTGCTTCTTGTAGGGGTTTCATGAGCCAGTGCTCTATACAGCTGGAGCTGCTGGCAGCACGATTCCCCTCTGAGCGGGCCAAAGTGGGATTTATTATTTCCCTCTTGTCGGGCAGGGCTTTGGAGTGGGCCACACTGCTGTGGGAGCGTGGTGATCATGTGGTGCAGAGTGCCTCACGGTTCTTGGATACTCTGAAACAGGTCTTCCTGGGACTGCGAGTCACCCATGACACTACGCTCTGGCTCCTGGCATTGTCACAGGGCTCGTTCATGGTCAGCTTCTTTGCCATCCAGTTCCAGACACTGGCCTCAGAATTAGACTGGCCAGATAAGGTCCTCAATTCGGGATTCTGGAGAGGCTTGGCTGGCCATGTGAAGGACGCTCTGGCCACCAGGGAGATTCCCGCTGCACTGGAGGAGCTTTTCACTGTCTCCACCCGTATAGACCTTTGCTTTGCCGAGCTAAGGTTGGAGCGGTCCCAGTGTAGGCAGAGGTTTAGGTTGGCACCCTGTTTTGCTAAACCTCTGGAATCTCCCGATTGGGCGTCCGAGCGTCGGGGGGCTTCCCGCGAGGGATCCAGGCCCCAGCCCACTCAGGCCCCTGTGATCTGTCATGGTTGCCGGCAGTCCGGTCACTTTGCCAACCCTGTGCGTAAAGCCATCCAAGAATGTGGGTTTTTGACCGCCAGAATAATGACTTGAGACCAAGTGGTCGCTCAAGTTTTTAGCACGTCGGAATGCTATAGACTGTCTTTCCGTGATAAATTTATTGATGACAGGATCAATATGGAGGATGGGCCATGCCTTTTGTAGGGCGGCTCGAACAGCATTTGATCTAGAATTGAAGGTAGTAACAAACCTCACTATTTGTTTTTCCCTAGATACCACAGATGGCCCAGATTTATACAACAAGTCCTGTCTAGAGGCATGCTTTTCCCGATTAAACGCTCTCTTAATTGATCTGCGACTATATCCACGATCCAAAAAACGTTGACGGAGCTCTTCCGCACAGTGAAAAAAGTATAATCTGTGGAGCAAATACGACGAAGTCGTAAAAACTGCCCAGTAGGGACTGCTTTAATAACATGCTCCGGATGTGCTGACGTAGCATGAAGCAGGGAATTTGTGGCAATAGTCTTTCTAAAAATGTCCGTTTGCAAAAACCCGGCAGGGTCCCTCCTAACCGTAACGTCCAAAAAATCCAAAACATTTGGATTACATACAAACGTAAGATGAATATTACGGTCATTGTTGTTTAAACTGGATACAAGCTGTTCAAGGTCGACGGGCGTGCCTTGCCAGATGAAGAAAATGTCATCAATGTTCCGCGTCCAAAAGGGGACACGGCACATTGACACGCCCTCATGTGACAAAAAGAGGTCCCTCTCCCACAGCCCCAGGAATAGACCAGCATAGGTGGGCGCGAAGGCCACCCCCATTGCGGTCCCCTGGAGCTGCAGGTAGAAGGACCCCTCAAACACAAAGAAATTGTGTGTGAGGGTGAACTCTATCAGTTCCAGCAGTAGGTCCCTCAAGCCCAATGACAGGCCAGATGTATTGAGAAAAAATCTCACGGCTCTCAGAACGTCGGTGTGTCTAATATTAGTATAGAGGGACTCTACATCTGCTGAAACTAAAAGAGTATCACCCTCAAGGCAAAGCCTGTCGACCCTGAGCAACAAATCTCCGGTGTCATGGAGGAAGGAAGGGGGGCTAGTCACAAGAGGCTGTAGGTGATAGTCAATCATTGGTTCAGAGACCAATAATGCCGAAAATAATGACTTGGTGATAATGCCATCCTGTAGAGATCTTTTCAAGATAGTCTCCAATTGGGAAGAGTACGCTGAGAGAGGGTTATAATTGCATTGGCCCCTTCAAGGTCCTTGAGCAGATTAACCATGTTGTCTACCGTCTGGCCCTTCCACCACACTTGGCTATCTCTGACACGTTCCATGTGTCCCTCCTTAAGCCTGTTCACATGTCCCGGTTCTCCGAGTCATCTGCCGGGACATCAGACCTGTCTTTGGACGAGTTTAAGGTCAATGCCATCGTGGGATGCAAGGTTATGAGGGGCAAAAAGTTTTATTTGGTGGATTGGAACGGTCATGGTCCAGAGGCTCGGACCTGGGAGCCAGTGGAGAACATCCATGCTCCACTTCTCATTGCGGAAATTGAGCGGAGCGAGGCTCATAAAGGAGAGGACCCTAGGAGGGGGGTAATGTTAGGCGTCGGGTTCCTGTTGCTGCACAGCGGGAATCCCGAGCTTTGCTTCCAGCGGTTTCCCATTCCTCTCCAGCCGCAGAGGAGGTTGCTCAGCAGACTCGTCGGTCCCGGCGCTCTGCCCAGACTAGCTCCGTCGGTTTGGTTGCTGCTGCCACCTCTGGTCCAACTATTGCAACGCATGCTGGTCAGCAGCGAGTCTCTCCAGGGACTAAGTCCTCCTGTCGGTTCACTGAGCATGCCCGTGGAGTGATCTCCCATTGGAGATCGAAGGCCACATGCTCAGTTCCTTCTCTAGCTCGGATTGGTCCATCCGAAAAGCTAGGAAGGTCCCGGAAGCACGCGGCTATAAAAGGTTTGCATGGCCGAGCGGCCATGCTCTAGTATAGACTGCATTATCAGACTATGAGGAGTGAGTGTTGTATGCATGTATGAATGTCTCTGGTGAATAACTCATTAAAAAACCCCTACCCTTGGTACCCATGTGTTGTGCAGCCTAGCCTGTTAAGCGCCCAGGCTTAGGTGAAGGTAGGACAGAGTCTGAGACAGGCATCAGTCTCCATCAGTGACTCGGCACGCCTCAGTGCACGTGCTCTACACTCTGTAGTCAGCATCTATAGCAGCGTCCGCAGTTGCGACGCCGCACTCTCAGAAGGTCTAGAGGGACTCTGACCCCGTGTCCTTGGGGCAGAGTTCTGTGACCGCTTTATGTGTGCTCATTGGCCAGGCTCTGTGAGCTAAACAGGCTCCGGCATTTATGTTCATCGGTAGTGCGATGAACATAAATGTGAGTTAACAGAGTTCGCTCTTGCTCGCACTGGGTGACGTTAACCCACGTGTGACCTTTCCACACTGCTTTATACTCCCGCCGTAATTAGCAGCAGTGTACCACCTCTGCACGGTGGACCCCGGGCTGAGAACACACCTACTATTATTTTATAATTTGGTGCGTTCCGCCAGCCCTAACAATATCAATGATAGAAAAAAGGTACAGGTCCAAAATAAAGGAGTAAAAAGTTAATTTAATAAATCAACTATAATTGGAACATAATATATTATTATTATCAGGAAGGTGAAACCTATCTTTGAATCCCATATCAAAACCCCAGACACAGAGTACCATACAGTCCCCCATCTCCAATGCAGCAAAATAGCTGGATCAAATATCTTTTTCTATGATTGAATTAATTAAGCCTAAACCCGAGGGGGGGATCTCGACAAAGTTATCCTGAAGCGAGAGACCAAGTGGATCTTTAGGATGCAATCGGTGTCCACAAGGGGCCTAAATGAATCCTTAACTTATGCCTGTTTCATTTAGGATAGCTATTTTGCTGCATTGGAGATGGGGGACAGTATGGTACTGTGTGTCTGGGGTTTTGATGTGGGATTCAAAGATAGGTTTCGCATTCCTGATCATAATAATATATTATGCTCCAATAATGGTTGATTTATTTCATTAACTTTTTACTCCTTTATTTTGGACCTGTACCTTTTTTCTATCATTGATATATTTGCTATAGTATACGGCGCATGATTGAATGAGCTATAATGGGATTTTTTATCTTTTTGCATTATGAGGTTTTTTACCCTATATTATACACATTGATACTATTATAATGCGTTAAATGGAACCTATGATTGGTAACTTAATTTGAGCTCGTTAACGCCGTGCAGGTTTATTGTTATTGTATGAGAAAAGCTTGTGTTCCATGGTGGAACGCTATGTGATTCAACAGTAAGCTCCCTGAACATCCGGTCCGCGCATGTCATGTGACGTGTCATGGGAAGTGCTTGCGCTCCAGGCTGGAATGCAGAACGTCACTGTATCTAACGCTGGCAGGGCAGACTGGAAGTGCACGCTGTGGATGTTAGTAAGTGCGGGGATCTTTGGATTATTTACCAAACAGTTTTCTATGAGTATCGCCCATGCACCTGAGGGAGTGCGGTGACTGCGGGCTAGCTATTTTTAAAGTACTAACAGTCTGGATTACAATATTACCCGGTAAACAGATTGTTAAATGGGCAGGCCATTACAGCCGGGCCTGATTGGCCTTGGCCCCTATTGTGGGATATTTAAACCGCGCCATACACAAGTTTAGTCAGGTGTGCCTCTTCATCCAGACACCTCATATCAGTGGCACTGCTAGGTACCTAACTGGGCCTCCTGATGAACCGCTAAGATGGGGAAATGCGCCGAGGCTGGAGCTAAGTAGCGGTTAAAATCCCCATTATCTTTAAATATGCTGAATTGGAAATCATTATGAATTTTTATGACCAATTCGCTATGTGAATCTTGCATTGTGTTTCTCACTGTTCTTTTGTCCTATGGTTATATTGCCGTGTTTTGGAGTGGGGTTATTATTGATACAGATATCGATTATTTTTGCACCTCGTCTCATGTGTTACATTTTGGGCATACCATTTCTAATGCTGTGATACAAGCTATGCTTGTGCAGATTTCTGCATTGGAGATATATATATCTTACTGATTGGGGATTTTTTTTTACCTAGATTTATGTACATTAGAGCTATTAATATTATAACCTGTCAGCATTTGACTCTTGTTAATTAAGTTCTATCTATTCATTTCTACACTATCAATTATTGTTTTTCCATCTACTTTATAGACTATCAGGGGATATTAGGGCTAGTCTGGGACAGCCGTCGCGGAGTGGGGGCTCCAAAGAATCGTATCTCCTAGGGTGCCAACCTCCACTGTCAGGAAGGAACAGCAGACTAGCGTAGGGTATCAGACATGTTATTTTCCTTGCTGACTTGTGTTATGGTTTACACTGGGTTGGTGACATTTTAATATCTAATAATAAATGGTGGGTTTTGCTGAAATTAATATAACGTTCATGGCAAAAGTTTATAAAAGTGTAAGAATCCTTTGACTCCAGCAATCAGTAGGGGTCCAGCTCATATACACTACTGATACAGAATTTTGATATTCAATGATCATTGCTCGGTCTGTTTCATAGTAACAAAGTAATATAGTAACATAGTTAGCAAGACCGAAAAAAGACATTTGCCTATCCAGTTAAGCCTATATTCCGTCAGAATAAATCCCCAGATCTACGTCCTTCTAAAGATCCTAATAACTGTAAGATACAATATTGTTACGCTCCAGGAAGATATCAAAGCCTGTCTTGAACCCCTCAACTGAGTCTGCCGTCACCACCTCCTCAGGCAAGGAGAATGCCCCCTCCGCAGAGAATGCCCCCTTTTCACAGTCCTTGGTATAAACAGATCCTCGGAGAGATATTTGTATTGTCCCCTTATATACTTATACATGGTTATTAGATCGCCCCTCAGTCGTCTTTTTTCTAGACTAAATAATCCTAATTTTGCTAATCTCTCTGGGTATGGTAGTTACCCCATCCCTTTATTAATCTTGTTGCCCTCGTTTGTACTTGCTCTAGTTCCATTATATCCTTCCAGAGCACTGGTGCCCAAAACTGTACACAGTACTCCATGTGCGGTCTAACCAGAGATTTGTACAGAGGTAGTATAATACCCAGTCATAGCTTTCATCTAACCATGCCTTGGCTATTCCCACTATGTCATACTTACCTGTAGATATTTCTGCTTCTAGTTCTTCCATCTTGTTTGTGAGGCTTCTGGCGTTTGCGAGCATGCAGTTTAGAGGATTTTGTTTTGTTCCAATCTCCTCCCTGAAGCTTGTTTTAGAAATTTTCTTACCTTCCTTCTGAGTATGTGTTATCGGGTCTTCTTTGCCGCACTTCACATCCTTCATCAATATATTTTCTGACTTCATGTTCGAGTCTAATATTTTTCTTCCAGTTTCATCGATTTTCGCTAGTTTGATTTTATCACTTGATGAATTGATCATTGACCTCTTTAAGCATCTATACACTGGGTTGAAATATCTTATTAATGCCATAGATATATTTATGTATTTATATTCCTGCCTTTTACCCAGAATATATGGTTCATAAACTGTCGAATATTTGCATTAGTCTCTTACTAGTCTTCTTTTGGATTCCTTCTTATCTTCATGTATTTAGCTTATATATTTGTTGCAAAACATATTTTTATCTACTGTGAACAGGCACCCGATGAAGCAATGCAGACAGTAAATGTGCAAAATCAGTAAAGGAAACTTATTGGTTATTTTTTCATTAATTTATTATCATATTACATTCACATACATACAGAATCGACCATAGAAATAGTGGGTGGCATGATTCCTCAACTCACGGTGTCCTATTGACTTTGTGTATAACAGCTTTGCTGCCCTATGGGATTGAAAGCTTACTGAGCTGTCAGAATTGTGAGTTACAGCTATAGCGCCCTTTCTGATACAGAAGTACTAGTATTGTGAATGACAGCTCAGCCATTCCAGCTGTCTCAGTCTGTGGGATCTCCTCCAGGTAAACTAATACCTTTAAAAAATACCGTTTATATTAATTCATTAAAAATGATGACACAGCACACAATCAATGAAGATGTACTCTAGTCAGAAAGCTAGGGCGCTCTAATTCACTCTTTAATTTCTTAAAGAAGCCCCTGCCTGTCTGCGGAGGTTGGCACCCTACCTTGGATGCAAATTGGTGCCCCCACTCAACAGTGGCTGCCCCTAAAGTAGTCCTGTATTTCCCTATCTGTTAGGAAAGGAGAATCCCTATGTAAGATGGCCAAACTTGTGATCATTCTAACAGGGTTGCAACATCATGAATACCCATACTGTTATGATAGAGTGACCGTAGGAGGCAGACACAAAAATAGAAGCTACGTCCAGAAAACCAGAGAAGTTGGCAACTATCAGATTGCAGACCCCTGAACCTATCAACACAACTAGCAGTAGCCGTGGGGGGTTCCTACGGTGCCCTAGACCCCGCGATCACAGCCGGAGAGCGAGATAGCCTAAAGACAGAAAAGGAAATCTAAACTGCCCCAGAGCAGACCCCAAAGTAAAAGGCAGCCCCCAACATATAATGACGGTGAAGCAAGATGAAAAAACACTCACACAGATAGAAAGATAGGCTGAGCAAACGATGGGACCCAAGCTAACTAAACAGGACAGGAAAGGAAGGTTGCTGTCTGAAATCTGCCAAAACCTATCAAAGACATAAGCCAACAGGCTGATATGGAAAAAGACCCTGAAGCAGCTAGGCTTCAAAAACTATATCAGCACTCAGGTATTTTCTGAAGACAGAGCTAAAGGAATTCAGCTCACACCAACAGGGAATGGCAGAAATCCAGAAAAACAAAGCAAAACAAAGTCAAAGCACAAATGCAAAAAGCTGAGCAGAAAACTTAGCTTTAGAAGAGCAGGAATTCAGACTTGTCTCCAAGAATCCCTCAGAGAAATCACCTGCAGGGCAGAAGGGCGTCGGCGGCCTTATATCCAGTCAGCAACTCCACTCAGCCAGTCATCATCATTAGTCTCAGGTGCTTGATAATCAGGCTCACTACCTTTCTTTACCAGAAGAGGGAGTTCATCGGGCCTCAGTGGTGGAGGGGAAAATGAACTCACAACAGTACCTCCCCCTTGAGGAGGGGTCACCGAACCCTCAACCACGCCACCAGGGAGATCAGGGTGAGCCCGATGAAAGGCACGCACCAATCTTTTGGCATGAATATCAGAGGCAGAGACCCAGGAATTATCCTCCTGACCATAACCCTTCCACTTAACCAAATACTGGAGTCTCCGTCTAGCCAGATGGGAATCCAGTATTTTCTCTACCTCATATTCCATGTTACCTTCAACCAATACAGGGTCTGGATGTGCCACCCCAGGAACAACAGGTTCAACAAACCTCTTCAACAAAGACTTATGGAGCACATTATGGATTTTAAATGTGACAGGAAGAGCCAAACGAAAAGAGACCGGATTAAGAATCTCCAAAATCTTGTAAGGTCCAATAAATCTAGGCTTAAACTTAGGAGAAGCCACCTTCATAGCAATATTTTTTGATGATAACCACACCATATCACCAACCTTAAACTGGGGACCAATGGTCCTATGTCGGTTGGAAAACCGCTGGGCCTTTTCCTGGGAGAGAGATAACTTATCCACCACTTGGTCCCAGATCTGGTACATTCTCTCCACCACAGTGTCAACACCTGGACAGGCAGAGGGCTCCACCTGCCCTGAAGAAAATCGAGGATGAAACCCAAAGTTACAAAAAAAAGGTGACATCAAAGTGGCAGAACTAGCTCTATTATTTAAAGCAAATTCGGCCAAGGGCAAAAATGAAACCCAATCATCCTGATCAGCGGAAATAAAACATCTCAAATACGACTCCAAGGTCTGGTTTGTTCTCTCTGTCTGCCCATTGGTCTGAGGGTGAAAAGCAGAGGAGAAGGACAACTGAATTCCCAGCTTGGAACAGAAAGTTCTCCAAAATCTAGACACAAACTGAACTCCTCAGTCAGATACAATGTTCTCAGGAATCCCGTGCAAGCGAACCACCTGTTGCAAAAACAGGGGCACCACCTCAGAGGAAGACGGCAACTTAGGGAGTGGTACAAGATGAACCATCTTAGAGAACCTATCACAAATCACCCAAATAACAGTCATCCTTTGAGAGACAGGCATATCAGAGATGAAATCCATTGAAATATGGGTCCATGGCCTCTTGGGGAGAGGCAAAGGCATCAACAACCCACTAGAGCGAGAACACGATTTAGACCGGGAGCAAGTCCCACAGGACTGCACAAAATTCCTGACATCACGAGACAAGGAGGGCCACCAAAAAGACCGACTCACCAGATCTCTAGTACCAAAAATACCTGGATTACCAGCCAAAGCAGAGCAATAAACTTCAGACATCACTCTCTTCTTCCACTGGTCAGGAACATACAACTTTCCACTGGGACAACGCTCAGGTTTGTCCTCCTGGAACTCTTCTAGAGCATGTCTCAAATCGGGCGAGATGGCAGAAAGAACTACCCCTTCGCCTAAGATGGTAGCAGGCTTGGTCACCACAGGAGAATCAGCAAAGAAGCTCCTAGAGAGGGCGTCTGCCTTGACATTCTTAGTTCCATGAAGAAAAGAAACCACAAAATGAAAACGTGTAAAAAACAAGGCCCACCTAGCCTGTCTAGGGTTCAAGCGCTTAGCCGACTCTAGGTAAATTAAATTCTTGTGGTCAGTGAGGACCATGACTTGATGTTTAGCTCCCTCCAACCAATGTCTCCACTCCTCAAATGCCCATTTCATGGCCAACAGTTCCCGATTCCCCACATCATAGTTACGTTCAGATGGAGAGAACTTTCGGGAAAAGAAAGCACAGGGATTCATTTTAGATGTTACAGGATCCTTTTGGGACAAAACAGCTCCTGCACCAATCTCAGAAGCATCCACCTCTACCTGGAACGGAAGTGAGACATCAGGTTGCTGCAAAACCGGGGCGGAGGTGAATCTTCGCTTCAGCTCCTGAAAGGAAGAAACAGCCTCCGGAGACCAATTTAACACATCAGCACCCTTCTTAGTCAAATCAGTCAATGGCTTGGCAATACTAGAAAATTTTGCTATAAATTTCCGATAAAAATTAGCAAAACCCAAAAACTTCAGGAGGGCCTTCAAAGAAGTGGGCTGAACCCAATCGTAAATGACCTGTACCTTGGCTGGGTCCATTTCAATAGTTGACGGAGACAAAATAAATCCCAAAAAAGAAATCCTCTGTACTCCAAAAAGGCATTTAGATCCTTTGACATACAGGGAATTCTCCCTCAAGATCCGGAACACAGTCCGAATCTGTGTCACATGAGAATCCCAATCCTTGGAGAAGATCAAAATCTCATCCAGATAGATAATCAAACATTTATCGACAAAATCTCGGAAAATATCGTTCATGAAGCACTGGAAGACAGAAGGGGCATTAGTGAGCCCAAAAGGCATCACCAGGTACTCAAAATGTCCCTCCGGAGTATTAAACGCCATCTTCCATTCATCCCCATGCTTAATGCGAATAAGATTATACGCCCCCCTGAGGTCAAGCTTGGTAAACCAGCAAGCACCTTTAACTCTAGAGAATAGATTTGAATTCAGGGGTAACGGATACTGATATTTAACAGTAATTTTGTTGAGGGCACGATAATCAATACAAGGTCTTAATGATCCATCCTTTTTGGCTACAAAAAAAAACGCCGGCACCTAAGGGTGACAAGGATGGTCTAATATGACCCTTCTCCAACGCCTCCTTAATATAGGATTGCATAGCCTCGTGCTCGGGTACAGATAAATTGAAGAGCCGACCCTTGGGAAATTTACACCCCGGGCTCAGTTCAATTGCACAGTCATAACTCCTATGGGGAGGCAGAGACGCAGACTCATTCTCACTAAATACATCATAAAAGTCCGCCAAATAGTCAGGAACATCATGCGACTGAGGAGAGGTGGAAAACACCGGAGCCTCACTAAAGGCACACCGACAACCCCAACTCACCACAGACACACATTTCCAATCCAAAACTGGATTATGAATTTGTAACCAGGGAAACCCCAGAACAATGGTATCATGCAGATTATGCAACACCAAAAATCTGCAATTTTCTTTATGGTCTGGGGCGACCCGCATTACCACCTGGGTCCAAAACTGAGGTTTATTTTTCGCCAAAGGAGTAGCATCAATCCCCCTCAAAGGGATAGGCATCTGCAGAGGTGTCATCGGAAATCCACAGCGTTTAGCAAAATCCAAGTCCATTAGGTTTAGGGCTGCTCCCGAATCCACAAAAGCCTTGGCGGAAAATGTGGACAGGGAGCAGATCAGAGTAATAGCCAGAAGAAACTTAGGTTGAACACCACCAACAGAAAACGTGTGTGCAAAGTGTTTCTCTCGTTTAGGACAGACAGAAATAATATGCGAGGCATCTCCACAGAAAAAACACAACTTATTATGCCTTCTGAACTCCTGACGCTGCTCCCTGGACAAAACTCTATCACATTGCATAGGTTCAGACACCTGTTCAACTGGTGGCAACACCTCTCGTGCAATCCTGCGTTCAGGCAAACACCGATCAACCTGAATGGCTAATGACTAGAGTTGAGCGATACCGTCCGATACTTCAAAGTATCGTATCGGATGGTATCGGCCGATCTTTAAAAAAAGTATCGGTATCGCCGATTCCGATACCGGAAGTCCCATTCAAGTCTATGGGACTTCCGGTATCGGAATAAGAAAAACCCTTTCCTGCCCTTGTACAGCCTCTCTGGGGTCTGTACGGGCCTTTCGGGGGGCTGTGCCGGCCTGCCGGTGGTCTGTGCAGGCTCCGGGGGGCTGTGCCGGCCTGCCGGGGGGCTGTGCCGGCCTGCCGGGGGGCTGTGCAGGCTCCGGGGGGCTGTGCCGGCCTGCCGGGGGGCTGTGCCGGCCTGCCGGTGGTCTGTGCAGGCTCCGGGGGTCTGTGCAGGCATCGTCCGATGGGACTACAAGTCCCATCGGGCGATGCCTGCTACCATGACAGTGATTGACACATTAGCCAATGATGGGACAGTAGTAGTCCCATCATCCGGCTAATGTGTTAAATGTAAAAAAAAAAAAAAAAATTACATGCTACATACATACAACATGCATACTACATACATGCTACATTCATACTACATACTACATACATGCTACATTCATACTACATAAATACTACATGCAACATACATACTACATATATACTACATGCATGCTACATACATACCACATATATACTACATATATACTACATGCATGCTACATGCTACATACTACATATATACTACATGCATGCTACATACTACATGCTACATACATACTACATATATACTACATGCATGCTACATACATACTGCATGCTACATGCATGCTACATACATACTACATACATACTACATGCTACATACATACCACATATATACTACATACATACTACATGCATGCTACATACATACCACATACATAACACATATATACTACATGCATGCTACATACATACTACATGCTACATACATACCATATACATACTACATGCATGCTACATACATACTACATGCATGCTACATACATACTACATGCTACATACATACTACATATATACTACATGCATGCTACATACATACTACATGCTACATACATACTACATATATACTACATGCATGCTACATACATACTGCATGCTACATGCATGCTACATACATACTACATACATACTACATGCTACATACATACCACATATATACTACATACATACTACATGCATGCTACATACATACCACATACATAACACATATATACTACATGCATGCTACATACATACTACATGCTACATACATACCATATACATACTACATGCATGCTACATACATACTACATGCATGCTACATACATACTACATGCTACATACATACTACATATATACTACATGCATGCTACATACATACTACATGCTACATACATACTACATATATACTACATGCATGCTACATACATACTGCATGCTACATGCATGCTACATACATACTACATACATACTACATGCTACATACATACCACATATATACTACATACATACTACATGCATGCTACATACATACCACATACATAACACATATATACTACATGCATGCTACATACATACTACATGCTACATACATACCATATACATACTACATGCATGCTACATACATACTACATGCATGCTACATACATACTACATGCTACATACATACTACATATATACTACATGCATGCTACATACATACTACATGCTACATACATACTACATACATACTACATGCTACATACATACCACATATATACTACATACATACAATACATTCATACAATACATACATAGACATACAGTACATATAACATAGAGTAACATACTTACCAATACTTGTCACATTGTTCCCCGAAGCCATTGTCTTTTCCGGGATAAATATTAACATAACAAACCACAAAAATACTCACCCACGATCCGAAGCAGTCCACGAGTGTGTCCCACGACGATCTTGGGTAGAGAACTGCAGCATCAGATGATGCTGCCGTTCTCTACGGGCTGCAGGAATCCAATGACGGAAGGTAGGTATCCTTCCGCACTGTATTCCTCCGCCACTTAAAAAAAAAAAAGTCCCTAGTCTCACTTTATGCCATTGCTGTGTGGGAAATTCCCACGCAGCAATGGCATAAAGTGAGACTAGGGACTTTTTTTTTTTTAAGTGGCGGAGGAATACAGTGCGGAAGGATACCTACCTTCCGTCATTGGATTCCTGCAGCCCGTAGAGAACGGCAGCATCATCTGATGCTGCAGTTCTCTACCCAAGATCGTCGTGGGACACACTCGTGGACTGCTTCGGATCGTGGGTGAGTATTTTTGTGGTTTGTTATGTTAATATTTATCCCGGAAAAGACAATGGCTTCGGGGAACAATGTGACAAGTATTGGTAAGTATGTTACTCTATGTTATATGTACTGTATGTCTATGTATGTATGTATTGTATGAATGTATTGTATGTATGTAGTATATATGTGGTATGTATGTAGCATGTAGTATGTATGTAGCATGCATGTAGTATATATGTAGTATGTATGTAGCATGCATGTAGTATATATGTAGTATGTATGTAGCATGTAGTATGTATGTAGTATGTATGTAGTATGTATGTGGTATGTATGTAGCATGTAGCATGCATGTAGTATATATGTAGTATGTATGTAGCATGTAGTATGTATGTAGTATGTATGTAGTATGTATGTGGTATGTATGTAGCATGTAGTATGTATGTAGCATGCATGTAGTATATATGTAGTATGTAGTATGTATGTAGTATGTATGTGGTATGTATGTAGCATGTAGTATGTATGTAGCATGCATGTAGTATGTATGTAGCATGCATGTAGTATGTATGTAGCATGCATGTAGTATGTATGTAGTATGTATGTAGCATGCATGTAGTATGTATGTAGCATGTAGTATGTATGTAGTATGTATGTAGTATGTATGTGGTATGTATGTAGCATGTAGCATGCATGTAGTATATATGTAGTATGTATGTAGCATGTAGTATGTATGTAGTATGTATGTAGTATGTATGTGGTATGTATGTAGCATGTAGTATGTATGTAGCATGCATGTAGTATATATGTAGTATGTAGTATGTATGTAGTATGTATGTGGTATGTATGTAGCATGTAGTATGTATGTAGCATGCATGTAGTATGTATGTAGCATGCATGTAGTATGTATGTAGCATGCATGTAGTATGTATGTAGCATGTATGTAGTATGTATGTAGTATATATGTAGTATGTATGTAGTATGTATGTAGCATGCATGTAGTATGTATGTAGCATGCATGTAGTATGTATGTAGTATGTATGTAGCATGCAGTATGTATGTAGCATGTATGTAGTATGTATGTAGCATGCATGTAGTATGTATGTAGCATGTAGTATGTATGTAGCATGCATGTAGTATATATGTAGTATGCAGTATGTATGTAGTATGTATGTGGTATGTATGTAGCATGTAGTATGTATGTAGCATGCATGTAGTATGTATGTAGCATGCATGTAGTATGTATGTAGCATGCATGTAGTATGTATGTAGCATGTATGTAGTATGTATGTAGTATATATGTAGTATGTATGTAGCATGTAGTATGTATGTAGCATGCATGTAGTATGTATGTAGCATGCATGTAGTATGTATGTAGTATGTATGTAGCATGCAGTATGTATGTAGCATGTATGTAGTATGTATGTAGCATGCATGTAGTATGTATGTAGCATGTAGTATGTATGTAGCATGCATGTAGTATGTATGTAGCATGTATGTAGTATGTATGTAGCATGTAGTATGTATGTAGTATTTTTTTTTTTTTTTTAACATTTAACACATTAGCCGGATGATGGGACTACTACTGTCCCATCATTGGCTAATGTGTCAATCACTGTCATGGTAGCAGGCATCGCCCGATGGGACTTGTAGTCCCATCGGACGATGCTTGCACAGACCCCCGGACATCAGCACAGCCCCCCGGCAGGCCGGCACAGCCCCCCGGCAGGCCGGTACAGACCCCCACAGGGTGCACAGACCACCGGCAGGCCGGTACAGACCCCCACAGGGTGCACAGACCACCGGCAGGCCGGCACAGCCCCCCGGCAGGCCGGCACAGCCCCCCGGCAGGCCGGCAGAGACCCCCGGAAGGCCCGAAATGACGGCGCATCATGATGCGCACACACCGCGCATCATGATGACGTCAGGCCGTCAATCAACTGAACTTCCGATTCCGATGCCGAATTCCGATATTGAAAAAATATCGGAAGTCGGTATCGGAATTCCGATACAGCAAGTATCGGCCGATACCCGATACTTGCGGTATCGGAATGCTCAACACTACTAATGACATAGAATCGTCCAGACCAGAGGGAACAGGAAATCCCACCATAGTATCTTTTACGGCTTCTGACAAACCCTTCCGAAAGAGAGCAGCCAAGGCATTATCATTCCAGGTAGTAAGTACCGCCCACTTTCGGAATTTTTGACAGTTCAATTCTGCAGAATATCGACCCTGGTTCAATGCCAGCAGGGTCTTTTCAGCCTGATCAATAGCATTAGGTTCGTCATACAACAACCCCAAGGCTTGAAAAAATGCGTTCACATTAGTCAGAATAGGATCATCTGGTTTCAAAGAAAATGCCCAATCTTGGGGATCGCCACGCAGCAAAGAGATGACAATTTTAACCTGCTGCGCGGAGCTCCCTGACGAGTTAGGATTCAAGGCAAAAAATAATTTACAATTATTTTTGAAATTCAAAAATTTAGACCGATCCCCAAAAAATACATCAGGTGTAGGAATCTTTGGTTCAGCAGCATGTGAATGAGCAAGGTAGTCGGAAATTCCCCGCACTTCCGCAGCGAGCTGCTCCACACGATCAGACAATTGCTTTATCTCCATTGAGAGAAAAAAAAATTCCCCCTACGGCCTCAGAGATATAGAGGAAAAAATATACACACTTTTTTTTTTTTTTTTTACAATTCTTTCCTGCTATTGAGTACCCTAGGATCTGCGGTATGGCGGATGATTCTGTTATGATAGAGTGACCGTAGGAGGCAGACACAAAAATAGAAGCTAAGTCCAGAAAACCAGAGAAGTTGGCAACTATCAGATTGCAGACCCCTGAACCTATCAACACAACTAGCAGTAGCCGTGGGGGGTTCCTAAGGTGCCCTAGACCCCTCGATCACAGCCGGAGAGCTAGATAGCCTAAAGACAGAAAAGGAAATCTAAACTGCCCCAGAGCAGACCCCAAAGTAAAAGGCAGCCCCCAACATATAATGATGGTGAAGCAAGATGAAAAAACACTCACACAGATAGAAAGATAGGCTGAGCAAACGATGGGGCCCAAGCTAACTAAACAGGACAGGAAAGGAAGGTTGCTGTCTGCAATCTGCCAAAACCCTATCAAAGACATAAGCCAACAGGCTGATATGGAAAAAGACCCTGAAGCAGCTAGGCTTCAAAAACTATATCAGCACTCAGGTATTTTCTGAAGACAGAGCTAAAGGAATTCAGCTCACCCCAGCAGGGAATGGCAGAAATCCAGAAAAACAAAGCAAAACAAAGTCAAATCACAAATGCAAAAAGCTGAGCAGAAAACTTAGCTTTAGAAGAGCAGGAATTCAGACTTGTCTCCAAGAATCCCTCAGAGAAATCACCCACAGGGCAGAAGGGCGTCGGCGGCCTTATATCCAGTCAGTAACTCCACTCAGCCAGTCATCATCATTAGTCTCAGGTGCTTGATAATCAGGCTCACTACCTTTCTTTACCAGAAGAGGGAGTTCATCGGGCCTCAGTGGTGGAGGGGAAAATGAACTCACAACACCATACAGTATATAGACACCCAGGTACAGGGTAAACCATAGTATCCAAAAATTGTACCTGAGTCAACGATTGGGTCAAGGTAAATTTCAGTTCCGGAAAAACACTGTTCAATTCAGACTGGAAACTATACAAATCCTCAAAACTGCCATCCCATATACAGAAAATGTTATCGATGTAGCACCACCAGGCCTCGACACGGCACCAGTGGATGGACTTGTACACATGTTGCTCCTCGAATGCCGCCATATAGTTGTTTGCATAAGTAGGGGCCACATTAGACCCCATAGTGGTACCCCGCACCTGCAGGTAATAATCATCCCCAAAGAGGAAATAATTCCTCCTGAGGATGAAACCTAACAGGGTGAGGAGCAACTGTGCACATTCTGGAGCCAAGTCAGAGCCCGATAGCACCACATCGACCGCCTGCAAACCCCTCTCATGTGCGATTGAGGTATGCAAGGACACCACATCGAAAGAAGCCAGCACAGTATTGGAATCAACATTAACATCCTTAATCTTCTCCAAAAAATCATTTGTGTCCATAATATATGAACGTGCTGATGTAGCAAAACACCTTAACACCCTATCCAAAAAAATAGCCACTTTATTGAAAACCGAACCTCTCCCTGAGACAATTGGGCGCCCAGGAGGGTTAAACAAATCCTTGTGGATTTTGGGCAGGGTATACAGCATAGGTGTAACAGGAGCATCCACAATCAGAAAATCAAAAAGCTTCTGGTCAATGAGTCCATTGTCAAGGGACTCACTCAACAGAAGCCGCAATTCTTTCAAAAAATGAGTGGTCGGGTCACCTACTAATCTGGTATATACTTCCGTATCAGATAATTGCCTCATTATCTCTGCCTTATATTTGTAGGTGTCCATTACCACCACTGCCCCACCTTTATCAGCATTCTTGATCATAATGGCTGTATTATTAGATAACTGCAACAATGCCTGTTTTTCTATACTACTGAGGTTCCCCCCACCTGTATATCTATAATTTTTCTTAAGTTGCATAAAATCACAGACTGGCAAAAGATTTACTATTAAGGAAAGGTATACGTGCTCATCGAGTTTCGTCATTTATGTAATCACATGACCTTGTGGGTTAATGTATGTTGGTGAGACCACTATGGAAATTCGGGCACGGATTAGCAAACACAAAATTACTATTAGGACTAAACTCTTAGAGTTACCAATACCTAAACATCTTATTGAATGCAGACATTCCATCAATCAGTTGAGGTTCAGGGTGATAGATGGGGTCCCTATGTTAAGACGTGGTGGTGATAGGATCAAATAGCTGATAAAAAAGGAACTAAAGTGGATTTCTACTTTGGATACGTTACAGCCGAAAGGTCTTAATCTTGAATACAATTTACAGATCTGTATGAAATGACCCACCAAGGTCTTGACGGTATTTTCTTTCGTTTTTTTGTATATATTTGTTTTTTAATTTTGCTTTGTTTTTTCTGTTTTTTTAGGATTGGTGTTTGGAGTAGCCTGAGGACATGGGGACTGAATAGTCTTGAAGTTTATGCATACTTCGTCATATGTTATTGATTATTTTGTCTATCGATCCCCATGCCCTCTTGTTTTTCTATGCCCTGTCAATTTTTGAGAGATTTAATTAAAGTTTTTCTATCTTGGCTTTAAATTTCATTAATTGGTGTTATTAGACGATATATAATATAAATTGTGGTGTAGTTGTTCTATTTGGATGGGCTGACCTGTTGCCATAGTGATAACCTTTTCGTATTTTTGCAGAAGATCTAGTGTCATAATTTTTGCAAATTGATCCTGGCCGTATGCTCTATTTTAAATGGGCTTTTGTATTGCCATATGTTGGCCATTATATACTTTTTAGGTATTTAATGTTGTGATATGCTGCGGTCACATGATTTTGTCATGTGATTGCTTTCTTTAAGACAGTGATCATTTTTGCCCATTTTTGCAGCTATAGCGCGTGTGTGTTTATCGCGTGCTTTATTTGAGATCCAGTGGATAGGTCAACACTGTGGAGCTATTGCGTATGCGCTATTGTTGGGTTTAAAGGTTATCGCGTGATATTTAAAGGTCACATGATTGTGTCATGTGACTGCTACTTGCATGATAGTGATTACTTTGCCCATTGTATGGTCATTGCGTGTACACGTCCAGCGTGCTTTCAATGGGGGCTTTAATGAATAGTTTTTAAGTAGGGTACCACTGCGCATGCGCATGGGCCGAGATTTTGTAAGTTATCGCGAGATTTCACCCCGTGATTTTATTTACTCTGGGGATTTGTGCTGCCGCTGTTAAGACTGGGGGAGAGAGATTTCGGTGCACAGGATAGCGCTTCCAGGCAATAGTATAGTCAATTTAGATAGGCTGTTGGTTTTGGCGCTGGTTTCATAACCTGAATACATTGGTCACCTGGATTATTTGACCTTAACATATGTTAGAACGCTGGTGATTGGTTGTAAGATTACCATGGGGATCCTTATGCCATCATTTGATTGGTACATATACATGTGTGGCTTTGTATATTGTTGTTTACATAAGTCTGGTCGTATTAAAAATATATTGTTTTTATATATGTTCTATCATGAAATGTAATGTTCTTATATGTGATTCTGTGATTGATATTTATATGCATACTTATTTATTTTTTTGTGATTGTCATATGAGAACGGTTCTTTGTCATTGATTGGTTTATCCTCTCTTTATAAAGCCGCCATTTTTGCTGTTTGCTATACTTGAAAAAGACCATGTAGTGGTCGAAACGTTGTATGTTTTTTAATGGCAGAATAAACTTTTGTAAGTATTTTTCACCCGGATTGGATGCTGCTTCTCTACATTATTTGTTTGTATATCTGGAGTAGTCATCAATAAATGTGAGAAAATATCTCTTGTTGCTAGTGAGGCTTGGCACTGAGAACTTGACATCTTCTCTGTTGCTCTGTGCTGTTTTTGTTTTGGGCTTTATTTGCTGTGTTACTTTGGGGTTCTGTGTCACTCTCGCCCCATAACCTGTTGGCAGCAGATTATTCAGGATACTTTCCAAGCATGTCACAACACAGCTTCTTTATTCCGGAACAAACAGGAACAATATATGATAATCGTAATAGATCAAGAATAAATCATTTATGTGTTGTGCATCATCTACAGCGGGCTGCTTCTCTCATACATAGACAAAGGAAAAACAGGAAACACAGTCACATGCTCTCCCTGTGTGAGCCTCTGGGAGTTTTTTTTGTTCTAATTTTTTAAACAGCATACAAATCTAACAACTGAACACTCAGGATATGTTTCCATGCTGCATAATGGCAGTGCTTTGGACGCAGCGGAAACCCCGCTCCACCCAAAACGCCACCCCCTGTTGTACACGGTGAATCCACATGTGTTCTTTGAACACATGCAGAATCACCGCACTGTATCCATAAGACTGGGTTATTTATCTTGTGGAGATGGAGCGTCTCCACAAGATAAATAGACATGCTGCGGTCTATAAAGACGTACTGCATGTCCGGTTACGCAGGGCCGCCGGACGCGGCCCTGTACGCATAGTGGAGATGGGATTTCATTAAATCCCCTCCACTATGTTGTAACATCTGGCCGCTGCGGATTGAACACTGCGGCTGTATGCAGTGTGTCATGATCCAAGGTGGATCTGACAAGTAAATGGACAAAGTGAACTTTTTTTTTCCTTTGGGGTTGAGTCATCTATGGAGTCTGCATGGAGGGCTGGCATGGCGTGGTGGAGTCGCAGTTTATGGTGTCAGCAGGAGGTGCTTGCATGGCTTGGGGGAGTGGCGACTATGGTGATAGTTGCACTCAGCATGCTGGACTTGGTTGCTGAAAACTGGACTCAAGCATGCTGGACTTTTTGGCAGAAGCTGAACTCGTCTTTGGGACTCTGTTTACTGGGCAGCTGCAACTGGTGGTGGACTTTGCTCCAAGGCTGCACTATGGTGATGGATCCGGTTATAGTGATGAATCCAGGTGGAGGAGAAGATGCACGCAGGTGGTGGGCTCTGTTGCTAGGAGCGTACGCAACAGAGCAAAGCTAAGTGGTGTTCCCCCTGTATTGTCATTTTCCCTTGTGTGTGTTTAGTGCAGTGGTGGGATTAGTTTCCGCACCGACCAATTCCCTAGTGAGGGTTTAGGGTCAGGGCGAGTCAGGGTTTTAAGGTTCCTGTGTGTCTCCCGGTGCAGAACCGGCAGAGGGAACGTTAGGAGTGCAGGGACTCTGGCTCAGGGGAGTGCATGAGGTCTCCACTTCCCAGTTTCTTTATTGCAGGGCCCTTCATTGTTAATGTTACCCAGGTTCCCCTTTATTATTTAAATTCGCCTTACTGGAGGTGGGGTTTCCAGACTATTGTATAAATACGTGTAATACCTAAATTCGCCAGTTGGAGGCGGTGTATCCAGCTGCACGTCTTATTATTTAAATTCGCCCTACTGGAGGCGGTGTATCCAGGGTCACGTGTGTCATATGGGTTCGCCTTGCGGTACTCGCTGCATCCAGACACACGTGACCGTGACACAGTGTCCAGTCCACAGCAAATACTGAAATATAACGCCACATGGAAATATACCCTCATAGACAGGAATGGAGTTGTTGCATCAAACATATTCCAACAGAGGAGTCTGATCAGAACGTTAAACTAAGAACCTCATATTCAATTATATTATATTTTTTCCTAACGGCATTAGATCATTGTTTGATTTTTGGAGATGCTGCCCACTCTTTTTCTCAGCATATTACATGATCTGTCCTTTTTTTTCTTTGGGTGTGCAACTCCTCCCATTTGGCACAGGTAATTTTAATTAGCAGGAGACTGCAAAGTTTGTGGTCTAGCCCATTTTCTGCTCTGACTGAAGAGCTTGATAGAGGTGAGTTTCATTGCTCCGTACATTTGGTGTTGGTGCTGTCTGGTGGCCATTGTTGCAATGGTTTTGTGCTGTTGGGGCAGTTCGCTCTGGAGTCATGGGGACTCTGTCTCGCAGCATGGGTGCTGTGAGACACCAGGCCGTTTGCCCTGCTGCATTGCTGCTGTGGGGATGGTCGGCGCATGGCTCCACTCTGTGGTGGTGATGGGGACTCCTTTCATTTGGTGTCGGTGCTGTGTGGCAGCCATTGTTGCTGTGGTTTTTTGCTGTTGGGGCGGCATGGTCTGAAGACACCGGGCCGTGTGCCCTGCCTGTGCATTGCCGCTGTGGCGGTGGTCAGCACGAGGCTCCGCTCCATTAGGGTGGTAGAGACCCACTACGAGGTTTGCTGTGATGTGGCAGTGTGCTTCATACTGTCTGATCGAATGTTAAACTAAGAACCTCATGTTCAGTTCTATATATTATTGCCTAGCGGCATTAGATCATTGTATGATTTTTGGGGGTGCTGTCCACTCTTTTTCTCAGCATACTAGTGGTATGTGTGTTTGCTCTATGCTATGAGTTGTATTCTGATCTCTGTTGCTGACCTTGGATTTACCTTTGACCATCCATCCGTTCACCTGTTTGATTTATCCCTTTTTCAGACTGTTACCCAATTATGCTTTTTCCTTTTCTCTTTGTCTATTATGAGCCCTCTTGGTACTGACCCCTGACCCTTTGACTATCCTGCCTCACTGTAAGTCCATGAGTGGTGGCTAGCATCACAGTAGCAAAAAACATATCAAATAAGCATTACGGTATATATGAAGATGTAAATGTTCATTCATTGTTATTTAAATAACGGACACCATTTCGATAATAGAGTTGTTTTATTTTTAAACTTTGAATTATGCTTTATTGGCACTACTGTAGAATATTTTCATGAAAGGTAAAGAAATTGCACTTTTTATGTTTCCCTTTGCCCTTCATTAACATTGAAAATGCCAGAACTTTAATGTATTTTACTGAGATTGCAAATGAAATATGTAATGATCAGGTGAACCAAAAACGTTACTCTTTGGTAATCCTCACTATTTCCATGTTGTAACATGGACTGGTCTTAATATCTATTTGGACGATGGGAGGAACTGTACTTTGGAGTAGCTAGCGCTTTCAGAGACAATATCCCTGAATACATCACTTTTTAAATTAAATTAGGCACTGCTGGTCATATAAATGAACATAGTCATTGGAAAAATGCTCAAAAATTGCATCAAATTGACATCAATAATGCCTCCTCTGATTATATGTGTCCACTTTCCTCATTTTCTTTATTCGGAACCTCACTGTTATGAAAAATGTTTCCAGCCTGATTCATCCCAACAGTTTGATGTCCAGGCATCTTACGTTCCTCATCCTGGTACCTTAGCATTGTCATTGTGGTGCTTCATCTAATCATACCAATCTTGGCTTCCCCATACCACTAAGAAGTGTTTCTCAAACAGTATGTTCCTATGATGTCTCTTCCAAAACAATTTTGCCAACTGGAGTTACCTCACAATGCCAAGGATAGTTCTCCCAACAGTAATAGTGGCAACCATGTCCCGCCAAATAATTAATAATTATTTCAAGCTTAGTGTGGAGCGCCCTGCAGGGCCTTAGGTTACTCGGTACCAGGCTGGACAGGCTCTTTTAAAGGGGAAGTGTCGCGGAGGCAGCGACCTGGTCCGTGGCCCTAGGTGTCCAGTGGTGATGGAAGTTCAAATGAGGGGAAAGATGGTAGGAAAAATTATAGAGAAAGGGGAATCGTGACGCCACCCGTAGTATTCGGGTAGGGGTAGCCGACGCTGCTATACAGATCCTCTGGAACGGTGGTGCGGCAGCAGCAGAGATGGTGTAGCTCTCCACGGGCAGAGCTGTGTCCCAGGGCAGCTAAGATGGTAACTGTGAGATGGTGATGGTGAAAGCAGTGTATGGCAGGCGAGATGTAAATGACAAAAAGGACACAGTTGGGTGCAGTTCCAGGGTCTTTACTCACAGTTCCTGCATACGGTAGCCCACTTGGTCCTGTGTCCTTCGGGTAAGGGGTCCATCCAACTCCCAAGTAGATCAGGAACACCTTTTCAGGACTCCTCTTTGTGTTCACCTTTCTAGGCCACATCGACTCTCTGCGCTGATCTCTCCTCCTCTTTCCTGACCAGCGCCTTCGCAAACAGTGTCCCCCAGCCAGCAGCCACGAATCTCACCGGGCGACGTGGGTCAGGCCCCGGCTTCATAAAATACTATATATTCAATATAAATATCTGTATTAAATATCAAAGAATTAATACTAACATATAGACATTCATACAATTCATTTGCTAAATTCTCTGAATTTATATAGCCCTTGCGTGAAAATAAAAACAGAATAAAACGTTTTCGTCAAAGTTCAGTTCATCCCTGACCGGGGTATTTGATGTGATGCAGGGGACCCATCTTAAACCCCCAACGTAGTCCTTGGGCAGGCTACAAGGCATAGTTGATCTGTACTTTGTGCCACATTTTCTGCCACGCCAAACGGGTTTTTGTTTGGTGGTCTTTTTAAAAACACTTTCCTAGGGTTTGACGTAAAACCAAGATGGAGCACGTTAAGAAGTGCTAACTATGTACAAGTTTGGATCATTCATTGTCCACGACCTCACAGTTCTTTTAAAAACAGTAAAACATCCCTTACCAACTAGTAGGACTTAAACTACCTATCCAGGTACTATAACTATTTACAGTTATTTCACTGTAATCCTTCATTTCTTTCCCAAGGGTAACTCCTGGTGTCCGCCACTCCCTGGCCGGGATAATTCATATACCAGGGTCACTCCTGGTGACACGAAGATGTCATGGCTAAAGCGGTCATGCACTATTAAATCATGCCCTGCTATAGGTGTTTGAGTGGCTTGTGTTCTCATAACACGTCCTACCACTGGTGCAGGGATTGGCATAGAGCTAGATGACACGACAGGGGTTACTTTGCCGTTACTTGATGGTGGCACTGGTAGCTGTTTTTCACCAGCAGTTATTGTGCTAGGGTGGCTAGGCCTGCTCTTTTTTACGTATAAGGCGTACCAGCCTTTCCTCCCCCAATGACTGGTGTAGTTGACCCTGTCCCCAGTGTACAAGTCCCAGTCCGGGTGTCCCTCTGTCAGATGTGATTTGACACCCCGCCAGTTTACAAAGACGTCATTCACCAGCCCAAACTCCTGTATGAAGCCCCAGCCTTTTTCAAGTTTAAACTCAATCACAGTGCCCTGCCGCAAAGACCCCTGATCAGCGCTCTTTGCTCTACGGACCTGCATTTTAGCCTGCCGGTCCTGCTTGTCCATAGCGTGGCACCGGATTTCTCGCTCTCTGTCCTCCTCTGCTCGCTCAAGATCTTTCAGCGCGCAGTATTCATCCAAGCTGAGGAGCTCTATCTCTGGCTCCTCTGAGTGATCATCCCCAGGGAACCCGATCATATTGTCCCCCGGGTTTTTCCACTTGAAGGCCACCCGCTGCGCCTGTACTGCTGGGGATATATTTTCAAGCTGCAGCATGCATCGTGGCTTTTCCAATTCCGCTGCCCGGTCCCATGCTATGTTATGCTATGTTATGGGCTCACTAGCCCATCCAGGCGTGGGGGCTGAGGGGACGGGCAGGGGACCCAGCAGGGTGTCATAAGACCCGATAACTGGCTAAGTTTTAGCTGCTGTACTTGATGGTTGGACCTGCTCTGACTCTCTCTTTTACCGCGGTCAGAGTCAGGTCCTGGAGCTGTTGACTCAGCTCACCCTCTGCTGGACTATCACCTTCGCCTCCCTCCAAGTAGCATGCCGCTGCCACTGTCTCCCACGCCACCGTCATTACCGCTACTTTTCCTCTGCTCTTCTTCCTGCTTGGTTTTGTCACTTCCCGGGGGTGGGACTTCCTCTCTCCCCCATGCTGGTCACTGCATGGCCAGGGGTGGGCCGTCCCTGCTGACGGACACCTCATCACCCATGGATCACACAGGCAGTGGGGGGGCATCTTTTCTGCTCACTCCCTCTTGCCCCACCCACCACCGCTCTTCCCTCACAGCGTGCCCATGCCTTGTCACTCTGTTATGGCGGTATCTATCTCAGCTAGCGTGTGCTGTCTGTGACGCAGCAATCTAACCAGTGCTTGGTAACGGTGACACAGTAAACAATGGCGCAGTTATGACAATCACTTAACAGCCTATGAAATTCTTATCATTTATCACAAATAACACTCTATTAATGTAATAAATCTCTATTTACACTGAATAATTAAACTTCTGGCACACTATACATGAAAGCTTCTTGCACTCAATATGTTACAGTCTCTGGCACACAGTACCCAGCTTTGCCAGGCTCTAGGTACCCAGCTTTGCCGGGCTCTGAAATCCTGTTCGTGATGCCAAAGTTTGGAGCGCCCTGGAGGGCTGGGGTTACTCAGTACCGGGCCGGTCAGGCTCTCAAAAGGGGATGTCACGGTGGCAGTGACCCGATCCGTGGCCCTGGGCATCCAGTAATTAAATAGAGGATATTTATGTGGTGTTTAATTGCGACGCCACCCGTGGTGTTCGGCAATGGGTGGCCGACGCTGTGGTTTTGGTCCTCTGGAGCTGATGGTGATGCAGCAAAGATGGTTCAGCTCCCCAGGGCAAATATATTTGATTGTTCAGATGTGGTGAACATTGGGGTGCAGAGAATAAGTGAAGGACACAGAGAGGTGCAGTTTTCTTTACCTTTTACTTGAAAGTAGTTGCAATCTGGGGTATCACATACAGATGAGGGATTGAGTCCGGCTCGCCTGGAGGCATTCAGGGGATCCACCCTGCCAGGTGGGGTTGGGGACCTTCCTTCTGCGCTCTGTTTTTGGGTCCCTGCTGCTTGTAGCTAAGCTGCGGCCCTCTCCTGCGTGATGATCTCTAACCTGTATGACTGACAGCATGAGCCTATATCATGGGTACTGTCTATTTCACTGTCAGCCCCTGGCTCTTGGTCTGCTACCGTGCCTTCAGGTATTCGGTGTGTCCAAGGAACTTGCAGTCCCCTGTACTCCAGATTCGGCTCCAGGGCGTACAGCTCCTGCCCATCCAAGAACTCTGGCATCCTTTTTTATATCAGTGCTTCGCTCTGGGGTCAGCTATATGCAATTTTAGTTCCCCCAAAGCCTCTGTTCCTGTCCCTTTCCTCTTCACAGACCAACCTCAACTGTCTCCAACTGTCTTGTCATGAGCTTCAGCTGCTCCCATTTCCATGACAACTCCCTTGTTTACCCTCTCAGCTGACTTCTTAATGACTCACTAACCCCACCTGCTGGCCAGAATTTATAAGGTAGCTCCCCTTTCTGACCTGCAGCAGGAATTGTCATGTAACCTGTGTTACCTGGCATGGGGACCCCCCTCCTGCCTCCAGGCATGACATCACCCCTTAGAGGGAGGCAATGTCACTATGGCAACCAGACTCTGGGGTGCCACAAGAGCACTTATGGCACCACAACACAAATAGTGCCCGCTAAATGCTCCCTAGAGCAACTGTGATATGGCAGTGGCCCTCCATAGTATTTCCAATATTAATACTATTGCCATGTCTTAAACAAAGCGGTTATGTAATAGTTCCCCCAAGCAAACCACCAAAAAGTAAAAAATAAGCACATCTCCTTACCGTATTTTCATGTCATAAATACTGTAACTCTTCAAACTACAGGCCCTGTCTGTGGAACACCAAAGGCAGACATGTTAATGTCATTGTCCCTGTCCACGCTGTAGTCCTGTTTTCAAATGTAAATTCAGCTATGATTGATGAGTGTGAGTGGTGAAGAATGGAGGCAAAGACTCCAAAGCTACATCCCAAGTTTCAAAGTTCATCAATGAACTTGAGACCTGTAGGCGAACAATTGGCTACCTACTCTGGAGTTGGATCTTTGAGAAAGTTAAGAATGGCCTTGAATGCAAAATCAGAAATTAGCAATGGCCCTTTTCTTAGCCAAATGATAGGATTGAAAAGTTTTGCATATAGGAGTGGCTTAGCCTTTCAATGAATTTCTTACAGCAAGTTAAATGTTAAAGAAAAATTATTGTTCTGTTCACCAAGTCTTCTTCAAACATTTATTGTGGAGCGCTAATATTTTTGGAACCTACATTTTAAAACAAAGGAATCTATAATCTTAACCAAATATGTAGACTGACGTAGTTGGCAAAACTCACTAGTCACGCATGGGAATAAACATGCGAGAAATAGGAGGAAACCACTATGGCTAAATAGAGCTGTAAGGGGCGCAATAAGAGATAAAAATAAAGCATCTAGAGAATTAAAGCAAGTAGGTAGTGATGAGGCATTAAATAAATACAGAAGATTAAATAAATTCTGTAAAAAGCAAATCAAGACAGCAAAGATTGAGACAGAGAGACTCATTGCCAGAGAAAGTAAAAATAATCCCAAAATATTCTTTAACTACATAAATAGTAAGAAGCTAAAAAATGATAGTGTTGGTCCCCTTAAAAATAGTCTGGGTGAAATGGTGGATGAGGATGAGGAAAAGGCCAATATGCTAAATGACTTTTTTTCAACAGTATTTACACAAGAAAATCCCATGACGGATAACATGATCAGGGATAAAAATTCTCCATTAAATGTCACCTGCTTAACCCAGCAGGAAGTACGGCGGCGTCTACAAATCACTAAAATTGACAAATCCCCGGGCCCAGATGGGATACACCCCCGAGTACTGCAGGAATTAAGCACAGTCATAGATAGACCACTATTTTTAATCTTTAAAGATTACATAATAACAGGGTCTGTACCACAGGACTGGCGTATAGCAAATGTGGTGCCAATATTCAAAAAGGGGACAAAAACTGAACTTGGAAATTATAGGCCAGTAAGTTTAACCTCAACTGTGGGTAAAATCCTGGAGGGTTTTCTAAGAGATACTATACTGGAGTATCTGGAGAAGAATAACCTTATGACCCAATATCAACATGGGGATAGGGGAAAATATGTGTAGGTGGGTTAAGAGCTGGCTCAGGGATAGGAAACAAAGGGTGGTTATTAATGGAGCACACTCGGACTGGGTCACGGTTAGCAGTGGGGTACCACAGGGGTCAGTTTTGGGCCCGCTTCTTTTTAAGATATTTATTAATGACCTTGTAGGGGGCATAGAGAGTAGAATTTCAATATTTGCAGATGACACTAAACTCTGCAGGGTAATTAGTACAGAGGAGGACAATTTTATATTACAGGAGGATTTATGTAAACTAGAAGCTTGGGCTGATAAATGGCAAATGAGCTTTAATGGGGATAAATGTAAGGTCATGCACTTGAGTAGAACGAACAAGTTGTATAATTATGTGCTTAATTGTAAAACACTGGGCAAAACAGTCACTGAAAAAGACCTGGGTGTATGGGTGGACGACAAACTCACATTTAGTGGCCAGAGTCAAGCAGCTGCTGCAAAGGCAAATAAAATAATGGGATGCATTAAAAGAGGTATAGATGCTCATGAGGAGAACATAATTTTACCTCTATAGAAGTCACTAGTGCGACCACACTTAGAATACTGTGTACAGTTCTGGTCTCCGGTGTATAAGAAAGACATAGCTGAACTGGAGCGGGTGCAGAGAAGAGCGACCAAGGTTATTAGGGAACTAGGGGGTCTGCAATACCAAGACAGGTTATTACACTTGGGGTTATTTAGTTTGGAGAATCGAAGGCTTAGGGGTGATCTTATTACAATGTATAAATATATGTGGGAACAATACAAAGACCTTTCTAATGATCTTTTTACTCTTAGACCTGTGACGGGGACAAGGGGGCATCCTCTACGTCTGGAGGAAAGAAGGTTTAAGCATACTCACAGACGCGGATTCTTTACTGTAAGAGCAGTGAGACTATGGAACTCTCTGCCATATGATGTTGTAATGAGTGATTCACTACTAAAATTTAAGAAGGGACTGGATGCCTTTCTTGAAAAGTATAATATTACAGGATGTATACACTAGTCTCCTTAATATTGCGTTGATCCAGGGAGCTAGTCTGATTGCCGTATGTGGAGTCGGGAAGGAATTTTTTTCCCCAATGTGAAGCTTACTGTTGCCACATGGGTTTTTTTTGCCTTCCTCTGGATCAACATGTTAGGGCAAGTTAGGATAGGATATGGGTTGAACTAGATGGACTTAAAGTCTCCCTTGAACCTTAATAACTATGTTACTATGTTACTATGTTACTATGATGAGAGAATAGGTACTTGCAATCACCAGCATTATAAACTTGTGATGCTCAGAACTAAATAGGTCAAAAGCCAAGAATCCTTTGTAGCAAAGGCAAAACTGTGGCAATCACTTGCACATAAAACAGGTGTCCTTGATTATGCGCCCTTTAGCCTTGCCTCTGCCCGGCCCCACCTTGATGCATCTGGTGTGGGCATGGAGCGGTGATGTCGGACGCCGAGATCTTGGATTTCCAGGTCTGGTGCCGGTGGCACGAGCAACACATCAAGCTGCTATGTCATTGAGTCGGACCAACATACAGTAAATAGCTGGTACTATGAACCTTACTTCAGCCCTCAGAAGAAGCCATGAGCAAAACTCGCACCAGGGATGTTCTTCAAGGTCCACACAGGTTGTATATATATATCTCCATATCATTTGGTTGTGCCTGAATTGCTTCATGTTATTTTTATTCCCTTGTGCGATTGTCCATTGACCACTGTGTATGCTCTGCTGTTGAGCTACCTTGCAGGTGCTGAACCGATGCAGAACCGCTCATGTGGTCAAGCAGGAAGTCGCAGACACAGTCAAGCATAAGACAATAACAAGGACAAGTACACAAAGAACAGAAAGGATAGAGTTCACAATAGACCCATACCAAGTAAAGATGCAAGCAGGATAGAAAGGACCAGATTCACATGGGTACTTACAATGAAGTAGCAAGTGTTCATAAAGATCACTAATGTTGTACAGAGACAACAGAATAGAGATAGGTGCTGGTTCAGATACTGCAGATTTTTTTTTAGATAAGTGTCAGCACAGACACTGCAGGTCTTTAGAGATAGAAGCCTGTTCAGACACTGCAAGTTTAAGGAATATGAACAGGGACTGACACAGCAGGTTAGGGAAAGATCCAGACTTGGATACAAACAGATTGAGGGATAGGTCCTAATTCAGACAAGGACAAACACAGGTTCAGGTTTGGGTATGCAGCCCCCAGGCTGGCAGAAACAGGAACAGGCAAAATCAGAAACAGGACAGGACCTGACAACTCAGTAGTTGCACACTGACTGAAAGAGAATACTGCTCAGGCTGCTTCCCATTAGTGGAGGTGCCTTAATTACCAAGTGCCTCTTAGCAATAGGCTGGGGACACATTAGGAAAGCTCACACTGTCTCTTTAAGAATCAGGAAGGGCAGGCCTAGCTGCCCTAAGCATGCATCCAGGAAGTATGCACAAAGGAAGCAGAGGACACGGGGCTTACAGCATACAGCAAGCCAAAAACAGACCTCACTCCATGGCCGGGAGTGGTGAGTAGGTCAGTGTACCTGCATGGTGGAGGATGGGAAGCCATGCAGTGATGCCAGCAGGGGTGTTATAGACGTTCTCTGTTTTATTTTGATTTTAATGAAATTGATCTTTTATATTTTTGTACTTAATAAAGAATTAATATTTTACTTGGTGTTGTTGTAGAGGTCGGCCAGGGTAGTAGTCGTGGCTGAGCTTATCGAGCTTTGCGGGCCCTGACCTCCCTTTATATAAAAATCACGTTTCACTTTCAGCTTACTTGTCTCTCTGTTCTCTGTGCTGTCAGGGTTCTTCCTTTGCTCTCTATGGTCATCTTTGGCAGTTTGTGAAAAAACAGTGACACAGTCCTGTTGTAACTCAAAACGCAAAACTTTACTCATGTCTTTGCAGCACATCCAGGTTCAATACAGCATCTACAGCAGGTTCCACATTACACATCATTCCAGCTTTCCCTTCACTTCTCTCTCTGTCACAGGGCTCGAGATCGGGTGGTACCGTATTGTACATTTTCTCTGCATCCTCCCTGTCCAGACTCACTGCCACCGGGTGTTCCCACAGCCGTTTTGCCCCGGATCTGAGGGCATCAGCCCATGCTATGACCTGCCACATGGTGAGCGACCCGCCCGCCTGTCCTGCCGTGTCTTCTCCTATAGCTTTCACACTTGTAGCTCCTGCAGCTGTGACTGTGCTGTCCAACTCACTCTGGATGTCTGGGCTCTTGCTTGAACACAATGTTACGGGGTATCTAAATTGCCTGGGCTATTAGCCCACCCGAGGTCTATGGGTGTCCTTACCCTTCTCCCACTAATCAGGAAGCTCCCTTCTTCTAACTACAATGACCCCTCCTATATTAACTATTTACACTAATACTCTACCATGCTAAACTAGGTGTACTAAAATGCCCCCATCTAGTGGCCTAACGCTAACATTACACTTTCCCTGTACAACACACATATTACAGTATATCTACACATATTAACGACATTACGTAATACCAATAAATATGTACACATCTATACATTTGGTACACTTTACACATGCTTAAGGGTCCAAGACAGCTACTGTGACCCCCTTATATTGTCACTCCTATTTTTGCAGGTTCACTATTATTCTCCGTATAAATAAACTGACGTAGATGGCACTACTCACTTGTCACAAATTAGAGATCCGTGAATAGGTTCTTGCAATCACCAACATTATAAACCCATGATGTTCAGAATTAAATAGGTCAAATGCCAAGAATCCTCAGAAGTAAAAGCAAAATTGTGGCAATCACTAGCACAATCACTAGCACATAAAACATCTGATTTTTATTTTCCTTTTAGCGCATAAGCAAAAACAGAGTTGCAAAAAGACAATGTGCAGTGTATTGCCATCTCATCCCACCTTAAAAAGAAAAGCGTTTTAATGAACCTGCATGCCGCAACTTTGTCTCTATTTATTAGGCTGCATATTTTTAATAAAATAAGTACTGTCCTATTTAAACAGAAGATGAAGCGTATTTAACAAAGGAGTAGTGGATCCTTGCTAGATTTTTTTTCTGTATTATGTCATATACTGTGTATGTGTTCTAAATTCACAATGTGCTATGAATTAAAAAAGAACTATTCATCCAAAGTATTCAGAAAAAGTAAGGTCACATTGATGTTATGTTTGAAATTGCCCTTCTCATTCAGTTCACTGATTGCATGAACATTTTCACTTGCCTCTCTGGTCCTGGAGGTTTACAGACAGCAGGTATCCTTCCTTCTACTTATTTCAAATATTGGCTGCTATAATTGGCGGCCAGAAGCAACTTTGAGTTATTCCGTCAGATCTTTTTTTTATCATGCAGATAAAATTATACAACACCAGATGAGGCAAATGCGATTACTAGTAAATGTTGGAAATATCTTACACTTGTGCCATTTGTTTCATTTTATTAGTCTCTTCTTGTGTTATTACTTTTTTTTTTAGGAAGGCACGTTATATTTTATCTAATTTATTTTTTACTGTTAATTCTGAAAAATTGTGTATTTGAAATAACGTTTACTATTTTTTATAGTCTTCAGTACAAATATAGTAATTCAATTTCACATCTTTGCTCATTCAACTGTAGCATTAATATATGCAATATATACATTTTTCGCTGATGTCAATATATTTTCTGATATCTAATTTCATCCTATATACAGTCATTGGGGCATGCTGGATTTGCTATTCATTCAAAGGCTAACCCAAAATGAGAAAGCCCTCCACACGAGCGTAAACATTGTCAGACCAAATAAATGTACATTAATAAATCTGTACCCAATGAAAAAAAGTTATAAAATACCATATAATTACAATAAGATGAGTGACCAGGATACCAATATAAATAGCAATTGATAACTAATAAGATAGTACAGTGCTTTCTACTTCTTACCCCACCTCTACCTTCATATTTAGTCATATTACGCCCTGTCATGTTCCAGTCACTGGCAGCTATTTATTATTATGGTGAATAGTGTTAAAAGATTTTGTACACATTTTTTCAAATTAGTACTAAAGTAACACTTCTCAAATAGGAAAGGATGACCTCCTATCTATATGTCTCGTCAACTGTCTGCTGTACCTAATCTCTGGCCTCAGCAGGTACAGCCACGCCATGGCCAGGCCATTTATTACCACTGCACAGAGCCCAAATAATACCACATAAAAGGGACAAATACCATCACACCATGACCGGACCACTTATTACCACCACATAGTGACAGAATAATACCACATACAAGGGAGAAATACTGCCACTGCTTGACCAGACCACATAATACTGCCACATAAAGACTGAGTACCATATGCAAGGGACAAATACCACCACACCATGAAAAGACCACATATTACCACCACATAGTGACCGGATACTTCACACATTGGACAACTACCGCAACGCCAGGACCAGACCACATATTACCCCCACAATAGTCACCAAATAGTACCATACACCAGACCGTAAATCACCACTAAATAGTGACTGAATAATATTTCATATAAGGGAGAGATACCGACACTCCATGACCATACCACATATCGCCCCCAAACAGTGATCAAATAGTACCTTACACAATGGATAAATACTAGTGATGGGTGAGCACTAAAATGCTTGGGTGCTCGTTGCTTGGGTTGAGCAAATTGGAACGCTTGGGTGCTCGACCCGAGCAGCGAGCCCAATGTAAGTTTATGGGAAATGAAAGCATTTTTCCGGTGGCCCCCGGCGGTCTGCAGAGGGACTAGAAATTGCGTAAATCGATGGGAACAGTGCTCACATGACTTGGGAACAGCATGGGGAAGACCCCTGGAAGCATTTATGACTTCCAGCTCACTGCTGTGAACAATGTTGTCAGAGTCTTAAGCCACTTTTACAGACTCACAATAAAACAACACAAAAAGAAACCAAAATGGCTTTTCCTGGGAAATATGTTAAAGAACATCCTTTCCAGGGTAATGACTTGCATATAAGGCAAAATAAATAACCAAAAACAAAAATGCTCCTCCACACCTTGGGTTATGTTCACATGTAGCATTTTTATTGCGTTTTTGAACTTTAGCATTGCTTTCAACCAAGACAATTGCATTCACTGGGAAATGTCATTTTAACATTTTACAACCTTATCTGGCCATGTGGTGTGTGACACATCATTAGACACATCCTGTTTCATTTATGAAGGAGGGACTCTGAAAGTCACAAAGCCTATTTTTATAGGGTAATCAGGTGGCCTTTACTATTCTTAAAGGGCCAGCCGTCGGCCCTCACAGTTCTTAAAGAGTCATCAGCTGGCTATGCTTTGTTGTTCCCATTATTAAACAGTGAGTCTCCTATACTGTTTTGCGTATGCAGTGAGAGGCAGGGCTGCCCAAAATTTGGATGCACCCCAATACCCCTTTAAAGAGATGTACAGGAGGGCCTCCTGAAAACAATGTTCCCAATATTAGGAAGAGGGTCTCCCGTACTGCTTACCTATGCAGAGAATGCAAGGGCTGCCAAAAATTTGGAGGCACTCCAATGCCCCTTTGAAGAGACGTACTGAGGAGGGCCTCATGAAAAAATGTTCCCATTATTAGGAAGTGGGTCTCCCATAGTGTTTTGCCTATGCAGTGAATGAAAGGGTTGCCAAAAAATGGGAGGCACTCCAATGCCCCTTGGAAGAGATGTAGAGGAGGGTGTTGTGAGTTCATTTTCCCCTTCACTACTGAGGCCCGAGGAACTCCCTCTTCTGGTAAAGAAAGGTAGTGAGCCTGATTATCAAACACCTGAGGCTGATGATGATGATTGGCTGAGTGGAGTTACTGACTGGATATAAGGCTGCCGACGCCCTTCTGCCCTGCAGGTGATTTCTCTGTGGGATCCTTGGAGACCAGTCTGAATTCCTGCTCCTCTAAAGCTAAGTTTGCTGCTCGGCCTTTTGCTTTGGTGCTTTGACTTTGTTTTGCTTTGTTTTTCTGGATTTCTGCCATTCCCTGCTGGGGTGTGCTGAATTCCTTTAGCTCTGTCTTCTGAAAATACCTGAGTGCTGATTTAGTTTTTGAAGCCTAGCTGCTTCAGGGCCTTTTTCATATCAGCTTGTTGGCTTATGTCTTTGATAGGGTTTTGGCAGATTGCAGACAGCAGCCTTCCTGTCCTTTCCTATCTAGGTAGTTTTGGGCCCCGTCTTTGCTCAGTCTATCTTTCTGTCTGTGTTAGTATTTTCATCTTGCTTCACCGTCATTATATGTTGGGGGCTGCCTATTGCTTTGGGGTCTGCTCTGGGGCAGTTTAGATTTCCCCTTTCTTTCTTTAGGCCTATTTAATTCTCCGGCTGTGATCGAGGGGTCTAGGGCATCGTAGGAACCCCCCACGGCTACTGCTAGTTGTGTTGATAGGTTCAGGGGTCTGCAATCTGATAGTTGCCAACTTCTCTGTTTTTCTGGACTTAGCTTGTATTTCTGTTTTTGCCTCCTACGGTGACTCATTCATAACAGGAGGGCCTCATAAAAAAAATGTTCCCATTAGAAAGGAGCTAGTCTCCTAAACTTGTAATGCCCATGCACTAAGTGTATGGGCTGACATACATTTACCCCTGGGGGTATACATGAACATACTGTATAATAAGTTTTTTTTACAGGCATCATAAAGCCCCTTTCAAAAATTATGTGGGTGTTGCATCATGGACCACGGTCACCCTGGTGATATGGTGGTGGAGGATGAGGATGAGGAGAAGGAGGAGGACAACAGCAAATAGCCAAAATCAGGAAGAATATACCAATGAGTAGGTGTGAAGGGGTGCATGGGAATAGACCTCCCAAAAAAAATACACTGGATTTGAGTTTATGTTAAGCTGCAATCATTTGCTGGTGTTGAGAAGTCTGGCCCAATGCAGCCCTTGTTCATTTTTATAAGACTCAGTCTGTCAGCAGCACTAAAAATTGGCTCAGGACCTCCAAGACGTGGAAAACCAGTTCGTGCCACGTGTCCAGCTTGGATACCCAATGATTATAAGGCACAGAGGGATCACAGAGTACATTGGTACAGTCAGCAAGGTAGTCCCTCAGTATCCTTCCAAACTTTGCACTCCATGTGAGAGTACCCTGCACCTCAGGGCCTGTGCAATGGGATGATCTGAGAAATCTCTCCCAAAACTTTGACAGTGTTCTCCTGCCTCTGCTGGATGGGAGTTGTGCCTCTCTTGCCTGTACTCCTTGGTTGTTCAACAAACTGTGACCTCTGCTGCCAGCGTTTTTAGATGGGATTTTTTTAAATAATTCTGCAACAAGGGCCTTCTGGCACTGCCCCATTTTAGTAGACCTGTCCACCTTGGGAATAAGAGAAAGAAAGTTCTCCTTGTAGCGTGGGTCTAGAAGTGTCACAAACCAGTAATGAGTGTCACCCAAAATTTTGAGAATGCAAGGGTCACGGGAAAGGCAGCACAACATAAATTCAGCAATGTGTGCCAGACTGATACCAGGCAAAATTTCCGTGTTCTCACAAAGAGGACGACTGACCATGCTCTCCTCCTCCTCCTCCCTGTCCCCAGGCCATCCACGCTGAAGAGGCTGTATGACAGATCTACTTGTAGTACCATTTATAGCGCATGAAACTAACTCCTGTTCTTCCTCCTCTTGCTCATTGTCACCCAATCCACGTTGAGATGAAATGAGGCAGCGCTGTGTGTAATCACCCTGTATGGTTCCTTACTCCATCTAATTGTGCTCCGCCTGCAATACATCCTCTTTGATTGTAAGCAGAGAGAGTTTCAGAACACAGCGAAGCGGGATGGTGACGCTAGTTATGGCATCATTGGTGGAGTCCTTAAAGTTTTGTACGATGGTACATGTGTCTGACATCCATGTCCACTCTTGAGGTCTTATTTGTGGAGTCTTAACTGAATACCGATGGCCTTGTTGATGCTGGTAGTCAACAACTGCCCTCTTCTGCTCACAAATCCTTCCCAACATCTGCAGTGTAGAGTTCCATTGCGTGGGGCCATCACACTCCAGTCGGTGAGTCGGAAGCTGCAAACGCTGCTGAAGCACGGCAAGGGCGGCGGAAGCTGTTGCTGACTTTCTAAAAGGGGGACACAGGTGGCGTACTTTGACAAGCTGATCTGGCAGTTTCGGGTAGGTTTTGAGAAACCGCTGAACAACGAGTTTAAGCACATGGGCCAGGCATGGTACATGTGTGACCTCGGCTTGCCTCAGAGCCACCACCAGGTTTCAGCCATTGTCACGCACGACCATGCCTGGCTGTAGGTTCAGCAATGTCAGCCACAGAATAGCCTGCTCTTTCAGAGCTGTCCACTGTAACAAGGACACAAGGGGGGTAGTGGTGACTGAGGTATTTGAAGGAATAGTTCCCAGACAGAGTCCATTAAGCACACAGTTAGCGAGTACTTTCCCCCTGGTCCCTTGTACATGTAATACTGATTTGCTACAGTTCTTTTCCCACAAGTTACCTTCCATTCCTTGGGTTTCAGTGGTCCAGGGATCAAAAGGATCCAGGAATGGAGCAGCTTTCCAATGGGGAAAATAACTTATTGGATGGTGGTAAAATAGGATTAAGGCACGAGTACAATACTGGTTTTCCTGCTCTGTCTCTGTCACACTCTCCAGCCGCACTTACAGCAGCTGAAGCAGCCAAAGTTCAGGGGAACTCCACGTGCCGGGATTAACCCTTCAGAAGCGGGGGGCCCTTCGGAAGTCCTGAGGCTTGTATTGCAGTCCTTAGCCTTTCTTGTTCTGTAGTTCTTGGGAATTCAGGACAACAGTTCCCTCTTGTCCTGGAGGCCTGGCAGTACCCTGTGTCCATATATGTCTGCCCTGTTCAACGTCTTAGGCAGTTCTGGATGGAAACATCAGATTCCTGTGGCCTTACTTCTGCTGGCTCAGTCCACATTTTAACTATATCTTGCCCTATTGCTAGCACATTTAAAGGGGAACATACAGTATAAAGACACAATAACATCCAAGTGCATCATATGGCGGTACACAAAGTACATCACAATAATAAACATATTTACATTAATTAAAGCTTCAGCACAGCCTGTTGCCTCTTGGCTAAGGCAGTGCTGCAGTGCTTCCAGCTTGTGACTGATGTGGTCCTTTCAGAGATGGAGGTTGAAGAGGGGGAGGATGAGCGGATGAGCTGCAGGAGCTGTAAACTGTGGGGGCAACCTTGATTGACCTCGGGCCCGCAATCCTCAGCATCAGAGGGAGGTGTTCCATTCCAAGGTCTGACTGGGTGCCGGCTTCCACTATGTTTACCCAGTGTGCCGTCAGAGAGATGTACCGTCCCTGCCCACAAGCACTTGTCCATGTGTCCGTGGTTAGGTGAACTTTCCCAGTAACTGCATTGCTGAGGGCATAGCTAATGTTGTGGGACACATGCTTGTGTATTGCGGGGACGGCAAGAAATAGTGGCGGTTAGAGACCGAGGGACAGCCGTTGCCATCAGGTTGCGGAAAGCTTCCATCTCCACTAGCCTAAAAGGCAACAGTCGCGAAATGTGTGAATTAGTAGTGTGGCCTGTGGTGCGTTGGCTGTGTATTTTTATGGACAACTGAATGCTGTGCTAGGACAAGGACGTGGACATGCTTGCTGATGATGTTAGTTAAGTGTGTACAATGACAGGTGCAGGGCAAGAGGCATCTGTGCATGCACCATGGACAGGGGATTGGCTTGCATGCACAACAGCGGAAGAAGCAGTGATGTCACCCGCAGACACTGTTGCTGGACATTGGGGTTCGGCCCACAAAGTCGGGTGCTTTGCTGCCATGTGCCTGATCATACCGGTGATGGTCAGGCAGGTAATTTTGCTACCCCTGCTGATGCTGGCCTGGCAGGTGGTGAAAATGGCCTTTTTGGAGTTATTGACAGAGTCTTTAAAAAACAACCAGACTTTGGAAGACCAAACAGTTGTACTGACAATTTCCATCGTGTTGGTGTTATGGGGAACAGTTGCCCGCCTTCTGTGTGCAGCCACCACACTGCTTCTTCCTGCCTGTTGGGGTGCTACACCCCCCTTGTGCTGTTGTCCTTGCTCAGCATGTCCTCTTGCCAGGTTCGGTCAGTTAATATATCATCCACCACCTTGCCTTCCACTTTCGCACCCTGGTCCTCTTGACTTTCTGGCAATTATGTCTCATCATCATCCACCTCTTGTGACGCTTTCTCACCGTCACCTTCGTCTGATCATGGCTGCTCAAATATTTGGGCATCCTACATGCGATATCCTCTTGCCCCGCTTCAAGTGGATGGGCGAGAGGCCCGAATCTATAAATGGAAAAGTGAACAGCTCTTCGGCGTGTCCAAGTGTGGGATCAGTTGTTTCTGGACTCTGGACACTCAGCATGGTGGGAGGAAGAAGGATCAGGGTGAGGAGTATGTGGTGCAGACTGACGGCTGCTCAGACTTGACCGTGTGGTAGACAGGGTGTGGGTGGTGGGCGTGGAAAAGTGACTGGAAGTATCCAACCTTTTGACACTGCTCTGGGTTCAATAGTGGTGTTCTGCGGTCCCCTAGTAAATGGGACAGTAAGGTCGGGCGAGAAGATGTGGGTGTTTGTTGTGACACAATTTCAGCTTGCCCACGGCCTCTGCATACACCATCACCATCATGTTCAGTTCCCTATCCCTTTCCATGCGCCTTGCCAATTTTAAATGAAGAACAATATTTTCCACGTTCACTACAAATGTCTGAATTTGGAGTGAACTTAAATGTGATCAGTGTGACGGAAAACCACAGTTTTAAATGGCTGGCCTGTAGGTATCTATTTTTAACAACAAAATGGTGTCAATAACTTCGCAAACACACTGCAACAAAATTTAAATGGAGGCCAGAAATGGCAGAATTTTGAGCGCCATTATATGTGATCCATGTGACGGGCAAACCACAGTTTTAAATAGAAGGATTTTTAGTGCTGTAATATGGAAATGATCTGGCTTTGCCAACAAGTAAATGGAGCAGAAAAAACATGTTCTCTGGATTACTTTTTAAGCAAATAATCAGGATTAAGATACAAAAAAAAATTATTCCTGGCCCCTGATACCTGGGGCTATGTCTAGAAATATCTGTAAAAGCAGCTGCAGCAGCAGCAGACAGAACTGGAATTGACCCTCTTGCAATATGCACTGCAGTCTGCCACATACACTGCCTGCTTGTCTAGCACTGATATTTATGCAGCTGTGTGAGTCCTCAGAAGGACTGTTAGTTGAGATAGATATCTGTATAATATATTGTGGTATACCTACACTAACTAAGAAACAACCAAATTTCTCCCTAGCTCACAGCACCTCTCCCTACACTGCCTGATTCCAGAGTAGACTGTGAGGAGCAGGGCGGTGCCAGGTCTGATAAAGACCTGATGACACTGTGCCACCGGCCATTCACTGTAATGCCACAGCCAACATGGCTGAGGCATTACTGTGCGTGACAGACAATTCCTGCATGCTCATTGGCTCTCTAAAGAGCACCAAACATGCAGGGAGGGGACCCGAACTCCTGCTGAGCAACCCCCAAAAATACTCAGCGAGCTCCAAGCATCTCGAGCAGTTAGATGGTCGAGCAAGTACCGAGTAGTGGCGAGCATGCTCGCTCATCACTTGTCACCAGGTTTAAAAGCTGATTTTTTTGTGTTGGTCTCACTGAACATGTGCCCGGTTATTGGCTCAGTAAAACACTAGTAATGGCCTTTCTTAAGGGAACAGGAGACAACAACATTATGCAGCATCGAATGAAGCAGGGACATAAAAAATGTTTAGGAGTTGGGAGAATCACACAGTAATACTGTTAACGAAATCTATAACTTCATATGTAACCCCCTTCTCATGTACAGCACCATGGAATTAATGGCGCTATATAAATAAATAATAATAATAATAATGATATATCCAACATTACTGTGGTACCTATTGTTATCTCATTCCTGTCTGATTTTGAATCTGAAATTGAATTGCTGAAGTGGTTTAGCTCTTATAAAGCTTATGTCATTTTTTCCCTGTGTATGTACACAGATTACCTTCAAGATTGTATCTCATCAGTAATAGTTCCGTCTAGAGTTGAGCGACTTTTGGTTTTTTAGGGTCGCGTTTCGTTTCGTGAAACCCGACTTTTCCAAAAGTCGGGTCGAGCAAGATCGTCCGATTATAGGGAAAAGTCGGGGTCGTCCCGAAACACGAAACCCAATGTAAGTCAATGGGGAATAAAAGTCGGCAGTGAGAGGAGGACAGGAAACACACCAACAGTGCCCATTTGAATGCCAAAAGCATCAATTCTTCTTACTTAAGCTTGTCAACCTTAATTAACTTCATAATACAAGTTACGCACTGAAAAATGGGGGTTATTTGGCTACAGTTGTGGGGGGGAGGGCTGGCTCCAGGTTTTCATGTGCCCTGGGCGAAAGAGCGCCCCTTTAACACATACCACAACTCATCATGCTCCGATACGGCAGAGAAATAGCGGTATAGTACAATGAAAAATACTTCACTTTTTACATCTCATGACGAGGCCCATCTATTTCTCCATACAGAATCATTGGTCCCATATAATGTTTGAAACAGTATATGATGAGCTCCACATAATGCTACAGTATATGTTGGTCCCCATGGATGAAGCTCCACTGTCTTATGGGCCCAAATAATGCTCCAAACATAATGGGCCCCATTTCTAATGCTCTAGTGTATAATGGGCCCTGTAAATGCTGCTCCAGTGTCTGATGTCCACCTTTGGAATGTTCCAGTGTATGGTGGGCCCCATCTATCATTCTCCAGAGTATAGTGCTCCCCAAAAATTGCTGTCCCAACATTGAAAACAATCAAATAAGTCTCCTCGCTAGGGAATCCCTGTACTTGTCTGGACTCCTCGTCGTCCCCATCTTCCATCTCACTGCACAGTATTTCAACTTTGCAAGTGCTGTGATCCTGAGCAAGCAGGGGGGGCCCACTCGTTGGCGACGGCACTGGCACAGGGCCCCTGATAGTACGGTGGTGTGTCTGATGGCGGGTGGGCCGAACCTGCACTTTCATCTGCAGCTTCCTCTTTGTCACCGTGTAAGATGGAACTGTATATGGAAAGGGTAACCTGAGTTTCATCAGGGTCAGATTCAGGCCGTGTAGCGTGCGAGGGGAATGTAGTGGTCTGGGTCAATGTACCAGCAGATTCATCGAGCAGTGGCTGGGCATCAGTGCACTTGTGTCGCCCCCAGGAGTACGGTCGCCATAGTGGCATTACCTTCTTCCTAGGGAGTGTGATGTCATGCTTGGGAGCAACGAACGATCTCTCTAGCAGGTTAACTGATTGGGCGGCGTTATTCCCACGAGTCATGACCCTCCAAACAGCGTTCATGAAGGCAAAGTGTTTGTTTTACGTGGGCAGTATGGTTGCAAAGCTGAACCTTAAAGGAATGTCCAGAAGGGCACCACCAGGAGTGGAGCCTACGGTTAAATTCGACTCCACCTGGGAAACCTCAACCATGCCAGCTACAGAACAGATGCACACATTGCAAGCTTAATTCCGTTAACGAACGAGACTCCGTCATGCCCCGCGGTCCGAGTCCGGCTTACTAGAGGGACACGTGAGGCTCTGGCACATGAGATTGGCCAATAACTGGTGTGTCATGCCCTTACATGTCCGTGGCTGCATGTGCGCTACACTGAAAAGGCCAGCGTTTGTCGCTTACAGGTGCAGATAACCCGCTGAACAACGTTCGTGATGGGGATCACTGATTGCAATTATTACCCGCGAACAATAATTTCCCAGTAAGTGCAGGTCAACCGCAGTTCCGGAATTAGGCCTAACCGTCATTCCTGAAAAAATGAAAAACTTACGTGTGCAAACCACAGGTGCTGTAGCTTGCTTAACAGCTCGCCAGCCGTTCTCACGCCCAGTATGGATTACACGTGATTGCACAAAGGTGAGAAAGGGTACTGTATCCCCAGATAACATGTATGGATAGCGTACACATTCAAAATATATGTCTATACATCAGGAGGAAGGCTCAGACGGTGTTAGGCCCAGTATGGATTGCACGTGATTGCACAAAGGTTAGAAAGGGTACCGTATCCCCAGATAACATGTATGGATAGCGTACACATTCAAAATATATGTCTATACATCAGGAGGCAGGCTCAGATGGTGTTAGGCCCAGTATGGATTGCACGTGATTGCACAAAGGTTAGAAAGGGTACCGTATCCCCAGATAACATGTATGGATAGCGTACACATTCAAAATATATGTCTATACATCAGGAGGCAGGCTCAGACGGTGTTAGGCCCAGTATGGATTGCACGTGATTGCACAAAGGTTAGAAAGGGCACCGTATCCCCAGATAACATGTATGGATAGCGTACACATTCAAAATATATGTCTATACATCAGGAGGCAGGCTCAGACGGTGTTAGGCCCAGTATGGATTGCACGTGATTGCACAAAGGTTAGAAAGGGTACCGTATCCCCAGATAACATGTATGGATAGCGTACACATTCAAAATATATGTCTATACATCAGGAGGCAGGCTCAGACGGTGTTAGGCCCAGTATGGATTGCACGTGATTGCACAAAGGTTAGAAAGGGTACCGTATCCCCAGATAACATGTATGGATAGTGTACACATTCAAAATATATGTCTATACATCAGGAGGCAGGCTCAGACGGTGTTAGGCCCAGTATGGATTGCACGTGATTGCACAAAGGTGAGAAAGGGTACAGTATCCCCAGATAACATGTATGGATAGCGTACACATTCAAAATATATGTCTATACATCAGGAGGCAGGCTCAAACGGTGTCAGGCACAGTATGGATTTGATGGCCCAGACTACACAGCGGAGGAGCAGGGAGAGGTAAAGATTGCAAATGCTGGGCCCTGCCCAAGCAAGGAGGGCCCACTCGTGGGCGTCGGTACTGGCACTGGGCCCCTCATAGTACGGCGGTGTGTCTGACGGCGGGTGTGCACCACCACCGTCAGAGACACTTGATTGCACTATGAGGGACCCTGTGCCAGTGCCCGCGCCCAAGAGTCGGCCTACCCACCTGTCCAGGGCAATGGCACTCGCACGGTGTCGTGCGCTAGGTGGTGACCCCGGCCATGGGGGGGGGGAGGCAGCACAGTTAGGGAGTTTTAGAAAGTGGCATATGTTGATGTTGGACATTCAGCTGATGCAAAAGGTGAAATAGGTCAAGTCCCAGGAAGAGGTGGACCAAAGCAAGCCATTTTTCTGTCACCCTATGTGTCATCAGGGGAAGGTGGGACAAAATCCTTGGAAACCCATGCGTGGTTCATTTTAATGAAGTTTAGATCATCCACATTTTGGGTTGACAGACGGGTCCTTTTTTCTGTCAGGATTGATCCAGCTGCACTGAAGACTCTTTCCGATAGCACACTTGCAGCTGGGCAAGCGAGCTCCTGTAAGGCATATTGTGCCAATTCAGGCCAGGTGTCCAGTTTAGCAGCCCAATAGTCAAAGGGGAATGACCTGTGTGGGAGAACATCGATATGGGAGGAAAAGTAGTTTGTAACCATAGTTGACAACTGCTGTCTCCTGTCACTTTCCATCGATGCAGTATTACCAGTTGTGTGAGCGGTACTTGAAAAATCAGTCCACAACATTGTCATGAAACCCCTGTCTCCAACGCCACTTCTGCTGTGTGCACCACGAACACCTCTGCCAAGCTGACCCTGGCCCGTACGGCTTGTGTGAGAACCATCACCGCTGCTGTGTGCTGGGAATGCCTCAAGCAACCGATTTACCAGAGTTGCTTGTTTATTAGCCAATATTAGGTCAAGGTTCTCCTGTGGCATGATGTTTTGTAATTTGCCTTTATAGCGTGGATACAGGATGCTGGCCAACCAGTAGTCGTCATCGTTCATCATTTTGGCAATGCGGGGGTCCCTTTTTAGGATCTGCAAGGCATAATCTGACATGTGGGCCAATGTTCCCGGTGTCAATGATGCACTGCGAGTGCTGGTTGGAGGAGCACTTTCTGGCAAATGCACATCCCTCCAGTCACGCACAAACCCTGTACCAGACCTTGCCACGCCAACATTTTCACTTGCCCCACGAGATGCATCCTCCTCCCCTAAGTAATCATCCCCATCATCCTCCTCCTCCTCCTCCTCTTCTTCCTCCACCTCGTCCAGGAGAGGTGCCTGAGCAGACAATGGCTGAATGTCATCAAGGATTCCCTCCTCCTCTTCCTCCTCATCAACATTGGCTGCAGAAGCCTGCTCCTTAAGGTGCGTCAAAGTTTGCATGAGCAGACGCATAAGTGGGATGCTCATGCTTAGGATGGCGTCGTCTGCGCTTACCAGCCGTGTGCATTCCTCAAAACACTGAAGGACTTTACAGAGGTCTTTCAGCTTCGACCACTGCACACCTGTCAACTCCATGTCTGCTCTCAAAGTGCCTGGCCGTGTATCCTCCCACAAATGCATTATGGCCTGCCTCTGCTCGCACAGCCGCTCCACCATGTGCAGGGTGGAGTTCCACCTTATTGCAATGTCGATAATGAGGCGGTGGTTGGGAAGGTGGAGCAATCGCTGCAGCTTCTGCATACGAACGGAGTGTACAGGCGACCGGCGGATGTGCGCGCACAGTCTTCGCACCTTCTGGAGCAGGGCTGTTAACTCCGGATAATTTTTGAGGAAGCACTGCACCACCAGGTTCAAGGTGTGAGCCAAGCAAGGTATGTGGCTGAGTTTTGAAAGGGCTATGGCTGCCACAAAATTACGGCCGTTATCACTAACTACCTTGCCTGCCTCAAGATGTACACTGCCCAGCCATGACTCAGTTTGTCGCTTCAAGTACTCGGCCAGCACCTCGGCGGTGTGTCTGTCGCCCAAACACATCATCTGCAACACAGCCTGCTGACGCTTTCCACTAGCTGCTCGATAGGGGGACACCTCGTGTGCAACAGTGGCAGCTGCAGATGGAGTGCTCGTACGACTGCGCTCTGTGGACGAGCTTTCGCTTCTGGAGGAGGAGGAGGAGGGTCGAACGCCTACAGCCAACTGTTTCCTATACCGTGGGCTAGGCAGCACTGTCCCACCACCGCTGTCCCCTGTGGACCCTGCATCCACCACATTAACCCAGTGCGCAGTGATGGACACGTAATGGCCCTGGCCATGCCGACTGGACCATGCATCAGTTGTGAGGTGCACCTTTCCGCTCACTGACTGCTTGAGTGCATGGACAATGCGGTCTTTCACATGATGGTGGAGGGCTGGGATGGCTTTGCGAGAGAAGAAGTGGCGACTGGGTAGGTCATAGAGTGGTACTGCATAGGCCATGAGTTCGCGGAAAGCTGCGCTTTCCACCAACCGAAAGGGCATCATCTCAAACGAGATTAGTTTGGCAATGTGGGCGTTCAAACCCAGTGTACGCGGATGAGAGACTGAGTACTTTCTTGACCTACTCATAGTGTCTGGGAGGGTGAGCTGGACTTGAGAGCTGCATATGGTGGAAGTAGCGGTGGACAGGGCGGACTGAGAGAGGGTTGATGATGGTAATGGAGTTGGTGTTCTTTCTGATGGCCTAGAATCAGTCTTTCGTTGATATAACAGTGGGATTCCCTGACTGCTGTGGCCTTGCAATGACACCTCAACATTTGCTGCTGTGCTAACCGGTGGGCTTACAGTGGGGGAAACAATGTAGCGTTGCTGACTACCTTCGTTGTGATCAGTTGCACATGTGGCACTTGAGGTTTGGTGTTGTGTCCACGCTTGCAAGTGCATGGTGTTTAAATGTCTAAGCATGCAACTGGTATTCAAATTTTTCAGATTTTTCCCTCGGCTAAAGGTCTTTGCGCACTTCTTACAGATAACCTTGGCCTGATCATGAGAATTTTGTTCAAAAAAGTGCCACACTGCACTCTTCCTACTTTGGCAGACATTTTGCGGCCTAGCACGCTGTGATCTTTTGACCCTCTGGACAAGCTGTCCAGCAACTCTTTTGATTTTTGGAACCTGTCTTTGGAGTGCTCCGGGCCTGCCAGATAACAGCTGTTGCGATGTCGATGTCTGCTGTGGATGCTCCTCATCTGAGCTATTGGAAGCAACACCCTCTTCCCCCAATGGATGCCAATCTGGGTCAACAACTGGGTCATCCATCACCTCCTCTTCAATGTCATGTGCACCTTCCTCTGTGTCACCGTGTATGGTGGTATAGTGTGCGGGAAGGGGCACCTGAGTCTCATCAGGGTCAGAATCTGGCTCTGTACACTGCGAGGACAATGTAGTGCTCTGAGTGAATGTACCAGCAGAATCATCCATCAGCGGCTGTGCATCAGTGCACTCCATGTCAGATTCATCTTGGCCTGGGTAATTCACCATTTGACTTGATAATCCAGGCATGGTATGTGAAAACAGCTCCATGGAGTAATCAGTAGTATGGCCTGCGTCATCCTTCAATCTTGGTTGGGGTGAAGGACACAAGGAAAGGTGTGGTTCATGAACATGAGCCTCCAATGACGACTCAGTGCTTTTACTTTTTACAACTGAAGAAGGGGAGGCGATAGAGCTGGAGGCTGAGTCAGCAATGTAAGACAAAACTTTTTCCTGATGCTCTGGCTTTAAAAGCGGTTTGCCAACTCCTAGAAAACTAAGCCTTCGAATCCTTATGGAGCCAGATGATGACGCAGGCTCAACACCTCCTGCATTCGGTCCTATCTTGCTCTTGCCACTACCATCAGATCCACCACCAACACCATCATTACCAGCTGCCAACCCCTGCCCAATTCCACGGCCTCTTCCACCAGCCTTCCTTATTTTTGGTAGAAATGTAGACAAAATCCAACAAACTATATAGTAATGTAAAACAAGGTACAAGGTGTCTATAGGACAGGGGAGATTTTGAATTTCTGCTCACACTAGTGGACACTGGACACTTTTGGATTGTGTGAGGCCCACTGAATATCTGAGCGCTATGTCACAGGCTCGATGGCACAGCTGTGACCAAAGTGACTAGAGGATAAGTGAGATTTTGAATTTCTGCACACACTAGTGGACACTGGACACTTTTGGATTGTGTGAGGCCCACTGAATATCTGAGCGCTATGTCACAGGCTCGATGGCACAGCTGTGACCAAAGTGACTAGAGGATAAGTGAGATTTTGAATTTCTGTAGACACTTGTGGACACTGGACACTTTTGGATTGTGTGAGGCCCACTGAATATCTGAGCGCTATGTCACAGGCTCGATGGCACAGCTGTGACCAAAGTGACTAGAGGATAAGTGAGATTTTGAATTTCTGCAGACACTTGTGGACACTGGACACTTTTGGATTGTGTGAGGCCCACTGAATATCTGAGCGCTATGTCACAGGCTCGATGGCACAGCTGTGACCAAAGTGACTAGAGGATAAGTGAGATTTTGAATTTCTGCTCACACTAGTGGACACTGGACACTTTTGGATTGTGTGAGGCCCACTGAATATCTGAGCGCTATGTCACAGGCTCGATGGCACAGCTGTGACCAAAGTGACTAGAGGATAAGTGAGATTTTGAATTTCTGCAGACACTTGTGGACACTGGACACTTTTGGATTGTGTGAGGCCCACTGAATATCTGAGCACTATGTCTCAGGCTCGATGGCACAGCTGTGACCAAAGTGACTAGAGGATAAGTGAGATTTTGAATTTCTGCAGACATTTGTGGACACTGGACACTTTTGGATTGTGTGAGGCCCACTGAATATCTGAGTGCTATGTCACAGGCTCGATGGCACAGCTGTGACCAAAGTGACTAGAGGATAAGTGAGATTTTGAATTTCTGCAGACACTTGTGGACACTGGACACTTTTGGATTGTGTGAGGCCCACTGAATATCTGAGCGCTATGTCACAGGCTCGATGGCACAGCTGTGACCAAAGTGACTAGAGGATAAGTGAGATTTTGAATTTCTGCTCACACTAGTGGACACTGGACACTTTTGGATTGTGTGAGGCCCACTGAATATCTGAGCGCTATGTCACAGGCTCGATGGCACAGCTGTGACCAAAGTGACTAGAGGATAAGTGAGATTTTGAATTTGTGCAGACACTTGTGGACACTGGACACTTTTGGATTGTGTGAGGCCCACTGAATATCTGAGCGCTATGTCACAGGCTCGATGGCACAGCTGTGACCAAAGTGACTAGAGGATAAGTGAGATTTTGAATTTCTGCAGACACTTGTGGACACTGGACACTTTTGGATTGTGTGAGGCCCACTGAATATCTGAGCGCTATGTCACAGGCTCGATGGCACAGCTGTGACCAAAGTGACTAGAGGATAAGTGAGATTTTGAATTTCTGCAGACACTTGTGGACACTGGACACTTTTGGATTGTGTGAGACCCACTGAATATCTGAGCGCTATGTCACAGGCTCGATGGCACAGCTGTGACCAAAGTGACTAAAGGATAAGTGAGATTTTGAATTTCTGCTCACACTAGTGGACACTGGACACTTTTGGATTGTGTGAGGCCCACTGAATATCTGAGCGCTATGTCACAGGCTCGATGGCACAGCTGTGACCAAAGTAACTAGAGGATAAGTGAGATTTTGAATTTCTGCAGACACTTGTGGACACTGGACACTTTTGGATTGTGTGAGGCCCACTGAATATCTGAGCGCTATGTCACAGGCTCGATGGCACAGCTGTGACCAAAGTGACTAGAGGATAAGTGAGATTTTGAATTTCTGCAGACACTGGACACTTTTGGATTGTGTGAGGCCCACTGAATATCTGAGCGCTATGTCACAGGCTCAGTGGCACAGCTGTGACCAAAGTGACTAGAGGATAAGGGAGATTTTGAATTTCTGCAGACACTTGTGGACACTGGACACTTTTGGATTGTGTGAGGCCCACTGAATATCACAGCGCTATGTCACAGGCAGAAATTGGCTAGTGTATCACAAACTACAAGGTGTATGTAGAATTGGGCAGAGTAGGAATCTCCCTAGAGTGCAGGTCTGTAAGAACGGAACATGTCCTCGACTTATTCTCACAGAATGACACAGATAGCTTCACTGTGGCTGTGATAACAGCCGTTACACGGTACTGTGTGAGGAGCGTACACCGCTGTATGGTGTGAAAAAATGCACGCTCAGTACCTCAGCAGGACAAAAAAAAAATTGGGATTGCTTTTAAAAAAGCAGTTTGCAGCTCAGTACCTCAGCAGGACAAAAAAAAAAAATTGGGATTGCTTTTAAAAAAGCAGTTTGCAGAGCAGTGGGTAAACAGCAATGCAGCTGTCAGGAAGCCTTAGAAGGCAGCCCAACAACCAACACCACTGATACACCACAATATAGCCTCCCCTTGCACTGCACACACAGTGACTGGTGTGTTGTACAGGCACAATCGCTAGCAGCAGAAGCAGTTTTTTTTTCTTCTTCCCTGCCTAACACTCTCCCTACAGAATCAGCAGCAACCTCTCCCTATGCTAAGATCGGCAGAAGTAAGATGGCGGTCGGCGTGCACGCCCTTTTATACCCCCTGTGATGCCCACCAAAGCAAGCCAATCACTTGCATGCCCTTCTGAAAGATGGTGGTGACCCGTGCCTATGTCATCACGTTGCCCACAGTGTCCGTGGATCCTGATTGGCTGAAAAAGAGCGCAAAACAAACTTTTGAAACGCGACTTTGGCGCGTAAGTCGCCGACCTCGTGGCCGACCTCATCCTAGGGTTGGGTTTCGTTTCATGAAACCCGACTTTGCCAAAAGTCGGCGACTTTTGAAATTTTTCGACCCGTTTCGCTCAACTCTAGTTCCGTCTAATTATTCAGCTAATGAGACTATGGTGTTGCCCTTTTTATGAATTATTATTTATTGGATTTATAATAATGGATTGTCCTTTTTGATGCTATTTATAGTTTCACGGTGCAGTTTATTAATTTAATTACTTTGTATATGAATTACCTTATATATATGAAATCTGTGGTGATGAATGATTAGTGAACATTATGACTTTTGGAATCCTACCAATTTGTATTCTAGAATTTACTTATTTTAATGTACCATATATACTCGTGTATAAGCCAACCCAAGTATAAGCCGAGGCACCTAACTTTGCCACGGAAAACTGGGTAAGCTTATTGACTCTAGTATAAGCCGGGTATGCATTGTCCCCACATCCTGTCCTGGTAGGCAAGGCTTCCGATTCGCTGTCCTGCTATGTGTGGCTCCCCCGTCCCGTCATTGTATGCATGGCTCCCCTGGTCCGTTGTTGTATGCATGGCACCCCTTGTCCCATCATTGTATGCATGGCTCCCCCGGTCCCATGTTGTATGCATGGCTCCCCCGATCCTGTGTTGTATGCATGGCTCCCCCGGTCCCGTTGTTGTGTGCATGGCTCACCCCCTCCTTTCCTGGTATGCATGTTTCAAAAAGAAAAAAATATTCTACTCACCCTCCTCCAGCGTGCCATCGCAGGTGCAGCACCTCGTTCCAGCTTCCAGGAGTCCTTCCTGTGCTGAGCGATCAAGTGGCACCGCTCATTAAGATAATGAATATGATCTCCACGCCTATGGGAGTGGAGACGCATGCATATTCATTACCTTAGTGAGCGGTGCCACGTGATCGCGCAGCACAGGAAGAGCAGCTGGCGCCGGGAACAACGGAGATGCAGCAATGGCGCGAAGAGGGTGAGTAAGATGTCTTCTGGAAGCTGGCAGCTGCAGCTGTCACTGCTATAAGAGAAATGAATATTCATATCTCTTTAGCAGTGGCACAATTACAACTGCAGCTGCCGACTCCTGCCGCTGCTCCGCTGCTCCCCCTCCCCCGCCGACTTTCTGGACAATGACTCGTGTATAAGCTAAGGGGGGCATTTTCAGCACAAAAAAATGTGCTGAAAATCTCGGCTTATACACGAGTATATAGGGTAATTAATTTAACTACATCCTAATAAGAATGTTTCATAATTTTTATGGAAATTACGCGGCTCTAAACGACTCCGTATTTCTAGGTGTTGTCAGTTTGGAGTTTTCCACTTGATTGTTTCCCAGTACTTTTGAGGACTCTGCACATTTTTGACGCTCTCCTAGCTCAAATAATAAAATAGTGTCCCTTAATAATTAATATGGGAAAGTTCTCCCGTCCACAATAGGGGCTTAGCACAGCACTTTATATGCTATTCATTCCAATAAATGTAACAAACAAAATAAATAGAAGAGATAGAAGATTCGGCACTGCTCCTTAACCCCTAAGCAGTTCCATGACTGCTATTCAAGTCCAAAATCACACACCTGGACCGACCGCCAAACTACCGTCCGAACGGGTGCTCAATCCAGAAAAGCAAAGATGTAATCTGATTATGTACAAAAGAGAAAAAAGTGATGGCACTCACCGTTCTGTCATGAAAATTCTTTATTGATTAAAAGGCACTGGCATGGGAGGAACGTACAGAGAGTGGACGATGGCCGTTTCACGCACTTGCGCTTCAACGGGTCAAGACATCACTTTTTTTCTCTTTTGTACATAATTAAATGTAACAAACACTTAGGTAACTGTTGGAGTGCAACTTGGTGTGACTGCTATTTCTGTACAGATGCTACTAATTCACTTTCACTAAAATATCACTGCCATTCAATCTAAAAGCTATAACATCGGTTTATGCATACATGATATTTCATTAAAGAGACTACAATATAAATTTGGCTTTAAACCTACAAAGAATGCTGGAGTCAAAATGCCCCAAAGAGAGACTAATTTGTAAAAGAAAGTCTCACTTCTTTATCCATAAAAATGGTTATTTTATTGAAAATTACACAAAACACAATACAAAATCAGTCAGAATGAGTGTATATCCAAGGTGGAAAGACACATGGGAAATGCATCAGGTATAGATTTTATACAAATATAGCACACACAAGTGTAAGGCAATTTTATACAATCAGTTATTATTAGGTACATGAAGGGTTTGGGAGTTTGGGAGGTCAAAACAAGAAAACCACCCCACATGCCCCTGGTAACAATTGCTGAAAGTCATTCGTAAATCAAAATCTAATATAAAAGCTATATGCAATCAAATTATCAGGGGGAATCCCCACTGTAACTAGGAAGGGGAAAGAAAGTCTATAGAAAAGGTATATATCCAGGTTTTCAGACACACACTGGGGCCGTGCAGATGCCTTCAGGGACGCGACAGGTGGGGAACCACTGCGCATGTGTGAAAAGGCCAGAGTAATTAATAAGATTGGGTTTCACTGCGGTCATTACCATGGTTACACCAACGCAACGCCAGGCTGTGTAGATGCCTTTGGAGGCCCAACAATACATTTAACCCCATATTGAGGTCTATGGATTAAACAATAACCTCGCAATCAATACCATATTTAACCAACGCATGACGGGGTACAAACGCATTCATGGGCCTAATAAATGTATAGAGATAAATTTAACCCCATACTAATATCTATAAATTAGACAATAATAAGTAAACATCACACACAAAGGCAATGCATAAAAACCTCACAATCATTACTATAGCTGCATCGATGCACCGATGCATTTGTACCCCCCATGCGTCGGTGCAACTATAGTAATGATTGTGAGGTTTTTATGCATTGCCTTTGTGTGTGATGTTTACTTATTATTGTCTAATTTAATTGTCTCATTTATTGTCTAAATTTGGCACCTGGCATAAATCTTAAATATTGTATCATGGTATAACAGTGCTAAAACATTTGTTTTAACCGGTGTACATGGCTGACCTGGGTACACCCTACAGTTTCTGTACAATCTCTCTACAAACTGGCTTAGAACAAATCTAAATTTAGCAGTTTCAAGTGGCTTCACAATATAAGCTAACATCTGTGTACATAATTGATAGCACTATTTCCGATGATTACTTGACTTTTATTCTGCATTTATCAACTGTTTTTTTCCACCTGAATGTCTCATCTCTAATTTCCAGTCTTCCCTCATCTCAGCTCCAGAGTGGACACAGATTAGCAACTTTGATGTCTCTCATACACAGCACACACAGAAAATAGAAGCTTCTCTTGCCCCCATCTCTCTTACACACATAGAACCAAAAACAACAGCATGGAGGACATTATGCAGGAATAATTAGCAGTGAATCCGTGACTCCCGTGAGTGACATGAATGAAGACTATAGCCATGATTCCTAAAAATGTTTTTGCAAGAATTCTAGCATAAAGCGTTTTAATGAGTTTGCGAGTTGCGACTTTTGGAATTTTGAGACCAGTTTCACCCAGCCCTGCCAAAATGGTCAGAGCTGAGGTGAGACGGGGGTGGAAAGGTGGCTTAGGAAAACTGGAGTAAGATTTGTGACAAGGCACACACTGAATTTAAGATCCCCCAAATGAATGTGCCGCCTAATGATTTAGAAGAGTCTGGCTCTAACACGCCACCTCATCAAGACCGGCGCTGTTCATACCAGTCTTAGTGAACTAAGGCTTTTAAAGGGGTTGTCCACTTCTCGAACAACCTCCTCTGAATTCTTATGTTTCCCCCCATTAAAATAATAAAACCTAGACTCACCTCCGATGCCAGCACCATTTTAATAGTGATGACAATGGTTCTCTTGGGGGATTGTGTGACATTGTAATGTCAGGCTATCTCTGTGGCTAATCAGCATTGACTTAACTCTCCCCTCCTTTGGACAAATTATGACATCTGGAGGAAGTGAGAGGACAGACACAGCTCTCACTTCCTCTAGATTTTAAATATGTCTATAGGAGAGGAGAATGAAACCAGTGTTGATTGGATCACGTAACATAACAACGTCACATACTCCCCGGGAGAGCCATAGCTGACAACGCTGGATTACCGCTGACACCAGAGGTGATTATAGATTTTATTATTTTACTATGGGCAAACTTAGGGATTCAGAAGGATTTTCACGAGTAGTGGACAACTCCTTTATGTTCCAGCAGTATCTCTGTGTGTATGTTTCTGTAGTTCCTCTCTCTTTCCCTTTCCCTCAGCCTAAACTCCTTTGGAGAGCAGGTGTAATCTGATCTCTCAGTGAACTGATAATATGTCAGCCTCTTTGGAGACTAAGTTTACAACTGAATTAGGAATGTGATTAGTTTAGGAGACATATAAGGGGGCATCACACATAGCGAGATCGCTAGCAATATCGCTAAAGTGTCATCGGTTTTGTGATGCAGCAGTGATTATTGCTAGCGATATCGCTATGTGTGACACTTACCTCCGACCGGCTCCCCCGCTGGCTATCGCTGATCACGCGAGATCGTCCTGGGCCATTTCTCGTCGGCGGTTTCCTGCTGGGCTTCCTGCTGGCGCTGACGAGCGACGCGTGGACGCGGGCGGGAGGACGTCTTCATCGCCGCATCTGACAGGTAAGTAGCGACCCCCGACCGCTGCTATGTCGCTGGTCAGATCTGCCTGTTTGGCAGCTCACTAGCGACCATTTAGCGATGCACCAGCGATCCTGACCGGATCGTATCGTTGTCGGGATCGCTGGTGCATCGCTAAATGTGACGGGACCCATAGGGACATGAGAAGGCGATGAGCCTGAAAAAAGGTGGAGAAAGATGGATTTTCTATAACACTAGATTAAGGCCCGATGCTATCGCATCGAGAGGATAGTGACACACCTCTTGCCATGTTAACCCTCAATACACACACACCTCCTCAACACACACTCCTCTCACCTTTCACCATCTCCACTCACATCCACTCACTCTTTCACTCCACATACGACCCTTTCTCTCACTCCATCTCTCATACTCACACTGTCATCGTCGCTGCTCCATGATCCCCGACATCTTCTTCCGCCGGCGCCATCCTGGATCCCGACGTTGTCCACGCCGGCGACATGTTCTTGCGGCCATGCCATCTTGAGTATTCTGAAATCCTGCGAGTGGACATTAGTGGAGATAGTGAAAGGTGAGAGGAGTGTGTGTTGAGCAGTGGTGTGTTGAGGGTTAACATGGCAAGAGGTGTGCTGTGACGTCACCAGTTACAACTGGACGGAAGTTGTTACAACCCGGAAGCTGCTTAGCGCATTTATTATAGTAGATTAAGGCCCGATGCTATCGCATCGAGAGGATAGTGACACACCTCTTGCCATGTTAACCCTCAATACACACACACCTCCTCAACACACCACACCGCCTCAACACACACTCCTCTCACCTTTCACCATCTCCACTCACGTCCATTCACTCTTTCACTCCACATACGACCCTTTCTCTCACTCCGTCTCTCATACTCACACCGTCATCGTCGCTGCTCCACGATCCCCGACATCTTCTTCCGCCGGCGCCATCCTGGATCCCGACATTGTCCACGCCGGCGACATGTTCTTGCGGCCATGCCATCTTGAGTATTCTGAAATCCTGCGAGTGGACATTAGTGGCTCACCATTGTCATTTTGAAACACGACTGCTACTTCACTGACAGTGGGATTATTGTAGCGTCGAGGGTCTTGAGTACGATCTTGTTTAATAGCCATAGTGATGTTTGGCATGACAGTTCCGATTTGTAGAGATTTAATTTTTTCTTGTTCTTCCACATCACGTAACATTTGATAAGCTTCCACAAAAGGATTAATAGTTTGGATTTGAAGGGCAATAATGTTCATCAATGTAGGATGACATTTTTGATTTTCTTTACATCGTAAGCGTTGTTCGTTTGCGGTAGTGGTATCGAGAATGTAAAGTTGGGCAAATGCGCGTTGCTGGTCATCTGAGGGATGTAGTGTTCCAGTTCTATGATAGATCTGGCCATGTATGCAGAAACAGTATGGGCCATATCCAGGAGGTGGTGAAATATTTGCACCCATGGAGGCAAAAGCAAAGGAACTGTTAATACTTCGAATATTATCCATGAAATTTTTGCTAAATTCACTTTGCCCTTTCAGCAAAGGTGTAAAGACATCAGGATATTGTAGTATGGGTACATGGACTTTACCCTTCTGACAGCAGAGCGTAAAGTTGTTATCAGAAGGTATCTCTGCTACAAAATGCAAAGCTTCGCAATGCTCACATAGATGGGTCATGTCACCACAGCTGTGTTCGGTAATACTATTTTCATCATTAGTGAAAATGTGAGGTTGTAGTAGAAGTGCATGTCCAACCGATGGGGTGCGCCTAGTTTTGAGACCAACGTATATTTGTCTTGGTTGCACTTTCTGCGGGCTAACTGCAGCTTGTATGTGAAGAAACTCTGCGTTAGTATTGACTAATGGTGGTATTGATAGGGCAGAAACAGATTGCTGATTAGTTATGTCAGTGAACGGCATATAGGATGAAGTGTGGTAGTAACTTGTTCCACATGCTGATGTGGAAGCATCCTGTTGTGAGTCTACTAATAATGATGAGGAAGAAGCCGTCTGTTGTTGGCAGTGATGGCATGTAGAGGCTTCTTCAGCCAATGTAATAGATTTAGAGTTAGGGGATTCGTGTGTGAGACGACGGCGTTTATAAACCTTAATCTTGTCAAGTCGATGCTGTTTTTCCTCAGGAGTCTCATTAGCACGGCATTGTTTTTGTCGTAGTGCTAAAGCTGCTTTCCTTTCACTGGCATTGGCATACTTTTTGTTATGACTCATGTTGGCACAGGTAAAGGAGTCTATTTGGCAGTTATCTGGCAGTGAAGAAGGCGTCCTGGAGTATTGTAGAGTAAACAGATACTAATTGACCCTGTAATTGCCCAGCAGTAGTTATGAAGTGGTAGTGGCAAATTGGCCCTGTAGTTAGACACCGGCAGAGGAGCAAGGCAGCAGTAGTTATGGCGGTAGAGGCAAATTGGCCCTGTAATTAGACACCGGCAGAGGAGCAAGGCAGCAGTAGTTATGGCGGTAGAGGCAAATTGGCCCTGTAATTAGACACCGGCAGAGGAGCAAGGCAGCAGTAGTTATGGCGGTAGAGGCAAATTGGCCCTGTAATTAGACACCAGCAGAGGAGCAAGGCAGCAGTAGTTATGGCGGTAGAGGCAAATTGGTCCTGTAATTAGACACAGGCAGTGAACAGTCAGAGGAGCAAGGCAGCAGTACTTATGGCGGTAGAGGCAAATTGGCCCTGTAATTAGACACCGGCAGAGGAGCAAGGCAGCAGTAGTTATGGCGGTATTGGCAAATTGGCCCTGTAATTAGACACCAGCAGAGGAGCAATGCAGCATTAGTTATGGCGGTAGAGGCAAATTGATCCTGTAATTAGACACCGGCAGAGGAGCAAGGCAGCAGTAGTTATGGCGGTAGAGGCAAATTGGCCCTGTAATTAGACACCGGCAGAGGAGCAAGGCAGCAGTAGTTATGGCGGTAGAGGCAAATTGGCCCTGTAATTAGACACCGGCAGAGGAGCAAGGCAGCAGTAATTATGGCGGTATAGGCAAATTGGCCCTGTAATTTGACACCGGCAGAGGAGCAATGCAGTAGTTATGGCGGTAGAGGCAAATTAGCCCTGTAATTAGACACCGGCAGAGGAGCAAGGCAGCAGTAGTTATGGCGGTAGAGGCAAATTAGCCCTGTAATTAGACACCGGCAGAGGAGCAAGGCAGCAGTAGTTATGGCGGTAGAGGCAAATTAGCCCTGTAATTAGACACCGGCAGAGGAGCAAGGCAGCAGTAGTTATGGCGGTAGAGGCAAATTGGCCTTGTAATTAGACACCGGCAGTAAACAGGCAGATGACCAAAGCAGCAGTAGTTATGGCGATAGAGGCAAATTGGCCCTGTAATTAGACACTGGCAGAGGACAAAGGCAGCAGTAGTTATGGCAGTATAGGCAAATTGGCCCTGTAATTAGACACCAGCAGAGGACAAAGGCAGTAGTTATGGCGGTATAGGCAAATTGGCCCTGTAATTAGACACCGGCAGAGGAGCAATGCAGCAGTAGTTATGGCGGTAGAGGCAAATTGGTCCTGTAATTAGACACCGGCAGAGGAGCAAGGCAGCAGTAGTTATGGCGGTAGAGGCAAATTAGCCCTGTAATTAGACACCAGCAGAGTAGCAAGGCAGCAGTAGTTATGGCAGTACAGGCAAATTGGCCCAGTAATTAGACACCGGCAGTAAACAGGCATAGGACCAAGGCAGCAGTAGTTATGGTGGTACAGGCAATGCCAAGCGTCCGCACAGCAAGTCGGCGTGAGGTAAATGACGCAATTTCACGAATGCAAGATGGCGTCGGCGAAATCTCGCGAGATTTCGCCGACGTCGTTAACACCTCTTGCCATGTTAACCCTCAACACACCACACCGCCTCAACACACACTCCTCTCACCTTTCACCTCCACTCATGTCCACTCACTCTTTCACTCCACATACGTTCCTTTCTCTCACTCCGTTTCTCATACTCACACCGTCATCGTCGCTGCCCCGACATCTTCCTCCGCCGCCGCGATCCAGGATCCAGACGTTCTCCAGGCCGCCGACATGTTCTTGCGGGACGCCATCTTGGATTTCGTGAAGTCCCGCGATATTCAAGATGGCGTCGCCGCAACAACATGTCGCTGGCATGGGCGACATCGGGATCCAAAATGGCGTCGGCGTAATCTCGCGAGATTTCGCCGACGCCATCTTTTTGGATCCCGATGTCGTCCAAGCCAGCGACATGTTGTTGCGGCGACGCCATCTTGAATATCGCGGGATTTCACGAAATCCAAGATGGCGTCCCGCAAGAACATGTCGGCGGCCTGGAGAACGTCTGGATCCTGGATCGCGGTGGCGGAGGAAGATGTCGGGGCAGCGACGATGACGGTGTGAGTATGAGAAACGGAGTGAGAGAAAGGAACGTATGTGGAGTGAAAGAGTGAGTGGACATGAGTGGAGGTGAAAGGTGAGAGGAGTGTGTGTTGAGGCGGTGTGGTGTGTTGAGGGTTAACATGTGCGTGTGTGTGGTGACGTCACCGGTTACAACTGGACGGAAGTTGTTACAACCGGAAGCTGGTTAGGGCATTTATTATTATAGATATGCAGTATAAAAATGTTTATTTTGGCAGTGAATACACTATTAATCATTAAATAAAACATCAAACAACTAGTGTTGAGCATTCCGATACCGCAAGTATCGGGTATCGGCCGACACTTGCTGTATCGGAATTCCGATACCGACTTCCGATATTTTTTCAATATCGGAATTCGGCATCGGAATCGGAAGTTCAAAGTTGATTGACAGACTGACGTCATCATGATGCGCGGTGTGTGCGCATCATGATGTGCCGTCATTTCGGGCCTTCCGGGGGTCTCTGCCGGCCTGCCGGGGGGCTGTGCCGGCCTGCCGGGGGGCTGTGTGGACTGCCCGGGGTCTGTACCGGCCTGCCGGGGGGCTGTGCCGGCCTGCCGGTGGTCTGTGCACCCTGTGGGGGTCTGTACCGGCCTGCCGGGGGGCTGTGCCGGCCTGCCGGTGGTCTGTGCACCCTGTGGGGGTCTGTACCGGCCTGCCGGGGGGCTGTGCCGGCCTGCCGGTGGTCTGTGCACCCTGTGGGGGTCTGTACCGGCCTGCCGGGGGGCTGTGCCGGCCTGCCGGGGGTCTGTGCAAGCATCGTCCGATGGGACTACAAGTCCCATCGGGCGATGCCTGCTACCATGACAGTGATTGACACATTAGCCAATGATGGGACAGTAGTAGTCCCATCATCCGGCTAATGTGTTAAATGTTAAAAAAAAAAAAAAAAAAAAAATACTACATACATACTACATGCTACATACATACTACATATATACTACATACATACTACATACATGCTACATACATACTACATGCATGCTACCTACATACTACATGCTACATACATACTACATGCATGCTACATACATACTACATGCTACATACATACTACATATATACTACATACATACTACATATATACTACATACATACTACATACATGCTACATACATACTGCATGCTACATACATACTACATACATACTACATGCATGCTACATACATACTACATGCATGCTACATACATACTACATGCATGCTACATGCATGCTACATACATACCACATACATACTACATACATACTACATACTACATATATACTACATGCATGCTACATACATACTACATGCTACATACATACCACATACATACTACATACATGCTACATACTACATACATACTACATACATACTACATGCATGCTACATACATACTACATGCATGCTACATACATACTACATGCCACATACATACCACATACATACTACATACATACTACATACATACTACATGCTACATACATACTACATATATACTACATGCATGCTACATACATACTACATGCTACATACATACCACATACATACTACATACATGCTACATATATACTACATGCATGCTACATACATACTACATATATACTACATGCATGCTACATACATACTGCATGCTACATGCATGCTACATACATACTACATACATACTACATGCTACATACATACCACATATATACTACATACATACAATACATTCATACAATACATACATAGACATACAGTACATATAACATAGAGTAACATACTTACCAATACTTGTCACATTGTTCCCCGAAGCCATTGTCTTTTCCGGAATAAATATTAACATAACAAACCACAAAAATACTCACCCACGATCCGAAGCAGTCCACGAGTGTGTCCCACGATGATCTTGGGTAGAGAACTGCAGCATCAGATGATGCTGCCATTCTCTACGGGCTGCAGGAATCCAATGACGGAAGGTAGGTATCCTTCCACACTGTATTCCTCCGCCACTTAAAAAAAAAAAGTCCCTAGTCTCACTTTATGCCATTGCTGCGTGGGAAATTCCCACACAGCAATGGCATAAAGTGAGACTAGGGACTTTTTTTTTTTTAAGTGGCGGAGGAATACAGTGCGGAAGGATACCTACCTTCCGTCATTGGATTCCTGCAGCCCGTAGAGAACGGCAGCAACAGCTGATGCTGCAGTTCTCTACCCAAGATCGTCGTGGGACACACTCGTGGACTGCTTCGGATCGTGGGTGAGTATTTTTGTGGTTTGTTATGTTAATATTTATTCCGGAAAAGACAATGGCTTCGGGGAACAATGTGACAAGTATTGGTAAGTATGTTACTCTATGTTATATGTACTGTATGTCTATGTATGTATTGTATGAATGTATTGTATGTATGTAGTATATATGTGGTATGTATGTAGAATGTAGTATGTATGTAGTATGTATGTAGCATGCATGTAGCATGCAGTATGTATGTAGCATGCAGTTAGTATATATGTAGTATGTATGTGGTATGTATGTAGCATGTAGTATGTATGTAGCATGCATGTAGTATATATGTAGTATGTATGTAGCATGTAGTATGTAGCATGCATGTAGTATGTATGTAGCATGCATGTAGTATGTATGTAGTATGTATGTAGCATGTAGTATGTATGTAGCATGCATGTAGTATGTATGTAGCATGCATGTAGTATGTATATGGTATGTATGTAGCATGTAGTATGTATGTAGCATGCATGTAGTATATATGTGTTATGTATGTGGTATGTATGTAGCATGCATGTAGCATGCATGTAGTATGTATGTAGTATGTATGTAGTATATATGTAGTATGTATGTAGCATGTAGTATGTATGTAGCATGCATGTAGTATATATGTAGTATGTATGTAGCATGTAGTATGTATGTAGCATGCATGTAGTATATATATGTAGTATGTAGCATGTAGTATGTATGTAGCATGCATGTAGTATATATGTGTTATGTATGTAGCATGTATGTAGTATGTATGTAGTATATATGTGGTATGTATGTAGCATGCAGTATGTATGTAGCATGCATGTAGTATACATGTAGTATGTATGTAGCATGTAGTATGTATGTAGCATGCATGTAGTATATATATGTAGTATGTAGCATGTAGTATGTATGTAGCATGCATGTAGTATATATGTGTTATGTATGTAGCATGCATGTAGTATGTATGTAGTATATATGTGGTATGTATGTAGCATGCAGTATGTATGTAGCATGCATGTAGTATACATGTAGTATGTATGTTGCATGTAGTATTTATGTAGTATGAATGTAGCATGTATGTAGTATGTAGTATGAATGTAGCATGTATGTAGTATGCATGTTGTATGTATGTAGCATGTAATTTTTTTTTTTTTTTTTTACATTTAACACATTAGCCGGATGATGGGACTACTACTGTCCCATCATTGGCTAATGTGTCAATCACTGTCATGGTAGCAGGCATCGCCCGATGGGACTTGTAGTCCCATCGGACGATGCCTGCACAGACCCCCGGAGCCTGCACAGCCCCCCGGCAGGCCGGCACAGCCCCCCGGCAGGCCGGCACAGCCCCCCGGCAGGCCGGCACAGCCCCCCGGAGCCTGCACAGACCACCGGCAGGCCGGCACAGCCCCCCGGCAGGCCGGCACAGCCCCCCGGAGCCTGCACAGACCACCGGCAGGCCGGCACAGACCACCGGAGCCTGCACAGACCCCCTGGCAGGCCGGCACAGCCCCCCGAAAGGCCCGTACAGACCCCAGAGAGGCTGTACAAGGGCAGGAAAGGGTTTTTCTTATTCCGATACCGGAAGTCCCATAGACTTGAATGGGACTTCCGGTATCGGAATCGGCGATACCGATACTTTTTTTAAAGATCGGCCGATACCATCCGATACGATACTTTGAAGTATCGGACGGTATCGCTCAACTCTACAAACAACTCTTTCTCTAAGTAAAATTTAATATTTTTTGCTTGAAAATAATGTTGTCTATATATTTTTTTTAATAAGAAGGTAAAGAACCTAAATTGAACATTTTAAAAAAGAGGTGAGCATGTTCAACAATTTTCTTCAGGTAAACGACTTAATGCCCTCTGTTTCTTAATTAAAATATTCCTCCAAATATACAGAAAATGATTAGAGTGCAGGAATGTTTCCAGAAATTGTTTTTCTAAATCTGTTTCATTACAGACTTTGATCTTAATAATAGCATTGTCCAGCCGTGGTCCATGCTGTCTCCAAGGATTTCATCTTCAATGCTGTAAAACGTAGGATCTAATAAGAGAAGAGGCATTTTTGTTGTTCGTATATTACAACATTTCATGAAGGTAAACCATTAAATGCCCTCCTAACTGAATGTCTATACCTTAATTAAAGTGAAGATCCAATTATAATGAAAAAATATTATATTGCAGGAGTGTGTAACAAAATCATGGCTGTGGTGCGTGATGTCTCCTAGGTTTCAGTCTCCAGTACTATGGAACGTTGTGCAATTGCACACTGACGAGTGACTGATGTGAAAATGTGATCCAGCAGTGACGTGCGTAATGAATCTGAACGGACATGCGCACAACTTTACTCCCGTCATTCCTCCCTGCTTAGTTGTGACATGTGAGATGCTGATCTTAAGGCTATGTGCCCACGTTGCGTTTTAATCCGGACACTCAAAACCGGACTCCTTCCCAGAAATCGCACGTTTTTTTCCCGCGCGATTTTACCGCGATTTTGTTCGCGATTTTGCCGCGATTTTCGCGTGTGATATTCAAGCACTTTCCAAGCGATTTGAAGCATCGCTTGGAATGTGATTGACAGGTTGGTCACACTCGTCAAACATAGTGTTTGACGAGTGTGACCAGCTTTATACTATTGAGGCCGCCTATGCAAAAATGACCGTTGTTGAACTTTGATATTTTAAAAAAAATTCATTATGCGGTTCTGAAACTTGTGGTTACTTCTATTTTCCTAATTTGAGGGGTTCTTTCTAAGGGTATTTTTTTTTTTTGGTTTAGTTTTTGCGCCACATTTTTTTTACACTTGTACTATTGCGGTCAAAAATGACCGAATAGCATTTTATGCTAATTTCAGCCATTTTTTGAGTAAAACAAATGAGTTATAATTTCTTTTGAGACTACTTATTGCATCTACTACTGTTTATGAAGTAAACAGTTGCTTTAGGTGCAGATTTACACATTCTTTCAGTACAAACCATACGCATTGGCTTTCAGTACAGTTCTGTGTAATTTTTTTTCTCTGTATGTTATTTACCCTTCTTTTTTACCCTGATTTACTAAAAAAAACTGATTTTTTTTATTATTTTTACTATTTTTTTCAAAATGTTTGCACGCATTTTATACTATAGTTAATTTTAGTTATAGTTAGTTATAGTTGTTATAGTAGTAGTAGTTGTTGTTTTAGTTAGTTGTTAAGCTCAAATTTGTAATTTCTGTGCAGAATTCAATAAGCCCTTGTAACCTTTATAAACACAAAATAAATAAAAAGATTGAGTTTTTTACGTGTTTTTTTTTATAATGACCAACCATGTTCACATACAGTATAATAATGCAACATGTATTCAAAAAATTTTTTTTAAGTAGCTAAAACAGCATTTTAATAGGTCCGGTCAAAAATGACTGGAGCAGTGCAAGTGTATAGTGGAAACGAACAGAACAGCAGGGGTAAAAGATAGAACGTTAAAAATAATAAAAAAATAAAAAATCGGGGTATATTTACCTTCCGATGTCCCGCGCAGTCTCAGCGACGCTCCCGTTCCCAGCGATGCGTTGTGAGACCTGTGATGACGTTTGTCTCGCGTTGCTATAGCGATCTCACGAGACCACTAGAGTAACGCAAGACTACGTCATCACAGGACCTTGCCGCAAGGCATTACTGGGAACGCTGAGGCCCGGGAAGGCTGCACGTGACGTCGGAAGGTAAATATACCCCGATTTTTTATTTTTTATTCTTTTTTTTACAGGGGTATGGTACCCAGGGCCTGGAGGACAGTCTCCTCTCCTCCACACTGTGGGTACCAACCGCACATGAGACGCTTAACTTCGCGCATGGTCGGCATAGCCACAAGCGGGAAGTAAGCGGTTCTCATGCATTCCTATGGGTGCGGAATCGCGGCAATTCTTTGCGATTCCGCAAAAAAGAATGAGCATGCTGCGCTTTTTTCCGCTATGCGATTCCGCCAAGGAAAAAAGCGCAGCATTAGCACAGCATGTGCGGAGTGCCATAGGAATGCATGGGGGGCGTTCTGTACGAGTTTTTTAAAATGTTTTCGCGCCGAAAATCGCCGCAAAAACGCTTAAAAATCGCATCGTGGGCACACAGCCTAAGGGTACCGTTACACTTAGCGATGCACCAGTGATCCCGATCACGATATGACCCGGTCAGGATCGCTGGTGCATCGCTAAGTGGTCGCTAGTGAGCTGCCAAATAGGCAGATCTCACCAGCGACATAGCAGCGGTCGGGGGTCGCTACTTACCTGTCAGACGAGGCGATCCTGACGTCCACCCGCCCGCTTCCACGCGTCGCTCGTCGCCACAGCAGGAAGCCCAGCAGGAAGCTGATGACGAGAAACGGCCCAGGACGTTCTCATGCGATCAGCGATAACCAGCGGGGAAGCCGGTCAGAGGTAAGTATCAGACATAGCGATATCGCTAGCAATATCGCTGCTGCGTCACAAAACCAGTGACGTTATAGCGATATTGCTAGCGATATCGCTTAGTGTAATGGGCCCTTAACTCCTTGCAGCTGTAATCTAGTATTAATCCCTTCACCCCGAAGCCTGTTTTCACCTTCCTGACTTGGCCAATTTTTACAATTCTGACCAGTGTCACTTTATGAAGTCATAACTCTAGAACGTTTCAACGTATCCCACTGATTCTGAGACTGTTTTCTCATGACATATTGTACTTTATGACAGTGGTAAAATTTCTTTGATATGACTTGCGTTTATTTGTGAAAGAAAGGAAAATTTGTTGAAAATTTAGAAAATTTTGCAATTTTTAAAATTTTAATTTTTATGCTCTTAAATCAGAGTCATATTGCACAAAATAGTTAATAAATAACATTTACCACATGCCTTCTTTACATCAGCAAAATTTTGGAAACATAATTTTTTTGTTAGGAAGTTAAAAGGGTTAAATGTTGAACAGCAATTTCTCATTTTTACAGCAAAATGTGCAAAACTTTTTTTTAGGGACCACATCACATTTGAAGTGACTTTGAGGAGCCTATATGCAGAAAATACCCAAAAATGACACCATTATAAAAACTGCACCCCTCAAGGTGCTCAGAACCATGTTCAAGAAGTTCATTAACCCTTCAGGTGCTTCACAGGAATTTTGAGAAAAATCACATTTTTCCCAGATAAATCTTTTTTAGCTCCAAATATTGCATTTTCATAAGGGTAACAAGAGAAATTGCTCCATAAAATCTGTTGTGCAATTTCTCCTGAGTGCGCAGATACCACATTCAAGACGTTTATTAACCCTTCAGGTGCTTCATAGGAATTTTTGGAATGTGGAATGAAAAAAGAAACATTTACATTTCTTTCACAAAAATTTTCCTTTAGACCTAATTTTTTTGTTTTTTGTTTGGTCACACGGCAGGGCTTGGAAGGGAAGGATCGCCATTTGACTTTTTGAATGTAAATATGCTGGCATAATTAGCGGTTGCCATGTTGCATTTGGAGAGCCGCTGAGATGCAAACACATGTCGCATGGGCAGCACGGTGGCTCAGTGGTTAGCACTGCAGCCTTGCAGCGCTGGAGTCCTGTGTTTGACTCCCACCAAGGACAACATCTGCAAGGAGTTTGTATGCTCTCCCTGTGTTTGCGTTCATTCCAAAGACATCCAGATAGGGAATTTACATTGGGAGCCCCATCGGGGACAGTGCTGATAATGTGTGCAAACTGTAAAGCGCTGTGGAATATGTTAGTGGTATATAAAAAAATATAGATTATTATTATGTCTCTTTTGGAGAGCCCCTTATGAACCTAAACAGAGGAAACCACCAATAAATGATGCCACTTTGGAAACTAGATTCCTTAGGGAGCTTATTATAACCCTATTATAAGGTTTAAGCATACTCACAGATGCGGATTCTTTACTGTAAGAGCAGTGAGACTATGGAACTCTCTGCCATATGATGTTGTAATGAGTGATTCCCTACTAAAATTTAAGAAGGGACTGGATGCCTTTATTGAAAAGTATAATATTACAGGGTATATACACTAGTTTCCTTAATATTGCGTTGATCCAGGGAGCTAGTCTGATTGCCGTATGTGGAGTCGGGAAGGAATTTTTTTCCCCAATGTGAAGCTTACTGTTTGCCACATGGGTTTTTTTTGCCTTCCTCTGGATCAACATGTTAGGGCAAGTTAGGATAGGATATGGGTTGAACTAGATGGACTTAAAGTCTCCATTCAACCTTAATAACTATGTTACTATGTTACTATGTTATCTAGATGTGTATTGAGCACTTTAAACCCCCAGGTGCCTCACAAAAATTTATAACATTAAGCTGTGAAAAAAAAAATCGCATTTCTTCCAGATAAATCTTTCTTAGCTCCAAATTTTGCATTTTCATAAGGGTAACAAGAGAAATTGCTCCATACATTTTGTTTTGCAATTTTTCCTGAGTGTGCAGATACCCAATATGTGGGGGAATACTACAGTTTGGGCGCATGGCAGGGCTTGGAAGGGAAGGAGCGCCATTTGACTTTTTGAATGTAAAATATGCTGGCATAATTAGTGGTTGCCATGTTGCATTTAGAGAGAAGCTGAGATGCCTAAATACTGGAAACCCCCCACAAGTGACAACATTTTGGAAACTAGACCCCTTTGGGAACTTATCTAGATGTGTTTTGAGCACCTTGAACATCCAGGTGTTTCATGGAAGTTTATAACGTTAATCCGTGAAAATAAAAAAAAATCACATTTTTTTCAGATAAATCTTTTTTAGCTCCAAGTTTTGCATTTTCATAAGGGTAACAAGAGAAATTGCTCCATAAAATTTGTTGTGCAATTTCTCCTGAGTGCACAGATACCCAATATGTGGAGGAAAACAACTGTTTGGGCACATGGCAGGGCTTGGAAGGGAAGGAGCGCCATTTGACTTTTTGAATGTAAAATATGCTGGAATATTTAGCAGACACCATGTCGCATTTGAAGACCCCCTGATGTGCCTAAGCAGAAACCCCGCTCAAGTGACATCATTTTGGAAACTAGACCCCTTAGGGAACTTATCTAGATGTGTATTGAGCACCTTGAACCCACAGGTGCTTCACAGAAGTTTATAATGTAGAGCTGTGGAAATAAAAATGTCAAATTTTTCCAAAATAAATCTTGTTTAGCTCAATTTTTTTCATTTTCATAAGGGTAGTAGGTGAAATTGCTCCACACAATTTGTTATGAAATTTCTCCTGAGTACAACGATGCCTCATATGTGGGGGAATACTACAGTTTGTGATCACGGCAGAGCTTGGAAGGGAAGGAGCGCCATTTGACTTTTTGAATGTAAAATTTACTGGAATAATTAGCAGATGCCATGTCGCATTTGGAGAGCCCCTGATATGCCTAAACAGTGGAAACCCCCGTCAAGTGACCCCATTTTGAAAATTATAACCCTTTGGAAATTTATCTACAGATATAGTGATGATTTTGACTCCATGGGTGTTTTCCAGAAACAGGCAGCAGTTGCTGAGTGAAAATTGCGAACTGCCGTTGTAGTGACCAGTACGTTATAGTGACCAGTATGTTATTCCCAGCTCATGCTTCTGGAGATATGCACCTGTAAATTAGACTGGCTCTCATCACTGCAGAAATGCCAAACATGTGGGCACTAAATGTTGTTTAGGCTCACTGAAGCTCAGAAGTGGGGGGCATTTGGAAGCGGAGAATTTGCTGAATTTCTTTTGGTGTGTGATGAACCATTTAGCTTTTCCAGAGCCTTTGTGCTACCAGTATTGTGGAAGCCCCCTATATTTCCTTTAACAGAAGACAGATCTGAGTGGGGACTTGTGGATTGAGTTGAAGATTTTATTGGGAACATTTTACATAACGTTTGGGATCACATTTATCTGGCGCTCTATGCTGACCACTTACTTTGGGGTCTACATCTAAATCTCTGAGTGACGTGACAGATTAAACCCCCGAGGGATCCATTCACTATAATGAGGCAGCAGATTTACTCTGGATCCATCTGGCCTCTGTTCAGAGGTGTCCTTTTCAGAAGTGCACAAAACTGTGCAATCGTAAAAGCTTAGACATCGCCGATCACGGGTTATATGGCATCCACAGTGACTCTATCTGCCTCATTATAGGGAAATTTTCCACCTGGGGTTCCGTATGAATCATGTATTTCAGAGATTTACACAGAAACCCCGTGTAAGCGCTCAGCACAGTGTGCAGGATAAATGTGCGCCAAGCCTTGCTGCGATCTTTGGAAGGCAGCATGAAAAAAATCAACAGCATGAAGAATTGGTTTTATTTATTTTTTATGTCTTCCGTTTGCGGTGTAAGTGATTAGGCAACTTTATTCTTCGGATCGGTGCGATTACAGCGAGACCAGATTTATACCGGGTTTTTATGTTTGACAGCTGTCACACACTAAAAGATGCTTTTTATTGCGAAAACTAGCTTTTGCATCACCATATTTTGAGAGCTATAATGTTTTCATATTTCGATCGACAGAGTCATGTGACAGCTTGTTTTTTGCGGGACGAGCTGATGTTTTTATTGGTACCATTTTTGAGCACATGACATTTTTTGATCGCTTTCTATTCCGATTTTCGGGGGGACAGAATGAACAAAAACCAGCAGTTCAGGAATTGCTTTTTGTTTTTCTTTTTTTTTTATACCGTTCTGCATATGGTAAAATTGGTAAGACAGCTTTATTATTCGGGTCAGTACGATTACAGCAATACCTCATTTATATTTTTTTTATGTTTTAGCGCTTTTACACAATAAAAATTATTTTATCAAAAAAATTATTATTTTTGCATCACTTTATTCTGAGAGCTATAACTTTTTTTTATTTTTCTGCTGATGGAGCTGCATGGTGGCTTGTTTTTTGCGGGACAAGATGACATTTTCAGTGGTACCATTTTTATTTACATCCGTCTTTTGATTGCATTTTATTGCACTTTTTGTTTGGTGATATGCTGTTAAAACATTGTTTTTTGCCTCATTTTTTTCTTTGCGGTGTTCATTGAAGGGGTTAACTAGTGGGATAGTTTTATAGAGTGGGTCGTTATGGATGCGTCAATACAAAATATGTGTAATTTTTTTTTATTTACATAAATACATTTATTGGTAAAATATTTGTTTATTTTTTTTCTTTATTTAGGATTTTTTTTTAAAATATTTTTACATATTATATTTTTTTTTTAGCTTTTTTACATTGTCCCAGTATGGGACATCACTATATAATGTCAGATCGCTGATCTGACACTTTACACTGCTTTGTATCAGATCAGCGATCTGACAGGCAGTGAAGGAGGCTTGATGGCGCCTACTCTCAGCAAGCCACCTCACTGAGGGACTCAGAAGGATCCCGCGGCCATTTTGGTGCCAGGGGTCTCCATGTAGATCCTCAGGACAACGCAATCACATCTCATTGTTCTGAGGGAAGCATGCAGGGAGCCCCCTCCCTGCGCGATGCTTCTCTATGCCACTGTCACTACTGACAGCGGCATCAGAGGGGTTAAATGCCCGCAATCGGTGTCACATACAGCTGACACCCACACCCGATCGCCGCGGCACTCAGCGTAAAGCCGCTCGATCAGTGCGCCGTACTAGTACTGCATCTTGAAAAGTTTTCCTCCTTCCATATACTAATGTGCCATTATCATCAACCATTCCCATTTTATTTAGGTGTATCCATATAAATGGCCCACCATGTACATAAGATATAGCTATGAATTCCACCTTTTTAGCTTCTTCATGGCATTCTTAATATGTTATTAAGAATATTCTGGTAGGAGAGCTCATTAGGGCAAAGAGAAATACTACAGAAAATACTATTTTTCATCAGGAGTCCAAAGAAATCTGTAATAAATTACGGGATCAAATCTATCCATAATGAATATTAGATAATACATTATAAGCGACAACAATAAAACATCTAGTAAAATTAATAATGGAGTTAGTTTAGTATCCATGATATGCTGAAGTTTACTTTTTCATTGATGTTGGAATTGGACTATGTGATTTTAATATGTTCCCAAAAAATCTACATTTTTTTATAAAATTTGTATGCTGCATTTGATTTTTTTCTTCTGTTGGGAAAAACACATCAGGTTCAAGCTGAACACCATCGATCTTCCTTAGTACATCATTAGCGTCTTTCAAATAGGTTTTGACAAATTGGCAGGAAAAGTGATCAATAATTTTGCAAGCAGGCGAGCATAAAATGTCCATAATCAACGCAAAATATCTTCCAAACGGTACTTTCATATAATGGTGAATTTTAGGTAACAAGTATAGAATCGCCACAATTACAAGTGTAGTCAGTCGATCGTCGTGATTATTACTTAGATATGGTTCCTTTCTCCACTGCTCTTGTACCAATTTGAGACAATGGATTATGGCTCTGCCTTTTTGTATCAGGTTTGGTCCCTCAATTGTCTAAGAGCTTCCCATTTCATCATCATGTTTGTCCAGATGAAAATGTTGACCCCTTGATCCATGGCGTTGATGAAAATGTCTGCCATCAGGCCCAGTTCCTACAAAGCTTTCCTTTGTGCATACGAATAATTTCCACACTGAATCTTGGATCCAAGGAAGAAACCACAACAACAGCATATCCAGGTCTAGAGCGATGGTGTGAAGCCCATGTAGTTTAGGCATCATCTGACATGGGACTTAATACCACTTATTTGATATGCGGTCAGATGATTTACATATATTTCATTCCTCACTTAGCCATATCTATATTTTAAGAACATTTTCACTTTCTACTTATGTCTTCTCTTACTTGCAAATTCTGATGCATTATTTCCATGTATGTAATGTAATTGAGAAAAATGTTTACTTTTTTTCTCATCTGCTATACATTTGTATTTAGATAATTATGCTGTGTGTATCTTGTATATTGTCAAATGTTCTGTCATGGGTTTTGTCAAATTGTTTAATTGTTTGCTTGCTGATTTCATTTTCAGCTCACCTTCACTTGGGACCAGTCACTTTGACACTATATATACTGTATATATATATATATATAGAGAGAGAGAGAGAGAGAGAGAGAGAGAGAGAGGGCAAGAGAAATGTAGAAGTAGCACCGCATCTGCCAAAAAATTCAAATCTGACAACCTTCAACCAAATCCTCATGGTAATCAAAGGGAAAAATGACAGCACTCCAATGATCCAGTGGAAAAAGGTTTATTTTCCCATATCAGCAATACAGTATATCCAATGTTTCAGTTCCACATGGAACCTTTTTCAAGCAGTGTTCAGATTAAATAATGTAGCAATCATATAACATCTTCATCGACAATTAAAGAGGTTGCCCACTACAATATAAACCTTGGAAATAAGGCTTTCTTCAAATACCGTACCTTGTATTTCCAAATGTGCCTATGCTGTCCGCTTATCCCCATCACGTGACGCCCGACTGCAACTGCCTCTGATGTACGGTAATGTCACGTCAACTTCAGGAAATGGAAGCTGACCCAACATCACCAAAGTGGGACCCGGTCTCCCAAAGAAACTGGGCTGTGGACAGAGTTTCACTGCCATGTCACAGCCCAGCATGACGTGGGCATACTGCGCTCTGTTAATCAAAGCAATGCCGGAGAGAGCATGTGTGATGCTAAGCTGTGACATACAGTGTCGCCCCACCCACAGCCCACTCACTAAGTGAGACGGGGTCCCACCTCAGTGATGCCAGGTCAGCTTTCATTTCTGGAAGTTGATGTGACATCACCGGACATCAGAGGCAGCTGCAGCCGGAGTTCACTTGATGATGAGCGGACAATGATAGCGTCACTCTCAGGTACATTTGGAAATGCAAGGTATTTGATGAAAGCCTTATTTCCAAGGTGTATATTCCGCTCATCTCTGTTAAAAAGGTTGCCCACTACAATGTGTAGTGGGCAACCTTTTTTACAGAGATGAGCGGAATTTGCTCGGGTCCCTGCTTATTAGGCAAGCTATAGCACCTACTGAATAACTGCAGAGGGATCCCAGATACATGGATCACGCTGGCTGATCAGCTGCATGGCCCGCAGCTGCATGTGTCGCGGCTGTGTGACAGTCACAACACATGCATGGAGAGCCCAACACACAGGCTCTTCATGTATGTATAGTGACTGTCACACAGCCGCGACACATGCAGCTGTGGTGCCGATCAGCAGCCATGTATCCGGGTTCCCTCTGCAGCTTATTCGGTAAGCGCTATAGCTTGACGAATAAGCAGGGACCCGAGTAAATCCACTCATCTCTACTCTTTAATAAACAAAGTCTTTTATATAAAGAGTTTTAGTAATAGGAAATCTATTGTTATTTTATATCAGTCTTACAAGTATAATACATAGAAGAGTGATAACATTGTGTATTAATATATTTAAATAACATCATATTGTGCTTAATTGTGTACAAGTGTTTCAGATAAAATATTTTATTTCAAACACTCACAGATACTGACACATATGCTATATACTGTAGTCTGAGTGTGGCATCCATAGGATGCTACTGGGTTTGACAATTATAGAGAAAAGAGTCTAAGACAATCAAAAAAGCCACACTCAGGTAACGTCCCACCCTACGTACTCTCAAGTGTCTAATCAAACCAAGGTGCCATATTTATTATGAGCAAAAGTATGTGTGAATTGCGCATGTTCACTCAAGCATACTGTCCGTACGAGTTACTAAAATATGAGTCAGACGATTAGGCGTTGGATTTCTGTCGCTGCGCAGCGAGAATCCCGAGCCTTACTTCCGGCAGTCTCCCATTCCTCGCCAGCCACAGAGGAGCTTGCTCAGCAAACTCATCGGTCCCGGCGCTCTGCCCAGACCAGCTCCATGGGTTTGCTTGCTGCTGCCACCTCTGGCACAGCTATGGCAATGCATGCTGCTCAGCAGCGAGATTCTCCAGGGACTAAGTCCTCATGTCGGGCCACTGAGCATGCCCGCGGTGTGATCTCCCATTGGAGATCGAAGGTCACGTGCTCAGGTCCTGCTCGTGTTCGGATTGGCCCATCCGAGAAGCCAGGAAGGTCCCGGACGCTCGCGGCTATAAAAGGTTCGCATGGCCGCTCGGCCATGCGCTAGGATAGCCAGTATTTTCTGACTATAAGGAGTGAGTGATGGATGCACATATGAATGTCTCTGGTGACTGACTCATTAAGAGACCCCTACCCTTGGTACGCATGTGTTGTGCAGCCTAGCCTGCTAGCGCCCAGGCTTAGGCGTAGGTAGGACAGAGTTGAGTCAGATATTAGTCACTACCAGTGACTCAGCACGCCTCAGAGCAAGTGCTCCGCACTCCTTAGCCAGCGTCTATAGCGGCGTTCGTGGCAGCGACGCCGCACGCTCAGTGGCCTAGAAGGACTCTAACCCCGTGCCTTGGGGTGGAGTTCTGTGGCTGTTTGCTGTGTGCTCTGTGGCCGGGCTCTGTGAGCTAAACAGGCTCCGGCATTCTCTTTCAAGCGGCTGTACGGTTCTGTGAAGTAACAGAATCCGCTCCTGTTCACACTGGGTGACGTAACCCATGTGTGACTGTTTTCACGCTGCTCTTCCCTTCCGCCATTACCTTGCAGCAGTGTACCACCTCTGCACGGTGGACCCCAGGCTGCGAACGCACTCTCTACTATTTTATAATCTGGTGCGTTCCGCCAGCCCTAACACAGACTTCTTTAGAAATGGAAAAGAGCCCACAATCATATATTTTTAAAAAGTAACAAAAATATATGTGAGGTGATTAAAAATTGACAATTATAAATATAAAGCTGGTTAAGACATATAAAGAAACCACTGGAGCTGTAGGCGGAGGAGGACATGACTTGGGGATGGGTGGACCTTTACTCCTGCAGCTTTTTTGTGTAGTGGTATAGATTTTAAGCAAGAGTGATGTTGCTTTCAGAGTAAGAAGCCCAGTATGTCTGTGCCTGGTGGGTTACTGTGAGGAGGGTGGGGCTTATATAGAACAGGAAATCTGTCTCTCTCCCTCTTTCTTACACAGGAGGAAGCATTTCCTGCCCTCCCGCCCTGTTTATAATCATTGTCAGAAAATGTTTTAATTATTGCTTGTATGATGAATGCTTTATTGTATTTTTGAAATTACCATTGTATATTTTGTTCCAGGTTCAATTTTATCATGGCTATAAAGAGTTAATAGCATTAACCTTCTAAGCCCAAGGGAAGGGCCATCCTTCAGCCATGGTTCCCTATAGGTTTCCTCCACAGGGGGTTTTTCCTCTCCTGAGCACTGTAGGATGACTCTTTGTGAGTCGGAGGTTTGCCAAGTTAGTCCCCTTAATGCTTCTAGTTTATAAGTTTACTAAAGTGATTTATTAAAAAAAAAAAAAAAAAAAAAAAAGGGTCAAATGTGAATTTATAACCCGTCACAGCTTTGTGGTTTAGGAGTCAGGTGGAAGTTGCAGACAGGTTAAGGTGGACTCATTTTAACTAATAGAGGATGTATAACCTCATGGTGGTGAACAGGCTCGGCTTTGGTGGCCAGCCTCAAGGATGTTGTAATGGTAACGTCAATCAGGGGCGGGCACAGTGGTTAAGCACAGGAGTGAGGATAATAGCGTCATTGGTGCCCTGAAAGTTTACTGGCTCTGCTTGAATGCAAAGCCAGTGCGTGCCGCCCCTTTATGGCTATCTGTCCTGGTTCTGTATGTCAGACAGCTGGGGATATCACAGTACTTGTGAATCCCAATGTACTAGCACTTCACCTGACTCCTACTGTGATTGTTTTAATCCTGTGATTTAAATAAAACTGTGGCCATTTTGTCAACCAAAATAATGTGTTGTGTATTTATTCTAGTGCCTAGGTTTACTGTAGTTATGGTGGTTTTAAGATGGAGTGGGGGTCCGTCCCATATCCATAAGTCATGTGAATATGCAAAATAAATAAGGTGAGTCATGTATCAAAATAAAAAAAAAAAAGCTATCTCTATTACAATGAACATAAAAACAGCAAGCCACAGTCCCATAGACTTGTAGGTGCCTATGGCATAATAATCACAGTGAATTTAATACGAAGAAAAGGGAATCTGTCAGCAGTTTTTTGCTAGGAAATCTGAGGGCTCTGTAAGGGGGACAACCAGAACACGGCTACCTGCGTGCTGTGTCCGGAATTGTTAGGACTGCACACCCTGTTCCCTGGGGGAAGCAATAGCACCCCAGACCAAGCTCCTGACAGTGGGGGGCTGGGAGATAAAGAGTAAAAGGGCACCCAGCAGGACAGTTTGGCGTGAACAGAGGGCAGCGTGCAGTCAGGTGAGCTGCTTGCCACGTCCTCCCCACACAGATTACCGGTGCCGTGACAGGCCACACTGAGAGAGTTCCCCATCATCTGCAGAGGGACCGCTGTGCTGAGGGGAGCCGTGCATCCATCAGCAGCGTGCAGGCCAGTGTTCGCTGGCTCTCGCCGCCAGCAGTGGAGACAAGAGAGAGAGGAAAGTGCATTGTGTGCCCAGTGACTACAAAGAGAGGTGCAGTGTAAGTACAGTGCATATTCCACATAAGTGTGACCGGATACGGTACAGACGCTTGTGCCCTGACTTTGCCAGTGTTTATTTGCCGAGCCACATTGGGCTCATACAGTACTGTGGGCTCGTACAGTACAGTAGAGTACACTCTTATTAACCACTGCAGCATATGGACTAGGTTCAGCGGAAGGTATCAGAGACTGACAGCTGCGGCCAGAAGACCATTGATGCCCACAGGACCCCATTGGAAAAGACCCACCAACCATTGTCAGCGCTATTGACTTCCCAGCAGGAGTCACCGTCTGAGGAACTTCTGACACAAGCCTTTCATCAGAACCGCCTTTATCTGATCTTTTATTCTTCAACTCTGCATATCCTTTTGCAATTAGACTGTTTATTCACCGGTTTAACCCATTCCCTCCCTTCGTGGTGTATTCCCTGTTCATTAAAAATTGTTAACTCTTGTTCTGCCTCCTGTCCGTCACTGCATCCCACAACCTGCTCACAACACCATGATGTAGGGGTTAACCCCTTCACGACATGTACAGTGCAAATTGTAAGAGGCAGTATGGAGTGGGCTCACACAGCATGCCCACCCATATCCAGCAGGTGATGACTGTGTAGGACCCACTGCTAACAATTGCAGTTGGGGCGGTGCTCTGCCCACATTTGTTAACCTGTTAAATGCTGCTATCAATCTCTGACAGCGGCAATTAACATTCATCGACATACGTGCATGTAATTCTTGGGGCTCACCTGTGACGTGTTCGCGGCTTGCCGATGGGTTAACATGACAGCCAGGGGTCAGATGATGACATTACTAAGCTCATTTAAAACCCTGCCATAACTAAGCTTCTTTGAAACCCTTCCTGTGGTCAGGCTTCCAAGGAGACTGTGATTTTCATTATATGAAGCAATGCTGTGCATCGCACAAGTGATCAGACAATTGTATCTTCAAGTCCCCTAAGGAGTCTAACAATAACAGTTAAAAGTAAAAAAAATGTTTTAAAAATATGAAAAAAGTAAAAAAATAACCTAAAAGATTAAATCATCCACCTTTCCCCCCCCATTGAAAATAGAGATATTAGAAAATTTTAAAAACTACACATACTGTATGTGCTATTGCCAATTTCATAAAAGTCTGATCTAGCAAAATATAGAAACAATGAACCCAATAGGTAAACACTGTAAACGAAATAAATTCAAGAATCAAAATTACGTTTTTTGGTTGCTGCAGTTCCAGTAAAAAAGCTGCAACAAGCGATAAAAAACTCACATCTATTCCAAATTGATACTAATAAAAACATTGTCTTGCCCTGCAATAAAAAAGCTATTACAACAGCTCCATTGACTGAAAAATAAAAATGTTACAGGTTCAGGGAAATGGCGCCACAACCCGAAAAACATTTTTTGCTTTGCAAACTTCAGATTTTTTTCATCACTAAAATAATAAAAAAAACTGGACATTTTGGGTATCGCCTTTGTCATATTGATTACGAGAATCATATTGCATGGTCATTTTTACCACAAAATGTAAACCGTCAAACAATTTCTCCCCAAAAAATTGCATTTCTTTCACAATTTTTTTCCCTATTTTCTAGCACACTATGTGGTAAAATGAATGGTGTCATTCAAAAGTACAACTTGTCGCGTAAATAAACAAGCCCTCATATGTCTATGTGGACAGAAAAATAAAAGATATGGCTCTGGGAAGAATGGGAGGAAAAAATGGAAATGCAAAAATGGAAATTGGCCCTGTTATGTCATCAGTGTAAAAGTAGTGGACAACTCAGAGGCGGACACTGACAGCTTGGGGCCCCTGTGCAAAAAATGTGTCTGGGCCCCCCTCCTTTTATGGCGTCAAAGCTACATGTGTGTATATATAGATATATATATATATATTGATATTGATATTATATAGCCACACACACATACATGTATATATATTACATAGTCTCCTTTATTATGTATGTTGCTGTCCCTTACACAGTGCCCTCTCTTATGTACAGTACCGTCCATTACATATTGAATTATATAGAGCCCTGTTTTTTATTACATACCGTCCTGTCTTGTTAGCTGTATAATGCAATGATGGCTGATGGAGCATGAGAAAGCTTCCTTTCTAATGGAGGAGCTGATGGATTGGTAGTTGGTCACCGGCTGCTCAATCAGCAGTCATTTTATATCTAACAAGAGAGGAGACTATGTAATGAAAGAGGGCACTGTAAATAACAAAATTAACAAGAATACACTCTGTAAGAGACAGCACTATACATAACAGCAGAGGAAGCTATATAATAAGGGACGGCACCATATATAACTAAAGAGGATGGTACGTAATAAGGGACGTGTTATACATAATAAAAGAGGAAACTTTGTAACTAAGGGTGGTGTTATACAAAATTAGTGAGTCCACTATATCCTAAGGGACTGTGTTAGACATAATAAGCGATAGCATCTTCTTCCACCTCCCCGTTCCTAAGGCCATTATAAGTCCCCCTTCCTAACATCCCAATCCCCCACACCCCTCATTGTCCTCCGCCCCTCACATCCCATTATTGTGCTCTCCCCCACCCCATCATTGCCCTCTTCACCATCTCCATCATTTTCTTCTCCCCCCACCACTATCTTTGCTTTCTCCCCCACCACTCCCATCATTGCCCATTCCACCACCTCCATCATTTCCTCCTCCTTCACTACCCCCATCATTGCCCTTTCCACCATCACCAGTGCATTCTCCCCCACCACCCCATTATCATTTCATTTTACCCCACCACCCCATCATTGCCATCTCCATCACCCCCATCATTGCCTTCTCTCCATCACCCCCATCATTGCCTTCTCTCCATCACCCCCATCATTGCCTTCTCCCCATCACTCCCATCATTGCCTTCTCCATCACCCCATCACTGCCTTCTCCCCATATCTCCCATCATTGTCTTCTCCCCATCACTCCCATCATTGCCTTCTCTCCATCACTCCCATCATTGCCTTCTCTCCATCACCCCATCACTGCCTTCTCCCCATCAATCCCATCATTGCCTACTCCCATCATTGCCTGCTCCATCACCCCATCAGTCCTATCATTGCCTTCTCCCCATCACTTCCATCATTGCCTGCTCCATCACCCCCATCATTGCCTGCTCCATCACCCCATTAGTCCCATCATTGCCTTCTCCCCATCATTGCCTGCTCCATCACCCCATCATTCCCATCATTGCCTTCTCCCCATCACTCCCTTCTCTCCATCACTCCCATCATTGCCTTCTCCCCATCACTCCCTTCTCTCCATCACTCCCATCATTGCCTTCTCCCCATCACTCTCATGATCCCATCAATGCCTTCTTTCGATCACCCCTCATGGCCTTCTCCCATTAGCCCTCATGGCCTTCTCCCATCACCCCGGGCATCATGGCCTTCTCTCCTCATCACAGTCTTCTCCTCATGTCCGCATCTCCTCCAGGGCCAGGCTCCACCTACACACACACACAGGCACACACACACATACATACACACATACATACACACAGACATACATACATACACACACAGACATACACACAGACATACACACACAGACATACACATATACATACACACACAGACATACACACACACACACACAGACACACACATACATACATACACACACACACAGACATACACACATACATACACAAAACTTGGCCAAAACTTTCAATGGAATTAAGGTCTAGAGAGTTTCCTGGACATAGCCCCAAAGTTTCAATGTTTTGTTCACAGAGCCACTTCATTATCACTTTTGCCTTGATGATTGTGACAAGTTCGTGTGATGATTTGCTTTGATGGTGCTCCATCAAGCATTGTTCTTCACCAAATTCTCCTGCATCATTGGGAGACGTTGCGCTTGGAGGATGTTTAGATACCATTCTTTATTCATGCTCACCTTTTCTTCTCTGGACAAACATTTTTTCATATGTCCCAAACATGCAAAATAACTTTGAAGGAATTACAGGGCTCTGACTGCAATATTGATGTTATCTATGATAAAAGCCCCCTTCTGACTGTTTTAGACATCTGAAATAAAACTTTGTGAAAAAAACAAAATTTGCTTTTGCCTCAAAACTTTTTGTCATTACTGTACAGCAATATTTATCTTGATGTTCTCATTCGATGAGATCATCCATATGTAATTATCACAGATGCTGTAGTGCATAGCCTCATTGTACACTTACATGGAATACAAAGTGATTACAGTTCAAAACAATCTCAAGAAGTGCCAAAATAAAATCATGTGCATGCATACGGAACCAATTGGAAAATTGAAGTGCCCAATTTACTGTTGCTCATCCCTTGAGATGATCAATGGAAGTAGAGACTATGTCAAAAGACACCAATAAAATATCACAACAACCATATAACCTAATATTTTCAAGTTTCAAAATAAAATCAGAAGAGGAATTATTTCAAGCAGGGTTTTTTTTCTAAAAATATGGCTATATAAGTCAAAATGGAGCCAACCCTGGATGACCGAGGGATTCTCAGATGATGTACACACTTTAGAAATTGCATAAAACACCGGAGTTAAAGGATGCTCCACTTTGAGAAATCCTAATCAAAGAGTAAATCAAGTCTAGCTTCATCAACAGATTTCTTAAGGGGGTTTTACACATAGCGATATCGCTAGCAATATCGCTAAAGCATCACCGATTTTGTGACGCAGCAGCGATATCGCTATGTGTGATACTTACCTCCCACCGGCTCCCCCACTGTCTGTCGCTGATCGCGCGAGATCGGCCGGCTCCATTTCTCGTCGGGCGCTTCCTGCTGGCGCCGACGAGCGACGGGGGGACACGAGCGGGAGGACATCAGCATCGCTGTGTGTGAAAGGTAAGTAACGACTGCTGCTGCGTTGCTACATCGCTGTGAGATCTGCCTGTTTGGCAGCTCACTAGCGACCATTTAGCGATGCACCAGCGATCCTGACCAGGTTGGATCGCTGGTACATCGCTAAATGTAATGGGGCCTTTAATGCATCTGGCTATATCAAATTTAGCATCATAGATAAGTTGTTTATATTCCAATTGATCACAAAGTTGTTGCTAAATCTCCTTGATATATAAGTATTTCATATAATGTCTGCTCCTCCTTAAACAGCTGGTATTGCAGGTCAACTATTATCATGGTCAAGATCCTTGAAGAACCATACCTCCTGCTAGTCAAATTAGAGAAAGATAATACCGTAATTGATCAGCAAAAAAACTTTATTTTAGACAGACAATGTATCTAAAACATTAATAAAAGTATCAATTACTGGAATATTAACAGGAGGCACATAATTGCTTCTATTGGAAAAGGAAAATTATTTAAATGAGAGTTCAAAGTCCAAAGATTTATTAGATTTTGTCCCTTAATGTATGACCAGAGAACCATACCCTTAATTTTATAGCTCTGCAAAACAATGTAAATTCTCCTTTAATTAAAATTAATTTTTATTAGAGGATGGGAAAACAGATAGTTCCTTATCCAAAACAGATAATTGAGATGAAGTTAGCTACTTATTCAATATACTTACCTCTAAAGATAAACAAAAAAACTGAACTGGAGTAGACTTGAATGACATGCATGATGTAGAAGCATGTTCACACTGGCCATAAAAGCAAAACCAAAGGAAAAAACTATGTGTATGTATATACTCTAATGAAAATAAATAAATAAAAAAGCAAGTGCATTAAATCATTAACATAGGGTACTTGGTAAACACTGTTTTGATCAAAAAAGTATAAAGCTGTCCCACCTCGGCAAGGCGTACCCATTTGAGACAGTAACTACACTAACGGTAAAACCTACCTAGTGTGTCAAGATTGGGAGAAGAAGGTTGCATTGACAATCCAACACAATGGGCAGCACTTTGAACACATTTTATAAGTGGTCATAAACTTGTAAATAACTCATGAAAGAAAAAAGTTACATTAAAACCAAGCACACCATTGTTTTTTTGTGAAATTCTCAATAAGTTTGATGTGTCACATGACCCTCTTCCCATGGGAAAAAATAAAGTTGTATCTATAATGGCCAACTTCAAAATGGCCACCATGGTCACCACCCATCTTGAAAAGTTTCCCCCCTCCCATATACTAAAGTGCCACAAACAGGAAGTTGATATCACCAACCATTCCCATTTTATTTAGGTAACTCCATATAAATGGCCCACCCTGTATTAGCTTCAGCAGAGCTTGTTGCTGCTTCACTGAGGCCATGCTACAAAGATTACAGCTTCCAGCTGATGTGGACGACAAGCTCTGAGATACCACATCGGAGATGGAGGATGAGGAGGAGCAGGAACTGCTATAGGAGGTGAAGGAAACCCTGATAGTAAGGCTAACAATCCTTGGCATCGGGAGCACATGCACCATAGAAGGGTGGAACTTGGCTCCAGCCTCCACAATGTTCATCCACTGTGCCATCACGGAAATGTAGCATCCCTGGCCACAAATGCTTGTCCATGTGTGTTGTTAAGTGAACAATGCAAATAAGTGCTTTGCTAATGGCACGGGTGATGTTTCTGGACACGTGCTTGTATAAGGTGAGGACACCCTATCGAGAGAAAAAGTTGTTTGAATTCCTCCTTATCTACCAGCCTACATGGCAACATTTTCACAGCAAACATCCTGGAAATGTGCCCGTTTAGCATTTGGTCATGTGGGTGGGTGGCTGAGAACTTTCTTTTTCATTCCAAGGCCTGGGGTTGGAACAGCTGAATGCTTGGCTGGGACAAGGATTTAGAAGTCATTGATGATGGTATATCAGAATGTACAAGGATAGGTTCAGGGCAGGAGGCATCTGCAGAAGTGTTTTGAACTGGGGATTGGGAAGAACCTAGCACAGAAAAAGAGGCAGTGGTGTCACCTGATGGCACTAATCATGTACCCAGGCATTCTATCCACCGAGTTGGGTGCTTAGATGACATATGCCGGATCATGCTGGTGGTGGATAGGTTCTTAGTGGTCAGGCCCCTGCTGATCTATGCATGGCAAAGGTTGCAAATGGCCATTTTGCTTGTCTCATAACTCTCCCAGACTTGAGAACACATAACTCTTTCACAGAGAAATTCTAGAGTGTCGGTGCTCTATGGAACAGTTGCCCGCCTTGTCCCTCTGGTCACTCCACTGCCTCTTCCTGTCTATTTCGGTGCTGCTGATGTCTCCCCTCATAGCACTGCTGGCCTTGCTTGCCAGCTTCCCAGGATGGGTCAGTTACGTAATCATCCACCACCTCGTCTTCCACCACCGCACCCTGGTCCTCCTGACTTTGTAACTTAACAACAACAACATGACTTTGCAGCAACTGTGTCTCATCATCATCTTCCTCCTTAACCCAAATTTTTAATTTCCCACCATTATTTTCTTGTGGGCGTGGCTGCGCTAATGTTTATGCATCACTGAACAGCATGTCCTCCTGTCCCTCTTGGAGTATGCAGGTTGAGAGGCCACATTCAAGAAATTATTACTCTCCTGGGATTAAAAGCTGCTGGAAGCATTATCTGCTATCCAACTGACCACTTTTGCACTGCTCTGACTTCAGTAGTGGTGTAACTGCAAAGTGGGACAGGAACCTATGTGTGGTGGATGGGTGTGTTTCTTGTGGTACAACAACAGGCGTAGTTGCACCTTCCCCATGTCTTCAGCATCTCCGTGCATCATCATCAGCACTTCCCGTTCCCCATCCCTTATCACACACCTTACACATTTATAACACACTTACAAGTTTACTTTTAAAAAAATAAAAAATTGGTCACCTGCAGCAATCAAAGCAGTTTTGGGGAGTTTACTCCACCGTAATCTAACAGAAAGAATTGAAAAGTGTATGGATAACAAATTCAATCCAGAAAAATGTTTCAAAGCTTTTTCTCAATTTTAGAGATCACAGAAATGTTCACAGACCATGTAACACTGAGAAATGGAAGATTATAAAAATTTTAAAAGCTTTTTTCAGGTTTAGAGATCACAGAAATGTTCCCAGGGACCACATAACACTGTATGTCTGAGAAATAAATCCTACAAAATGTTTAAAAGTTTCTTCTCAATTTTAGAGATCATCCAAAAATTTTCACAGACCATGTAACACTGTATGTCTGAGAAATAGAAGACTACAACATTTTTAAAAGCTTTTTCTCAGTTTCAGAGATCACACAAATGTACTTCACACTACACAATAGTAGAACAACAGAGTCCATACTATATTGATAAGTATAAATTTATTAATACAACACAGAGACACATAAATGAGAAACAGGACAAGTATACTGGTATTGTGGGAGGTCAATCAAATTAATTAAGCCTGAAACCATTAAAAAGGAACAGACTGGCGGTGTTGGTAAGCAAGTCCGATTGCACGACCATGAGAGGGTTAAGTGATGTTACATATTTGTCACACATGTAAGTAATAGACAATGATCGCATTCAAAAAAGATCCCTATCGATTTTGCAAATGTGCAGAAAAATTGTATGAGTGTGGAGTACTATTGCACAATGCCTAAAGTAATAGATTATTGATACAACAGCAAGGAATGCAGTTGCAGCTGAATTAAATATAGTAAAATTGGGTCATAAGATCAACCAATATAATTACACTGTTACACTTGCCGCGGCTGCAAACATTGCCACCGGATCAAAACCATGCAGCAAACAGGCTGCAAAGTGCCAAAGTGACGGGACCAGAAAAAATTACATGCAGAAGCATAGTAGATCAAGGCAAAATGAACTGGTGTAAGAGAACATACCCATCATGTCGTGCACGGGATACCAGTCTGGAAACCCCAAAGTACGTTTCACGGTATGAATACCGCTTCATCAGGGGGCGTGGCTAAAAATGTACATTGTCCCCTTTAAGTATCCGGTTCAATTTGATCACGTGGGCCAAATAGGCCAATGTCCAGCACAGGATTGCACATGCGCGCTGTGAATGGATGAAGCCGCTGCACTGAAGTGAGTCCAGGGTGTACCGACGTCATCCAGGAGCGGCCGGCGCCTAGCCGTCTCCCAGGCAATGCAAGAAACACTGAGGAGTCTCCTCCTGAGTGCGCCGACGTCACACCGGGACGGCCTGCGCCTAACTGCTACCCAGGCAACGGAGGACGTAGCTCAAGGAAAATGAAAAAAGTGAGAGCGCGCAACGGCCATACACAGCAGGGGGAAGAACAAAAGTCTGCTAAAGGGAAGGAGATGATTGGTCAAACAAATATATATACCCTTCTAAGCAGTTACCTATACAAAATCGTCTAGATAAATATTAAGGTTAAGTACTAGTGCATAGAAAGATAATTACATCAGAAGTAATATAATGTCATCAGTCTCTTAATTTTCCACCAGAGTGCTGGTAGCTTGATGGATGAGTGAAAAGTAATATAACATCATTGGTCCTTCTGTTGTTAATTTCTTACTTTTCCGCAAAGTTGCTGATGACTTTAGTAAGTAACTTCCTCAGCCATGAAATACTCCAGGGCATGACTGTGATGGCAATATGTACAAAACCTAAAACCGGATATACAAAAAAGAACATACGAATGAGTAAAAGACAAATAAGTGAAAAACTAAAAACCTTTTTTATAACAAGGGGGAATGAAAATTACAGTAAAAAGAAAATGGCAAAGAAAAAAGAAAAAAGGGGAAGAAAAAGGAATAAAAGAGTGGCGAGACCCATGAAGAGATATTTGCAGGTACCCAATTATATTATAGAAAAGACGCAAAACTTAATGACTCATTTAGCCCATATGGCGCCACGGTCCCAAGGACCATTATGCAACTTGTGGGTGCCCTAAAATATATGTTGGGTTAACTAGTCGACAATTTTAAACACGGACCAGAGAACACGTTCGCAACATTCTGGCCACCAGAACAGCCTTAGACGTAACACAACTTAAGACTATACCCCGACATTACAAATCGGTACATAACTGTGATCCAAAAACATTTCTGGTAAGAGGAATTCAGCATGTTAAAAGTGGAATTAGGGGAGCTGATATTAAACACCTACTTGCCAGAAGGAATGCAAATGGATAATGGTCCTTGGGACAATGACGCCATACGGGCTAAATGAGTCATTAAGTTTTGCGTCTTTTCTATAATATAATTGGGTACCTGCAAATATCTCTACATGGGGCTCGCCACTCTTTTATTCCTTTTTCTTCCCCTTTTTTCTTTTTTCTTTGCCATTTTCTTTTTACTGTCATTTTCATTCCCCTTTGTTATAAAAAAGGTTTTTAGTTTTTCACTTATTTGTCTTTTACTCATTCGTATGTTCTTTTTTGTATATCCGGTTTTAGGTTTTGTACATATTGCCATCACAGTCATGCCCTGGAGTATTTCATGGCTGAGGAAGTTACTTACTAAAGTCATCAGCAACTTTGCGGAAAATTAAGAAGTCAACAACAGAAGGACCAATGATATTATATTACTTTTCACTCATCCATCAAGCTACCAGCACTCTGGTGGAAAATTAAGAGACTGATGACATTATATTACTTTTGATGGAATTATCTTTCTATGCACTAGTTCTTAACCTTAATATTTATCTAGTCGATTTTGTGTAGATAACTGCTTAGAAGGGTATACATATTTGTCCGACCAATCATCTTCCTTCCCTTTAGCAGACTTTTGTTCTTCCCCCTGCTGTGTATGGCCGTTGCGCGCTCTCACTTTTTTCATTTTCCTTGAGCTGCGTCCTCCGTTGCCTGGGTAGCGGCTAGGCGCCGGCCGTCCCGGTGTGTCGTCGGCGCACTCAGGAGGAGACTCCTCAGTGTTTCTTGCGTTGCCTGGGAGACGGCTAGGCGCCGGCCGCTCCCAGATGACGTCAGTACACCCTGGACTCACTTCAGTGCAGCGGCTTCATCCATTCACAGCGTGCATGTGCAATCCTGTGGTGGACATTGGCCTATTTGGCCCACGTGATCAAATTGAACCGGATACTTAAAGGGGACTATGTACATTTTTAGCCACGCCCCCTGAGGAAGCGGTATTCATACCGTGAAACGTACGTTGGGGTTTCCAGACTGGCGTCCCGTGCACGACATGATGGGTATGTTCTCTTACACCAGTTCATTTTGCCTTGATCTACTATGTTTCTGCATGTAATTTTTTCTGGTCCCGTCACTTTGGCACTTTGCAGCCTGTTTGCTGCATGGTTTTGATCCGGTGGCAATGTTTGCAGCCGCGGCAAGTGTAACAATGTAATTATATTGGTTGATCTTATGACCCAATTTTACTATATTTAATTCAGCTGTGACTGCATTCCTTGCCGTTGTATCAATAATCTATTACTTTAGGCATTGTGCAATAGTACTCCACACTTCTTATACAATTTTTCTGCACATTTGCAAAATCGATAGGGATCTTTTTTGAATGCGATCATTGTCTGTTACTTACATGTGTGACAAATATGTAACACCACTTAACCCTCTCATGGTCATCCAATCGGACTTGCTTACCAACACCGCCAGTCTGTTGCTTTTTAATGGTTTCAGGCTTAATTAATTTGATTGACCTCCCACTATACCAGTATACTTGTCCTGTTTCTCATTTATGTGTCTCTGTGTTGTATTAATAAATTTATACTTATCAATATAGTATGGACTCTGTTGTTCTCCTGTGCTTTCTCATCTGATTGAGAGTCGTCTCTATTGACTGAATGAGGCTGCATCTGAATTGTTACAGTTACGTACTGAGAATGTATTTTTGGAGTTTTTTCTGCACATTCATTTTTTCTGTGTTATTCACAGCAACACGCTCCAAGCCTCACATGGGCTACAAGGCACGAGAACAGGCTTGGCTGACCCAAATTGACGAGGTCTTTAATAACCTGTAACTTCTGTGGCTGGGAGTGGTAGAGACCTTAGGGAGGCAGGCAGGAGACTCAGGTGTCTGTTAAATAGACGTGCAAAGATATGGTGGAATTGTGCATTCCTTCAGAAATACATCGAGAAGGGCCTTATTTCACGTGGACTCAGAGTCCAAGTCTTCCCTTCCTTTCCCATTTAGGATTTAACAATAAAACAAGAATGGGAAGACCTGCCAAGTGGGTGTTCTCGGGGAATCATGGAACTCCTCGTCCAACTGAACGGGACTGCAATCTCCGGGACTACAATCTCCAATCTTGACACCGAGATTGAAGAATTGCAGAATTCCATCAAAAAAGACATGACTGGGGATGAATTAATTTTGTTTAACCATGATATTGACACGGATTTCTCAAAATGGGAAAAAGAGATCTGTGAGGTTAAAACAAAAAATTTCAAAGAGATACAAGTGTCTAATACAGGATATAGATGGAACCGAAGATCAAAAGTACCCAAAAATCCCAATCGATGAAGGTCAGCTTCCATTACTTCTTATGCCTCAAGTGATGGATCTATAAGATCAAACTCCAAGTTTATGGAGACAATATCTGGTGTCAATCGTGATTCACAGACTAACAGATCCAAATTACCTCCATCTAAGAAAGCTGATAAACCTAAGAGTCAAACACTCCAGGTATCAATTTATCTACTCGTGTGCTGACTCCTCCTCAGATTGAGGTTTTGTCTATGGGACTAACTTTTTCTCCTACTTGCTCGTTTGATTTATTTACAGCTGTAAAGGATTTATATTTATTTTCTCGTAAACTGATTCTCAAAAAACTACACCACAGCAATAAATTAAGCAATCTCAGCAACACCCAGCTGGAGGAGGAGGCTCTTGAGGCACTAGAGGAGCTTTTGAGGGAACAAGGTTCCAGCATCACAGGTATGTTCCCTCCATCAATACGCCCTAAATCTACTAGGTTCCCCTCTTTATCTGTATGTCCGGCAGTAGAGATTTTTACCAAATTGGCTATCGAGGACTTCCGAAAAATATCTACCAGACGAAACTATGATAACCTAACGTTACAACAGCGGACAGCAATTAATGAACTAAAATCGTTCTCAGACATAGTGAGTAAGCCTGCGGATAAAGGGGGGAACATAGTATTATGGCCGCAGGAAAAGTCTGAGAAGGAGGCCAACAGACAACTGAAAGATAGGGTCACTTATCGGAAACTTGATCATAGTCCTCTGAAGGCCTTTTCTGATAACTTTGAAGAAATCCTCTTTAGGGCCTTTGAAAAAGGTATTATTCCGAAGCAGATCCTTGAGGGTCTCCTCATTAACCCCTTCACCCCCAAGGGTGGTTTGCACGTTCATGACCGGGCTAATTTTTACAATTCTGACCACTGTACCTTTATGAGGTCATAACTCTGGAACGCTTCCATGGATCCCGGTGATTCTGACATTGTTTTCTCGTGACATATTGTACTTCATGTTAGTGGTAAAATTTCATTCAAATAACTTGCGTTTATTTGTGAGAAAAATGGAAATTTGGCGAAAATTTTGAAAATTTCGCAATTTTCCAACTTTGAATTTTTATGCCCTTAAATCACAGAGATACAGCACACAAAAAACTTGATAACTAACATTTCCCACATGTTTACTTTACATCAGCACAATTTTGGAACCAAAATTTTTTTTTGTTAGGAAGTTATAAGGGTTAAAAGTTGACCAGCGATTTCTCATTTTTACAACACCATTTTATTTTTAGGATCACATCACATTTGAGGTCACTTTGAGGGGTCTATATGATAGAAAATACCCAAAAGTGACACCATTCTAAAAACTGCACCCCTTAAGGTGCTCAAAACCACATTCAAGAAGTTTATTAACCCTTTAGGTGCACCACAGGAATTTTTTTGAATATTTAAAAAAAAATGAACATCTAACTTTTTTTCACAAAAAAAATAATTCAGGTTCAATTTTTTTTATTTTACCAAGGGTAACAGGAGAAATTGGACTGCAAAAGTTATTGTGCAATTTGTCCTGAGTACGCTGATACCTGATATGTGGGGGGGAAAGACTGTTTCGGCGCATGGCAGAGCTCAGAATGGAAGGAGCGCCGTTTGACTTTTTCAATGCAAAATTGGCTGGAATTCAGATCGGACGCCATGTCACGTTTGGAGAGTCCCTGATGTACCTAAACAGTGGAAACCCCCTACAAGTGACCCCATTTTGGAAACTAGACCCCCAAGGAACTTATCTAGATATGTAGTGAGAACTTTGAACCCACAAGGGCTTTACAGAAGTTTATAACGTACAGCGGTACAATTAAAAAATCATATTTTTTCCACAAAAATGATCTTTTCACCCTCAATTCTTATTTTTCCAAGGGTAACAGGACCCTAAATGTTATTGTGCAATTTGTCCTGAGTACGCTGATACCCCACATGTGGGGGTAAACCACTATTTGGGCGCATGGCAGAGATCGGAAGGGAAGCAGCGCCATTTGACGTTTTTGGCTGGAATTGAGATCGGACACCATGTCGCGATTGGAAAACCCCTGATGTACCTAAACAGTGGAACCCCCCCTCAAATGACACCATTTTGTAAACTAGACCCCCCAAGGAACTTATCTAGATGTGTGGTGAGCACTTTGAACCCCCCAGTGCTTCACAGACGTTTATAATGCCCGGGCGTGAAAATAAAAAAATCGTATTTTTTCCACAAACATGATCAATTAGTCGCCAATTTTTTTATTTTCCCAAGGGTAACAGGAGAAATTGAACCCCAAAAGTTGTTGTCCAATTTGTCCTGAGTACGCTGACGCCCCATATGTGGGAGAAAACTACTGTATGGACACACGTCGGGGCTCGGAAGGGAAGCAGTGACATTTTGGAATGCAGACTTTGGTGGAATGTTCTGCGGGTGTCATGTTGCCTTTGGAGAGCCCCTAATGTACCTAAACAGTGGAAACCCCCCACAAATGACCCCAATTTGGAAACGAGACCCCCTAAGGAACTTATCTAGATGTGTGGTGAGCACTTTGAACCCCCAAGGGCTTCACAGAAGTTTATAATGCCCGGGCATGAAAATAAAAAAATCGTATTTTTTCCACAAACATGATCAATTAGTCCCCAATTTTTTCATTTTCCCAAGGGTAACAGGAGAAATTGGACCCCAAAAGTTGTTGTCCAATTTGTCATGAGTACGCTGACACCCCATATGTGGGAGAAAACTACTGTATGGACACACGTCGGGGCTCGGAAGGGAAGCAGTGACATTTTGGAATGCAGACTTTGGTGGAATGGTCTGCGGGTGTCATGTGCGTTTGGAGAGCCCCTGATGTACCTAAACTATTGAAACTCCCCACAAGTGACCCCATTTTTGACATTAGGCCCCCACGGAACTTATCTGTATGGGTGGTGAGCACTTTGAACCCCCAAGTGCTTCACAGAAGTTTATAACGCTCGGGCGTGAAAATAAAAAAATCATTTTTTTTCCACAAAAATCATATTTTTGCCCCCAACTTTTTATTTTCCTAAGGGTAACAGGAGAAATTGGACCCCAAAAATTGTTTTGCAATTTGACCTGAGTAGGTTGATACCTCATATGTGGGGGTAAAACACTGTTTGGGCGCATGGCAGAGCTTGGAAGGGAAGGAGCACCATTTGACTTTTTCAACTCAGAATTGGCTGGAATTGAGATCAGACGCCATGTTGCATTTGGAGAGCCCCTGATGTGCCCAAACAGTGGAAACCCCCAATTCTAACTCCAACCCGAACCCCAACAAACCCCTAACCCTAATCTCAGCCCTAACCCTAACCCTAGCCCTAACCCTAGCCCTAACCCTAACCCTAACCCTAGCCCTAACCCTAACCCTAGCCCTAACCCTAACCCTAATGGAAAAATGGAAATAAATGCATTTTTTTTATTTTATTATTTTTCCCTAACTAAGGGGGTGATAACGGGGGGTTTGATTTACTATTTATGGCGGTTTTTATGTTTGGCGGCTGTCACACGCTAAAAGACGCTTTTTATTGTAAAAATAGTTTTTGCATCACCACATATTGAGAGCTCTAATTTTTCCGTATTTTGACCCACCAAGTCATGTGAGGTCTTATTTTTTGCGGGACGAGTTGACATTTTTATTGGTACCATTTTCGGGCACGTGACATTTTTTGATCGCTTTGTATTCCAATTTTTGGGACGCAGAATGAACAAAAACCAGCGTTTCATGAATTTCTTTTGCGGGGGTGCGTTTACACCGTTCCGCGTGCGATAAAATAGATAAAGCGGTTTTATTTTTCGGGTCAGTACGCTTACAGAGATACCTTATTTAGGTCGTTTTTTTATGTTTTGTCGGTTTTATGCAATGAAAACTATTTTATATAAAAAATAATTATTTTTGCATCGCTTTATTCTGCGAGCTATAACTTTTTTATTTTTTTGCGGATGATGCTGTGTGGTGGCTCGTTTTTGGCGGGACAAGATGTCGTTTTCAGCGGTACCATGGATATTTATATGCGTCTTTTTGATCGCGCGTTATTACACTTTTTGTTTGGCGGTATGATAATAAATCATTATTTTTTGCTTCGTTTTTTATTTTTATTTTTTAAGGGGTTCGCTAAAGGGGTTAACTAATGGGACAGTTTTATAGGGTGGGTCGTTACGGACGCGGCGATACCTAATATGTGTACTTTTATTGTTTTTTTTTTATTTCTAAAAAATGGATTTATTTGGGGGAATATTATTTTTTTTTTTCTAATTTATTTGGCGATTTTTTTAAATTTATTTTAACACTTTTTTTTTTTTTTTTTACTTTATTAAATAGTCCCAGGTGGGACATCACTGTCCTGTGACAGATCGCTGATTTGTCACATCACAGATCACTGTGACAGACCAGCAATCTGTCACAAGCACTGCAGAAGGCTTCCTCATGCCTGCGCTTTGCAGGCACTGAGGAAGCCAGCTTCTTGCAGGCCCCCGAAGGCCCCCGTCACCATCTTGGATTTGGGGGCCTGCAGGAAAGGAGCCCCCGTCAGCAGCGCTGCACATTGCGCTGCCGTGGAGGGCTCAGGGAAGCACGGAGGGAGCCCCCTCCCTGCCGATGCTTCCCTTTAACCCCCGGTACACCGCGATCATGTTTGATCGTGGTGTGCAAGGGGTTAACGTGTCGGGGAGCGGTCCGTGACCGCCCCTGACACATTGTGCCGGGTGTCAGCTGTGATAATCAGCTGACACCCGGCCGCGACCAGCGACGCTCACCACGTGAGCGCCGCTGATCGCGGTAGACGTACTATCCCGTCCATGGGCATAGGGGCCCGGGTCCCATGGACGGGATAGTACGTCTCATGTCAGGAAGGGGTTAAATCCCCTAGGATTCCCACACTAAATTTTATACCAAAGATTCACAAGGACCCCTTGGACCCGCCGGGGCATCCAATCGTGTCGGGCATCGGGGGTTTGTGCGAACCCATCTGTAATTTCATTGACTACTACCTTAAACCTTTGGTGGAGGCACTGCCTTCCTATGCCCGCGACACGATGGACGTCCTGGCGAGGATCGATGGTATGTCCTTGGAATCTGACATGCTTCTAGTTGTTGCAGACATTGAATCTTTATACACATGTATACGTCATCAGGATGGTATAGATGCCTGCAGATTCTTTCTTATGGGCAGCAACTGGGATGTCCCTACATGTGATCTGGTGTTGGAACTGTTGGAATACATCCTGACGCACAACTTTTTCGTGTTTAGGGATGTGTTTTATTTGCAGCAGTGCGGCACTGCAATGGGCGCGGCCCGTGCACCCTCCTTCGTGGGCCTCTTCCTTGGCAATTGGGAGAGGGAGGTCTTCGCAGGGAGGGGGGGCGGGCCATGGACCGTGTTCAGTGCTGGATGCGATACATAGATGATTTGTTCGTCGTGTGGCAGGGGTCGCAACAACAGCTCAATGAGTTTATGGAGGGTTTGAATTGTAATAGATATAACATCAAGTTGACATATACCTCTAGCAACTCTGAGGTAGACTTCCTGGGCAATAAAATACAGGTGGATCAGTATCAAAATCTACAGACAGATGTGTACAGGAAGCCCACCTCGGTCAATTCACTTCTCCATGCGCGCTCCTGCCACCCACGGACAACAATTAGGGCCATCCCAGTTGGGCAATTCTTACGTGCCAAACGAATTTGCTCATCTGAAATTAAATTTCAAAATCAGGTGCAGGACCTTCAGAATCGCTTTGCAATGAGAGATTACAGTAGGCGATGCATTAAAAGGGGTCTTAACCATGCGAAAAAAGCGAATCGAACATCTCTTCTGCATCCATCTTCTAATAAACACAAAAAACAGCAATAGGATAAAGTTAAGTTCATCTCTACATTCAATGGAGAATGGGACACAATGAGGGATGTACTCATGAAACACTGGAGTATCCTAAAGACAGAACCATAGTTATCCGATGTGGTGCCCACACGTCCTCTTTTGACCTATCGTAGGAGTCCCAATTTGAGTGACATGTTGGTACATACACATTATGTCCCCACTAGTAAAAACCCCTTTAACTCTCGGGGTCCTCCAGTAGGATGTTATCCTTGTGGAGACTGTGTGGTGTGTAAAAATATTATACGTACAGCATCTTTTAAATCAGCGGACGGTTCAAAAACTTTTTTCTATACGTCAGCACATCACCTGCAACACCTCACAGGTGATCTACTATGCAACTTGTGGGTGCCCTAAAATATATGTTTGGTTAACTAGTCGACAATTAAAAACACGGACCAGAGAACACGTTCGCGACATTCTGGCCACCAGAACAGCCTCAGACGTGACACAACTTAAGACTATACCCCGACATTACAAATCGGTACATAACTGTGATCCAAAAACATTTCTGGTAAGAGGAATTCAGCATGTTAAAAGTGGAATTAGGGGAGGTGATATTAAACGCCTCCTTGCCAGAAGGAATGCAAATGGATAATGGTCCTTGGGACAATGACGCCATACGGGCTAAATGAGTCATTAAGTTTTGCGTCTTTTCTTTAATATAGTTGGGTACCTGCAAATATCTCTTCATGGGTCTCGCCACTCTTTTGTTCCTTTTTCTTCCCCTTTTTTCTTTTTTCTTTGCCATTTTCTTTTTACTGTCATTTTCATTCCCCTTTTTTATAAAAAAGTTTTTCAGTTTTTCACTTATTTGTCTTTTACTCATTTGTATGTTCTTTTTTGTACATCCGGTTTTAGGTTTTGTACATATTGCCATCACAGTCATGCCCTGGAGTATTTCATGGCTGAGGAAGTTACTTACTAAAGTCATCAGCAACTTTGCGGAAAATTAAGAAGTCAACAACAGAAGGACCAATGATATTATATTACTTTTCACTCATCCATCAAGCTAACAGCACTCTGGTGGAAAATTAAGAGACTGATGACATTATATTACTTCTGATGTAATTATCTTTCTATGCACTAGCACTTAACCTTAATATTTATCTAGTCGATTTTGTATAGGTAACTGCTTAGAAGGGTATATATACTTGTTCGACCAATCATCTTCCTTCCCTTTAGCAGACTTTTGTTCTCCCCCTGCTGTGTATGGCCGTTGTGCGCTCTCACTTTTTTCATTTTCCTTGAGCTGCGTCCTCCGTTGCCTGGGTAGCGGCTAGGCGCCGGCCGTCCCGGTGTGACGTCGACGCACTCAGGAGGAGACTCCTCGGTGTTTCTTGCGTTGCCTGGGAGACGGCTAGGTGCCGGCAGCTCCCAGATGACGTCAGTACACCCTGGACTCACTTCAGTGCAGCGGCTTCATCCATTCACAGCGCGCATGTGCAATCCTGTGGTGGACATTGGCCTATTTGGCCCACGTGATCAAATTGAACCGGATACTTAACCCCTTCATGACCCAGCCTATTTTGACCTTAATGACCTGGCCATTTTTTGCAATTCTGACCAGTGTCCCTTTATGAGGTAATAACTCTGGAATGCTTCAACGCATCCTAGCGATTCTGAGATTGTTTTTTCGTGACATATTGGGCTTCATGTTAGTGGTAAAATTCATGTTAGTGGCAAATCAGAGATTTGGCGAAAATTTCGCAATTTTCAAATTTTGAATTTGTATTCTGTTAAACTAGAGAGTTATATGACACAAAATAGTTACTAAATAACATTTCTCACATGTCTACTTTACATCAGCACAATTTTGGAAACAAAATATTTTTTTGTTAGGAAGTTATAAGGGTTAAAAGTTGATCAGCGATTTCTCATTTTTACAACAAAATTTACAAAACCATTTTTTTTAGGGACCACCTCACATTTGAAGTCACTTTGAGGGGTCTATATGGCAGAAAATACCCTAAAGTGACACCATTCTAAAAACTGCACCCCTCAAGCTACTCAAAACCACATTCAAGAAGATTATTAACCCTTCACGTGTTTCACAGCAGCTAAAGCAATGTAGAAGGAAAAAATGGACATTTTAATTTTTCCAACACAAATTTTCATTCAGCATCAATTTTTTCATTTTCACATGGGCAACAGGATAAAATGGATCCTAAAATTTGTTGGGCAATTTCTCCTGAGTACATTGATACCTCATATGTTTGGGTGCATGGCAGGGTCCGGAAGGGAAGGAGCGCCATTTGACTTTTTGAATGGAAAATATGCTGGAATATTTAGCGGTTGCCATGTCACGTTTGGAGAGCCCCTGTGTGCCTAAACACTGGAGCTCCCCCACAAGTGACCCCATTTTGGAAACTAGACCCCCCAAGGAACTTATCTAGATGCATAGTGATCACTTTGAACCCCCAGGTGCTTCTCAAATTGATCCGTAAAAAAAAAGTACTTTTTTTCACAAAAATCTTTTAGCCTCAGTTTTTTCACTTTAACATGGGCAACAGGATAAAATGGATCCTAAAATTTGTTGGGCAATTTCTCCTGAGCACACCAATACCTCATATGTGGTCATAAACCACTGTTTGGGCGCTTGGCAGGGCCCGGAAGGGAAGGAGCACCGTTTGACTTTTTGAATGGAAAATTAGCTCCAATCGTTATCGGACACCATGTCGCGTTTGGAGAGCCCCTGTGTGCCTAAACATTGGAGCTCCCCCACAAGTGACACCATTTTGGAAACTAGACCCCTTAAGGAACTTATCTAGATGTGTAGTGAGCACTTTGAAACCCCAAGTGCTTCACAAAAGTTTATAACGTAGAGCAGCGAATATAAAAAAATCATTTTTCTTCCTCTAAAATGATTTTTTAGCACGCTATTTTTTATTTTCACAAGGGTAACAGGAGAAATTGGACCCCAAAAGTTGTTGTCCAGATTGTCCTGAGTACGCTGGTACCCCATATGTGGGGGGGGCACTGTTTGGGCGCATCGCAGGGCGCAGAAGGGAAGGACCGCCATTTGACTTTTTGAAAAGAAAATTAGCTCCAATCGTTAGCGGACACCATGCCGTGTTTGGAGATCCCCTGTGTGCCTAAACTTTGGAGCTCCCTCACAAATGACCCCATTTTGGAAACTAGACCCTCTAAGGAACTTATCTAGATGCATAGTGAGCACTTTGAATCCCCAGGTGATTCACAGAAGTTTATAACGCAGAGCAGTGAAAATAAAAAATCTTTTTTTTTCCTAAAAAAAATATTTTTTAGTCCGCATTTTTTTATTTTCACAAGGGTACCAGGATAAATTGGACCCCAAAAGTTGTTGTCCAGTTTGTCCTGAGTACGCTGGTACCCCATATGTGGGGGGGAACCACTGTTTGGGCACATGTTGAGGCTCAGCAGGGAAGTAGTGACATTTTGAAATGCTGACTTTGATGGAATGGTCTGCAGGCGTCATGTTACATTTGCTGAGCCCCTGTGTGCCTAAACAGTAGAAACCCCCCACAAGTGACCCCATTTTGGAAACTAGATCCCCCAAGGAACTTATCTAGATGTGTGGTGAGCACCTTGAACCCCCAAGTGCTTCACAGAAGTTTATAACTCAGAGGCGTGAAAATAAAAAATCATTTTTTTCCCTAAAAAAAAAAATGATTTTTAGCCCGCAATTTTTTTTCACAAGGGTAACAGGATAAATTGGACCCCAAAAGTTGTTGTCCAGTTTGTCCTGAGTACGCTGATACCCCAGATGTGGGGGATGACCACTGTATGGGCACACGTCAGGGCTCGGAAGGGAAGTAGTGACATTTTGGTATGCAGACTTTGATGGAATGGTCTGCGGATGTACCTAAACTGTGGAAACCCCCCACAAGTGACCCCATTTTGGAAACTAGACCCCATAAGGAACTTGCCTAGATGTGTGATGAGCACCTTGAACCCCCAAGTGCTTCACAGAAGATTGTAACGCAGAGCCATGAAAATAAAAAATCTTTTTGTTTCCTCAAAAAATGAATTTTTAGCTCGCAATTTTTTATTTTCACAAGGGTAACAGAAGAAATTGGACCCTAAAGTTGTTGTCCAGTTTGTCCTGAGTACGCTGATACCCCATATGTGTGGGGGAACCATTGTTTGGGCACATGTCAGGGCTCGGAATGGAAGTAGTGACGTTTTGAAATGCAGACTTTGATGGAATAGTCTGCGGTCGTCATTACGTTTGCAGAGCCCCTGATGTGCCTAAACAGTGGAAACCACCCACAAGTGACCCCATTTTGGAAACTAGACCTTCCAAGGAACTTATGTAGACGTGTTGTGAGCACTTTGAACCCCCAAGTGCTTCACAGAAGTTTATAATGCAGAGACGTGAAAATGAAAAAATCATTTTTTTTCCACAAAAATAATTTTTTAGCCCCCAATTTTTTATTTTCCCAAGGGTAACAGGAGAAATTAGTCCCCAAAAGTTGTTGTGCAATTTTTCCTGAGTACACTGATACCCCATATGTGGGGGTAAACCACTGTTTGGGCACACGTCGGGGCTTGGAAGGGAGGGAGCACCGTTTGACTTTTTGAACGCAAAATTGGCTGGAATCAATGGTCGCACCATGTCACGTTTGGAGACCCCCTGATGTGCCTAAACAGTGGAAACCCATCAATTCTAACTTCAACCCTAACCCCAACACACCCCTAACCACAGCCCTAACCCCAACACATCCCTAACCCTAATCCCAACCCTAACCATAACCCTAACCCCAACCACCCCTAACCCTAATCCCAACCCTAACCATAACCCTAACCCTAATTCTAACCCTAGCCCTAATTCCAACCCTAACCCTAATTCTAACCCTAATTCCAACCCTAACCCTATTTCCAACCCTAACCCTCATTCCAACCCTAACCCTAATTCCAACCCTAACGCTAATTCCAACCCTAACCCTATTTCCAACCCTAACCCTCTTTCCAACCCTAACCCTAACCCTCTTTCCAACCCTAACCCTCTTTCCAACCCTAACCCTAACCCTAATGGAAAAATAAAAATAAAAATATTTTCTTTATTTTATTAGTTATGCCTACCTATGGGGGTGATAATCGGGGAGTTCATTTACTTTATATTTCATTTTGATCACTGTGAGATGGGAGGGAATGGGAGGGGGGGCAGATGATGACAGCGGCGGCAGATCGCCGCTGTCATTCAGTGGCAGGGGGGCGATCGCCGGTGGGGGGGTCGAATCGGTGTCTCCAGCCATGTCCGATGCTACTGCAGCATCGGCCATGGCTGGATTGTAATATTACAATCAATTTTCATTGATGAAATATTGCTATCGCTCTGATTGGCTGTTTCACTTTTAACAGCCAATCAGAGCGATCGTAGTCACGTGGGGGTGAAGCCACGCCCCCTGTGGAGAATTACAAAGCCCCCTGTATCTGCGGGTCAGGTGACCTTTCATTGATCCCGGTCACCTGACCCGCAGGGGGGCTTTGAATTCATGACACAGGGTATGCGTTATGGGTTGGATTGGCACCGACTTTCATGACGCATACGGGAACCGGTTAAAGGGGACAATGTACGTTTTTAGCCATGCCCCCTGAGGAAGCGGTATTCATACCGTGAAATGTACGTTGGGGTTTCCAGACTGGCGTCCCGTGCATGACATGATGGGTATGTTCTCTTACACCAGTTCATTTTGCCTTGATCTACTATGCTTCTGCATGTAATTTTTTCTGGTCCCGTCACTTTGGCACTTTGCAGCCTGTTTGCTGCATGGTTTTGATCCGGTGGCAATGTTTGCAGCCGTGGCAAGTGTAACAATGTATTTATATTGGTTGATCTTATGACCCAGTTTTACTATATTTAATTTAGCTGCGACTGCATTCCTTGCCGTTGTATCAATAATCTATTACTTTGGGCATTGTGCAATAGTACTCCACACTCCTTATACAATTTTTCTACACATTTGCAAAATCGATAGGGATCTTTTTTGAATGCGATCATTGTCTGTTACTTACATGTGTGACAAATATGTAACACCACTTAACCCTCTCATGGTCATCCAATCGGACTTGCTTACCAACACCGCCAGCCTGTTCCTTTTTAATGGTTTCAGGCTTAATTAATCTGATTGACCTCCCACTATACCAGTATACTTGTCCTGTTTCTCATTTATGTGTCTCTGTGTTGTATTAATACATTTATACTTATCAATATAGTATGGACTCTGTTGTTCTCCTGTGTTTTCTCATCTGATTGAGAGTCGTCTCTATGGACTGAAGGAGGCTGCATCTGAATTTTTACAGTTATGTACTGAGAATGTATTTTTGGAGTTTTTTCTGCACAATAGCATATGGTTGAGAACTGTAGCCCAGGAAATGTTTAAACTATTTGTGGGTATGTTATACAACACAAAAAGGACCTCGAAGCATGTAATACTTGATGGATCAAAAGATATTAAATTTTTCAGCCTCCACAAAAAAAACTGCATTTAAATATTTGCTAAAGGACTGCACATGCCTAAACCCTGTCTATAGACTGGATTCTGTCACTGTCCCTGCTCCTGAGACTCTCTCTCCCTCCCTTGGCTAAATGCAGTTTGTATGTGATACAAACAACAAAGAAAATGGTTGTTAGTGTGATGGCTCAGCTTTAGCACCAGTATCAACACTAAAGGTCCCTGATTCGTTATACTGTGCACACAGGAATAGACAAGCACTCTCTCCCTCCAATACGAAATATCACAGAACTGTGCAATGGCATCAGTCTGCTGAGCTGGGCGGCACTTGTCTTTTTATAATTTCTGGTGATGTCAGACAGCCAATCACAATAATGCCACAACAAAGATGGCTATTGCATTAGAGGGACTCACAGGTAATCCCCCATGCTTATTGGCTGCGTAACAGGTCCCAAACATGGGGGCGGGGATTCGAGTTTTACATAGAGCACCGCCTATTACTCACTGAGTAAAGAGCACATTCGATCACCGTGATACTCGCGTCATAACTGAGTATCACCGAGCTCGTTCGCTCATCCAACAACTGGCTCAGTGATAGGAATAAAAGGGTGGTTATTAATGGAACGCACTAGGATTGGTTCACAGTTATAGGGAACTTGTCACTAGAAAAAAATATTAACTTGCAGATATGGGGTTAATCTGCAGGTTAATAGCATTACTAATCTGCCCAGCGGCTGTACTTAGCAGGGAGAAAATTAACTTTATTCACCCACAGCATTCTGGTTTCAGTCACTTGCCCACTGGTTCAGTCACCATACTGAGAATACAACCATGCCCGTGGCCTTGACTGACACTGGCTCTGCAATGAGACCAGTTGTCAGTCAGGGCAGGGGGCACGGTTAGAGCCTTCGCTGACTGTACTAGCATTGGCACCATTCCCGTGACTTGAACTCAAACGGGGCTGGGGGGAATAAAGTTAATTTTCTCCCTGCAGCGTTCCTCTAAGTGAGAACGCCGGGCAGGTTAATAACAATATTAACACTATTAACCTGCAGATTACGCCCATGTCTGCAGGTTAATAGTGTTTTTTCTGGTGACAGACACCCTTTAACAGTGAGGTACATTAGGAGTCAGTATTGAGCCCTCTTCTTTTTAACATATATATTAATGCCCTTGTAAGGGGCATACACAATAGAATTACAATATTTGCAGATGATACTAAACTGTGCAGGGTAACCAATACAGACAAGGATAATGTAATATTACAGAAGGATTTATGTAAGCTGGAGGCTTGAGCTGAGAAATGGCAATTGAAATTTAATGTACATAAATTTAAGGCTATGCACTTGGTCAGAGGAAATAAAATGTATAATTATGTACTAAATTGTAAAACACTGGGAAAAACTGTCACTGAAAAAGACTTGGGTGTATGGGTGGACAGCAAACTACATTTTAGGCCTCTTTCACTTGTCAGTGTGTCGGTACATGTGGTGACAGCTTTCACATGTACCGGAGACACACACGTAGACCCATTCAAGTAAATGGGGCTGTGCATATGTCAGTGTGTTTCCATGGACACATGGTTCGTGGGCAAAATATGCTGATATGTCCATTTTTTAACAGCAGCATGGGCTGCAAAATGAGCCGCACATGTGCACACTGATGACACATGGATAACATCCATGTGTCATCACTGTGACACATAACAGCGCCTGAGAAGCAGCAGTGCAGATAGCGCTGTTCCCTGGTGTCAGGTGCTGAAGACGGCTCTTATCATTCAGTATGACCAGGGGAGAATGTTGAGTTATATTCATCTGATAACAGAAAGAGAAGGCGGCGGCTGATGGGACTATTTCTCCCATCAGTCTACATCTGCTGCCGCTAATAACAGTGAAAGCATGCTGTGGCTGATGGGAGTGTTCATCAGCCAGCTGCACTATAAATAAATAAATAAAACGTTGTTGGTTCCACTCTATTTTTGATAACCAGCCAAACAAAACTGACAGCTGGGGGCTGCAACCATCAGCTGTCAGCTTCAGCAAGGCTGGTTATCAAGAATAGAGGGGTCCCCATGCTTTTTTTTTAATTATTTAAATAAATAATTTTAAAAAATGGCATGGAGTCCCACCTAATTTTTTGACTATCAGCCTTGGTAAAGCAAACAGCTGAGGGCTGGTATTCTCAGGTTGGTAAGGGGCCATGGATATTGGCCCCCCAACCTAAAAATAGCAGCCTGCAGCCTCCAAGAAAATGCACATCTATTAGATGCACCAATTCTAGCACTTTGCTCAGCTGTTCCCACTTGCTTTTTGGCAGTGGGGTAATATTTGTGGGGTTGATGTTAACTTTGTATTTTCTGGTGACATCAAGATCACGGCATAGTAATGGAAAGATGTCAGTAAGACGCCGCTCCATTACTAATCCTATAGTTGTATGGTAAATAAAAACCCAGCAAGTATAAAGTATTTTCTTTGAAATAAAAGCAAAACACACTGTTCCATTTTTATTTAGAAATAACAAGCACAGTTACACTCACCTAATGCCCATTCTATTGAAGCCCTTGTTTCCTTTAATAAAACAAAAATATCAAGCAACCATAACCCTCACTTGTCCAACGTTTTGTCCCACGTCGTTATCCATGTCTGGGGATAAATAGTTTTCAACCTGGATGGTGCCAGGATGTGACTGTCCAGGCTCAGAACCACTGATGTATGATCTGCTGTGAGCACAGTATCAGTGAATGCAATGACACCATCAAAGTTACCGCGGGTCACTGAGGCTGTGTTTCCAGCCGGGCTGAACTGCTGTTACCTCAGCACCATGAGAAAAACTCACTGAGTTCACCACAGATCACCGTGAAATTGTCCAATCTACGCCAGGTAAACAAACAGAATTTGGTTGGGCAGAAAACATATGAAAGGTTACTTTAAACATGTTTGTATATCTCATGAGTAGTGTTGAGCATTCTGATAGCGCAAATATCGGGTATTGGCCAATATTCGCGGTATCGGAATTCCGATACCGAGTACCGATATTTTTACAATATCGAATACCGGAATCGGAAGTTCCCATAATGCTATCAGCCAGTTGTGTTAGCCATGTTAACTAATGGCATGGCTGTGATTGGCTGCTGAAATGATGTCATCATGATGCGCGGTCTGTGCGGGCCTGCCGGGGGTCTGTGCGGGCCTGCCGGGGGTCTGTGCAGGTTGCCAGGGGTCTGTGCGGGTCTTCCGGGGGTATGTGCGGGCCTGCCGGGGGTCTGTGCGGGCCTGCCGGGGGTCTGTGCGGGCCTGCCGGGGGTCTGTGTGGGCTGCCGGGGGTCTGTGCGGGCCAGCCGGGGGTCTGTGCGGGCCTGCCGGGGGTCTGTGTGGGCCTGCAGGGGGTCTGTGCGGGCCTCTCGGGGGTGTTTGTGTCTGTGTGCAGGCATCTTCCGATGGGACTACAAGTCCCATCGGGATATGCCTGCTACAATGACAGTGATTGACACATTAGCCAATGATGGGACAGTAGTAGTCCCATCATCCAGCTAATGTGTTGAATGTAAAAAAACAAAAAACCATACATACAACATGCATACATACTTCATATATACTACATTCATACAACATACATACATAATAATAATAATAATAATACTTTATTTTTATATAGCGCTAACATATTCCGCAGCGCTTTACAGTTTTTGCACATATTTTCATCACTGTCCCTGATGGGGCTCACAATCTAAATTCCCTATCAGTATGTTTTTTGGAGTGTGGGAGGAAACCGGAGTGCCCGGAGGAAACCCACGCAAACACGGGGAGAACATACAAACTCCTTGCAGATGTTGTCCTTGGTGCTAACCACTGAGCCACCGTGCTGCCCCATACATACTACATACATACTACCTATATACTACATTTATACAGCATACATACATACTACATATATACTACATTCATACAGCATACATACATATATACTACATACATACTACATAATACATACATAATACATACAGTCATGGCCAAAAGTATTGACACCCCTGCAATTCTGTCAGATAATCATGATGATTTTTTGGCTCTCTCCACACCATTGGAACACCAAATTTGAAGCTTTTTCTTTGTCCTTTGCTCCATTTTCGTAATAATTCGATACATGCTTTGCACACTATGTGTGGTGCCCAAAACTTGTCTTGGTCCCCAAGCATAACCCCAAAATAGGCAAAATACACTTTTTTTACGAAGTCTGTTATGTTTCTTCTATGTTTTGGCAGTGTATATTCACCACAAATGTAACAGAATGAGTCTGGATCGTTAAGACAACTTCTTCATGATGAGTTCATGCTTTTCACTGGAAAACAGACAACAACATAAAGTTAGTGCAAAAATCAAGCTATGAACAAACTTTTAGAACACTAATTAACACAAAACTATATTGAGAACTGCTCAGTTCAAGTACTAATCCAAAGAAATTAATGAGATGATGCGTCGCATTTACCAACAAGTGCTATAAATAAGATACCAAAAATCTCAAAAACTTGAGCCAATCTGGCAAAACTGATGACATATTCAGAATCAGCACCCCAAAAATACCCCAAATTCATTAAAATATTTTGGACACCAGAAAAAAATTTTTTTTTCGTTGACCTGTGTAATATTCAGTTTCTTCCTGAAAATGATTGCAAACACAAATTCTTTGGTATTATTATCTTCATTTAATTTGTCTTAAATGAAAAAACACAAAAGAGAATGAAGCAAAAAGCAAAACATTGATCATTTCACACAAAACTCCAAAAATGGGCCGGACAAAAGTATTGTCACCCTCAGCCTAATACTTGGTTGCACAACCTTTAGCCAAAATAACTGCGACCAACCGCTTCCGGTAACCATCAATGAGTTTCTTACAATGCTCTGCTGGAATTTTAGACCATTCTTCTTTGGCAAACTACTCCAGGTCCCTGATATTTGAAGGGTGCCTTCTCCAAACTGCCATTTTTAGATCTCTCCACAGGTGTTCTATGGAATTCACGTCTGGACTCATTGCTGGCCACCTTAGATGTCTCCAGTGCTTTCTCTCAAACCATTTTCTAGTGCTTTTTGAAGTGTGTTTTAGGTCATTGTCCTGCTGGAAGACCCATGACCTCTGAGGGAGACCCAGCTTTCTCACACTGGACCCTACATTATGCTGCAAAATTTGTTGGTAGTCTTCAGACTTCATAATGCCATGCACACGGTCAAGCAGTCCAGTGCCAGAGGCAGCAAAGCAACCCCAAAACATCAGGGAACCTCCGCCATGTTTGACTGTAGGGACCGTGTACTTTTCTTTGAATGCCTCTTTTTTCTCTTGTAAACTCTATGTTGATGCTTTTGCCCTAAAAGCTCTACTTTTGTCTCATCTGACCAGAGAACATTCTTCCAAAATGTTTTAGGCTTTTTCAGGTAAGTTTTGGCAAACTCCAGCCTGGCTTTTTTATGTCTCGGGGTAAGAAGTGGAGTCTTCCTGGGTCTCCTACCATACAGTCCCTTTTCATTCAGACGCCGACGGATTGTACGGGTTGACACCGTTGTACCCTCGGACTGCAGGGCAGCTTGAAATTGTTTGGATGTTAGTGGAGGTTCTTTATCCAACATCCGCACAATCTTGCGTTGAAATCTCTTGTCAATTTTTCTTTTCCGGCCACATCTAGGGAGGTTAGCCACAGTGCCATGGGCTTTAAACTTCTTGATGACACTGTGCACGGTAGACACAGGAACATTCAGGTCTTTGGAGATGGACTTGTAGCCTTGAAATTGCTCATGCTTCCTCACAATTTGGTTTCTCAAGTCCTCAGACAGTTCTTTGGTCTTCTTTCTTTTCTCCATGCTCAATGTGGTACACACAAGGACACAGGACAGAGGTTGAGTCAACTTTAATCCATGTTAACTGGCTGCAAGTGTGATTTAGTTATTGCCAACACCTGTTAGGTGCCACAGGTAAGTTACAGGTGCTGTTAATTACATAAATTAGAGAAGCATCACATGATTTTTCAAACAGTGCCAATACTTTTGTCCACCCTCTTTTTTATGTTTGGTGTGGAATTATATCCAATTTGGCTTTAGGACAATTCTTTTTGTGTTTTTTCATTTAAGACAAATTAAATGAAGATAATAATACCAAAGAATTTGTGTTTGCAATCATTTTCAGGAAGAAACTGAGTATTATCTGACAGAATTGCAGGGGTGTCAATACTTTTGGCCATGACTGTATATAATACATTTATACAACATACATACATACATACTATATACATACTACATATATACTAAATTCATACAACATACATACTACATAATACATACATACTACATACAGTATATACTACATTCATACAACATACATACTACATACATACTGCATACAGTATATACTACATTCATACAGCATACATACATACTACATACTTACTACATACATACATACTACATACTTATTACATACATACAACATACATACAACATGCTACATACATACTACATACATACTACATACAATACATTCATACATTCATACAATACATACATATAGACATACAGTACATATAACAGAGTACATACTCACCATCACTTGTCACTTTGATCCCCGAAGCCAGTGTCATCTCACTGTACAAAAATATTAAAATAACAAACAAGCAATATACTCCCTGATCCGCAGAAATCCATGAGTGTCCCTCGACGATCTCCTGCAGTGCGTCACTGAGAGGTTACTATAGTTCACTGGTCTCACTTTATGGCAAAAGCTGCGTGGGAAATTTCTCACACAGCAATGCCAAAAGTGAGACTAGGGACTACTTTTTTACAGTGGCGGAGGAATACAGTGCGGAAGGATACCTACCTCCCGGAGCCCCTAGAGAGTGGTCGCATCAGCTGATGCTGCTGTTCTCCACGGGAGATCATCGTGGGACACTCGTGGATTTCTGCGGATCAGGGAGTATATCGGTTGTTTGTTATTTTAATATTTTTTACAGATGACACTGGCTTTGGGGATCAAAGTGACAAGTGATGGTGAGTATGTACTCTATGTTGTATGTACTGTATGTCTATATGTATGTATTGTATAAATGTATGAATGTTTTGTATGTAGTATGTATGTAGTATGTATGTTGTATGTCTGTAGCATGTTTTATGTATTTTGTATGTATGTAGTATGTATGTAGTATGTACTATGTATGTATGTATCTTGTATGAATGTAGTATATATGTAGTATGTATGTAGTATGTATGCTTGTATGTTGTATGAATATAGTATATATGTAGTATGTATGTAGTATGTATGTATAAATGTTGCATGAATGTAGTATATATGAAGTATGTATGTAGTATGTATGTATGTTGTATGAATGTAGTATATATGAAGTATGTATGTATGTTGTATCAATGTAGTATATATGTAGTATGTATGTATGTTGTATGAATGTAGTATATTATATATGTAGTATGTATGTAGTATGTAGTATGTATTTATGTATGTTGTATGAATGTAGTATATATGAAGTATGTATGTAGTATGTAGTATGTATGTATGTTGTATGAATGTAGTATATATGTAGTATGTATGTAGTATGTATGTATGTATGTATGTTGTATGAATGTAGTATACATGTAGTATGTATGTAGTATGTTTTTTTTTTTTTACATTCAACACATTAGCCGGATGATGGGACTACTACTGTCCCATCATTGGCTAATGTGTCAATCACTGTCATTGTAGCAGGCATAGCCCGATGGGACTTGTAGTCCCATCGGAAGATGCCTGCACACAGACACAAAGACCCTCGAGAGGCCCGCACAGACCCCCGGCAGCCCGCACAGACCCCCGGCAGGCCCGTACAGACCCCTGGCAGGCCCGCACAGACCCCCGGCAGCCTGCACAGACCCTCGGCAGGCCTGCACAGACCCCCGGCAGCCCACACAGACCCCCGGCAGGCCCGCACAGACCCCCGGCAGGCCCGCACAGACCCCCGGAAGGCCCACACAGACCCCCGGAAGGCCCGCACAGACCCCCGGCAACCTGCACAGACCCCCGGCAGGCCCACACAGACCCCCGGCAGGCCTGCACAGACCCCCGGGAGGCCTGTACATACCCCGCCCGCACACACAGACACGCACAGTGTCCACCCAAGCATCGCCCACACTCTTCCCCCCTCCCGAACTGGTTGTGCAAGTAAAGAAAGGTTTTTTTTAATTCCGATATCTGTGCCCTATTGACTTGCATGGGTTTCTGGTATCGGAATCGGCGATACCCAATACTTTTTGGGTATCGGTCCAATCCAATCCGATCAGATGCTTCACGATATTGGATGGTATCGCTCAACACTACTCATGAGTAAACTGTAAGTGAAACAATATATAGTATGTATATATCCTTCTTTATTTCAGCATATATTAATTTTATACTCACTACTGTGCATTACTAGCTATCCACATTGTTTTTGGCTCACTTTGGGCTGTGTTTAGAGCTGATCAAATCACTTTGATGCAAATCGAATTTGAGTAAAATTTTATGGAATTCACTAATACCAAATTTCAACAGTTTATCAATGAGTTTCCATGAATAGGCAAAAAATGCCTGCTAACTTTTTACACATTGCACAAGAGAACACCATTATGAGAAGGCTGACATGTCCTAAAAAAACCTCACAGGTTTCTCCAACGCAGCTATCACATCACATAGTATAGTGCAGTCAATCAGGAGGAGCTACTATAGCCTGTATAGAAATGTAAGCAGGGAGTACAGAAAGCATTTTATGGTGATTAATGACAATATATTGATATCAGAGTTCAACGTTTAACAATAGATATTGGAAGAGAAACACATAAAGGATTGAGCAAATAATCCAGACAAAAATATGTTGAATAACTACAGCAGTGAAGACGATGATGACATTAGTAGTCTGTAACCAATACGGAGATTCAATTGATAGGGTTGGAGAGAGATGGGGGAATTGTCAGTAACAGTGTTAGACTCAATGTGATTGATCAGTGATATGTTGTAGTAGGCATACTGCATGTTAAATTGCAAATAACAAAAAACTATCACTTCCAAACAGAAATCTTGTTTGTACAGGTGCAAAGTACGAGTAGCCATCTCTATACATAACTAACAAATAAAGTTGCACTCTGTAGTCCTATAGCATGCAGGCATGAAATATATGAAATTTGATTTGCATTAATGCTTTAGATAGTAAGAAAAATAATTAATATTATTAGGACATAATTTGGCCAATTCATCCATGCCCAGCAGCCGCAATAAGGCAATCTCCTGTTGCTGGGAACCTAATGTGAGTCTTCTAGGCTGAAGCCTGCATTTATGTGGGTAGATAAGATCCTGCTGCAATTAAAACAGTCACGGGCTGATGGGTGGAGTGCTCAGTCATTCAATGCATGAATTGGCCAAATCATGTGTTAAGAATATCCATTTTTTCTTATTATATAGAGCAGTAATGCAAATAAAATTTCATATACTTCATGTTTTAATGCTAGGCAGTGATTGGAATCATAAGTGGATGGAAAAAAGGAGTTGATTCGACTTCCAGAAATTTAGCAAAATTTTAATGGAGAAGGTGCAAAAAATATATTCAAACGTTAATAAAAGGACAGCATAGCCGCAATGAGTTTCAAACGCACATGGCATTCTTTGTCAAAGCTGCAATATAACTGATAGCAAAGACATTGATCTAGTCATCCACCAATAAACACACATATAGAAAATCGCATGATAGATTGAAAACAGCATAATCATCAGGTATGGATAAATACAGAAAGAACAATTCATTGGGTAAATCCACAAGCACAGATATATGACACCATTATAAAATATGCATAAAACAAAACAAATAGAAAATTTTTTGCCTTTTCAGTAGTGGAACATGAGTTCTTTGCCAGTATTCAAACCCTTGGGGCTGCAGGTTTCTACATGGTACATCCAGTATGCTTCAGGTTCACAGGACCGCCTTCTAGTATCCCCATCTTTTAATGTGGAAAAAACCTTTTCTATCGCATAAACCTGCAACATAGATGTTTCACGATTATGGATTTGGACGAAGTGCTTGGAAGCATGCGACATAGAACGATTAGTATCAGAGGTACTACAAATATCAGTGAGATGTTAATAAATGCGCTTTTTGAGATTCCTGGAGGTACAACCTACATACATTTTATCACATGCTGTGCAGTTAATAGTATATACAACATTGTCACTACTGTAGTTGGTATAATGTTTGATGGAGTGGCTCTGTGATTTATAACTATTGTGATACTGTTTAGTCATTATGGCATAATGGCACATTCTACAATGATTTAATCCACATTTATTGAAACCTCTGCAATTTAGCGACATTTGCCGAGAGTTGACAGATATAGAACTATTTGTATAGATGATGTTCCCCAATGTTTTAGATCTCCAGAGACAAAATTGTAGACCTGCACAAGGCTGGGATGGGCTACAGGACAATAGGCACGCAGCTTGGTGAGAAGGCAACAACTGTTGACACAATTATTAGAAAATAGAAGAAACACAAGTTGACAGTCAATCTTCCTTAGTCTGGGACACCATGCAAGATCTCATCTCTTGGGGTAAGGATAATTCATAGAAAGGTTAGAACTACAAGGGAGGACTTGATCAATGACCCGAAGAGAGCTAGGACCACAGTCTCAAACATTACTGTTAGTAACACACTATGCCATAATGGACTAAAATCCTGCAGGGCACGCAATGACCCCCTGCTCATGCCAGCACATGTTCAGGCCCATTTGAAGTTCACAAATAACCATCTGGATGTTACAAACGAGGCACGAGAGAAGCTCATGTGGTCCGATGAGACCAAAATAGAACTTTTTGGTATCAACTACACTCACCGTATTTGGAGGAAGTATAACCTCAAAAACACCATCCCAACCATGAAGCATGATGAGGAAAACATAATACTGTGGGGGTGCTTTTCTGCAATGGGGACAGGATGACTGCACCATTTTGAAGGGAGGATGGATGGGGTCCTGTATCGATAGATTTTAGCCAACAACCTCCTTCCCTCAGTAAAACATTGAAGCTGGGTCGTGGCTGGGTCTTTCAGCATAACATTGACCCAAAACACACAGCCAGGGCAACTAAGGAGTGGCTCTGTAAGAAGGATTTCAAGGTCCTGGAGTGGTCTATCCAGACTCCAGTCCTGAACCAAATAGAAAATATTTGAAGGAAGCTGAAACTCAATGTTGCCCAGTGACAGCCCTGAAACCTGAAAGATCTGGAAATGTATGGAGGAATGAGGCCCAAATCCCTGCTGCAGTGTGCAAACTTCGTCAAAAACTACAGGAAACGTCTGACCACTGTAATTGCAAACAAAGGTTTCTGTACCAAGTATTAAGTTCTGTTTTTCTATTGTATCAAATACTTATTTCATGCAATAAAATGCAAATTAATTATGTACAAATCATGCAATGTGATTTTTTTTAAGATTCTGTCTCACACTTGAAGAGTACCTACAATAAAAGTTACAGACCTCTTCATTCTTTGTAGATGAGAAAACTGGCAATATTGGCATTGCATCAAATGCTTATTTTTTCCCACTGAACCTGCATAGATTATGTATTTACTGTTAATTTACAAAAAAAACAGACTCATTGTAAAGTGTGCAGAAATTTAATGCATCCTAGCACCAGAAATAACTCCACTGTTAAATCACATAGAAACCAGAGGACTACAAGAGTTTAAATAAAATTACAAACATTTTTATTAGTCTATTACAATATTAAAATAACACACAGATAAAAAGACATGTGGTCTATCTGACATCAAAAACAGGACCATAGGCCACTAAATAAGAGATATATATATATATCATACATTTACAGTATATATCCAATAATCATATATATCTTAAGGTTAAACCCCCAAGTGGTATCACAAAACAATAAATCACAATCTCCCACACATGTAATGGAACCATCATAGGTTATACCAATAGGGGATCATGTATCCATAAATAGTCCTCCTTACTGTCCCGCATTACTGCCATATATCATATCCATCTTAGCAGGACATTTTAGAGGGGGATAGGGGGAGAAGACAAATAGTCTTACCCAATACTTAGGGCCCAGTCCTAGCGCACCACGACACGCGTTTCGCTGCCATTGCTGTCGCTTTCTCACACTGAAGAAGTGTGGACGAAACACGCGTCGGGGTAGAGGGACACGGCACGATCTCCACATATTATGTAAGTAAATGTTGCGCTGAGCTCCTTGTATAATTTAATAGTGGCGGTTTCGCTTAAAATGGTGGAAATACAAAGTTCTTCAACGGAATAACCTCATGTATTTTCCTGGGCATTAGTTGTCTTTTAGTATTCCCCCTTGCATTGTGCACTTTAATGAGCTTTATTTACGGGCCCTAAAATCGCAATATTTATTTTACTTCCATAATAATATGTTTAAAGGAGCTAGTAGCATTATGTGTCCCTCAGTATGTGAGGTTACTGTTGATTTGTCAATTGATTGAAATTTGTTAATGAATATTGTTTAATTATTTCTGAGATAATTTTTGGGAATTTTGTGTTTATTCTGTCAACTTCCTCCTTATGTGGAATTTAGTGGAACAGACGGATTTTCTTTTCATCCTACTTACCTTGCCTGCGTGCCCTCGCTGCATCTTGTTCTAGCGTCAGCAGCTCTTCCTGCCAAGCAATCACATGGCCCCACTCCTTAAGGTATTGAACATTCACTCCACGCCTATGGTAGAGGAGAGGCGTGCATATTTATTACCTTAATGATTGGGGCCACGTGATTGCTCGGCTGGAAATGCTGCTGGTGCCAGAGCGAACGAGATGCAACGAGGGCACCTAGGAAGGGGAGTAGAATGTGTGCTGGAAGCCGGTGGCTGCAGCAGTCACTGTGCTCTATTACAGAGAAATGAATATTCATTTCCCTTTAGCAGCGGCACAGGCTCTAGCCATAGCCGCCCCCTCCTGCCTCTGTGACCCGCTGCTCCGCCACTCACCCTCTCCCATTGGCTTCTACCTCTGTGACCTGCTGCTCCGCCCCCAGACTTTCTGGGACAATCACTCGTGTATATGCCGAGGGGGCGTTTTCAGCACAAAAAAATGTGCTGAAAACCCCGGGTTATACACGAGTATATACAGTAATAAACCAGAAGTCCTAGACAAGGACTGTGCAGCATATTATGACTTCTATGAAAACAGCCTCACCAGCTGAGAGCGAGAGCGCTGCCAACAACTATGGGGTGCTCACGGTTAAAGTCATCCTCACAGTTGGAAAGGCACTGTTTAAAAAGACCAAATCTTCATCAATAACATTGTTTGCATGTCTTTCCATGTACAATCTTTGTGGAACATTTGTTTTCACAGAAGAGTTGCACTATAATTAATTCAACTATTCACTCCCATTTCAGCTACATGTTTCCCAATTAATCATTCTGCATTATGGATTAACCGCATCGCTGCCAGTCCTGACAAGTTTTTGAATGAATACGTTTTTGCCCTTACAGGCAATTATTCAATTATATTTTTAATGTATTTCTTACATTTTTTTCATCTACATGTTAATAGTGTACTTTATATTTAATGGCATTAATATGTAAAGTATGTCTTTGTTATATGAATTATAAATTGTTTTAATATTTTAATTATAATATTTGAAAAAAAATCTATTTAAAGAAATCATAAGAAGTATAAAATATGTAGTGATGATCTAAAATTCTGATTTTAAAGGGAACTTGTCATCTTCAGAAACACTATTTACCTGTGGATACAATGATGATCAGCAAGTAAGCAATAAAGCAAATGTTACACACCTGTCCCTAGTTTGGGCCCTGCTCCATCTGACCAGCTCCATTGAACTTTTTCATGCTCCATGTCGGTCTTTGCAGGAGGGCTGGCGTGCTTCCATGTGATTAACTGTCTGGGGCTATTTAAGGGCTTCTAAGACTCACACCTGGTCTTTGGTAGTGAATCTGAGACTAAATGTGCAGTTTGGGTGTACATAGAAACCTGGCGGCAGACAGCAGGACAGCTCCTGTGAAACAGCAGCTTCTAGTGCTACTTCCTACTTGTCTGCGGCTTCCAGTAACTCTGTCAACTACCTGTCCCTGGGTCTCTTGGACCTCTTCTGTTTCCACCTGTGGTTTTCAGGATGTCTTCCTGGCCATGTGCGGTTTCCTTGGTTGTTGACTTTCCCTCTACTCCAGAGTGTTTTCTGCTAATTGCCTGCAGTTACCTGCACTTCACCTGCTTGCCTGTGGTTTCCTGATATCCTCCAACTGCCTGCAACTTCCTGCATTCCACCTACTTTCATGCTGTTTCCAGACATCATTTGCTGGTCTGTGGTTTCCTGACTTCAACTGCCTGCACTTTCTTGCACTCCATCAGCCTGCTTGCCGTTTCCAGCATTTCACCTGTATACCTAGGGCTCCCAATTCCTCTACTCACTAACCCGCTGTATCAATGCCTGTGGTCCATGTGCCCACCAGAACCTTGGGCTTAGATAATCCTCCTTTGTCTAACAGTAAACTTACAGTCTTGTAATTACAATTTCTTGTAGAAATATATCTTAAAACATTAAATAAAATAATATATTATATTTCTTGATATTTTTACAGTGGGTTCATCCCAGATTGCTATCTATTAAAATATAATGGAGCCCTAATTAGAGAAGGAGATACAAGAGATATGATGCGTGTTTTTGGGAAAGCTATAGAGAGCCTTAAAAAATGTGTTCAGAATAGAAAGCAAGCCATACTGCCTACTATGATGAGATGTCATACAGTTCATGCAGGAGCTGCCATGTAGAAATATAATCTGGATGTATTGATGATGTTTCAAAAAGGGAGGAAATCCACTGTGGTATATATGATCTGTAAGGTGTGCACATAATAGATAACATGAGTAATTGGCAGAAAAGCATCAATAATGTTTAGCATTCCTGCACGCAATGAAGATAACTGTAGCAATCATACTATTGACATGTGTATTTCAAGATAAAGCCGTCATTATTTTTTACCATAGTGAGAAAATACACACAGTTTTAATGATGCAAGCAATGTTTAGAATAGGGATGAACGAGCACTAAAATGCTCGGATCTCATTATTCATACCAAGCAATTCCTAGGGCCACCACCAGGGCATTACTGCCCTGACTGGTGTATAGGGTCCAATCAGCAGAGGGGGCCCGCATCGGGCCCTGTCAATTATGCCCATCGGGCCCCACTGCCCCAGGCCCAGCAGCAGGATTCTGCCAGTGCAGTTACTAAACCCTTCATCCGAGATGCAGGGTTCAGTTACTCTATTGCTGTGCGAGCTCGGGTCCACATGGCAATAGTTAAAGCCGTCAGCCAATCGGAGGCTGGCAGCTGACGTCAGCACGCACGTCGCCGTCATCTGACGTCATTGTCATTCGCCAGTGAGTGCACGCTTTCATCCTGGAGGGAAGATTGCTCACCGCAGGAGCGCGGCAAGGTAAGGAGAACGTTTTTTTCTTTATTTTTATTGAAAGTGGCAAGCCGACAGGATGGAGACAAGTGTCCATCCTGCCGGGGGCAGAATGGAGACATGGGGGCAGGATTGAAGACACAGCGGACATGATTGGAAACACAGGGGGCATGATTAGAGACACAAGGGGGCAGAATGGAGACATGGGCGTAGAATGGATACAGAGGGCAGGATTGGAGACACGGGAGCAGGATTGGAGTTGGAGACACAGAGGCAGTATTGGAGACACAGGGAGCAGAATGGAGACACGGGGCAGAATGGGTACAGGGGCAGGATTGGAAACACGGGGCAGGATTGGAGACACAGTAGGTATGATTGGATACAGAGGGGGCATGATTGGAGACACAGGAGGCAGAATGGATACAGGGGGCATGATTTGAGACACAGGAGCTGGATTGGAGACACAGGATTGGAGACATGGGGCAGGATTGGAGACACAGGGGGAAGGATGGAGACATGGTGCAGGATGGAGACAGATGGGGCAGGATCATAGGGTATGATGGAGACAGATGATGCAGGATCATGGGGCAGGATGGAGACAGATGGTGCAGGATCATGGGACAGGATGGTGAAGGATCATGGGGCAGGATGGTGCAGGATCATTGGGCAGGATGGAGACAGATGGTGCAGGATCATTGGGCAGGATGGAGACAGATAGTGCAGGATCATGGGCCAGGATGGAGACAGATGGTGCAGGATCATGAGGCAGGATGGAGACAGATGGTTCAGGATGGATATGATGGAGACAGATGGAGCAGGATCATGGGAGACATGGGGCAGGATCATGGGGCAGGATAGTTTGACAGATCAAGCAGGATCATGGGACAGATGGGGCAGGGTCATGGGACTGATGGGGCAGGATCATGGGACAGATAATGGGACAGATGGGGCAGGATCATGGGGCAGATGGGGCAGGATCATGGGACAGAAGGGGCAGGATCATGGGACAGGATGGAGAGATCATATGGGGCAGAATGGATACTCATGAGGGCAGGATGGGAGAAAATATGACAAGTGTCCATCCTGCTGGTGCAGAATGGAGACAGTGGGCAGAATGGAGACATGGGGCAGGATTGGAGACACAAAGGGCATGATTTGAGACACAGGGGACATAATTGGAGACACAAGGGGCATGATTAGAGACACAGGGGGCAGAATGGAGACATGGGGCAGAATGGATACAGAGGGCAGGATTGGAGACATGGGAGCAGGATTGGAGTTGGAGACACAGGGTTGGAGACACAGGGGCAGGATTGGAGACACAGGGGGCAGAATGGAGACACAGGTGCAGAATGGGTACAGGGGCAGGATAGGAGACATGGGGCAGGATTGGAGACACAGGAGGTATGATTGGATACAGAGGGGCATGAATGTGGCAGAATGGATACTCATGAGGGCAGGATGGGAGAACATATGACAAGTGTCCATCCTGCTGGGGGCAGAATGGCGACGGTGGGCAGAATGGAGACATGGGGGCAGGATTGGAGTATGATCTAACTTGTTTTTCTTATCTTTCAGGTTACATTGGGGGCTTATCTACAGCATTACACAATGCTGTAGATAAGCCCCTGATGGCTGTGGCCGCATCTTATAGGCCAAAAATGGGGTGACAGATTCCCTTTAATGTGTGGTTGGTGAGAAGTGAAGTTTTTCCAAGAGAGCGCAGCGGGACTGTGGACAATTTGAAGGGTGGAGCCTGGGGGGGAAATTCAAGGGGGCCCAACATTTTTGCCAGTATGAGGCCCCAAAATTCCTAGTGACAGCCCTGTTCCTGGTGCTCAGATGCTTGCTACGAGTAACGAGTATAATGGATGTCAATGGGAAATCCAAATATTTTTCTGGCAGACACTACAAGGTGGTTTTGTAAACCATTTAAATGTTGAAATGGATGGGAAAAGTACTGAATGGAAGGAGAACAACATGGGGAAGACCCCTGGAAGCATCTCTGATTCCCAGTTTGCTGCTGAGACCAATGGTGTCACACTTTTACTGCACTTTAAGAAATGGCAACAAAACATTCAAAGTTGATGAGAAATTGGAGATTATAGGAAATAAAATGTAAGAAACATTCTTTGCTGCATAATGACTTGAATATAAAGCAAAATTTTAAAAGGATTTAAAAAGTAATAATTTCAAAACACAAAAATTGAATTATGTATTAATTTTTATTAAATTTGTATTAAAAAATTGGAAATGTCAGTGTAATTTATGAAGGAAGCAAGAACTTCCAAAAATTAGATGGAAGAAAGATTCAGATACACCCAGTATTAGACATAAAGGAGGGCCTCATACACATTAGGTTTAAATTGTCATTAATTGGTACTCCTACACTCATAAAAGCTCTGTACAAAGTGCATAGCCTGCAAAAAGTTGCAAGCAGGGTCATCAGTACACCCCTGAAGGCACCAACTGTAGAGTCTCATTCAAATATTGTGAATAAAGTGTAGTTGTGGTACTTCTACACTCAGAAAAGGTTTTGAACATAGTGCATAAATCATTGAAGGCACCAAGTGGAGTGCCTCATTGAAGGCACCAAGTGGAGTGCCTCATAAAAAATTAACAAAGTGTAGCTGATGTACTTCTACACCCATGAAATCCAGGACAAAATTATGAGGAAGATCATCCATACACAGTTGAAGGCACCAAGTGGAGAGTCCCATGAAAAAATTAACAAAGTGTAGTTGATGTACTCCTATGCTCATAAAGGCTTTGCACAACGGGGAAAGTCAAGAAAAAATTAAATGGATGGTCATCCATACAACCCTGAAGGCTCCAATGGAGTGCCTTATTCAAATATTGAACATTAAAAACACTATATATACTGCTGTCACCTGGTGGTGTGGAAAAGTGGGGGCTAATCCAGGCATTGTTCATTTTTATCAGAGTGAGCCTGTCATCATTCTCTGATGACTTGCAAAAGCGTCTGTTTGTTATAACCCCCGGCAGCACTATAAACTCGCTCAGACAAAAAGCTAGCGGCAGGGCAGCACAACACCTCCAAAGCATACAGAGACAGCTCATGCCAGATGTCCAGCTTTGAGATCCAATAGTTGAAGGTCGCAGAGGAATTAGGGATTATGCTGGTTTGGTAAGCCATGTATTCCTTGAGCATCTTTAAAAACTTTTCCCTCCTTATCAAAAATACCCAGGAAATTGGCCAAGGACTTTGACAGTATACCCCTGCCTCTGCTGTGTGTCTCCATTAGCTCTCCTCTTTGGTTGGGCAAGGAAGCTGGCCCACTGATGCTAGCATTGTCTGAAGAGAATGTTTTCAACATGCTTTCCACAATGACCTTCTGGTATAGCACCAATTTAGAAAACCTCTCTGCCTCAGGAAGGCAAAGTTCTCCTTGTAGCGTGGGTCTAGCAGGGTAAACAACCAGTACTCTGTTTTTGGCCAAGATAAATATGACGCGAGAATCACAGGAAAGGCAGCGGTACATAAAGTCAGCCATATGTACCAAAGTACCCTACATCCAACACTTCCCTGTCTTCACCATGATGACAACTCTCCATGTCCTCCTTCTCCTCCTCCCTCTCTTCCTCCTCCTCCTCAGCTCATCCATGTAGGAGAGACAGAATGAAGAATGTGTGGGTACTAGGCTTTGTTGCACTAACAACCAGCTATTGTTCCTCCTCCTCAGCCTCCACCTCCTCATTGTTACTGGGCTGGGCTTGATAGTATCTCTGTCTCATGACTTCCTCCCTCTCCACTTGGTCCGCATGCATAGATTCATGTTTAATTGTGAGCAGTGACTGTTTAAATAGGCACAAAAGCAGGATAGTTGCACTGACTATGGTGTCATCACTATCTCTGTGGTGTCCTCAAAGTCTTGGAGAACTACACAAATGCCCACTCTTCAATTTTTATGAGTCCAGAATGACCAGAATACTGACTGATGGGTTGGAGCTGATATTCCACAACTGGCCTCTGACCTCTGCTGCTCATAAAGTATTGCCAGTATGTGCAGTGTGTAGTTCCAGCATGTGGTGATGTCACACACCAGTCAGTGAGCTGGCACTTGCACACACTGCTGCAGCACCGCAGCTATACCTCACTTATCAAAATGGGTGCTGACGTGGCTCATCTTCACCAAGAAGCTCTGGCAAATCTGAATATGTTTTCAGAAACCTCTGAACTGCCAAGTTGTGCATATGTGCCAAGCATGGCATGTGCGTGAGCTTGCCAAGCTTCACAGCCGCAACCAGGTATCATCCATTATCCCACGCTATCATGCTTGGTTGGAGGTTTAGCGGCAAAAGCCACATCTGTCTGGTTTGTTATTCCTTTAAGTAACTTTGCCACGGTGTGCGGTTTGACTACTAGACAAATTAACTTCAACATACTGTTGCTGCTTCGCTGAAGCAGTGCTGCAGAGCTTCCAGCTGATGTGGACGACATGCTCTGAGATAACACGTCAGAGATGGAGTATGAGGAGGAGCAGGAAGGGATGCAGGAACTAATGTAAGAGGTGGAGGAAACCCATATAGAAGTAGGGCCATCAATCCTAGGCATCAGGAGTGCAGTGCCAGGGTAGGACTCGGCCCCAGAGTTCACAATGTTCACCTATTGTGCCATCAGGGAAATGTAGCAACTCTAGCCACAAGTGCTTGTCCACATGTTGGTTTTTATATGGACAATTCCAATAAATGCATTGGTAAGGGCAGGGGTGATGTTCCTGGGCACATGCTGGTTCAAGGCGGGGACCCCACACTGGGAGAAAAAGTGGCGGCTGTGGACCGAGTACTGAAGAACGGCTGCCACCATGGATTGGTGGAAATCCTTTGTGTCAACAAGCCTAAATGGCTACATTTCAAAGACAAACAGCCTGGAAATGTGCCTGTTTAGCGTTTTGGACTGTGGAAGGGTGGCTGGAAACTTTCTCTTTCATTCCAAGGCCTGGGGTAAGGACAACTGAATGCTGTGTTGGAACAGGTTTTTGGAAGTGCCTGATGATGGTGCTCAGAATGTGCAAGGACAGGTGTTGGATGAGAGGAATCTGCACCAGTGTCATGAACAGGGAATCGTGAAGTACCTAGCACATGGGAAAATGCAGTGGTGTCACCCATCGGCAACAATCGTGTACCCAGGCGTTGGGTCCACTTAGTCAGGTGCTTAATGATATGTTCCAAATCATGTTCGTGGGGGTTAGGTTCTTAGTGGTTAAGCCCCTGCTGATCTTAGCAAGGGACAGGTTGAAAATTACCTTTTTTTTGTCTCAGAACTCTCTTTAACAATGTCCCAGACTGGGAACACCTAACTCTTTGATGGAGAAATTCACAACTGTCAGTGCTCAGCAGAACAGTTGCCCTTCTCTCTTTAGTCACCCCAGTGCCTCTTCCTGTCTGTTTTGGTGATGTCAATACCTTCCCCAGTGCTGCTTGTTTTGCTTTACATGCCAGCTTCCCAATTTGGGTGGGTGACTTTGTTATCCACCACCTTGTTTTCCACTGCCGCACCATGGTCCTCTTGAGTTGATGACTTAACAACAACCTGACTTATAGGCAACTGTGTTTAATCATCATCATCATCATCATCATCATCATCCTTAGTCAAAATGTGCTGTTCCCTACTGTCATCTTCTTCTGGCTGTGGCTGCTGTGGGTTTTGTGCTTCACTAAACAGCTTCTCCTCCTGTCCCTCTTGGACCATGATGGGTGATAGGCAACAATCAAGATATTTTGTTGTTAAGAGCTTGGCCGAATATCCTAGTGTGGGATCACTTGACTCCTGGGACACAACATGGTGGGAAGAAGGAGGACAAGGTAAGGATTAAGTGATTCAGACTCTTGGCTGGTGAGACTGGACCTTGTGGAAGACTGGAAGGTGCTGCCAAACATGCTGGAAACATTATCTGCCACCTGTTTGCATAGATGTGGCTTCAGAAATGGTGTACTGTGCCTCTCTACAAAGAGGGACAGGAACCTATGTATCATGGATGGGCATGTTTATTATGCTCCATCAACAGGAATAGTCACACCTTTCACTCATCCTCGGTGTCTGTGTGCACCATCATCAACACTTCCACTTCTTCATCTTTTACCATACGCCTTCCACGTTTTGTAACTGCTAGGTGTCTTGAAACCAAGTTTATTTTAAACTAAAAAAAATGTGTCACCTGCAGCAGTCAAAGCATATTTTTGGAGTTTAAAGGGGTTGTCCAGGCTTTTCACATAATCTCAGTGCATATCTGGGCTGCAGAATGGTGACAATAAGTAATTTACCTTCTGTCACCAGTTTGCAGGGTTTTCTAGATATCACTCTCTTGCTTCTGAGCAGAACGTCCAAGGGTGGGTGTGTTCTGGCATTGAAATGAGAACTGGTCGCTTCCTCCTACTCTACTAAAAACCTGCCCTCTATAGCAACAACCCCACCCTCCATAGCAACAGGCCCTCCCTGTCCACATGAACAAGCCCTCCTCACACAGTAACAAATCCTCCCCCTCTAGCAGCCTCAGTGCAGAGAGCAGAACCACCCAGCTGCTCCTCCCCCAGACACACACTGAACAGTGATCTATGGAAAGATTCGTCTTTCTGTGTTTTGTGCTAAAGCTAATTAGTTGAAGTGGAGTTCTTGCAGTAGTGATCTCTGATTTGCTGTGGTACGTGTGTGTTTATCTCCTGGTCCCTGTTTCCATTTAGTTTATTTCTTCCTACTCCTATTCTCCTATTGTTGGCTAGTGTTTTTGTATGATAGAGGTTTTCTGTTACCCCTGTTTTGTCTTTGTGTCTTGTTTACCTTACATTTCTGTCCCATGCCTCATGGGGTGGGGGAAGGGACATACCAGGGTTTAAAGGCCCCGTCACACGCAGCGATCTCGCTAGCAAGATCGCTGGTTTTGTGATGCCACAGCGATCTCGCCAGCAAGATCGCTGTGTGTGACGGGGATCAGCGACCAGCCCCGCAGCCGGTTATCGCTGATCGTGCAGCATTGGCCTGGGCCGTTTTTCGATTGCTGGTCTCCCGCTGGCCAGCGCGCATAGCTGCGTGTGGCAGAGGCAGCCAGCGATCAGCGAAGCTGGAGGCTGATTTCTAATGTAAACATCAGGTATCCAGGAGCCGCGGCTCTTGGATACCGGCTGTTTACCTTGGAAACCGGCGTACATGCTGGTTTCCAAGGTAAACAGTGGGTATCCAGGAGTCGCGTGGCTCTTAGATACCCGATGTTTACATTAGAAACCAGCATCCAGCGTCGCTGATCCTGATCGCTGGGGCTGTCTATGTGACAGCTCACCAGCGATCAGCCTAACGATGTCCCAGTGATCCCATCATGTCGGATCGTTGGTGGGAACGCTGGGACATCGTTATGTGTAACGGGGGCTTAACAGAAGCATAGTAAGGATACAGCATGACAGGGTGTTTTTCAGAAACAAGCAGCAGTGGATGTTGATGAGCGAAAATTGCAAACTGCCTTTGCAGTGATCAATACTTTGTAGTTGTAGGAAGATGGACTGGACCGGGGGTATCTCTCTTGTGCCGGTCCCGGAACTGTCGGGGCTGTCACCATTGCTGCTGGTGGGAAAGCTTTCTGACCCGGACGGACCTCTGAACTCGACAGCAGCGGGCGTGTCAGTGATAAAAGGGGCCATGCGCAGGAAAGCGACAGTCTTGGCGGGAAGACAGAGTGCACAGCAGGGGAAGGTTTGTGCTTCCTCTTTAGAGCAACATGATAGCGCAGGCACACGCTGTAGATACCCGAAATATGAGCACATTGACTGTGAGCAGCAAGCTGCTACGTGCCCGCTCGCTCCTGTGACTGAGAAGCCTACTCGTACCGCCCCAGTGATTGCTGAGAGTGTGCTGCCTAAGATTGACCTGGGGACTCATACAGAGCCGGGTAATTCCTCCCCCGCCATCACCGCCAAACCGAGTCACGTTCCGGTGGTATTTCAGACTGTGCCGCACTCTGCATGACAAGCCGTGAACACAAGACCTCATTTGGGACAGCCAGGATACACCGCCTTCGTTAGGAACCAGATCCTCAGCTTCTTCAGGACCATGCCAGAGACTTCCTGCGCCACTCCCATGGGTGCCACCGTGGGATTTCAAGCCTCTACAGCCAGGAAGCCAGCGGACTGATAAGTTTACTTGTTTCATGAACAGTTGTTCTTTTCTTTATCTCACATCCCATACTCCCTGCTTAACCCATTATCTCCCTGCGTGGAGTATTTCCTGTAATAAATCTGTTAACTCTTATTCTGCCTCCTGTCCGTCACTGCATCCCCCAACCTGCTCACATAGTGACCAGTACGTTATGCCCAGCTCATGCTACTGATGACACGTACCCATAAATTAGGTGGACTCTCATCACTACAGAATGCCAATCATGTGGTTGCTAAATATGGTTTAGGCACACTGTGAGGCTCAGAAGGAAGGGGGCATTTGGATTTGGATGGCAGAATTTGCTGAATTTATTCTGGGTGGGCCAGGAGCCATTTCGCTTTTTCAGAGCCTTTGTGCTAAAAGTAATGTGGAAGCCCCATATATTTCCATTGAAAGATGATGGACCTGAGTGGGGAGTTTTTTGTGGATTGGGTTGACGCTTTTATTGGGAACTTTTTGCATAACGTTTGGGATCACATTTGTATGGCGCTCTACGCTGAGCTCTTAATTTTGGGTTTCCATCTAAAACTTTCAAATTAGGTGATTCAGATGAAACCCCAGAAGGATCGATTCACTATAATGAGGCAGCAGAGTTACTCTGGTCTCCATCTGGCCTCTGTTCAGCAATGTCCTATTTTTCAGAAATGCACAAAACTGTACTGGACCGCTCTTTTATGCACACCTAAAAAGACGGACACCACTGGATCACAAGTCCTATGAGGTCCACAGTGCCTACATCTGCCTCATTATACAGAATCTTCTGACGGGCGGTCAGTCTGAATCACGTATTTCAGAGATGTACATGGAAACCCCAGTGCAAGCGCTCAGCACAGAACGCAGGATAATTGTCAACTAAGCCTTACTAGGATCTTTGCAATCTTTGAGAGGCAGAATGAACAAATCAACTGCAGGTAAAGAATTGTTATTGTTTTTTGTACGATTACAGCTATACCAGATTTATATTGTTTTTTATGTTTGGCTGTTGTCACACACTAAAAAACTGTTTATTGCAAATAACAGTGTTTGCATCAAGATATTTTGAGAGCTATAATTTTTCTATATTTCGGCTGACCGAGTCATGTGAGGGATACTTTTTGTGGGACGAGTTCATGTTTTTATTGGTTCCATTTTCAGGCACACTACATTTTTTCATCGCTTTCTATTTTTGGGAGTCAGAATTAGCAAAAACCAGCAATTCCGGAATTGTTTTTTTTTTTTTTATGTAGTTCCATAAGTGGTAAAATTGATTAGTCATCTTCATTATTTGGTTCAGTATGATTACAGTGATACTCCATTTATACTGTTTTTTATGTTTTGGCGAATTACACAATAAAAACTATTTATAGGAAAAATAATTATTTTGCATCGCTTTATTCTGAGAGCTATAACTTTCTTATTTTTCTGCTGATGGAGCTGTATCGTGGCTTGTTTTTGAGGGACAAGATGACGTTTTCAGTTATTCCATTTTTATTCATATTCATCATTTTTGATTGCATTTTATTGCACATTTCGTTCAGTGGTATGATGATAAAGCATCATTTTTTGCATCTTTTTTTTTTGCCATGTTACTAAAGGGGTTAACTAGTGGGACAGTTTTGTAGGTCGGTTCATTCCAGATGTGGCGATACCAAATATGTGTACTTTTTTTTCATAAAAATATTATTTATGGGTACAATGTATTTTTTTATTGTTTTGTGATTTTTTAAAAAATATTTTTACAACTTTTTTTCCCACTTTCTTTCACTTTTTTACTCTGTTCCATTATTGGACTTTCACTTTTTGCAGTCTGATCACTTGTAAAGCATACCAAAGTAGGCGTCATGTGGACACTGTTCAGAGAGCAGAGGGGGATCTATATGGAGAATTGGACCAAAATACCTGTGCACACTTGGTCAAGAAGTACAGGAAATGTCTGATTCTGTCATGCAAATTAATCATGTAAAAATCATACAATGTGTTTTTCTGGATCTTGGTTTAAGATTCTATGTCTCTCAGTTGAAAGGTACTGTAGTGCAGTGCTCACTGAATGTATTGGGGGGCACTCATTTGGCAGCAGAATTTAAGGCACACAGGAATGGTTTTTCCACATGAGCAGTCTATGCGGTTTATTATGCAAATCATAAACCACTGTAGGCCATGTTACACATCACAGACCTAACATACAATCCACTCTCTCAACTGCGGATATATCCGCACAGTTCATTAACTGACCCTCATCAGTGCACACAGTCACCCATGCTATAGGTTACCTCTTTGGCAGTGTTGCAGGCTTTACAGGCTGGCATCACATGGGTCCTGACTTCCAGGGAAGCTGACTTACTGGGATCACTGACCTGCACTATGACTTGCTGACAAGCGCACATCCATCTATTCCTGACCCACAGAAGGTTGGTAGCTTCCCCCAATGCAGTTAGCCATCACGGAGTCTGCAGGCACATGCCTCCTCCATGTGCCTTCCAGGAAACCTGTACACTTTCAGGACCTTCCAACACAGAGACCATGTGACCAAACCACAGTCTCAATATATCATATGAGACACACCCATTGATGAGAGGTGTGTGGTTAGCCAGACCCATCCAGCTCTCCAACTAACCCTGCAAGCCCAACCCCTTATACACTAAGCAAGGCTTGTGGAACTACAAGTCCCAGAGAATCATTCCAGGCTTACAGGGCAGAGGACCTCCTCCTCTGCAACACATACCAGCCATTAACAACCACACCGGTCACTGTCTCACAGTACCATGATAGAAAATTACAGACCTCCATTCTTTGTAGGTGGGAATAAGAAAAGATAAGCCCTATCCCACTATGGGATAGTTCCAAACATTAACTCTCAACCTACCCTATCGTCAACTATCTACATATTTAGCACATCCTACATTATGCTAATATTACTATACACTATACATTACAATTCACATGACACAATATGTGGAAATGATGCAAGACATTCATAATACAGAACATTGACATGACTGGTGTTTTCATGGGTAGGAACATGACCACAACAGTCCACCATCTTTACAACTGCACTGTCAGTGTGATGTTAGCACTGCAGCCAATTCCAGACACTGGGAACAATGATAGAGATTAACTGGTGGACCTGAAGAATAAAAGAGCTCACACATTAAAGAAGAGACAAAGGATCCAACGACCATAAGAGCTTACACGCACATTACAGAAGACAGAAAGAGGACTTTGCTGACCCTACAGAAGAGACAGACTTACTCAGTGTCTATGGAGATGGGTAACCAAATGTGCTCTACTGGAGCAGCTAACGTGTCATGTCTCAGGTACTGACCACCAATGTACAAGGTATGATAATCGGTAAGATGTCATCGCTGATGGACATTATGGCGAGGTAATGCAAAATTACACTAGCCCACTTTCTGATGCTTCAGGAGTGTGGTAAGTGGTGATGGGCAAGTTTTTTTGTGAACCACAAATGTTCGAATTTGACAAAAAACAAGAATTTCAGGAAATTTGACCTAAACTTGATCCTCTGTAGATCGATCCGCTCATCTGTAGAACAAACCCTTGACCTAATAACGCTGAGATGAAGAGTTCCAATTGGTTTTGGTCTGCAATAATATTTAGATAGGTGATATTTTCTGTGTCAAGGTAAAATTCACGTGAATGCCAGGACACAAGAATTGCGAGTAGAGCAATGCCCAGAGAACCACTTTGATTATTCAGATGATTTTCCCTCTTATCTCAGTATATCTTGGTGCCATCTGTTCCTCAGGTAATCTAGGCACTTGCCCCTGGTTGGACAGATATGTAAAGGAGAAAATAATTAATTTTGCCTTCTACATGCATCATTGAACTTTGCACACTCATAACCTTGTCTCCAGTTTACCGGTCCTCTTTCTTTAGTACATATTTTTTAGGCACTATTCAGTGCATATCGGAAATACCCCAGAAGAAGATCTACGGTTTTGGAATTGGTCTGAATCTGTTACGTAACTATAACTGTTTGTCCCTTGTTAAATTATTAGCACTATATACAGTTATGCACTGAGTCTGTGATAATAGAATACTAAGCTCCAGTTCATATATAGCTCAGGGCAATGACGATGAAAGGCTGTAGATCTGAACAATCATTTACACATCCCACCGTACCCCAGATGCTGGGGGTTCAACCAGGTCTTTGAACACTAAATGAAAAAACCTTTTGAGTAATGATTTCCAGGAATTTTCATCAGCTTGCCTGTCACAGAAATGGAAATCATCTTCTGCTCCCATTAGAGGATTACTGCAATAAATATTTTATGCACTATACAAACAGATTATAATGTATCTTTAAACAGTTTAGCCAAGGATTCCTGTACACCCAGTCGTCGTGTGCCATGTGGTCTTCATCAATGTGGATAACCATGAATGAATTTAGTATTTTATGATGTTTTACTGTGACGGATATTATGTAACATTAAGATGTGTTTTATTCACAGTGTCTTTATTTTTTAGTACATATGTTATTTTTCTTTTAGCTCTTGCCCTTCTGTGTTAAAAGTGATTTGCTGTACAGTATCCACATGAACATAACAAAACAGATATCTGGAGATAACCCAGGAAACAAATATCTTTGCATTTTTAAAATTTGTATAAATTTATTTTTGTACTTACGCATCTCTGCAAAAGGTATCTACCACGGAGGACTCTCAGATTTGACTATTTTTATTTGGAGATGAGTCATTGACTTCTATGGTAAAGCATTCCGAGCATGCTATTTGACCTGTGATTTTTTACCAAGAATTGCAGCAAATCAGAGGGTTGCAACCATGTGTATGTATTGGGATGGTTAGTCCTGGGTTCTACTAGGTGATGAGAATCTGTGTAGCTCCCCACTCTTCAGAGGAACTGCCTCCTTAGCAAGCTTGAGAATGGGTAATTAGCCCAAAGGTCATCTATCAGGCATGGAGGAAAAGTAAACGCCATGCTCTTCTGTCCTGGGCTCAAAACCTAGCACCAAAATGGCATAGAGGTACACTTTGAAGTTCTTTAACATGATTCCTTACCAACTATATTATTTTCTAATTCCAGTATCTTTTTATGAATGAGTGAGGTAATTTCATGTATAGAATGAAGCAAGACAGTCTACGGCTCGTAAATTTTCTTCAGCTGAAATGTTTCTACTTTTTTATTATAATTGTTATGTTCATTGTATTTAGCGGCTAATCTAAATTATTTGTTTTAAAGGGGATTGTGGAAAAAATTAAATTGCATCTCCAGTTATGCTTTCAATTTATCCTTGAGAGCATATACTGCATTGCATACAGTCCTGGCTGAAAGTATTTGCACCCTTGAAATTGTTCCAGAAAATGAAGTATTTCTCCCAGAAAATTCTTGCAATCACACGTTTTGTTATACACATGTTTATTTCCTTTGTGCGAATTTGAAAAATAAAATAGAGAAAAAAAAAGGCAAATTGGACATCCTGTCACACAAAACTCCCAAAATGGCCCTGACAAAATTGCTTACACCATTCCAAAATTGTGGGTAAACAACTGAGAAACATGAAAATCACACCTGAAACCTGATAAAAAGAGAAGTTCAACTATTATATTTTTTTACATCAGAAACAGGCTGCAACATTCCAATTTTAATACTTGGCAATGGCTACATTTACAGCATGTATTTTATATGGTTCTGATTTCCTTAAGTGAGTAAATCAAGATTAGTTCATATTTTATTTTATTTTTATTTTTATTTTTTTTTCCCTCTGTAACACACTAACGGGCTCACCCCCATTTAACCCTATATTATCTACTCAGCAGTTTTGGCATCCAAATGCAAGGCAATATACATCTATGACAAGGTGAATAGTCTCAGAATACTGCTATACATCCACCACCACGTGATTTTTTCACACACCAGCAAGTAAGTACTCAGTTCTATTATTTTTTCAGTTCCCAGTATAGCGCGGTGTGTTTCTTTTCTTATCAGCTTTGAGTCTAGATCTAAATTCCACTGAATACCTGTGGAGATCTTAAAGTTGCTGTTGGTGAAGGCACCCTTGAAATATGAGAATCCTGGAGCAGTTTGTAAAAGAAGAGTGGTCCAAAATTCTAGTTGAGAGTTACAGTATAAGAAGCTTTTTGATGGTTATAGGAAACAATTTTTTGCAGATATTTATTCCAAATGCTGTGCAACCAAATATTAAGTTGAGGGTGACAACAGTTTTGTTTGGCCCATTTTGGGGTTTTGTGTGAAATTATCCAATTTGTCTTTTTTTTCTCTGTGTTTTTGCTTTTTTTCTAATACATGCAAAGAAAATAAACTTGTATAACAAAGCATGTGTAATTGCCATAAGTTTCTAGGAAAAATACTTCATTTTTTGGAACAAATTTCAAGGGTGCCAACACTGTCAGCTATGACTATATGTAATTTTTGTTGTACGAGCCTAAAAGCATACATATGGCATTACCCAAATAGCATGTGATTTTATTGCATATTGTATGCTTGCCTTGTGATGCTTTGAAACCACAACAATTAAATAGCCTTAGATAGAAATACCCCAACTGCTCCGCTGGTTGGATAAAACAACATTGATATGTACCAAAGGGAGAAATGTGGGTGGGCTGTGCTGCCGGTAATGAATTCACAGGATTCAGATGAATAGAAACAGACCATAGTTCCCAAAGCAGTTCTAGAAACACATTGAGAATAAACTACAATCTATTTCTTTCTGAATCCTGTGAAATTCTTACCAACAGCGCAACACACTCGCATTTCTCCCTTTGGCACATTTTTTTGTTTTATGACTGTAAGGCCGGGGTCACACTTGCCGTTGCAATGCAAGAAACTCGTACGAGTCTCTCGCTTCAATACCCGGCACTCCCGCCGGCGGTTCTGACCGGAGTGTTCAGCTGCATTGAAAGACATGCAGCCGCACACTCCAGTCCTGAGTGCCGGCGGGAGTGCCGGGTATTGAGACGAGAGACTCATATTGCATTCGCAAGTGTGACCCCAGCCATATTGTGTATATATTCCAAATCATTATCACCTGTATATATAAAATACACGGGAAGCTGTTACTGTGTATCACAAGTGATACACCAAGTGATTAAGTACAACAATTCTAGGAGCAGCATACGTTGGGCTCTAAATTGTTCCTTTAAACCTTCATCGCTGGTAATTATTTGAGTTGAATAGAAAAATTTAAAGTAAATTAATCATCAAAACCTTAAAAAGACATAGTGTTAAAAGGTGAACTTTAACTTTAAAGGTGGCGTGTGCATAGGAACAGGTTGATATAGTTACATGGAGTATAGCAATTATTTCTACAACACATTTATCAGCAAGAGATTAATAGGGACATTTGATCTGATACGCAGCTCTTTTGGATTGATTGCCATTTGTCCACAAAGGTTTCCAAATAAATCTCTTCACAGGGATTGAGACAAATCCTCAGACCTCACAGGAGATTGAATTCATAGAATAATTATGGAGGCTTGAGAGTTCCCACCACGTTCTTCTTTGACATATATATAATTTAGCAGTCCACTGGAATGAAGAGTTAATAGGATTGGAATTGGGTACAGAAATTAAAGTGTCACAGTATAGAGCTTCATCAAGTTCTTTCTGCTGCGTTTCAAAATCAATGCAATTTGACAGAAATACAGCCATATGCAGATCTACGTATCAGAAGCTTATAGATCGCGTATATTCTACAACCAATTGAGATAAATATTAGAAGGAAGTTAGATTGTAAGAATGAGCAGGAATGGAAGACCCCAGTAATATTAACCCTACAGATTTACCATATAGTAATGAATGAGCGATGAGCGAGTATACTCGTTACTCAAGATTTCCCGAGTATGCTCGGGTGATCTCTGAGTATTTGGATGTGCTCAGATTTAATTTCTGTCACCATAGCTGCATGATTTGCGGCTGCTAGACAGCCTGAATACATGTGGGGGTTGCCTGTTTGTTAGGGAATTCCCACATGTATTCAGGCTGTCTAACAGCAACAAATCATGCAGCTACGGCGACAGAAACTAAATCTGTGAGCACGCCAAAATGCTTGGAGATCACCTGAGCATGTTCGGGAAATCTCGAGTAACGAGTATAGTTGCTCATCACTAGTAATGAAGAATATTAGTATATACAGTAAGTAGGGTAATAAGGACAGCTCCGAAATGTAGCTTCAGATTATAGCAACTTCATCTTTTTATAATTTCTTTCAGTTATAAACGTCGCCACTAAAAGAGAGATGTTTTGTTTTAGGCTATAGCTGTCTGTTAATGGCCACAGTGTATATATGTGCACCTACATAATACACTTATACTAACAGGTGTGCTGGTCTTTGGTTTTACTCAGTACAATTTGATGTGTGGTCATCCTCTTGGGCTGTGCATGAGCATGAGTCTATATTTAGACTTGTTGGCACATAGCAAGGTGTATTATAAATAGGATCCATGTTATTTAGGTACACCTTGTCGCCATCTGATGGCTTTTATGCTTTATTGTTTAAAAAAAAATGTCAATTAAGTACCCTATGTTTTTTGCCTGTGTTACTATTTATTTATTTTCTATTTATTTCAATTAATGGGGTCTTGAAAGTGTGTTATCCTAAACAGAAAACACCTTTTACCCTTTCACGCTGCAGACCTTTTTCGATTTTGCGTTTCCGTTTTTTGCTCCCCTTCTTCACAGAGCCATAAATTTAAAGTTTTTCCATCAATATGGCCATGTGAGGGCTTGATTTTTGTGGAATAAATTGTGTTTTTGAATGACACCATTGGTTTTACCATGTCAATTACTCAAAAATGGGAAAAAAAATCCAAGTGCGATGAAATTACAAAAAAAGTGCAATTCCACAACTGTTTTTTGGATTTTTTGTTTTAACCATGCTCACCAAATGGTAAATAAAAAAAATAAATAACTGGTAGGGATTGTGAATCAATTTGGCTTACAAAAAGTAACCCTACATGAATTTAACAATTAAAATATACCTTTTATTTAATATTGTTACAAAAGACAACCAAACATTCACCGTGCAAGCAACCGTGCATACTAAAAACACCCTGCACCAAGAAATCTATCCTCACAGCCTGCCTGTCAGCGGAGGTTGGCACCCTAAACAATATACAAGTATGGCGCCCCCGCTCCTCAGTGGCCCTCCCTGAAAAACTCCTAGATGTCCCTATGCTGGTGAGACAACCAGCCACCCAATCAAAACCATAGAGAAAAGGAGGGTAAGGGATGCTGTGTAAGGACTGATAAATACAGGCAGATAATCAATCTGGAAAGGTGCTGGAAAAAGTGAACACTATTGCATTGATAAAGGTTACGTGTGCATGTGTGGCACCCCAGGAGTCTGGTTGCCACAGTGGCATTGCCTCCCTCACAGGGGGTAATGTCATGCCTGGTAGCAATGAGAGGTCCCCTGACCAGGTAGAACCAGCACCCAACACTTGTTCTACCTCCAGATCAAAAGGGACGGAGCTTAAGGGAGTGACAGTTGGTGGGAGGAGTTAGTGCTGAGGTAAGGAGATTGTTCTGGAAGGAGTCAGGCAGTCAGTCAGAGGGGAGTGAGAGAAGGAGTGAGGGTTGACAGAGTCTGAGGAGAGTTGGGGAGGAAAGGAGAAATTTGGGGAATCTGGGGAGTGGAGCTAAGAGTAAGCTCACCCCAGAGCTGAGTGCTTGAAAGCGGACGCTGGAGTCCATGGCTGCGTGGGTAAAGAGAGCCTGACAGCTAAACCCAGAGGGCAGGGAACGGCATGCCTCCTGGCCCCATAAAACACTTGGGGGCACAGCAGCATAAGAGAACACGGAGTCGTCACGAAGGAGCGACACCTGTAAAAAAGGCTCAAGCTGCCTGCCATATGGGCCAGTGCTTAAAAAAAAGCAGGAATAGAGGCTCAAGCACAGCTTTAGGTAGCAAGGACCTCAGAGGAAAGCGCAGTAGTGAGGCATCCATATCCATCTGGCTCAGTGGATGCTGAACTGCTTCCAGGCTAACCGGATCTCCCTCACCATCTGTGATCCCCTGGTGTGCACCCCAGACTATCAAGTAAAGGTAAAAGGAAATTACAACCCTGCTGTGTCCCCAGCTTTATTACTGCGTCATCTACTCTGCATTAAAACCTTCACCACCATTTTTAAATAAAACATACAACTGCCCTGGGGCCTAGCTCTACCCGTGGAGAGCTGTAACATCTATGCTGCATCACCAACTGCCCCCAGTAGACCTGAATTGCAGCGTCGGCCATCTTCTCATTGCCGAGTACCACGGGTGGCATCACAAATTAATCCCCCATAATAACTATTCCCTTCATCATTTGATTGCTCGCCCAGGGCCATGGACCGGGTCACTGCTGCCATGACATCCCCTGAAGTAACAAAACCGGCCCGGTACCAAGTACCCCACAGCCCTGTGGGGTGCGGCACATGATAGAAAAGTACCTCGCTATGCTGTTCCCTGCTTCTGAAAAACCTGCCTGGCGGCGGGGGTTGGCACCCTACTTGTCAGCGGAATTGACGCCCCCCCTCTCCGCGACGGCTGACCCTGTAAAGTCCTTTATATTGAACTAAATAGTAAAGAGGGTAGCTTAATAATATGATATATAGGCAGGTACACAAACCAAGAGCAATAGAACATTCATAGTCAATAACAACATACGGTAAGTATCATGATGACAGCAAGCAAAAGAGGTACTTATAGTTTAGATGCTTTAAAAAACCTCTACGCGTTTCTCCATTCTGGATCATCAGGAATTTGGATATATTGATGCTGCATGGTGACCATCTGTGCTCATTAAAGTATAGATGTCCCAGCATGCTTCATAGCACCTCCACCATTACCTAGAGGTATCTTATAGTGATTCCCACCACGGGGCTCATCCATTACCAAGCATATGCCACACCATGATGGTGTTATTCCTCTTGAATGTTAGACTTGGCGCCATCCAAAGGGCACATGCGCACATTAGTCATGGGATCACTTGTGGGTAACTCCGGAGGGGCTAAAACCAGAAGCGTATCACACAGAATAATTGCTATTGCACATGTCTGTATGATGCACGGCGCTTGCCCGGATAGGAAGGGACTAAGCGCCGGAAGTATGTAATACCCTGCAGCCTAGTGCATTCCAGGCTGGAATGCAAGCTGTGCCGTCACTACACTGGGTAGGCAACATTAGGCAGACCACAGAAATGAGTGATGTATTCACAAAGACTGTAACAAAAAATGTATAAAATGTCTGTCACCGTATAAGGTCATACTCAAAAGAGGGAGGTAGGGCATAAAAAGGCAGCCTCATGATAACCAGCCCTCTATTTTAGACTAGCATATATAGAGCACAGAAAATAAGAATATGAATGAATAAAGATATTGTATAAGTGATGTTGATAAAAAACTGATCCTCACAGTAATTTGTGAACTCCAACATGTATTTCTGGAGATATAAACTGAACATGACAAGAAAATTTATTTTTTGGTCCCAAACCTTAGTGAAATAATAAAGGCCAGAACTGACCACCTAGTATGCTTTACAAAAAGCACGCATAAGATAGACTCTCATTAATATCCACAGGGGTCAAAGAATCTATACGATGAATCCAGGCACATTCCTTTAGGAGTAACAATTTATCCAAATTGCCTCCCCGAGCATTTGCTGTAACCACTTCAATGATGCTGAAGGTGACATAACCAACATAACCCTGGTGTACCCCATTGATATGTCTGGCCAGAGGAGTGTCCTGTTTGTGCCTTATGTCACCCCCATGCTTGCCCACCATCCTCCTGAACTCCCTTGTGGTTTTACCCACATAATCTTTTGGGCAACTGCAAGATGCTGTATAAACCAATCCTGTTGTCCTGCAATTAGAAAAGTCTCGCAGATAGAACCTCTTGCCAGTTGATGAACTAATTATAAATGTGCAAGGTTTTATAAATTTGCAATTGACACAATTGCCACATATGAAAAAAACACAAATTTTTCAATCAAGCCAAGTGTCTTCTCTGCTTGATCTATTAAAGTAGCTATGCACCAGATTATCTTTAAAGGAGCATCCTTTCCTAAACGTCACCTTAGGACAAGGACCTTCAATCCCTGATAAGTCAGGGTCGGCCGTCAAGATGTCCCAGGCCAGTGCTTGTTAAGGATCTAAAATACTCTCCTGTTCTGACAACCAAATGTACTGATGATGCAAGTAAGATCTGGGCTACTTGTAGAACACCTGGTTGGAGATTGTAACAGAGTGCTTCTATCACATGACAAAGCATGGTTAAATGCGCTTTCTATAGTGCCTCTAGGATAAGCTTTAATAATGAATCTCCTTCTCATGTCCGGAGATTGTTGTAAAAAGTCACCCAGTCTGAGCAGTTCCTCCTCAGCCTTAAATTGTCTCTTGAGAATGCCACGCTTTAATGCATGAGGATGGTGACTATCCCACCTGAGTAATCTATTAGTACTTGTGGGTTTACGGTATATCTTGGCATTCAAAAAACCATCATTATTCCTCTAGATGTGATTATGGAGGAATGCCAGGGTATTCTTATCCAATTCAAAGGTGAATTTTAGCCTGATATCATTGTCATTAAGATCATTGACAAAATTAGAAAAGCTTGTCTCAGTACCCTGACAAACATATTGTCAACTAGCTGAAGAGCCCAGCGCTGCCTGGACATAGTAACTAACTGTGGTTAGTTATAGCAAATTAAAATTATCCTCCATCCCATAGTCCCATGCCCATATACCCATCATACATATCCACCATCCCATAGGCCCGTGCCCATATACCCATCATACATATCCTCCATCCCATAGTCGAGTGCCCATATACCCATCACACATCCTCCATCCCATAGTCCCATGCCCATATACCCATCATACATATTCTCCATCCCATAGTCCCATGCCCATATACACATCATACATATTCTCCATCCCATAGTCCCATGCCCATATACCCATCATACATATTCGCCATCCCATAGTCGAGTACCCATATACCCATCACACATCCTTCATCTCATAGTCCCATGCCCATATACCCATCATACATATCCTCCATCCCATAGTTCCGTGCCCATATATCCATCATACATATCCGCCATCTCATAGTCCCATGGCAATATACCCGTCATACATATCCTCCATCCCATAGTTCAGTGCCCATATACCCATCACACATCCTCTATCCCATAGACCCGTGCCCATATACATATCCGCCATCCCATAGTCCCGTGCCCATATACCCATCAAACGTATCCTCCATCCCATAGTCAAGTGCCCATATACCCATCACACATCCTCCATCCCATAGTCCCGTGCCCATATACATATCTGCCATCCCATAGTCCCGTGCCCATATACCCGTCATACATATCCTCCATCCCATAGTCAAGTGCCCATTTACCCATCACACATCCTCCATCCCATAGTCAACCATTATGACATCATAATGAGCGGCGACCCATGATGACATCAGTGTCGCCATGGCAACCATTGTGACATCATAAAGAGGGGTGGGGCTTGATACGTACACACTGTTTCCCCAGTATGCAAATAGGGGCATTATGACATCATAATGAGGGGCGGGGCTTGACACACACACACTTTTCCCCCCAGTATGTAGATAGGGGCAAAATTGTTTGGTGAATTGGAACGCGCAGGGTTAAAATTTCACCTCACAACATAGCTTAGGACGCTCTCGGGGTCCAGACGCGTGACTGTGCCAAATTTTGTGGCTGTAGCTGCGACGATGCGGATGCCTATCCCGGACATACACACATACATGCACACATACATACACACATACATACATGCACACTTTGAGCTTTATATATTAGATGAATCTATACTATATTCCATTGTGGGAATGCCACCACTTGGGCTCATCCATATAGACAGTGGTTTCCTCCCACCCGCTCAGGAACAAATTAGCATAGGACGGGGCGCAGGAACTCCCCATATCTGTGCCCCTGAGCTGATGGAAGTACTTCCTGTCAAAAATAAAAAAGTTATGGGTCAGGGTAAATTGACGAAGCTCTAACACAAATTGACTGTGCACCCTGCATTGAATTGCTCTATATTTCAAAAAGTGTTCAATTGCTATGAGGCCAAATTTGCATGGTAAATTGCTGTACAGAGTCTCAACATCAGTGGAGGCTAAGAAGGAACCCTCAGTGACATGGAAGTCCTCTATTTTGAGAAGAAGATCAGAGGTGTCCCTGATATAGGAGGGAAGGGCGAGCAGAAATGGGCAGAGGATTTCATCAATATACACTACCGTTCAAAAGTTTGGGGTCACCCAGACAATTTTGTGTTTTCCATGAAAACTCATACTTTTATTAAACAAATTAGTTGCCAAATGAATTTTAAATCTAGTCCAGACATTGACAAGGTTCGAAAAAAAAGATTTTTATTTGAAATAATAATTTTCTCCTTCAAACTTTGCTTTCGTCAAAGAATGCTCCCTTTGCAGCAATTACAGCATTGCAGACCTTTGGCATTCTAGAAGTTAATTTGCTGAGGTAATCTTGAGAAATTTCACCCCATACTTCCAGAAGCCCCTCCCACAAGTTGGATTGGCTTGATTGGCACATTTGCGTACCATACGGTCAAGCTGCTCCCACAACAGCTCAATGGGGTTGAGATATGATGACTGCGCTGGCCACTCCATTACAGATAGAATATCAGCTGCCAGCTTTTTCCCTAAATAGTTCTTGCATAATTTGGAGATGTGCTTTGGTCATTGTCGTGTTGTAGGATGAAATTGGCTCCAATCAAGCGCTGTCCACAGGGTATGGCATGGCGTTGCAAAATGGAGTGATAGCCTTCCTTATTCAAAATTCTTTTTACCTTGTACAAATCTCCCACTAGCAGCACGAAAGCAACCCCCGACCATCACATTACCTCCATCATGCTTGACAGATGGCGTCAGGCACTCTTCCAGCATCTTTTCAGTTGTTCTCGGGCTCACAAATTTTCTTCTGTGTGATCCAAATACCTCAAACTTGGATTTGTCTGTCCATAACACTTTTTTTCCAATCTTCCTGTGTACAATGTCTGTGATTTTTTGCCCATATTAAACTTTTCCTTTTATTAGCCAGTCTCAGATATGGCTTTTTTTTCCACTCTGCCCTGAAGGCCAGCATCCTGGAGTCACCTCTTCACTGTAGACGTTGACACTGGCATTTTGCGTGTACTATTTAATGAAGCTGCCAGTTGAGGACCTGTGAGGCATCGATTTCTCAAACTACAGACTCTAATATACTTGTCTAGTTGCTCAGTTGGGCAGTGGGGACTCCCACTTCTCTTTCTACTCTGGTTAGAGCCTGTTTGTGCTCTCCTCTGAAGGGACTAGTACACACCGTTGTAGGAAATCTTCAGTTTCTTGGCAATTTCTCGCATGGAATACCCTTCATTTCTAAGAACAAGAATAGACTGTGGAGTTTCACATGAAAGTTCTTTTTTCTGGCCATTTTGAGCGTTTAATGGAACCAAGAAATGTAATGCTCCAGATTCTCAACTATCTCAAAGGAAGGTCAGGTTTATAGCTTCTATAATCAGCCAAACTGTTTTCAGCTGTGCTAACATACTTGCACCAGGGTTTTCAAGGGTATTCTAACCATCCATTAGCCTTCTTACACAGTTAGCAAACACAATGTACCATAAGAACACTGGAGTGACAGTTGTTGGAAATGGGCCTCTATACACCTATGAAGATATTACATTACAAACCAGACGTTTGCAGCTAGAATAGTCCTTTACCACATTAACAATGTATAGAGTGTATTTCTGAATCATTTAATGTTAGCTTCATTGGGAAAAACTGTGATTTTCTTTCAAAAATAAGGACATTTCTAAGTGACCCTAAACGTTTGAAAGGTAGTGTAGACACCACAATTCTAAATTAATGATTCTGAGCCTGAGACTATAGGGCATCCTCTGGTAGGATTCAATCCCTTGTGAACCTTGGGCAAGGTATAAAAAGTAGCCACCAGAGGTTGAGATTGTAGTAGGAACTCACATTCATTTTTGGAGATTACACCTTGAGTTTTTGCTATCTCCAATAGGTCGCTCAGCTCAGCTTTAAAAGGCACAGAGGAATCCTATCCCAATACTGCATACATATTTGAGTCTCTAAGGCTAGTTTCACACTAGCGCTTTTGAGCGCAGCGACGGCCTGCGCACGGCCGCCGCTAAGCCCCGCCCCTGCCGCACCTCCGCCGGTAGCTCCGCCTACCGGCGCATGACGCTGCATGCGTCCTGCGTCCCCTATCTTTATCACTGGGGCGCAGGCCGTGCGCAGTATGTGTTTGGCGGCGCATGCGTCCTTTTGACGGTGCGCCGACCTGCGCCAAATGCAACCTGCTGCAGTTTGGTTGCGCTCGGCGCACCGTCAAAAAGGCACATGCGCCGCCAAACGCATACTGCGCACGGCCTGCGCCCCAGTGATAAAGATAGGGGACGCAGGACGCATGCAGCGTCATGCGCCGGTAGGCGGGGCTACCGGCGGAGGCGCGGCAGGGGGCGGGGCTTAGCGGCGGCCGTGCGCAGGCCGTCGCTGCGCTCAAAAGCGCTAGTGTGAAACTAGCCTAAGAATGGTATAACATATCTTCAAATAATCAGACTCTTCCATGATGATAAGATTACCCCCCTTATCAGAGGGTTTAATAATAATCAATCAATTCTTTTTCATTAAACCAGATAGTGTCTCTTGTTCACCTTCTGTTAGATTAGACTCAGTAATGGAGGATGGAATCTTTCGTAGGTCTCTTTCAACCAGTTTAAGAAAGATGTCTATGCTGGTAATGTCACTCTGTGGTGGCATCTTTGTGCTTTTATTTCTAAGACTGGTGAAAGGCCCCATACCCTTCTCATATCATTTTCCTCCAGCAGTCCTACTAAAGCCCTGAAGCTCTCAAGATCATCTCCTTGTAGCCGGACTTTTTCACATTCATTGTGCGCACAAAATCTTTTACATTTCAATTTTCTGCAGAATAAATTTGTCTTTTGTCCAACTAAAACAGTCATATCTGTTGGTGGGAACAAAGTTCAGACCTTTTTTCAAAACCCCATATTCATCAGCTGATAAGACATAAGTAGACAGATTAATGATTTGACCATGATTTAGACCGCTAACTGTCTTAGGTAATAACCGGTCCGGGCATTTCTCTATAAAAGAGAGGAAGAGGAAGCCAAATACGAGGAGTTGCCACCAGAGATGGCTTGTGATGCACCCCCCCGTATGCTCCTGTCGTATTAAATTGGGTGTTTTTAGTATGCACGGTTGCTTGCACTGTGAATGTTTGGTTGTCTTTTTTAACAATATTTAATAAAAGGTATATTTTAATCATTCAATTCATGTAGGGTTATTTGTTGTAAGCCATATTCACCACTAAAACTGACCTGCCATTATGATTCTCCAGGTCACTACAAGTTTGTAGATACCAAACATATATCGATTGTTTTTATTTAAATGGCGAAAAAAAATCCAAATTTTGTTTAAAAAAAAAAAAGTGCCATTTTTCGATACCCGTAGTGTCTCCATTGTTAGTGATATGGTGCTGGGTGAGGGCATATTTTTCGCGTGCCAAGCTGACGTTTTTAATGATACCATTCTGATGTGGATACGATTTTTTGATTGCCCATTTTTGCATTTTAATGCATTGTTGCAACTACCAAAAAAAACTTAATTCTGGCGTTTTGACTTTTTTTTCGTTACACCGTTTACCAATTAGATTAATTCTTTCTATATCTTGATAGATTGGGCAATTCTGAACGCAGCGATACAAAATGTGTATTTTTTAATTTTTTTAATATTTTAAAAAACATTTTTTTTTTACTTTTTGCATGCTTTAATAGTCTCTATGGGAGACTAGAAGCTGCAGTTGTCTGTCTCCTGTGCTACACACAGGCAATGATCAGATCGCCTGTGTGTAGCAGAAATTCTCTCTTGCTATGAGCGCCAACCACTGGGCGATGCTCATAGCAATCTGGCAATGATAACCACAGGGGTCTCATAAAGACCCCGGGTTGTCATGCCAACCCATCAGAGACATGCAGCCATTTGACACAGGTGCCGATGGGTGGGATAAGTGATGCGTTTCTGGCGCTATCACATTAAATGCCACTGTCAGAGATTCACAGCAGCATTTAATGGATTAACAGCCACAGGTGGATCACGATTACACCCACGGCTGTTAGGGGCACATGTTCAAAACAGCTGACATGTGCAAGGAAAGATGTTGGCTCAGCGACGGAGCCCATATCAAAGGGAAGGACAAGACATGCGCAGGACATGTACAGTGCAAGTCATGAAGTGGTTAAATGGTTAAAGGGAACCTGTCACCAGGTTTTTCCCATATGAGATAAGACCAGTACCTTTCAGCCCTCATATTGAATAACTGCTCTGTAGAGACTCGCATTGGACCAGCAAATGCACAGTCACAGATGCACTACGTGCAAGCCACTACTGCTAGGCAAGTCCTTAAGGGCCTGGATATTCTTCACCCACTCCCAAAGGGTCGGAGGGCTTTACACATCCCTTCCCAGACTGCTTTTGCAGTAAAGTTGGTGAGTAAATCTAAAGCTAGCAACATAAAACCCAAATTAAAACCAAAAGGAAACCATGGGACAATAACTAATAAAGAAAAACAAATTATGACCATTAGCAACTACTGAGAAGCGTTCCTCCCAGTCATGCCCAGGTAGCCACTCCCTGCTTCACCTGTACAGCAAGGTGCACATGCACACATTCCCATCAATGGTTAACACCAGGCAAGGCAGCGTCTTGCATTGCCTGGCAAGTGGGAGACACGGCGTCCCATATCTCCCAGGCAAGGAAACAAGTGAGAAGCATGGCGTCCCATGTTCCCACATCGCTCACCACTTCCACACATGAGGCACCACCGTGGGGATTTGGATGTTTCGCCCCCAGCAGTTCGCTCCCAGCAGTTTGCCCTCAGCAGTTCGCCCCCAGCAGTTCGCCCCCGGGTACATTTCGCCCCCGCACATTTCGTCCCCGCACATTTCATCCCCAGCATTTAGCCCCCAGGAGGTTTCGCCCCGCACATTTCACCCCGCACATTTCGCCCCCAGCAGTTCGCCCCCAGATGTTTCGCCCACAGCAGTTCGCCCCCGGATGTTTCGCCCCCGGTTGTTTCGCCCCCGGATGTTTCACCCCCTGCAGTTCGCTCCCGGATGTTTCGCTCCTAGCAGTTCGCTCCCAGATGTTTCGCCCCCAGCAGTTCGCCCCCGGATGTTTCGCCCCCAGCGGTTCGCCCCCGGATGTTTCGCCCCCAGCAGTTCGTCCCCGGATGTTTCGCCCCCAATGGTTCGCCCCCGGATGTTTCGCCCCCAGCAGTTCGCCCCCGGATGTTTCGCCCCCAGCAGTTCGCTCCCAGATGTTTCACCCCAGCAGTTCGCCCCCGGATGTTTCGCCCCCAGCGGTTCGCCCCCGGATGTTTCGCCCCCAGCAGTTCGCTCCCAGATGTTTCGCCCCCAGCAGTTCGCCCCCGGATGGTTCGCTCCCAGATGTTTCACCCCAGCAGTTCGCCCCCGGATGGTTCGCTCCCAGATGTTTCACCCCAGCAGTTCGCCCCCGGATGTTTCGCCCCCAGCGGTTCGCCCCCGGATGTTTCGCCCCCGGATGTTTCGCCCCCGGATGTTTCGCCCCCAGCAGTTCGCTCCCAGATGTTTCACCCCCAATGGTTCGCCCCCGGATGTTTCGCCCCCAGCAGTTCGCCCCCGGATGTTTCGCCCCCAGCAGTTCGCTCCCAGATGTTTCACCCCAGCAGTTCGCCCCCGGATGTTTCGCCCCCAGCGGTTCGCCCCCGGATGTTTCGCCCCCGGATGTTTCGCCCCCAGCAGTTCGTCCCCGGATGTTTCGCCCCCAATGGTTCACCCCCGGATGTTTCGCCCCCAGCAGTTCGCCCCCGGATGTTTCGCCCCCAGCAGTTCGCTCCCAGATGTTTCACCCCAGCAGTTCGCCCCCGGATGTTTCGCCCCCAGCGGTTCGCCCCCGGATGTTTCGCCCCCAGCAGTTCGCTCCCAGATGTTTCGCCCCCAGCAGTTCGCCCCCGGATGGTTCGCTCCCAGATGTTTCACCCCAGCGGTTCGCCCCCGGATGGTTCGCTCCCAGATGTTTCACCCCAGCAGTTCGCCCCCGGATGTTTCGCCCCCAGCGGTTCGCCCCCAGATGTTTCGCCCCCGGATGTTTCGCCCCCGGATGTTTCGCCCCCAGCAGTTCGCTCCCAGATGTTTCACCCCAGCAGTTCGCCCCCGGATGTTTCGCCCCCAGCGGTTCGCCCCCGGATGTTTCGCCCCCAGCAGTTCGCCCCCGGATGTTTCGCCCCCGGATGTTTCGCCCCCAGCGGTTCGCCCCCGAATGGTTCGCTCCCAGATGTTTCACCCCAGCAGTTCGCCCCCGGATGTTTCGCCCCCAGCGGTTCGCCCCCGGATGTTTCGCCCCCAGCGGTTCGCCCCCGGATGGTTCGCCCCCAGCAGTTCGCCCCCGGATGTTTCGCCCCCAAGCAGTTCCCCCTGGATGTTTGGCCCCCCGGATGTTTCGCCCCCAGCAGTTTGCCCCCGGATGTTTCGCCCCCAGCAGTTCGCCCCCAGATGTTTCGCCCCCGGATGTTTCACCCCAGCGGTTCGCCCCCGGATGTTTCGCCCCCAGCAGTTCGCCCCCGGATGTTTTGCCCCAGCGGTTCGCCCCCGGATGGTTCGCTCCCAGATGTTTCACCCCAGCAGTTCGCCCCCGGATGTTTCGCCCCCAGTGGTTCGCCCCCGGATGTTTCGCCCCCAGCAGTTCACTCCCAGATGTTTCGCCCCCAGCAGTTCGCCCCCGGATGTTTCGCCCCCAGCAGTTCGCCCCCGGATGTTTCGCCCCAAGCAGTTCCCCCCGGATGTGTGGCCCCCCGGATGTTTCACCCCCAGCGGTTCGCCCCCGGATGTTTCGCCCCCAGCAGTTTGCCCCCGGATGTTTCGCCCCCAGCAGTTCGCCCCCAGATGTTTCGCCCCCATATGTTTCACCCCAGCGGTTCGCCCCCGGATGTTTCACCCCCAGCAGTTCGCCCCCGGATGTTTCGCCCCCAAGCAGTTCGCCCCCGGATGTTTCGCCCCCGGATGTTTCGCCCCCAGCAGTTCGCCCCCGGATGTTACGCCCCCAGCAGTTCGCCCCCGGATGTTTCGCCCCCCGGATGTTTCGCCCCTAGCAGTTCGCCCCCCGATGTTTCTCCCCCAGATGTTTTGCACCTTGATTTTTTGCCCCCTGCAGTTTGCCCCCAGATGTTTCACCTACAGCATTTTGTCCCTTGATGTGTCACCATCTGATGTTTTGCCCCTAGCATTTTGACCCCAGATATTTCACCCTCAGCTTTTGGGGTCAACATGCAGGGAACAAAACATCTAGGGCTGAACATACCTGTGGGTAAAATATACATGACCCCAATTGCTGGGGATTCTTGTGGCTGCCTTTTCAGCAGCTCTATTGGCTGGCCTTAAAGGAGTATTATCACCCTAGAACACAAAAAAACTGACATACTTACCTGTCGCAGCTGCAGCTCCTTGGGTCCCGGAGTGCAGTCTAGCGGCTCCCCGTGACGTCTTCTCCTGCTTCTGGCTGTCTTTTCATCTTGCCTGGATCACTGATCTATGAAGCATGAAGAATGCCACGGCAGTGAGGCCAAATGTCTCCTGGCCGCTCACTGACATGACGTCACTCCTGCCCCATTCATCAGTCAATTCAGGGGGCAGGATGCCTCTCCTGTCACCAAAACACTGCTGCACATGCGCAATGCCGCGATGAGATCAAGCAGAAGAAGAGGACCCTGGGAAGAAGGAGAGGACTCGTGGTGGCCTCTGGATCCAGCATGGCGATCGCCAGCCCTCACAGCCAGGAGAAGATCAGAAAAAGATGAGCAGAAGACCTCTAGGTAAGTACCAGGAGGGGAAGATCGGCAGCATGCTTACCACAACGTGATTGCTGAAAGCATGCTGCCTTATTTTGCTGTTCGGCATGAGAATACCCCCTTAATGCAGGCTATGTATGGAAGCAGGGGGACTGTTGACTGACTACAGGGTTAATCCCACCAACCATCTCTGCAGAACTGAGATATTGGCTTTGCTGAACTAAGGTGGTGTTTAACCAGCTTCTACAGAACCTCTTTATCAGGTCTTCAGAAGGGGGGTTTTGGGATTAGCCCTCACAGAACACTCTGCCAGTACACCAAAGAATGGAGCAGCAGATAAAAGTGGTATTCTCACTTCAGGATCCCTTTTTCTGTTGATGCCCATTCCTCAGATTAGGCCAAGAATAGGGTCCAGTTGTATTCTGCATTGAACCAGCTGTTTATCAGCAGCTTTCAGCACCAACGACAAGGACAAGTGACTGGAAGCTGCAGCCATAGCTCTCCATGATTTCAGTGAGATCCAGGGAAGATGTGACAGCGCTTGGTAAAGAGCTGATCCACCGTGACATGCCTTATAGAGGGGCATGCACAGCTCTGTGCAGAGAAATGCATGTTCTGGACGGGACTCGGTTGTGTGCATCCGGTCTTTCAGTAACAAACGGCCCTTTTGGGACAACCATTAAATTGGTGTGGCCCTTGGTGAATATGAGTTTGACACCCCTGATCTAAGACAAGTGACCATCATTTTACTGTCATGTATTAGTGGTGTTACACTTAATGGCTTCTTTTTGTCATCCATTACATATCATACTATACCTAGTGATGAGCAAACCCGATCTGGAAAGTTCAGGTTTCGTATTGAACATTGCCTGCTCGGGTTCAACCACACCGACCCAAAACAGGCAACGTTTGGAGTTTGCTCATCAGAAATAAAAATCGCTTCTCTCCCCTTTGCCGAGGTCCCGACCTGTGTGGAGAGTCTTCTTGATCAAGGGAATCCCTAGCTAGGAATAATGAAAGGGATTCCCTCGGGAACGATGACATATTCACACAATGTGGAAGTGCATGGAAGTGGATTGAAGAGGACCCTCCGCGTCTGTCGGTGCCTCATAGAACCATAGGAAAAAGGATGATCACAAGGCAATTATTTGTGTGTATAAAAATATAATTTTTATTGAAACAAATTCATTAAAACCATACTGCCAAAACTGGGGAAGTAGGAGAGTACAGATATACTCATTGCTCACGGTCACTCATTAATTAATTCATAATTAACGCGCAAATCCAGGAAGAGACAGCTACCACGAAAACGGATAGACACAGGGACTGCCAGCAATATATTGCAGCTACAAGGGGCAGAACTGAAAAAGCCCTAATAATAAACTGCTACAAATATTAATATAGCCATAATTATATCGCAAAGTGTATAGTCCACATCACAGATTATGATCTAGCTGTCCACCATAAAACAATGCCGCTTGCTTGGCAATAACCCTCATACCCATAACTACAATAATACTCCGCAAATATAATCAGATAACCGTGGTCACTTCTGGTCCGCGTGACTGGAAGTAACGCTTACCACCCGGATGTGACACGTCACATCCGGGTGGTGAGTGTCACTTTCGGTCACGTGGTATACCACGCTGTGGCTGGGAGATATAAATAATGGAGACACATGGTTGGTAGCAGGACCCTTGAGAAAGGAGCTGAAACATGTGTTGGGGTGGACTCGCTAGTCCAGGAGGTATCGGCACCCTGTGTAAGTGATACCCAAAGGTAATTTTACCTGATTATATTAAAAAACACACTCCCCTTGAAAAAGCAAATGCGAAACGCGCGATGGGGTACCGCCACTACTTAAGGTAATGTAGCAACACTTTTTCTTTTATATATCTTCCTTATACCTTAGCTTTCAAATATCTCTAATATGTACTCTGGTCATTTCTGCCACATGGATTAACTTTTCTCTACCTGGAGTTGCATATTTTTTCTTGGACTCTTAGGCTAGTTTCACACTAGCGTTACTGGGCACAGTGCAGGGGCGCCGCTAAGCTCCGCCCCTGGCCACACCCCCTCCTGTCAGCTGCATGCGATCAGCATACCCTATACTTAGCGTTGGGTACGCTGGTCGTGCGCTGGCACACTTTTGGCCGTGCATCCGCCCTTTCTGCACTGTGCCCACGTGCGCCAAATGCACTGTGTTGCATTTTTGTGCACTCAGTGCAGTGCAAAAAGGGCGGATGCACGACAGAGAATTTTGGGATGAATTCACAATAAAGTTTCCTAATCAGAAGCATCTGTTGTTCATATCTCACATTAAAAACTCACATTTAGTTTCGGATTTTCTGATTTTATAACAAAAACATTAAATTGAAGCAAAATCTGGTATGAAGGAACTAAACAATAGTTTTTTCTACGACATGTATTGTCCCAGTGGAAAATGATATATTCCTGTTTAAAAATGCTTCCAAGCTTCAAAAATGTCACATTTTCAAAGTCGTGAAAGGAATATCGGCGGCAGAAACTAGCAAAATGCAGAATTCCATGATAATAAAAGGTTTACATCAGGAAAAACGAGCAAACATGTAAGAAGTATTTGTGAAAAAAAGCATACTAACTCAACGGTTCATTAGGTCGGGGTGATATGCAGCGTAAATGTCTAAATCCCATCCACATGCTGATGAAAAAATGCACAGTTAAAAAAAATGACATGCAGTGCAGCAGTGGCGTACCTACCATGTAGGCAGGGGACGCCACTGCCCCCGGGCTGTCGGGCCTGCCGCCAAGGAGTGTAATGCACCCCTGAACAGCGGGCCCCCTGGATCTATCATGCTCTGGTATGTGCCTGTCTCCTCCTGGAGCATGGCAAGGATAAACTAATACTCACCGCCTGCTGCTGCGCTGCTTTCCTCACTCTGCTTCGATGCAGATCTTGAGACGTGTGCTATCACATGATTGCATACATCATTCCAGGTCCTGTATCAAAGCAGCGTGTGGCAGCAGGTGGTGAATATTAATTAACCCCCTGCCATGTTCCGGTAAGTGACCGGCACCTACCGGGGCATGGTGTACCCTCTTCCCAGCACTAAGTCAGCATTGGAACTTCATTTCAGACTGTTGGCAGGGGTCATGGCTAAAGCGGCGGGGCAGAGGTTAGGAGACATGTTAATGAATCCTTAAGGTCCATTCACATGCACTAAGGAGTTGCAGCAGACAATCTGCAGCGAATTTATAGCAGAAAATTCTACACTGAAATTGACATCTAGTGATGCGGGTTTGATGCAACAACCTTGTCCTCTGGCTGTGATTGACAATGGCTGGATACCTGTAAATCATGGTTGGTGGACAAGGTTACCACTCTGCTTATCAACATGGCAGACCGCTGTATCTCAAAGGCAGGACTTCTACTTTGAAGCTGAGCAGAGAATCAGACTGCAACTAAACAAGTGAGACATAGCTGGAATCAGTAGGCCTCACCCTACATTACACTATCCTCAAAGTTTCCCTTTAAGGTAAAATAATCACATAGTATTCTATATCAGCACTTTGTAATAGAGAATTTTTCACATTTGTGCAACATAAACTTTGCAATAATTCTATATAATGGAAATGTTAAATGCTCACCAGAGTCATGCAGAAGGAACTGCTGCTGGATACCATCAATATTGATCCCCTGGAACTCCTGGGGAATAACAAGTTGATCAAGGGTTTGGGGCAACCATGGAATATTGCCAAGTTGCCTTGATAATCGTATTGTTCTCTTCAGTGATGCTTTCTTTGGGAGAAGTGATACAACATTAGAATGGGCTCCTGAAATGACTTCTAGGAGTATCTGTGGTGGTGTCTCCTGTGTTGTCCTTGCCCTGGTAAGCGCCTCATTGACAAGTCGGATTGCTTCAGGTCTTGCTGCTTGTGCTGCGTGGTTGTGGGGATTGGTTACTTGCAAGTCAACCGTTTTTCACAGACCCAGATGGAATGGACATCGTCAGCCGTCCGTTTGGAAAATACGTAAATGTGATTCTTGTAGACCAACTTCTTCTTCCCACGTTTGGATAGAACTGAATTCATACTTGTAGAAAGTGAATTGCTGTGGAAGCTGACTGATGTTTTGCGCTAGTACACCTCTCTCTTTGTAGAGATTTTAGATACTGCTATATTCTGATGTAAAGATGGAATAAGAGCTAGTCTAATGTAACATGCAGGACACCTGACATGAAAATTGTTACATCTGCAACAAAACTTGCAAAAAAGCAGCTCAGTGCTGGGTCAGGTAAAAGTTCACAAAATGTTTTGATTTTAGAGTGGTTTACAATCCCCACCTAAATCAGGCCTCATTCACACTACATTTTTTGAATCCGTTTATTTTTTTCATGTTATGTTTATGTAACACAAAAACGTTTCAGTAACATTTTGGAAAATGTCTTGTTAAAATTGTGGCAAAATGCTTTGACACTATAATGCAATCAGTTGTGAGGTTTACAGATGGAAATAGTTGATTTAAAATGTCACAAAAGTGCAGCACTCTGTACAGTACTTTTGTGACATGTGAATTGATGACGGACGGGAATTCATGAACCACAAGGACATACTGGCGAAAGATCCAAACACAAAATTCTTGGGGCAAAACAGGGCACACACATCCAGGGGCAAACTACCGGGATAAACTGCTGGGGGCGAAACATCTGGGGGCGAACTGCTGGGGGCGAAAAATCCGGGGGCGAAACATCCGGGGGCAAACTTCTGGGGGAGAAACATCCGGGGGCGAACTGCTGGGGGCGAAACATCCAGGGGCGAACTGCTGGGGGCGAAAAATCCAGGGGCGAACTGCTGGGGGCGAAACATCCGGGGCCAACTGCTGGGGGCAAAAAATCTGGGGGCGAAACATCCGGGGGTGAACTGCTGGTGGAGAAACATCTGGGGGTGAACTGCTGGGGGCGAAACATCCGGGGGGGAACTGCTGGGGGCGAAACATCCGGGGGGCGAACTGCTGGGGACGAAAAATCCGGGAGCGAAACATCCGGGGGTGAACTGCTGGGGGTGAAACATCCGGGGGCGAATTGCTGGGGGCGAAACATCCAGGGGTGAACTGCTGGGGGCGAAAAATCCTGGAGCGAACTGGCGGGGGCGAACTGCTGGGGGCGAACTTCTTTGGGCGAAACATCCGGGGGCGAACTGCTGGGGGCGAAAAATCCCGGGGCGAACTGCTGGGTGCGAAAAATCCAGGGACGAAACATCCGGGGGCGAACTGCTGGGGGTGAAAAATCCAGGGGCGAAACATGCTGGGGGCGAAAAATCCGGGGGCAAACTGTCGGGGGCGAACTGCTGGGGGTGAAACATCCGGGGCGAACTGCTGGGGGCGAAACATCCGGGGGCGAACTGCTGGGGGCGAAGAATCCGGGGGCGAACTGTTGGGGGCGAAATGTACGGGGGCAAAATGTGTGGGGGCGAATCCTCCTGGGGGCGAAATGATAGGGGCGAAATGTGCGGGGGCGAAGTGTACCTGGGGGCGAACTGCTGGGGGCAAATTGCTGGGGGCGAAACTTCCTAAAACCCCACCGTGTGTAGTCACACCACCCAAGTGCATGATATCTCCACCCTCCAGCATGGACAGACTGGTGGAACAGTCTGGAAGCCAGACGAGGACAATTACGTCCACAGCAGGTATTTCTAACACATATACTGCATTCTAACATGCTGTATATATTCCCCCAATCCCACCTGTGGAGCGGTCCGGTCCGAGGTTTGTCGCTGATTTGGTCCAGTGCCTCCCTTCTTCTTTTGATGCTGTCCTCCTTCTGTGCTTCATTTGGATGATTTGTCATACAATGTCCCCATCATCGCACCCCTGCACAGGCATACTGCTCTGCCTTGTCGAGGGGTGCTGAAGTGCGCATGTGTTGGGAAAGGTCAAAGAGACCGGGTGCACGTGCAGTGCAGTGTTTTGTTCTGCCCTAGTCAGGACAGTCAGGACAGAGAAGTATTCCTGTGCAGGAGTGCGATGTCGGGGACACTGTTTAGTTGACACAGGTGTAGGAGTAGGCCAGGGCAGTAGTCGTGGCTGAGCTTAACTGGCTTTGTATGCCCTGGCCTCCATCTACATAAATAGGTTGCCTCTCGGTCTGTATGGCACAAACTGTACTCACGTTGCTGGTAGAGTCCACTCCGTCCCAATGGAGTCCTGTAGCCACAAATTTCAGTTGAAGAAACATACAGTCCAGCACGAATCTTAACTGAACAACTTTTATTGCTTCAGGACACAGCACATCCAGCACAAGACACGTGCCGATGAACAATGTGTATAATAACTAACTGAAAAGTTGTGCTCGTTGACCTCTGCTTTATAGGCATATTTTGGGAATGTTCTGCGTCCCCACAGGTAAAGAAGCCCAGATGCGCTTCCAAAGATGGGAGCAATATCCTTGTGATGAAAGTACGTTTTTTTTTGTTGCGCCTGTTGCGCTTTTCTGCTGTATAGCAGAACTTCACTTTATTGGAGCAACAGAACGGTGTACAGGCTGCAGCAACAATTGCACAGGATGGCACATCCCAGACGGCCCCTCAGAGTCCTCCATGTTCAGCGTCACCTCAGTAAAGCACTCCTCTGCCCGTTTCGCACTGGTCAGGAGAGATTCAACCCAGGAGGTGATCCGCCATTTTAGGAGCGACCTTTCTGCACACTTCTGCTGTGACCTCTCTGTGTTTTCTCTGTTTCCTTCCTTTGTATTGCTGCTCTGTCTGTGGGAGCTGCTGCCGTACAATCTTTTCCCCTGAACCCTGGACAGCTGGACACGTACTTCAACGTTGCGGGGTATCTATTCAATTCAAGGGCACTTAAGCCCATCTGAGCCCTATGGGCGCGCAGCTCCTTCTGCTCTAAATCTAAGAAGATCCCTTCCTCTAACCTAAGTGACCCCCTCCTACATTAACTATCGACACTATTGTTATGCCTAAATCCTACATTATACTCTCTATCTCCATCTAGTGGCCAAGTACTAATACTGCACTCTCCCTGTATACAACACATATCTAGGAACATTATTTACACATTTTAACGTCACTACGAATCAACGGTATATATATATATATATATACATACATATAGACCTACACTATACATTGGAATACATTTAGAGGTTTAGGACGACTTCCCCAACCCTACTATATAGGATGAGTCATCCACAAGAAGCACAAAAGGAGGACGGCATTGCAAAAAGAAGGGAGACACTGGACCAAGGCAAGCGACGCGCTGACGCCCATCAGATCTGTGCACCTTGTAGATTAGAATAATAAAAAGTGTTTTTCTTTTGTCTCAGGCCAGATTGCTGACATATTTACAGCCTATTAGAATGCTGTATATGAGGGCTGAAAGGTACTGGTCTTATCTTATATGGGACAAACCTGGTGACAGGTTCCGTTTAAAGATTTAGCTGCACTACTAGTAGATCACTATGTAAAAACCATTTAAAAGCACCGATCCTAGGCCAGAGTCAAAGACAGGCCCAGCAGGGCCTGCATGAGCTGATTGGCGCAATCGATGTCATTGTCAATTGCGCCAATCACAGGGCACAGCTGCGGTCACGCTGTGACCGCGCTGTGCCTTGCTGGTGACCTGTCTAGGATCGGAGCTGTGAGCTCCGACCCTAGGCTGTTGCCAGGGTCACCAGGGAAAGCTCTGATTGGTGGGATCGATATGATCATTCGATCCCACTAATGACAGGTCACAGCAACGGTGTGACTGCTCTGTGACCTGTCTGTCACCTGCATGAGACCTGAGTGACCACACTGCAGGGGTCCTCACACATAGCTGAGAATTCCTGCAGAGTGGTCACACATTGCCAGAGCTCCTCCTGTGCTGGGACTTGTGGTGCCACAACAGCCTGTGACACCACAATTCATGCTGAAGATAGAAGAAAGAAGACAGAAGAAAGAAAAATGAGACACAACTGTGTTACCTGATTCCTGATCCCTCCCTTCCACCTCTTTTTACTCCCCTCCACCCCCCCTTTGCGCTGCCTACGTGCGCACATTTAGCAGCCGCTGAGCGTTGATCGGTGACGCAGTTCACCGATCAACACTCGTGCTCACTTTTTTCTCAGCCTCCTTTGTGCCAACTCCTTACGCACATCTCAAAGCCGCCAAACTTTGATAAGTGATACAGTTCACTTATCAGAGCTTGTGCCTGCAGTTTTCCATTTTTTATCCCCCTTTGCGCCACCTAACTTCAATCGTAAATGTTGATCCCTGATCCCTGCCCGATCTCTCTTCATCCACCCCAATCCCCCATCCCCCTTCCACCTCTTTTTACCCCCCTTCCCCTCCTTTGAGCTGCCGCCGAGTGTTGATTGGTGATGCAGTTCACCGATCAACACTCGTGCTCACTTTTTTTCTCAGCCCCCTTAGCGCCAACTCTGTACACACATCCCGCAGCCGCCAAACTTTGATAAGTGATGCAGTTCACTCATCAGAGCTCGGACCTGCCGTTTTCCATTTTTTTTCACCCCACTTTGCGCCACCTGACTAAAACCGTAAGTGTTGATCCCTGATCCCTGCCTGATCTCTCTTTATCCATTCCAATCCCTCCATTCCTCCTCTTTTTACCCCCCTCCACCCACCTTTGCGCTGCCTCCGTGTGCACATTTAGCAGCTGCCGAATTTTGATAAGTGACACAGTTCACTTATCAGAACTCATGTCGGCTGTTTTCCATTTTTCTTTTTAACCCCCCCTTTGCGCCACCCCTGTGCACACATCCAGCAGCCACCAAATTTTTTTCTCCCTATTTGCTTTTTTTACTTTTAGCTTTTTCTTTTCAGAATAGTTGTCATCAATCCCTATCCCCCCACACATACACAAAGTTATAAATAAAGTACACCCAAGCACCATATTCACAACAAAAATATCCCACTCGTCACGTTCATCCCAACAGCGCTATTCATTGGAGAATGCATATTCTTTCTTTGCCTCCGACACTGATAGAGAGGGAGAGGATCCCACATTTCTTTACTTTATTATTATTTATTATTATTATTATTTATTGTTATAGCGCCATTTATTCCATGGCGCTTTACAGGTAAGGAGGGGTATACATAAAAACAAGTACAATAATCTTAAACAATACAAATCATAACTGGTACAGGAGGAGAGAGGACCCTGCCCGCGAGTGCTCACAATCTACAAGGGATGGGTGATAATACAGTAGGCGAGGGTAGAGCTGGTCGTGCAGCGGTTTGGTCGATCGGTGGTTACTGCAGGTTGTAGGCTTGTCGGAAGAGGTGGGTCTTCAGGCTCTTTTTGAAGGTTTCGATGGTAGGTGAGAGTCTGATATGTTGTGGTAGAGAGTTCCAGAGTAGGGGTGATGCGCGAGAGAAATCTTGTATGCGATTGTGGGAAGAGGAGATAAGAGGGGAGTAGAGAAGGAGATCTTGTGAGGATCGGAGGTTGCGTGCAGGAAAGTACCGGGAGACGAGGTCACAGATGTATGGAGGAGACAGGTTGTGGATGGCTTTGTATGTCATGGATAGGGTTTTGTAATGGAGTCTCTGGGCAATTGGGAGCCAGTGAAGGGATTGACAGAGGGGAGAAGCTGGGGAATAGCGGGGGGACAGGTGGATTAGTCGGGCAGCAGAGTTTAAAATAGATTGGAGGGGTGCGAGAGTGTTTGAGGGGAGGCCACAGAGCAGGAGGTTGCAGTAGTCAAGGCGAGAGATGATGAGGGCATGGACTAGGGTTTTTGCAGATTCTTGGGGGAGGAATGAACGGATTTGTGAAATATTTTTGAGTTGAAGTCGGCAGGAAGTGGAAAGGGCTTGGATATGTGGTTTGAAGGAGAGATTAGCGTCAAGGATTACTCCGAGGCAGCGAGCTTGTGGGACTGGGGAGAGTGGGCAGTCATTTACTGTAATTGATAGGTTCGTAGGGGGGGTCACATGAGATGGGGGAAAGATGATGAATTCTGTTTTGTCCATGTTGAGTTTCAGAAATCTAGCGGAGAAGAAGGATGAAATAGTGGACAGACATTGAGGGATTCTGGTTAGTAGGGAGGTGATATCTGGCCCAGAGATGTAGATCTGTGTGTCATCAGCGTAGAGATGATACTGAAAGCCATGAGATTCTATGAGCTGTCCCAGGCCAAAGGTGTAAATAGAGAACAGCAGGGGCCCAAGGACTGAACCTTGTGGGACTCTGACAGATAGGGGGCGAGGTGAGGAGGTGGTGTGTGAGTGGGAGACGCTGAATGTCCGGTCTGTTAGGTATGATGAGATCCAGGATAGGGCCAAGTCTGTGATGCCGAGGGATGAGAGGGTCTGTAATAATAGGGAATGGTCCACTGTGTCAAAGGCAGCCGACAGGTCCAGGAGGAGGAGGACAGAGTAGTGTCGCTTGCTCTTGGCGGTTAAGAGGTCATTGGTGACCTTAGTAAGGGCAGTTTCAGTGGAGTGGTGTGACCGGAAGCCAGATTGTAAGCGGTCGAAGAGGGAGCAAGAAGAGAGATGGGAGAACAGTTCAAGGTAGACGTGCTGTTCCAGTAGCTTGGAGGCGTAGGGGAGAAGTGATATAGGGCGATAGCTAGATACAGAGGATGGGTCAAGAGAGGGCTTTTTGAGGATAGGTGTGATGGAGGCATGTTTAAAGCTTGAGGGGAAAACACCAGTTGTTAGTGATAGGTTGAAGAGATGGGTTAGGGTTGGGATGAAGACTGTGGTGAGGTTTGGTATGAAGTGGGATGGGAACGGGTCGAGTGCACAGGTGGTGAGATGTGATCTTGAGAGTAAAGTGGAGAGTCGATCTTCTGTAGTGGTGGAGAAGTTGGTTTTGAAGGTGGAGGGCTGGGAAGTCGGGAGGAAGGGTTCTGGGGGTTGTTGACCAAAACTTTCTCTGATGTTATCAATCTTCTGCTTGAAAAATGAGGCAAAGTCTTCAGCTGAGATGAGTGGGGAGGGAGGAGGTGCTGGGGGGCGGAGGAGAGAATTGAAGGTGTTGAATATCTGTTTAGGGTTGTGAGACAGGGAGGATATGAGAGATGAGAAGTAGGTTTGTTTAGCTGTGGCGAGTGTGGTCTTGAAAGTAGTGAGGGACTGTTTGAATGCGATGAAGTGCTCGTTGGAGTGGGATCTTTTCCATCTGCGCTCAGCAGCCCTGGAAGCTACTTTTCCGATTCTTCCTCCTCATCCTCTTCCTCCTCCTCATCTTCCTCCTTGGGTCGTACAGAACTGCCACGCAGACACCGCAGGACAGAAGATGAGGCAGCGCCCACCATTCCAGATGAGGAACCAGCGCACCCCATTGCAGGCGCTGTGTGGACCTCGCCCCCCCCTTGAAAATTAGAAACCACTGATTCCTGATTTTGTGGCAGACTCAGGAATCAAGTTTGACACCACCGGCCTCACAGAAAATGACTTTTTCAAAGTCTTTTTCTCTGAGGATTTTGTTAACTTCATGGTGGAGCAAACTAATTTGTACGCTCGTCAATTTTTGGAAAACAAAACCCCGGTTCATCATATTCGAACTGGTCTCCTGTAGACGCAGTTGAAATGATGCTGTTTTGGGGCCGGGTCCTTCACATTGGGATCCTGAAGAAGTCAGAACTTCGGCAACATTGGATTGTTGATATTTTATATAATGCTCCAGTGTTCTGAATGGTCATGGCCCAGATGCGTTTTCAGGCCATCCACTAATTCCTGCATTATACTGATAATGCACAGTGTCCCACACAAGATGACCCCAACTTTGATTGTCTGTTCTAAGCTTGGCCGGTCATCGAACACTTCAACAAAAGTTTGTACGTGCCCAAAAGGGACATCTGTGTGGATGAGTCCTTAGTCCATTTTAAGGGAAGGCTCGGATTCCGTCAGTACCTGACCAGCAAGAGATCCAGGTACGGAATCAAACTCTACAAACTGTGTGAGAGTACCTCAGGGGTGCACACACAGGTTTAGAGTGTACGAAGGAAAGGACACCAGGACTGAACCACCTGAGTGTCTTCCTGTCGTGGGAGTGAGTGGGAAAATTGTGTGCGATTTGGTGCACCCACTGTTGGATAAAGGTTATCACCTCTACACTGATAACTTCTATACCAGCATCACACTCTACAAATCCCTCTCTGCGCGAGGTACTGCAGCCTGCAGTACTGTTCGCAAAAATCAGAGAGGCATCCTGAAGACGCTACTTGGGCAGATGCTCAAAAAAGGTGACAACAGAGCCCAATGTAGCGATCACTTGCTGGTGGTCAAGTATAAGGACAAGAGTGATGTCCTTCTCTTGACCACCATACATGGTCATGGCAGCGCTATCAGCACTGTATGGGGTAGCTCTACACAGGTCAGCAAACCGGACTGTGTACTGAGGTACAACAAAACCATGGGGGGCGTTTATCTCTCCGTTCAACTCCTCCAATCGTACAGTGCTTTGAGACCGACTTCAGCCCACAAAGGTATCCATCTACTAGGTCGTCCACCCCCTTTTGGCTATCCTGTCCGTGAACTCACTGGTGGCCCACTCGACTACTTCATCACCTCTCTAGACTCTGGCTGGCATCTCCACAGTGACTCTTCCACTGGCTTCTCTATCTCATCAGCTCCCAGACTATGGCTGGCTTCTCCACAGTGACTCTTTCACTGGCTTCTTCCCTGCTGTAGGTACCACACTCTTCTCCTCTGCTTAGGATGGCTAGGGACTCTGCTTCACACCTTGTGTGTCAGCTAGGCTTCTCAGTAGCAATGCCTTCTGACTAGAGTTGAGCGAAACGGGTCGGTCAATTTAAAAAATCACCAACTTTCGCCAAAGTCGAGTTTCATGAAACGAAACTCGACCATAGCGTGAGGTCGGCCATGATGTCGGCGACCCGAGCGCCAAAGTCGCGTTTCAAATGATGCTTCCAGCTTCCTTTTTTCAGCCAATGATGGAGGACACACATTGTGAGCAACACGATGACATAGGCAGCGGCCACCATCATCTTAGAGAAAGGCATTGAAGTGATTGGCTGGCTTTGTGTGGCGTCACAGTGGGTATAATAGGCTGTGACCGCCAACTGCCATCTTACGTCTGCCGATCTTAGCATAGGGAGAGGTGCTGCTGCTGATTCTGAATAGGGAGAGCGTTAGGCAGGGAAGAAGAAAAAAAAACTGCTTCTGCTGATAGCGCTTTTCACTATACAGTTAGTGTGCAGTGAAAGGGGAGGATTTTTGCTTTTGTGCAGCAGCGCTGGTGGTGATTACGCTGCATTGTAAGGTCAACGGACAGACAGTCGCACTCAAAATTGAATGTCACTTGCATCAGAGTCATTAAAGGAATTATTATGATTTTTATTTATTTTTCCAATGAATAAAAAAAAAAAGTGAAAATGAATCTGATCTCTGTTTGCGGTGTTTTGTTCACTTTTTTTTTTTTATTCATTGGAAAAATAAATAAAAATCATAATAATTCCTTTAATGACTCTGATGCAAGTGGCATTCAATTTTGAGTGCGACTGTCTACCCGTTGACCTTTACCTGTGGTATATCCACGATCAGTCAGCACCTCCTCCTACAGCACGAGTGCGCGTCTTTATTTTTTCTATAGGCTGCATTGTAAGGCTGCCTGCTAGCTGCATTGCTGTGTGCACACTGGTGTTCAAACTGTTTTTTTCAAAGCACTCCAACTTTTATTATTTTGTCCTGGTGAGTAACTGAGCGTTCATTTTTTCACAGACCGTATAGCGGTGTACGCTCCTCACACACTACCGTGTACCGGCTGGTATCACGGACAAATAGAAGCTATCTGGGTGTGACTCTGAAAAAAAAAGCCGAGGCGTTTGTCCGTTGTTCCAGACCTACACCTTAGAGTGCTGTCCGCTTTCAAACAGTTTCGTAGATCTGCTGTTTGATTACGGTGAAAATTAGATAGAGACAGCGTGTGTCAGTCCCTATAGAAATAGACGGAGATTGACAATTTTCCATACAGACACCATATAGCAGTGTACGATCCTCACACACTACCATGTACCGCCTTGTATCACGGACAAATAGAAGCTATCTGTGTGTGACTCTGGAAAAAAAAGCCGAAGAGTTTTTCCGTTTTTCCAGACCTACACCTTAGAGTGAGTGCTGTCTGCTTTTCAAACAGTTTCGTTTATCTGCTGTTTGATTACGGTCAAAACTAGACAGAGACAGCGTGTGTCAGTCCCTATACTAATAGACGGAGATTGACAATTTTCCATACACACACCGTATAGCGGTGTACGCTCCTCACACACTACAGTGTACCGGCTGGTATCACGGACAAATAGAAGCTATCTGTGTGTTACTCTGGAAAAAAAAGCCGTGGAGTTTTTCCGCTTTTCCAGACCTACACCTTAGAGTGCTGTCCGCTTTTCAAATAGTTTTGTATATCTGCTGTTTGATGACGGTCAAAAGTAGACAGAGACAGCGTGTGTCAGTCCTTATACAAATAGACAGAGATTGACAATTTTCAATACACACACAGTATAGAGCTGTCTGATTCTCAAACAGTATTGTATATCTGCCGTCCGCATTATAGTCACATCTATACAGAGTCTGATACAGGTCCTTATATCTGCTTGTTGGATTACGCTCCAATACATACTGTGAGAGCGTCTGTTACTAACAAAATATATACGTAGTTTTTTTAATACACCTTACACAGCTGGACGCTCCTCATACAGTACCATCTCTCTGCTGGTATTTCTTGTACATTTTCCCAAACATGAGGAAGTATAGTGGAAGAGTCCGCGGACGTGGGCAGGGGGGTGCATCTGCTACTGATGGAGGTGGTGCATCGGCTGGTTCTGGCAAAAGCACAATAGCAGCTAAGGCAGGAGGTGTTGAGCCTCTGTCATCCTCTGGCCCAAGAAGGCCTGTAAGGTTGCCTTTTCTTGGAGTAGGAAAACCGCTTTTAAAGCCATAGCATCAGGAACAGGTTTTGGCGTACATTGCCGAAACAGTCACCAGCTCTATTGCCTCCTCTTCTGAACGTTCGAAACCTGCAAGCATGGAGTCGTCAGTGCAGGGTTCTGGGCAGGAAAAACACCTTTCCTTGTGTACTTCACCCCCACCAAAAGTTAAGGATGCAGCAGCCCACACTTCAGATTACTCTGTGGAGCTCTTTTCACATACCATGCCTGGGTTATCCAGTCAAATCTAGAATTCCCCAGTCCAAGATTATCTGACATGGAGTGCACTGATGCACAGCCACTGCTAGATGATTCTGCTGGTACATCGATCCAGAGCACTACATTGCCCTCACAGTCTATTGAGCCAGAATCTGACCTTGATGAAACTCAGGTGCCCCTTCCCGCATACTATACCACCTTACACGGTGATACAGAGGAAGGTAAAGAGCAAGGTGCAGATGACTTTGAGGAGGTGATGGATGACCCAGTTCTTGACCCGGATTGGCATCCATTGGGGGAGGAGGGTGGCGCTGGCAATAGTTCAGATAAGGAGAAGGATCTGCAGCAGGCATTGACATTACAGCAGCGGTTATCTGGCAGGCCCATAGCTGTCCAAAAACGTGGACCAAAAACTAAAAGAGTTGCAGGACAGCTTGGCCAGATGGTCAACTTAGCACAACGTGCAAGGCCAGAAAATGTATACCATAGTAGGAAGAGTGCAGTGTGGCACTTCTTTGTCCAAAATCCTACTGATGAGGCAAAGGTTACCTGTAAGAAGTGTGGGAGGATCTTTAGCCAAGGTAAACAACTCAGAAATTTGAATACCAGTTGCATGCTTAGACAATTAATCAACATGCACTTGCAAGCGTGGATGGACTACAAAACTTCAGGTAGCACGTGTGCACCTGCTCTGACTGAAGGTAGCCAGCAACGCTCCATCGCTTCCCCCACTGTAAGGCCTCTTTCACACATCAGGTTTTCGCCGTCAGGCGCGATCCGGCTCTTTTGACAAAAACCGGATCCGGCTAAATGCAATGCCGGATCCGGTTTCCCCCCCATTGACTTGCATTTGCGCCGGATCGCGCCGGATTGCCATGCGTTTCATCTGGTTTTCGCCGGATCCGTCAATGTGTCGCAATCCGGCATCTGGAAAAAATGGCTACTGTAACGTTTTTTGTCTCCGGCGAAAAAGCCGGACCTGCCGGATCCGGCGCGTCCGGCTTTTTCACACAATGAAAGTCTATGAGCGCCGCAATGCGCCGGAACCGGCGAAAGCCGGATCCGGTGGCCGGATCCGTTTTTTTGGGTCTGAGCATGCTCAGTAGCTCTGCCCACAGCACACATATATAAAAGCATGACAGTGGGACCCTCAGCCACACCCAACATGCCACCCAAGACAGGAACCAGGCGCAGGAGAAGGCAGGAGACCACTGCAGCACCATCAGCACCACCACCACCCCAAATGAAGCAGCAAAGGGAACATGCTGAACAACGGGAGGGGAGTCCAGCAGCAGATGAGAGACGGTAATTATCAAATCCCCCATTCCTCAAAACTAGGGCCAAGGAATATCAAGATATTCATTGGCCCTTTGTTTCTCTTTATTCAACAGCCGCCCAAGAGATGCAGCAGCAGCAGCAGCACTGGCAGCACTGGCAGCAGCAGCAGCAGCACCACCCACAGCCATGGAGTCTGGCCAGCAACAGGACAGCACATCTTCTTCTGGGAGCCCTCCCTCGCATCGTCAGCGTTTGACGGTAAGTTTTTATTTCCAAAATCCATCATCTCTGTAATATATGTCTATTCATTGGCTTTTATTTCAAAACAGGAATCACAAGCTGAAGAGGAGCTCCCAGAAGAAGAAGGAAGGGGTGGACAGACACCTGGAGTGGGCTCACAATTGGTAAGTTTTTTTGCATCAAACGCAGAAACACAACATCACACTACACACAACACATAGAAAACAATGTACCGCAGACATCACACAGCAAACAAATATGCCAACATCCAAACACATAAATTTTTTTCTTTTCTTCTCTAGTCTTCCCAATCTGGTGCTCGGCCAAGAGGTCCTCGCAGTGCCTCCCAGGGTCGTCGGCGACCGCAACGCGGCGGTCACCAGAGTGTAAGTATAATATTTAAGTTAAATTTTGGTACACTTTTTATTTCATGTCTTAAGTGTGGTGACTAATTTTGCTATTTTTCTATTTTACTTTAACAGCCTTCACAGCGTGCTCCTGACTCAGACGGTGAGGATGGAGGAATTGATGTGGACCACCTCATCGATCTCGTCAGAGAAAGGGAGCCGCTATGGAATATGGCTGACCGCCGCCATGCTGACCTGATTGTTACCCGACGGCTCTGGGAGGAAATCTGTTCGCTCCTTGTGGACCGCTGGGAGGACCTCGATGCTCGGGCCCAGATTAAAGAGCGTAAGTATATACACTACCGGTTGCTTGATGTAAACCAGTGTTTCCCGAACTCCAGTCCTCGTGGTCCCCACGGATCATGTGTTCAGGATTTCTATTTACTATGGAAATCCTGAAAACATGACCTCTGGGGACCATGAGGACTGGAGTTTGGGAAACACTGATGTTGTATACTAACCACTTTGTCCTTTCTCGCTTCAGGGGACAGAATTGTGAAGCGGTGGCGCTCTGTGAGGGATCGTTTCAAGAAGGAGTTCAATAAAGAGATGCGGGCCCCGAGTGGATCTGGAGGACGCAGGAGCAAGTACAAGTACGCACGAGCCCTGTCGTTCCTCCGGGATACAATGGTCACCAGAAGGTAAATATTACACACCACATGTGAAAAAAAATGTTTAGATGTAACAATTTTTTTCAGCCAGGGCCATGCCATGTCACTATTTTAATTGTTTTTTTTTCTCTTTATTCCACAGCACGGTGAGCAGCACTCTGGATCCTGCACGATTGGACCCTTCTGAGGCGATCCCTGAGGAGACCGGCACCGAGGGACACTTCGACCGCCCCGGTACATCTGCACCTTCCCAGCCTTCCCACACATTCGACCCATCTGTCCCATCCACCAGCACAGGAGCATCGTAGCCGCCTACCTTACATGAAGCTGCTGGTGAGGAGATCGCTTTCCCTTTACCCCACCCTTCTGCCCCTGCCACCTCTAGTACACCTGCGGGTACTGGGCGGCAGCGGCAGAGGGGTCAGGAAAAGACTTATGCGCCAGAGTTCTTGCATCTGAATGCATCTTTCCAGAACTATCTAAAAGTCTGGTCAGAGCAAATCTCCGCAGGCTTTCAGAAGATCAACTCCAGCATTCTGGAGGTGAAGACACTTCTGCAAACCATGCATTCAGACGCAAGATCTTCGCCAAACCACACCTTTTTCAGGTCTGTTGTGGAGCGCATGGAAACGCTCTCTCCTAGCCAGCAGATGCATGTAATGCATTCATGCCACGGTGCTCTCCAGCACGTTACCTCCCAACCTCCTCCTCCCACCCCAGTGGTTCCTCCACCTGCAACCCCTCCAGTCACTTTCCATCCTCCCCCTCCTATTACATACCAGCCACCTCCCCAGTACCAGCAGCCTCCCCAGTACCAGCAACCTCCCCAGTACCAGACATCTCCCCACTTCCAGCAACCTGCCCCGTACCAAACTCCTTCCCCGTACCAAACTCCTTCCCCATACAACTTTCCATCAACATCATCTGCTCCTACAGTCCCTGCCCAACCCTCCACTCCACCGCCCACCACCTCTTCTGCCTCCCACATGTCCACCCATTCTCTAGCTTTTTCCACACCTTCACCTCTAACTGTTCCTTCCCCACCACGATCCCAGTCCTCTCTCCACACTCCCAGTGTCGAAGTGTCCCGCAGCCCCTCCAGCAGTATTTTCACCCCACACTACACAAATTTATAATGTCTGTAATAAAAATGACCAGTTTTATGGTTTCAAACCTTTATTAAAAAAGTTTTTTTTAACTTTAAAAACAGTTTACAAAAAAAAAAATTTTTAAATAAAAGTTAAATTATCGTTTACACTGGTTGTCTGTCATTTCTTTCTGCGGCGAAATATGTTTAAAAAAAAGGTTAAATACAGGGTATTTAAAAGGTAAAAAGGTATTCAAAACCAGGTATATAACTGCAGGTAAATTTTAGCTTTTTGCCACAGTTGTGTTCCTGGTTGTGTTTGAAGCAAAGTATTTCACCTAAAAAGTTGTGTTTATTGTTGGTGATTTCCTAACAATGTACACAACTTTTGTTAAAAGGTGAAATACTTTGCATAAACCACAACCAGGTACACACCTGTGGCCTAAAGGTAAAAATAGTAAGACCATGACAAGATAGCCAACTTTGGTTGGCAAAGGTATATACTGTTGGTACAGAAGGTACACAAGTTTGGTTAGGGCACAAATCTTTCACACTCTGTCATCCTGCCAGTGTACTCTGCCTTGAGGTGACATAAAGTATAGTGCAAAATTGTCCCTCATTACTGAAACCGTCACAGAACTTCTAGTGGTAATGTCATGGTAATCTTGCAAGGTGGTTTCTTCAGAGGTGTCCTCAATGGAAATGGGTTCCTTGCAGATAACAAAATTGTGGAGTACCACGCAAGCTTTGATCACCTCGTCCACAGTTTCTGTCTTGAGGTTGATCGCAGTCAATAGGACCCGCCATTTGGCTGTCAGAATACCAAAGGTACATTCAACCATTCTTCTTGCTCTTGTGAGGCGGTAATTAATACAGTTTACGCCCCATGGCAGACAGTTTGAAAACTTGAGAGTCATTGGAGCGGCCATAGGCCCCAATATCAACAGCAATAAATTTGTATTCCGCGTCAGCGATGGCCATGAGGACAATGAAAAATATTTCTTGTAATTGAAATATTCCGATCTCGATCCGGCTGGCTTTACAATGCGGATATGTTTCCCGTCCACAGCGCCCAAGCAGTTCGGAAACTGACATATCTGTAGAAACTTTTCAGAAATTTCAATCCACCTCTCTGTTGTGGGCTCTGGTAAAAACTTCAGCTTAGGAGTCCCACAGTGCACGGCATGTGTGCTTCACTATTCCAGATATGGTGGAAATCCCGAGTCTGTACTGGAAATGCAGTGATGAAAGGGATTCTCCAGTTGCAAGAAATCTGTGGGGAATTAAAAAACAATCAATTAGTTTAACCCCTTAGCGACAGAGCCAGTTTGCAGCTTAATGACCAGGCCAATTTTTACAATTCTGACCACTATCCCTTTATGAGGTTATAACTCTGGAACGCTTTAATGGATCCCGCTGATTCTAAGACTGTTTTTTCGTGACATATTGTACTTCATATTAGTGGTAAAATTTCTTCGATAAGTCTTGTGTTTATTTATGAAAAAAATGGAAATATGGTGAAAATTTTGAAAATTTTGCAATTTTAAAACTTTAAATTTTTATGCCCTCAAATCAGAGAGATGTGTCACACAAATTTCTTAATAAATAACATTTCCCACATGTCTACTTTACATCAGCACAATTTTGGAAGAAAAATTTTTTTTTGTTAGGAAGTTATAAGGGTTAAAAGTTGACCAGCGATTTCTCATTTTTACAACAAAATTTACAAAACCATTTTTTTTAGGGACCACATCATATTTAAAGTCATTTTGAGGGGTGTACATGACAGAAAATAACCAAAAGTGGCATCATTCTAAACATTAGACCCCTCAAGGTGCTCAAAATCACATTCAAGAAGTTTATTAACCCTTTAAGTGCTTCACAGGAACTAAAGCAATGTGGAAGGAAAAAATTAATATTTAACTTTTTTTTGCAAAAAATTTACTTCAGAACCAATTTTTTTTATTTTCACAAGTGTTAAAAGAGAAAATCAACCACAAAATTTGTTGTACAATTTCTCCTGAATACGCCGATACCCTATATGTGGGGGTAAACCACTATTTCAGCACACGGCAGAGCTCGCAAGGGATGGAGCGCTGTTTGACATTTTCAACGCAGAATTGGCTGGAATTGAGATCGGATGCCATGTTGCGTTCGGAGAGCCCTTAATGTGCCTAAACAGTGGAAACCTCCAACAAGTGACCCCATTTTGGAAACTAGACCCATTAAGGAACTTATCTAGATGTGTGGTGAGCACTTTGAACCCCCAAGGGCTTCACAGAAGTTTATAACGTAGAGCCGTGAAAATAAGAAATCTATTTTTTTCCACAAAGATGATCTTTTCGCCCCCAAATTTTTATTTTTTACAAGGGTAGCAGGAGAAATCATACCCGCACAGTTGTTATGTGATTTGTCCTGAGTACGCCGATACCCCATATGTGGGGGGGAACCACTGTTTGGGCGCATGGGAGAGCTCGGAAGGGAAGGAGTGCCATTTTGGAATGCAGACTTTGATGGAATGGTCTGCGGGCATCATGTTGCGCTTGCAGAGCCCCTGATGGGCCTAAACAGTGGAAACCCCCCACAAGTGACCCCATTTTGGAAACTAGACCCATTAAGGAACTTATCTAGATGTGTGGTGAGTACTTTGAACCTTCAAGTGCTTCACAGAAGTTTATAACGTAGAGCCGTGAAAATAAAAAATCCATTTTTTTTCCACAAAAATGATCTTTTCGCCCCCAAATTTTTATTTTTACAAGGGTAACAGGAGAAATCATACCCGCACAGTTGTTATGTGATTTGTCCTGAGTACGCCGATACCCCATATGTGGGGGGGAACCACTGTTTGGGCGCATGGGAGAGCTCGGAAGGGAAGGAGTGCCATTTTGGAATGCAGACTTTGATGGAATGGTCTGCGGGCATCATGTTGCGCTTGCAGAGCCCCTGATGGGCCTAAACAGTGGAAACCCCCCACAAGTGACCCCATTTTGGAAATTAGACTCCCTAATGAACTTATCTAGATGTGTGGTGAGCACTTTGAACCCTCAAGCGCTTCACAAAAGTTTATAAACGCAGAGCCGTGAAAATAAAAAGTCTTTTTTTATTTCCACAAAACTGATTTTTTAGACCCCAATTTTTAGACCCCCAAAGTTGGCAAATAGTGGAAACCCCTCAATTCTTGCTCCAACCCTAACCCCAACACACCCCTAACCCTAATCCCAACCCTAACCCTAATCCCAACCCTAATCCCTAATCCTAATTCTAACCCTAATTCTAGTTCGCCCTAACCCTAATTCTAACCCTAGTCGTGACCCGAGCCCTAACCCTAGCCCTAGCACAACCCTAACCCTAACCCTAGACCAACCCTAACCTTAGCCCAACCCTAACCCTAGCCCAACCCTAACCCTAACCCTAGCCCAACCCTAACCCTAACCCTAGCCCAACCCTAACCCTAGCCCTAACCCTACCCTAACCCTAACCCTAGCCCTAACCCTACCCTAACCATAACCCTAGCCCTAACCCTACCCTAACACTAACCCTAACCCTAACCCTAATGGAAAACTGAAAAAAAAAATATTTTCTTTATTCCATTATATTGGCCTATATAAGGGAGTGATAAACGGGGGGTTATGTACTTTTTTTTTATTTTGATCCACCAGCACACAGCAGCGGTGATGGTTCTCACACGAGCCGTATGGGCCGGGGGCAGCTTGGCAGAGGTGTTCATGGTGCACACAGCAGAAGTGGCGTTGGAGACAGGGGTTTCATGACAATGTTGTGGACTGATTTTTCAAGTACCGCTCACACAACTGGTAATACTGCATCGATGGAAAGGAGAGAGGTACCGGGGGGATTCGGGGACCCTATTTCTCTCTCCTCTGATGTGCGATCACATCAGAGGAGAGAGAAATTAAATGTAAAATCGCGGCTTTTTTTTTTTTGTGGTCGCCGTTATAGGGTTAATAACGGCGATCGCAAAAGCGGGGGTCGGTAAAAACCGACCGATTCATGTTCTCTGGGGTCTCGGCTACCCCTGGCAGCCGAGACCCCGGAGAAAATCCGACACTGGGGGGCGCTATTCACTTAAATCACAGCGCCGTGAATTAACGGCGCTGTGGTTTTAGTACCCTTAATTACCGCCGTTAAAAGGCGTATCGGCGGTCGTTAAGGGGTTAAAATCACAGCATTACATACCAAAACTCAGCTATAACACTTGGAGCTGCAAACTACCACCAACAAGATTGCAGTGAAAGTGTGCTCTGATGCGAGCATATCCAATAAATGTGGCTTACCTTAAAGTCAACATCAGACGCTTTGCGGGTGAAACAGAGAAGCGGCAATAGGTGTCCGATTTTCTTATGAGGTGTGCAATGCGCTCCACCAAGTAATCAAAATTCTCCATTTTCATCCCAACATATCCAAAAAATTTCTCCGGGTTTCGTCTAAGGTCCATGCAGAGTGTAGAATAGACCCCACCCGTCATTCTCTTGGCTGTGATGGGGTGGATCCACAAACGTCGTCTACGATGCCTGATGCGCTGCTGTCTCGCTCTCTCCTTCTCCAGAACAATCACCCTCAAACGATTCGCCTCCGCTGTAAAATCCGCCAAATTCTTCAAAATATTTCCAATCACAACATCCATCTTCGCCAGTCACTTGCTCTTCTTTCCAACCTGCACTTTCTCCTCTACAACCTGTCAAAGAAGGGCTGTAGGAACACGGTATATATAGTTTTTCAGTAGCCAATCCCGTTCGGACGGCCACAAGGGGCCTTTTTAAAAACCGGATCCGGCGTAATCCGTCGAAAAACGGATCGAAAACCTCGTCTGTCATGCGCAAGACGGATCCGGCAGAAAACCGGATCCGGCAGAAAACCGGATCCGTCACATCCGGTTTTACAAAACATTTGCCGGATCCGGCACGACGCCGGAACGCGCCTGACGCCGAAAACCTGATGCGTGAAAGTAGCCTAAGACCACCGCCACCGTTAAGCACACCACCAGCACTAAATGTGGAGGTGTTGTCGCAAGGCCAAAGCACTCAGGGAATCACAATGGTTTTGCAACACAACACTGAATTTAGGCCATTCACTTTGTTTGAATAATAATAATCTTTATTTTTGTATAGCACTAACATATTCCGTAGCACTTTACAGTTTTGCACACATTGTTTTTTTTTAAACTCTATTTTTATTAGAAATTTTCTTTGTTAACAACAAAAGAAAGGACAGAAAGAAAAAGCCACACAAATACATATCATGTTACATATTTGCATAATTCAGAGAGACGCATCATCGCGGCTCTAATTAAGAGCATGTATCCCTAGTAGCAGTCTGTCTAAAAGTCGATGGCGTCCACTTCTTCCCTAAGATTACATATTTAAAGAACAGCTTTGACTCTACTACCCTTTTCCCTCCCCAACAATCTCTCCCCCCCCCCCCAACACCCTATAACCTTTTCCTCCCTTGCTTTGTGGAGAGCCTACCCGCTCACAGGCCCCATGACCCTCCATATTTGACTTTCTTTGGCTCACAGAAATCATTTGCTTCAGTTCAGTTTTAATCTTCCCAGTGTTCCCCCCAAAGATTCCTTGTGGTACCATGTTGTGTCCCTGAAAGGACTAACTATGCGTTGAATTTCCTCCTTATTACAGTGCTCCACAATATAATGCCTCCATTTTGTAAAAAATCTAGATGTTTCGCAAGACTTCCTCTTCTCTGCTTCCAACCTTTCCATTAGCATTACATGTTTCAGGCGTCCCGAGAGTTCTTTTATGGTGGGCATGTCTTTTTGTAGCCAGTTTGTTAGTAATATTTTTTTCATGAGCATTATGATTATGTGGACGACCTGCGGGGGCCCCCCCCCCTTCATGAGCAACGGGGGACTTCTCCCAATAGTGAAATAAGACCAAATCTCTCGGGATTTCATCACCCCAATCCCATATGTTCTTTATATATTTTCTAACCGCACCCCACATATCCGCCACGTGCTTGCAAGTCAGCAGGCCATGGAGTAAGTCAGTATATGGGGCATTACACTTGGGACACTGCGTGAGTCTATCTGGCTTATCAGAACTCCTTGGAAACTGGAAGGCGTATATTGCCCTATGTATTATTTTGAATTGAGTTTCTCTCCAACTCTCATTAAGAAGGGACTGGCGAGCTTTAGTCCACCCCTTCCTTATTTTGTCTCCAATAGCCCTGTCCTCCAGTTGCGATTCCCATTTTTTATAGAAGGTATCTGGATGACTATCTAAGAGCACCCCTCTCATCGTGTTATACAGCAATGTAATAGACGAAAATTTTTTTGCTGCATCAACCATTCTATCGAACTCGTTGCATGTGAACTCTGCCTGCGTGTCTACTAAGTGGGACATGATATGATACCTAATCTGTTCAAATTGTAACGTTTGAAATTTTTGGAGATCAAATTTTTCTATTATTTCGTTTTGTCTTAGCCATCTGTTCTCTGTAGGATGAACCAGATGAGCTATCTCCTGTATACCCCTGTCTCTCCATTCCTTAAACAGTTTATTCTCTACTCCCGGTAAAAACTCTATGTTGTTCCACATTGGGAGGTATTTAGATATTCGGAACGAAAGTTTATATTTTTTTCTCACCGTCTTCCAGGTGGCAATAGTATCCCGGAATATCAAAGAATTTTTGATTTTGGCTGGAAGCATCTTTAGTCTTGCGTGCAACAAGGACCTAAGATCCCAAGGTTGGGCATATTCCTTCTCTATGACATAGGCCGAATATTTACTCTCACCATGCAACCAGTTTAAAAAGTACCTTGTCAGGCACGCTATATTATAGTTTCTAATACTTGATAAGTTTAAGCCCCCTTCCGTCTTTGGATTCATCATCTTTTTAAGACTTATGCGTGGTTTTTTGTTCCTCCAAATAAATTTGGAGAACGCAGAAGTCAATGCTTTTACATCCTTGTGTTTCAGCAGGAGTGGGATTGTTTGAAGGTGGTACATTAGTTTCGAAGTACTCATCATTTTAATAAGCTGTATTCTCCCTGTCAAATTTAATGGCAGATCCTTCCACTTTACTAGATCATTTACTATATTTGTTATTAATGGAGGGTAGTTTAATTTGTATATAGAAGATGGCTCTCCCCCTATTTTAATGCCTAAATATTTAATATAAGATTTCGCCATACCCACCCCCAATTGAGCTCTATTTAATTTCTGTCTATTCGTCGCGTCCCACCTTCCCAGGGGAAGCAGTTCGGATTTAATCTTATTAATTTTAAAACCCGCATAATCCCCATATGTATTTATCGTTTCTATAGCCGATTCCACCTGCGCAAAGGGATCCCTAAGGAAAAGCAAAATATCATCGGCAAAGAAAGTAGCACGCACTGCCTCCCCACCGATCTGAATGCCAGGAAACCGCTGCGGGTCAGACAACTCTCTCACCAAAGGTTCCAGAGCTATATTGAATAGCAGAGGTGACAAAGGACACCCCTGCCTTGTCCCCCTGGACAGTGGGAATCTGTCCGAGAGGAAACCCGGAATGTAGATCTGGGCCTCCGGCCTTGAATATATCTCTGTGATGTAGGTCAGGAAGGAGCCACCAAAACCCATTCTTACCAACACCCTGAAAAGCCATTCCCACCTGACATTATCAAATGCTTTCTCGGCGTCGATTGTTAGTAATGCTGGTTTTTCACTTGGAGTGGGATTAAGGTTTACCCTGTCCAAGACCAACATGACTTTTCTCAAGTTACTCGTTGCCGACCTACCCTTAACAAAACCCGCCTGTGATTCCGATATTAGGTTTGGTAATATTTCTGCCAATCTATCAGCCAGGATTTTAGACATTATTTTATTATCTACATTTATTAAGGAAATGGGACGATAAGATCCCGGCGACAGGGGATCTTTTCCTGGTTTTGGTAAAACTTTGATATATGCTAATTTGCTGGGCCTCGTCGTGGGCTTCCCTTCTAGTATCCCGTTAAATATTTTTGCTAAAACAGGGGATGCTTCATCTTGTAAAATCTTAAAAAATTCTCCCGAATAGCCATCAGGGCCCGGGGCTTTCCCATTCCCCAAGTTCCTAATTGTCTGTTTAATTTCTTCTTGTGTGATGGGTGTATTTAAGAGTTGTTTTTGTTCATCTGACAACTTCGGGATATCTGGTCGGTCGAGTAATGTGGTCGTCGGAAATTTCCGATCCGCCTTATCCATATAAAGGTTCTTATAGTATTTTCCCAGAATATTGGCTATTTCTTTTGGTTTATTTTGTATGTTACCATTTTGGTCTTTTAGATGAAAAGGGCCTTGTGCAAAGAATCTATTCCTGACCATAGAGGCCATCAGTTTTCCTGCTTTATTTCCATATCTATGGAATTTGGCCTCGTTAGATGATTTAAATAATTGTTCCCTCTTAGCCATCCAAGTATTAAATTCTCTTTGTTCCATTAACCAGTTATCCTTATTTATTTTGTTGGGGTGACTTTGAAACAGGGTATAAGTCTGTCTGAGCCTGTTCGTGAGTTCTGTGTACTTTTCCTGTGTTTTCCTTTTTAAAGCTGACGTGTATGAAATTATTTTTCCCCTCATGACTACTTTAATTGTTTCCCATAGTAGGGGTGAGTTAGTCTCGTGTGACCTATTGTCCTCTCTTATCTCTCCCCACCACTCCTTCAGTTTTAATTCGAAATCCTCATTGTCATGTAAATATCTAGGAAATCTCCATAAATAGTCTGTTCCTCTGGGGAACATATCTGCCAGTTCTATTGTCACAGGCGCATGATCCGATATCACCAGATCATGTATTGTAGACGACAGCACCCTACCAAGGATAGTCGGGGAGACTAAGAAATGATCTATCCTCGACCACGCGTCTCTGGCAGGTGAATAGAAAGTGAATTCCCTATCCTGCGGGTGCAGATATCTCCAAGTGTCAGTCAGGCCCGTGTTTTTTAGCATTGGGGAAATTACTTTATCCTGGCCTCTCAGCCCCGGTGTCCCCTGTGATTCGTTTTTTCTATCTTCTGAGACATTTACCACCGAATTGAAATCCCCCCCGATTATCAGGTCCTGTGTGGGATCTTTCAGTATCTCTTGTTCTAGAAAATGATAGTATGTTTTATTATTTTCATTGGGGGCATAAACGTTCATTATTTTGTATGTGCTGCCAGATGCCATTATGGTGATCGAGTGTAGCCTCCCCTCATGGTCCGTTTTAGTGTTCACCACCTGGTGTTGGAAATTTTTATCTATCAACAGTAGTACTCCTGCCTTATTATTAATAGCTGGTGACCCGTATGTTTTGCCCACCCACAATTTTTCCATCCTCTTAAAGTCCGACAATTCCAAATGTGTCTCTTGTAATAGGGCTATATCTGGCTTAATACGTTTAAGATGTCTGAGAATCATTAACCGCTTCTGTGGGGACCTCAGGCCCCTTACATTCCAGGTAACTATCCTCATAAATTTTTATTTATTTATTTTTTTTTTTTTATTTATTTTTTTTTTAGGTGGGCCAACTGTAGGTGACTTAATGACACCCAACACTGGGGTACGAGCAAATCTTCTCTGTCCATGTGAGCCAATTTCAAAATCAAAAATACAGTTATGTCCCCCACAAACAAATTGAACCAAAATTAACCTTTTCCCTGCCCCTTTATCCCCTAAGGAGCCTGAAGAACATCTCCAGGACCCTTGTCCAGATTGGCATACCATTTTTGACTTCACTTCTTCCCCGCACCTTTTCCTTCCCTTGCTCCCCTCCCCCCTTTCCCCTCTCCCATTACTGCGTGATCAGTTATAGTCAGACATATAGAATACAAATACCTCGGGCGGTCCGAGAGGTGATCAGACCCCAGAAAGAGAAGAAAACAACTATACGTCAAAACCCCAATCTGTCCTCAGTAGCGACCCATACACCATTCTTCAAACCTTCCTGGATTGTTTGGACGTTCTCTGGGCCTTCGGTAAATCCGATACTAGATTCGGGCTTCTGTCCTCCGTGTATGTCGGCCAGTTCTTTAGATGCTCTCTGGGACTGTTTGCGCTTCCCTGCGATCTTGCATCCTCTGTGTGAACGACTCTCAAGGTCTTGAGAAACTTCTCTGCTTCTTTGGGATTGTAAAATGAATGTGAAGAGCCATCTTGATGTCTAATGTAGAGGGTTGCCGGGTATCTCAATTGGAACCGCACATTGTTTTTGTGTAGTTCTGTGCATATCACACTGAAAGCTCTGCGTTGCCTGGTCACTTCAGCAGAAAAGTCTTCAAATAAGAGCACTTTTTCCCCCCTAATTTCAAGGGGTCGTCTAAGTCTTTTATAGGACTGGATGACATCATTTTTGTCTGAAAAGTTCAGGTATTTGGTAATGATTTGTCTAGGTCTTATCTGGTTACCCATTTCGGACGGGTTCTTTTGGGGACCAATGCGATGTACCCGCTCAATTATCTTCCCCGCCCCTATCCCCAAAGCCTCGGGGATTTTTATCTCTCAAAATCAGGTTTTCCTTAGATAATCTAGATATTGTTGTCTGATCATCATATACATTGTCTTCCAGTGTAGATACACGTGTCTCCACTGCGGACACCTTCTCAGCAGTTTCATCCAGATGCTTCTGCATGTCATGCAAGGCCGTTCCTATGTACTCCCTCATCTTTGACGTAATTTCAGGCAGTAAATGTCCTGCCACCTCCCATGCCAGCTTTTTATAGTCCACTGAGGTCGGCGCCGGCGCCATCTTGGAAGGCGCGCGTGTCTCCCCCCCTCGGTTTTGAGCTGCCTCTCTACCGCTGTTCCTGAGGACGTATCTGTCCATGCAGCGGTGCAGCAGGGCCGGGGCTTCCTCTCCTCCCGTTCCCGGTAATCCGGGGATCTGATTTGCGGTGTAGATGCTGCCTTTTAGCAGGGGGTTGGGGAGCGCTGGAAGCCTTGCTCCTCACATGCGGGCGCCGGAACCGGAAGTCCCGCACACATTGTTATCGCTGTCCCCATTAGGGCTCACAATCTAAATTCCCTATCAGTATGCCTTTGGAAAGTGGGAGGAAACCGGAGTACCCGGATGAAACCCACGCAAACTCCTTGCAGCTGTTGTCCTTGGTGGGATTCGAACCCAGGACTCCAGCGCTGCAAGGCTGCAGTGCTAACCTCTCAGCCACCGTGCTGCCCCGCCTACATTGCAAAACTAATCTCATTAGAGATGATGCCCTACCATTTGGTTGAAAGCAAAGCTTTGCGCGCTTTCATGGCCTACGCTGTCCCACGCTATGACTTACCCAGTTGGCACTTCTTTTCTCGAAAAGCCATCCCTGCCCTCCACTGGCATGTGAAAGACCACATTGTCCATGCACTAAAACAGTCAATGAGTGGAAAGGTGCACCTCACAACAGTTGCATGGACCAGTAGGCATGGCCAGCGCCGTTACGTGTCTATCACTGCGCACTGGGTTAATGTGGTGGATACAGGCTCCACTGGGGACAGCGGCCGTGGAACAGTGCTGCCTAGCCCACTGTATAGGAAACAGTTGGCTGTAGGCTTTCAATCCTCCTCCTCTATCAGCGAAAGCTCGTCCACAGAGCGCAGTCGCACGAGCACTCCATCCGCAGCTGACAGTGGTGCACACGATGTGTCCCACTATGGAACAGCTAGTGGTATGCGCCATCAGGCTGTGTTAAAGATGATGTGTTTGGGCGACAACAGACACACCGCGAAGGTACTGGCTGACTACTTGCAGCAACAAACAGAGTCATGGCTGGGCAGTATACATCTTGAGGCAGGCAAGGTAGTCTGTGATAACGGCCGTAATTTTGTGGCAGCCATAGCCCTTTCAAAACTCTCACACATACCTTGCCTGGCTCACACTTTGAACCTGGTAGTGCAGTGCTTCCTTAATAATTATCCGGAGTTAACATCCCTGCTCCATAAGGTGCGAAGACTGTGCTCGCACATCTGTCGCTCAGCCGTACATTCCAGTCATATGCAGAAGCTGCAGTAATTGCTCCACCTCCACAAGCACTGCCTAATCATAGACGTTGCAACAAGGTGGAACTCCACCCTGCACATGGTTGAGAGGTTGTGCGAACAGAGCAGGCTGTAATGCATTTGTAGGAGGGTACACGGGCAGGCAGTTTGAGGGAAGACATGGAAATGTCAGGTGTACAGTGATCAAAGCTGAAAGACCTCTGTAAAGTCCTTCAGTGTTTTGAGGAATGCACACGGCTGGTAAGCGCAGATGACACCATCATAAGCATGAGCATCCCACTTATGCGTCTGCTCATGCAAAGTTTGACGCACATTAAGGATCAGGGGTCTGCAGAGGAGGAGGGAAGCCTTGATGACTGTCAGCCATTGTCTCGTCAGGGAACTGTCCTGGACGAGGTGGAGGAAGAAGAGGAAGAGGAGGAGGAGGATGAGGGGGATGATTATTTTGGGCAGGAGGATGCTTCTCAGGGGGCAAGAGAAAACGTTGGTCATGTACAGTGTTTGTGCATGACTTTAGGGATGTGGATTTGCCAGAAAGTGCTCCTCCACCCACGACTGGCAGTGCATCATTGACACCTGGAACATTGGCCCACATGTGCGATTATGCCTTGCGGATCCTAAAAAGGGACCCCCGCATTGCCAAAATGATGAGAGATGACAACTACTGGCTGGCCAGCATTCTCGACCCACGCTACAAAGGCAAATTACACAACCTCATGCCACAGGAGAACCTAGAGATGATATTGGCTAACAAACAAGCAACTCTGGTAAACAGGTTGTTTGAGGCTTTCCCAGCACACAGCAGCGGTGCTGTTTCTCCCACGAGCTGTAGTGGGCACAATGGAAGAGGTGTTTGTGGTGCACACAGCCGAAGTGGCGTTGGAGACAGGGGTTTAATGACCATGTTGTGGAATGATTTCTCAAGTACCGCTTACACGACTGCTAATACTGCATCGATTAAAAGTGACAGGAGACAGCAGTTGTCAAATATGGTTACAAACTACTTCTTCCATATCGATGTTCTCCCTCACAAGTCATTCCCCTTTGACTATTGGGCCTCTAGACTGGACGCCTGCCCTGAATTGGCACAATATGCCTTACAAGAGCTCGCTTGCCCTGCTGCTAGTGTGTTACCTGAAAGAGTCTTCATTGCTACTGGATCAGTCCTGACAGAAAAAAGGACCCATCTGTCTACCCAAAATGTTGATGATCTAACCTTCATTAAAATGAACCATGCATGGGTTGCAAAGGATTTTGTCCCACCTTCCTCTGATGACACATAGGTTCCCGGAAAACTGCCTCGCTTTTGTCCTCCTATTCCTCGGACTTGCCCAATTCCTCCCTTAGCAGCAGCTGAATGTCCAGCCAACACATCAACATATGCCATTTTTTAAACCTCCCTAAGTGGACTGTGGCTGGGGCTGGGGTCAACACCTGGCGCATCCGGGCAAGTGCCGTTGCTCTGAACAGGTGAATGGGCCCACAGATGGCTGACGGCACTGGCACAGGGCCCCTCATAGTACAATACAGTGTCTCAGATGGTGGGGGGGCCCATTCACCATCAGACACACCAGCGTACTATGAGGGGCCCTGTGCCAGTACCGTCGACCATGAGTGTGCCCCCCCGCTTGGTCATGGCCATAGCACTTGCAAGTTGCAATAATTACCTCTCCCTGCTCCACCGCTGTGTAATCTGGGCAGTTAAATTCTTCACAGGGACGGCCACTAGAAATTTGGTGCAGTTGGAGCGCCCCACGTGGTCTGGGGGTACTCGGTACCGGGCCCGTTGACTTCCATGGGGGACGGTGTCACGGCGGCGGCGACCTGGTTCGTGGCCCAGAGACGTCCAGTAATAAAAATAGGGGAAAGTTGTGTGGTATTTATGTGGTAAAAATGAAGATTAAAGTTATTAGATGGTGAAATACGTTACGCCACCTGTGGTATTCTAGTCAGAGGTGACCAGCGCTGCGGTGTTGTTTCTCTGGGATGGATGTTGGGCGCAGCTATGATGTTGTAGCCCTCCACAGGTAAGGCTGTAGTCCCAGGGCAAAGATGTTAAATAAATAGTAAAAATGGTTGTAAACGTTGGGGTGCAGATAAATGAGTTTCTTTACCTTTTACTGGTAATAGGTTGCAGTCCAGTGTAACACATACAGGTGATGGAATGAGTCCGGCTCGTCTGGAGGCATTCAGGGGATCCACCTTGCCAGGTGGGGATTTAGGACCTTCCTTTCTGCGCTTTGTGTGTGGGTCTCCGCTGTATATAACTATGCTGCGACCCTCTATTCATGATGGTTTCACTAACCTGTACGGCTGTCAGCCTGAGCCTATTCCACGGGTACCATTCTCTTCACCGTCGGGCCCGGGCTCCTTATCCGCTGCCGGTGATCAATGTGCACAGGAATTTACAATCCCCTGTACTTTCAGATTCGGCTATCAGGGCGTACAGCTCCTGTCAGCCTAGGTCTCTGACGTCCCATTTCTCCTTATTAGTGCTTCGCTCAGGGGTCTGCTATATGCAGTATTTTAGCTTTCCCAGAGCCTCTTATCTCTGCTTGTGTCCTTTTCCTCTTGTCAGATCAGCTGCCTGTATTGAACTCACAGGATATTCTAGAAAGATCCTTTTACCTTACGTCCTCACGTTTAAACTGTCGTCATTTCTCCTCACAGCTCACAGCTGCTTCGTTTCCATGACAACTCCCTCAGCTGATTTCTAGCTGACTCACCAACCCCCTCTGCTGGTCAGAATTTATAAGGCATCTCCCTTTTCTGACCTGCAGCAGGAAATTGTGATTTTTAATCTATGCTGCCTGGCATGGTGGTCCCTTTTCTGCCTCCAAGCATGACTTCATCTCTTAGAGGGAGGCGATGTCACTGTGACAACCTGACTCTGGGGTGTCACATATTGATCGATGATGGTTAAGATGTAGCTATGCCCTGTCCTGCTGGCCTCTTCCTTCAGATGATCAATGGCTACCATTTGTAATGGACATCAACTTACAAGCGGATGCAGTGGTGCTTTATGATCACCTTTCACAGTTGTGATAGTCACAGACGTGTGACATTCCTGCCACCATTTTTCAATGTCTCCTCTCATGCCAATCTAATAGAATCGCCTACGGCCTGTGGCTTCTGTCTTTGGCACTCCAAAATGACCAGACACATCATGATAGGCAGTGAGGACCATGTGTACATCTCTCCCTGTGATCACAGTTTGATGGAAACAAGTAACGGTGATGTGATCCACGCTACTGCGATAAAGCAATCCTTTCTTCACATAGAACTGTTTTTGCTGTCTCCACAGACACAGTAATTGAGGGTCTGCATCGCCTCTGCAACATCTACCAGGAGGTTTTCCCACAATGAGTAATTCCCAAATTTCTGATAACACTCGAATTTCCATCTGTACTTGTATCCATGTAGCTTCCAGTAGCGGAGAGTCTTGACTGGCTTACTGAGATTGAAATATATACGAAGATTTAAAAGTAACACAACACTGTATACTGTTGTACGCTTCGACTACCTTTCCCTTTTTCTGCTTGTTAAATTCTGGTGTAATACATACTGAGCCTGTGAGTGTCTGTGACTGACTCCGGAAGTATAGACGAAAATTTACAATTACCCCTAGACTGGATACACCTGGTATGTGCTGATACAGTACCTTTGTTACAAATTTTGTATTACGGTATCATCCATAGTGAGTGAGCATGTGTGAGCGTGTGTGGTTTACGCATTCTGTCATGGTCACGTGTGTCAGGACGCAGATGATGTCGCAAGGCAAACCCATAACACACGTGACCCTGGATACACCGCCTCCAGTGGGGCGAATTTAAATAATAAAGCGTGCAGGTGGATACGCCGCCTCCACCTGGCGGATTTAGGTATTACACGCCATGCATACATATATCTGGAAACACCGCCTCCAGTAAGGCGCATTTAAATAATAAGGGGGGAACCTGGGAAACTTTAACAATGGTGGGCCCTGCGATAGGGAATGGGGGACGTGGAGACCTCCTAAGCTCCCCTGAGCCAGTGTCCCTGCACTCCTTACATTCCCTAAACAGGCTCCGCACCTGTCGCCGCACGCGTACCTTAACGCCCTTGCTTGCCCTGAGCCTAAACCCTCACTAGGGAATAGGTCGGTGCGGAGACTAATCCCACCACTGCACTAACAACACACATGAGGAAAGAGACAATACAGGGGAAACACCACTTATCTTTGCTCTGTTGCGTGCGCTCCTAGCAACAGAGCCCACCACCTGTGTGCATCTTCTCCTCCACCCTGATCCATCACATAACTGGATCCATCACCATCGTGCAGCCTGGGAGCAGAGTCCATCACCACTTGCAGCAGTCCAGTACACAGAGTCCCAAGATGAGTCCAGCCTCTGCCAAGAATCCAAGCATGCTCGAGTCCAGTTCTCAGCAACCAAGTAGAGCATGCTGAGTGCAACTCTCTTCCTAGTCGCCACTCCTCTAAGCCATGCCCGCACTTCCCGCCGACACCATAAACTGCAACTCCACCAAGCCATGCCAGTCCTTCCTGCAGACACCATTAGCTGGCACTCATTCTCTCTGGTTGACTGCGCAGGACTCCTATCCCGCTCCATCCTTCCACCAGGCTCTCCAACAACTCAGCAAGAAATATCACCAGCGGTGAGTGAACACCCTGAGCACACCTTTAAAGGGAGTCACACCTGATCCATAATTAAGTGAACATTAACCTAAGGTGCAATACCACAACCACCACCGGGGACAGTCAAAACACCTTTGAACTTAACCAAAGTAAAAAAAGTTCACTTTGTGCTTTTAATACCGCCAGATCCAACACTGGATCATGACAGTACCCCCTCCTTAATGAGGGGCCTCTGGACCCTCAAGACCACCCCTCATTAGGGAAACACCTACAGTGGGGACGCCCAGATCCTGAGTTCACCCCACCATTACCTGACACTTCAGGTTCATGACAAACACCGCTGGTATTGGCAATACATGTTCATTTTGGAGGCACCACTCATCTCCACAGCGCCGACCTGGGGAACGAGATTATGTATGTGTATGTATGCTAAGAGCTGATCAGACTCCACAACACATTTCCACAAGAAGTTTTTTTGGTGGGACCCATACATGCTCGTTCACACACAGGTCCGGACCTGAACGTTTATTGCACACATACATTTGTCATAACTTGGTGAACTCACTCTGGACTTGACAACAGAGGCGTCCCTCTGTGTCACCACACTCACACCCCCACTATTCACCAAGGGACACCACCCTCCAACCCTTTCACCATGAGGACTGCGCCTCCTAGGGTTGGTTAAAGGCGAGGGTAGAGATTTGTCCCTACTCCCCCGCAGCACACCTGCTGCACACACCAGGAGGAGAAGGGGACCGGGAAATGGAGGAAATATACTCTCGCTGGTCACCTCCACACGACCAGGAGGGCGGCTTCTTCGATGGTATGAAGATTTGGCGTAAAACCCCGCGGACTATCACACCAGTCAGCTCACCACAGGGGCGTACCCCTTCACCTCGGGGAATACCAGGCAGCTCCGTGGGACACCATTCCTCCCACCTGCCTGGGTGCGCCCACCTGCATGAACCAGTCCTGCTCCCCAGCAGCGACTCTAGGGGGTTTTAGTACCATAGCCGCAGGAATATGGAGGAAAATATATATATACTCGCTGGTCGTCTCCACACGACCAGGAGGGGCGGCATCGAAGATTTGGCATGGGCCCCGCGGACTATTCACCAATCTGCTCACTACAGGGACGTACCCCTTCACCTCAGGGAATACCAGGCAGCTCCGTGGGGCACCATTCCTCCCACCTGCCTGGGTGCGTCCCCTGTATGAGCAAGTCCAGCTCCCCAGCAGCGACTATACACCTAGTCTGCTCACCACAGGGATGTACCCCTTCACCTCGGGGAATACCAGGCAGCTCCGTGGGGCACCATTCCTCCCACCTGCCTGGGTACCTCCCCGTGCACGAGCAAGTCCCGCTCCCCAGCAGCGACTCTAGGGGCTTTTGCCAGACCGCAGCCGCCATTTTTGTTTCTCTGGTTATCTGAGCAGAGGCCCCAGACGCTGATAACTGCTGCTGCAGCGGCTCTAATACACCATGCCGCTCCCCACTCTCCTCAGTGAGGCCCGGCAGCAATTACCACAGGTCTCCACATGGCCGAAGCTCACCAGAAAAAAAAAGTATGGCTGGTGATAATGTCATGGTCACGTGTGTCAGGACGCAGATGATGTCGCAAGGCGAACCCATAACACACGTGACCCTGGATACACCGCCTCCAGTGGGGCGAATTTAAATAATAAAGCGTGCAGGTGGATACGCCGCCTCCACCTGGCGGATTTAGGTATTACACGCCATGCATACATATATCTGGAAACACCGCCTCCAGTAAGGCGCATTTAAATAATAAGGGGGGAACCTGGGAAACTTTAACAATGGTGGGCCCTGCGATAGGGAATGGGGGACGTGGAGACCTCCTAAGCTCCCCTGAGCCAGTGTCCCTGCACTCCTTACATTCCCTAAACAGGCTCCGCACCTGTCGCCGCACGCGTACCTTAACGCCCTTGCTTGCCCTGAGCCTAAACCCTCACTAGGGAATAGGTCGGTGCGGAGACTAATCCCACCACTGCACTAACAACATACATGAGGAAAGAGACAATACAGGGGAAACACCACTTATCTTTGCTCTGTTGCGTGCGCTCCTAGCAACAGAGCCCACCACCTGTGTGCATCTTCTCCTCCACCCTGATCCATCACATAACTGGATCCATCACCATCGTGCAGCCTGGGAGCAGAGTCCATCACCACTTGCAGCAGTCCAGTACACAGAGTCCCAAGATGAGTCCAGCCTCTGCCAAGAATCCAAGCATGCTCGAGTCCAGTTCTCAGCAACCAAGTAGAGCATGCTGAGTGCAACTCTCTTCCTAGTCGCCACTCCTCTAAGCCATGCCCGCACTTCCCGCCGACACCATAAACTGCGACTCCACCAAGCCATGCCAGTCCTTCCTGCAGACACCATTAGCTGGCACTCATTCTCTCTGGCTGACTGCGCAGGACTCCTATCCCGCTCCATCCTTCCACCAGGCTCTCCAACAACTCAGCAAAAAATATCACCAGCGGTGAGTGAACACCCTGAGCACACCTTTAAAGGGAGTCACACCTGATCCATAATTAAGTGAACATTAACCTAAGGTGCAATACCACAACCACCACCGGGGACAGTCAAAACACCTTTGAACTTAACCAAAGTAAAAAAAGTTCACTTTGTGCTTTTAATACCGCCAGATCCAACACTGGATCATGACACATTCTATATATACGGTGAATCGGAGATACCAATTTTTACCCTATACTCGATACAGCTTGTATCTTGTTATACAGTACCTTTGTTCGACATTTAGTATTACGGTCAAATCGATACTGGGTAAGCATCTGAGACTGACTATGGGACTATGTGTACGGAGATTTCAATTGTACCCTATAATATATATACTTGCTATCTTGTTATCCAGTACCTTTTTCACAACATTTTTCATAATGGTCAAACCCAGACTGAGTGAGCGTCTGAGGGTGACTCCGGAAATATATATCGAGATTTCAAATTTGCCCAACACTATATACAGGTGTACGCTGTTGTTATATTACCCATTTACAGCTTTTCATATTCTTGTGTACTCCATACTGGGCCTGAGAGTGTTTGTATCTGCCTCCTGAAATGTATACGGAGATTCAGAATGTTTACACTATACTATATATACCTTGTATCTGGTGATACTGTACCCTTTTTCACCTTTTTATTTTATTGGGTAATCCATACTGAGCCTGTGAGCGTCTGAGTATGACCCATGAAATATATACGGAGATTTACTGTTATCCCTAGACTGTATAGAGCTGTACGCTTCTGATACAATACCATATATCTGCTTGTATTTTGGGTCAATTTTCTAAAACATGAGGAAGTATGGTGGAAGAGGACACGGATGTGGGTGTGGGGGGCCACCTGGTACTGATGGTTGTGATGGTTCATCTGCTGGTAGTGCCAAAAACACAATAGCAGCTAAGGCAGGAGGTGTTGAGCCTGCGTCATGGTGTACCTCTGGAAGGCCTGTAAGGCTCCATTTTATGGAAGTAGGTAGACTGCTTTTAAAGCCAGAGCATCAGGAACTGTTTTTGGCTTACATTGCTGAAGCAGCCTCCAGCTCCATCGCCTCCTCTTCTTAAGTTCAAAAAAATGCAAGCATTGAGTCATAAGTGCAGGCTTCTGGTCAGGAGAAACCACTTTCCTTGTGTCCTTCACCCACACCAAAAGTGAAGGATGCGCCAGTACACACTTCAGATTACTCCATGGAGCTCTTTTCACATACCATGCTTAGGATAATTAAAAATGGGGCCCATCATATACTGGAACATTCAAAATGGGGCAGATCAGACACTGGAGCAGCATCTATGGGGCCCATCATATACTGGAGCATTCCAAATGGGGGACATCTGACACTAGAGCATCATCCATGAGGCCCATCATATATTGGAGCATTCCAAATGGGGCAGATCAGACACTGGAGCAGCATCTATGGGGCACATGATACACCGGAGCATTGGAAATGGGGCCCATTATATATGGAGCATTATTAGGGCCCATAAGACACTGGAGCATCATCCATGAGGCCCATCATATACTGGAGCATTCCAAATGGGGGACATCAGACACTGGAGCAGCATTTACAGGACCCATTATACACTGGAGCATTAGAAATGGTGCACATTATATATGGAGCATTATTTGGGCCCATAAGACACTGGAGCATCATCCATGGGGCCCATCATATACTGGAGCATTCTAATTGGGGCAGATCAGACACTGGAGCAGCATCTATGGGGCACATTATACACTGGAGCATTAGAAATGGGGCCCATTATATTTGGAGCATTATTTGGGCCCATAACACACTAGAGCATCGTCCATGGGGACCATCATATACTGTAGCATTATGTGGAGCTCATCATATACTGTATGGAACATTATATGTGACCAATTATTCTGTATGGAGAAATATATGGGGCTCATTATTCTGTATGGCGCACAATGTGGTGGCCATAATACTGTATAGAGTAATATACTGTCCTTTTTTTGAGCTATTGTAGAATTTAAAATAAAATAGATCAGTCATGTCATGTAAGCAGTGAAGTATTAGTACACTGGAGCATTAGAAATGGGGCCCATTATATTTGGAGCATTATTTGTGCCCATAACACACTAGAGCATCGTCCATGGGGACCATCATATACTGTAGCATTATGTGGAGCTCATCATATACTGTATGGAACATTATATGTGACCAATTATTCTGTATGGAGAAATATATGGGGCTCATTATTCTGTATGGCGCACAATGTGGTGGCCATAATACTGTATAGAGTAATATACTGTCCTTTTTTTGAGCTATTGTAGAATTTAAAATAAAATAGATCAGTCATGTCATGTAAGCAGTGAAGTATTTGTCACTGTACTATACCTATATTTCTGTGCCGTATCAGAGCACCATGAGTTGTCGTATGTGTTAAAGGGGTGCTCCTTGGCCCAGGGCACATAAAATCCTGGAGCCTGCCCTACCCCCCCACAACTTTATCCAAATAACCCCCAGTTTTCAGTGCGTAACTATTATTATAAAGTAAATTAAGGTTGACAAGCTTCAGTAATAAGAATTGATGCTTTTGGCATTGAAATGGGCACTGTAGGCAGGGCCGGACTGGGACTAAAATTCAGCCCTGGCATTTGAAGTTACACAGGCCCACTAGTCACATGGTGACTATATAATATCTTTGTACACTTGTAGTTTACAAGAACTGAGAGGAGATTAACACGACTATATAACATGTAGTCATAGCTGTGCCCAGTATTTCAGCTCAGTCCTATTTATTGCTTTTAGGTACAGTACTCCTCCCAAATCTCTGTCCCCTTTTGTATGCATGATTACAGAATTCCTGGCAGAACTGCTCTCTATTGGGCAACCAGACCCCCTGGTCATAGCCGCCCCTATCATACCTCCCAACTTTTGAAGAAGGAAAGATGGACAAAGACTGCGCGCGCCGCTGCAAATTTTGGCCACGCCCAGCCACACCCATTTCACAACTAGTCACACCCATGTCCACACCTAATCGCACCCATTTAGCACTGCTGATCACACTGACTGGTACTGAGGGCACAGTGGCTGGCATTATGGGCACACTGACTGGCACTAAGGAAGAGAGAAAACAGAGAGAGAGAGAAAAAAGTAAACAGAGAGAGCGAGAAAGAAAGGGGAAAGAAAGAAAGAACAGTGAGAGACAAAGAAAGAACAGTGAGAGACAGAGAAAGAACAGAGAGAGAAAGAAAGAGGGGAAAGAAAGAACAGAGAGAGACAGAGAAAGAACAGAGAGAGAAAGAAAGAAGTAAAGAAAAGAAAGAAAGAACAGAGAGAAAGAGAGGAAAGAAAAAGAAAGAAAGAGGGGAAGAAAGAACAGAGAGCGAAAGAAAGAACAGAGAGAGAAAGAAAAAGAGAGAAAGAAATAAAGAAAGATTCTACAAAGATACTATAGCAGCCCGGCTCCCATTGTAGTGCCCACCTGAGCCTCCCGGTGCAGGACCTATCATGATCCGCTCACATGGCCGGCATCCCCGATTCCAAGGCGATCCTGCTGTCTGCGCTGTCGGAGGAGGACACGGTGATGGATCTGAAGCATTCCTGGTTCCGTCACAATCTCCTCAAGAAATTCTCATTTCCGGTCAGCTTCCAGCACATCACTTCAGGTGGAACGTCATGTGTGTGTTTTAAAATGCTCCTCTGGGCTCCGCCGTGTACTCCTGTGTCCGTGGGAAAAGCCCGCTTTGTATGCTTTGTACACACTTGGCTCCGCTCCGTACATCCCGTACACATATGGCTCCACTCCATACACACACAGCTCCACTCTGTCCACCTCGTACACGCGTGGCTCCTCTCCGTACACCTCATACACACACGGCTCCTCTCCGTACACCTCGTACACACGTGGCTCCACCTCGTACACACACACGGCTTCGCTCCGTACACCTCGTACACACGGCTCCTCTCCGTACACCTCGTACACGCGCGGCTCCTCTCCGAACACCTCGTACACGCGCGGCTCCTCTCCGTACACCTCGTACACGCGTGGCTCCTCTCCGTACACCTCGTACACGCGCGGCTCCTCTCCGTACACCTCGTACACGCGCGGCTCCTCTCCGTACACCTCGTACACGCGCGGCTCCTCTCCGTACACCTCGCACACGCGCGGCTCCTCTCCGTACACCTCGCACACGCGCGGCTCCTCTCCGTACACCTCGCACACGCGCTGCTCCGCTCCGTACACCTCGTACACACGCGGCTCCGCTCCGTACACCTCGTACACACGCGGCTCCGCTCCGTACACCTCGTACACACGCGGCTCCGCACCGTACACCTCGTACACACGCGGCTCCGCTCCGTACACCTCGTACACACGCGGCTCCGCTCCGTACACCACGTACACACACGGCTCCGCTCCGTACACCTCGTACACACACGGCTCCGCTCCGTACACCTCGTACACACGGCTCCGCTCCGTACACCTCGTACACACACGGCTCCGCTCCGTACACCTCATACACACACAGCTCTGCTACATCCACACTGTAAATCCTGACCCCACACATACTTACCTCAACCAGCACCATGACAACAGCAAAGCAGAGTCTTGCAGACGGTAGAGGCAAGGCTGAGCGCACAGGACCTGGGATGAGGTCACAGGAGGGGCGGAGTCAGGGGTGACATGATCGGGGGTCTGGACAAAGGCTCCTGCTGATCATGTGACCCCCTGACTCCTCCCCTCCTGTGACCTCATCACAGGTCCTGCGAACAGAGCGAGCAGGCAAGCGAGTGTGACGCTGTGAGTGGCTGCGGGGGGGAGGGGGTCTCATGCTTAGGCGAGGATGGGGTGCGAGGGGGGGGCGTGGCGGATTATCTCCCTGCAGTGCGGGAGGAGCTTGAAACTATCACCGCCGTGCCCGCAGAGGGTCGGCGGCAGGAGCAACAGTGGACGCAGCAGCTGGCAAGCGGCCAGATGATCGGGCGCTGCCGCCCACGGCCCACGTGACAGCGGCCCAGCGGGAAAATGCCCGGTTGGTTATATTGCCAATCCGGGCCTGACTGTAGGTGTGTTTACTGTCCTCCACTCCCTGCCGACGTTGCTTCCCCATTGACTTGCATTGGGTTTCGTGCTTCAGTCGGCCTCCGACTTTTCCCTATAGTCGGACGATTTCGTTCGACCCGACTTTTGAGAAAGTCGGGTTTAATGAAATCCGACTCGACCCTAAAAAAGGCAAAGTCGCAGATCTCTACTTCTGACTAGTACCAGGGGCTCCCCCCGACTGAACTAACTAAGATCAGGAAATGTCTCTCAGCTAATTCCCAGTTAACACTCCCCTAATTAACTCTCTAGTGTCCCCCTAGTTAATCCTCTAGTGTCCTCCCATATGGATGTGCTCAGTGCCCCCCTCTTGTGTCCATTTCCACGAACTAGACTGTCTCTACCAAGTATATCTGTATAACACCTTATGGCAGTAAACACATATATACATATAATGCACACATCAGTACATATAAACATGTCAATCATAAAAGGCAAACAGTGTTAACAATATTTACAGATCTAAAGGCCTGACCTCCTTACATTACAAAAGGGGAATACGTAAGGACACCATTTATCAATGCAACACCTGCCCCGAAAAACCTGGTCTGTGTATGAAGGATTGCTTCAAATCGTACCACACCTCCATGCACTACTAATTTACTTTACAGGAAACTGTAGATTAGTTCCAGAAAGGGGGCACATCTAGATAAGTTCCTTGGGGGTCTAGTTTCCAAAACCATGTCACTTGTGGGTTTTTTTTTACTGTTTAGGCACATCAGGGACTCTGCAAACGGAACATGACGCTCACAGACCATTCCATCAAAGTCTGCATTCCAAAACGTCACTCTCGTACTCAGGACAAATTGGACATCAACTTTTGGGGTCCAATTTCTCCTGTTACCCTTGGGAAATTTAAAAATTGGGTACTAAAAGATGATTTTTGTGGGCAAATAATAGGATTTTTTATTTTTACTCCCCGGCATTATAAACATAAGTGAAACACTTGGGGTTCAAAGTTCTTACCATACATCTAGATAAGTTCCTTAGGAGGCCTAGTTTCCAAAATGGGGACACTTGTGGTGGTTTCTACTGTTTAGGCACCTCAGGGACTCTGCAAACGGAACATGACGCCCGCAGACCATTCCATCAAAGTCTGCATTCCAAAACATCACTACTTCTCTTCCGAGCCTCGACATGTGCCCATACAGTAGTTATCTCCCACATATGGGGCACCAGCATACTCAGGACAAATTGGACAGCATCTTTTGGGGTCTAATTTCTCCTGTTACCCTTGGAAAATTAAAAATTGGGGACTAAACAATCAAGCCCGAGCGTTATAAACTTCTGTGAAGCCCTTGGGGGTTCAAAGTGCTCTCCACACATCTAGATAAGTTCCTTATGGGGTCTAGTTTCCAAAATAGGGTCACTTGTGGGGGGTATTCACTGTTTAGGCACATAAGGGGCTCGTCAAATTCGACATGGCGTCCAATCTCAATTCCAGACAATTTTAGGTTGAAAAAGTCAAACGGCGCTCCTTCCCTTACGAGCCCTGCCATGCGCCCAAACAGTGGTCCCCCCACATATGGGGTATCAGCATACTAAGGACAAATTGGACAACAACTTTTGGGGTCCAATTTCTCCTGTTACCCTTGGAAAAATAAAAAATTGGGGACTAAACCATCATGTTTGTGGAAAAAATATGACTTTTTATGTTCACGCCCGGGCATTATAAACTTCTGTGAAGCCCTTGGGGGTTCAAAGTGCTCACCACACATCTAGATAAGTTCCTTAGGGGGTCTAGTTTCCAAAATGGGGTCACTTGTGGGGGGTTTCCACTATTTAGGCACCTCAGGGGCTCGTCAAATGCGACATGGCATCCGATCTCAATTCCAGCCAATTTTAGGTTGAAAAAGTCAAACGGTGCTCCTTCCCTTCCGAGCCCTGCCGTGCACCCAAACAGTGGTTCACCCCCACATACTGAATGCCAGTGTACTCAGGAGAAAGTGGACAACAACTTTTGGGGTCCAATTTCTCCTGTTACCCTTGGGAAAATAAAATATTGGGGACTAAATGATCATGTTTGTGGAAAAAATATGATTTTTTATTTTTATGCCTGGGCATTATAAACTTCTGTGAAGCCCTTGGGGGTTCAAAGTGCTCACCACACATCTAGATAAGCTCCTTAGGGGGTCTAGTTTCCAAAATGGGGTCACTTGTGGGGGGTTTCCACTGTTTAGGTACATCAGGGGCTCGTCAAATGCGAGATAGCGTCCGTTCTCAATTCCAATCAATTTTAGGTTGAAAAAGTCAAACGTCGCTCCTTCTCTTCTGAGCCCTGCCGTGCGCCCAAACAGTGGTCCCACCCAACATGTGGGGTGTCAGCGTACTCCGGACAAATTGGACAACAACTTTTCTGGTCCACTTACTTCTTTTACCCTTGGGAAAATAAAAAATATTGTTGCTATAAGATCATCTTTGTGACTAAAAAGTTAAATGTTCATTTTTTCCTTCCATGTTGCTTCTGCTCCTGTGAAACACCTGAAGGGTTAATAAACTTCTTGAATGTGGTCTTGATCAGCTTGAGGGGTGCAGTTTTTAGAATGGTGTCACCTGTGGGTATTTTCTGCCATATAGACCCCTAAAAGTGACTTCAAATGTGAGGTAGTCCCTAAAAAATTTGGTTTTATGCATTTTGTTGTAAAAATGAGAAATCACTGGTTAACTTTTAACCCTTATAACTTCCTAACAAAAAAATTTGTTTCCAAAATTGTGCTGATGTAAAGTAGACATGTGGGAAATGTTATTTATTAACTATTTTGTGTGACAGATGTAATAATAAGTAAGATATGACATCGCTGGAACATTCCAGAATCACCCATTGTTACACTGCAGATTAGATTTCTGATTGCCACACGCTGCAGAGGTGACCCCCTCCTCTTTCCCCCACAGCCCTTCCACACACACACCAGTGTCTCTCTGCCTGCAGCTCTGTGAAATTTGAGACTCTAGTGAGGATTCTTCTCCCTTCCCCCCTAGGCAGGAAAGGATCTCTTTTGTTTAAGCACCATGCGGCTGAATAAAAGTATGGGTGATATTAAAGAGACTGGATGGCAAAAACGATAAGCGACAGAGATATAAAAATCATATCTCTGTGTAGGACATGAAACCAGCATTCTGGCTCATAATTTTCACAGTTCTAGCACCCCCGGAAACTGAGAAATGTATTCCTTCTAAACGGTGTGTCATAACTACTGCATGTTTGGTTTTGAATTATTGTATTCAACAAACTACAAAGAATGAAGCCATGTGCGTGTTTATATGGGGTACCCCCTGTGGGATATAGTCATTATAAGTTTTGTAGTCAGAATTGTAACTTACAGAAAGGGGGAGGACCGACCCCAGATGGCCCCTTTTATGATGTCACAAATCCAAACCTATAAGGTACTCCCCCCTTAAATTTGTCAGTCAAGCTGGAGGTTTCATGCCAACAGGACTCTCAGATGAGTGGGGACGTGTGGCTGCTGCCCCTCACCCGCCGCATGGTTAGCCTACAGACCATCTAAGCAACTTTAAGTTTGATTTCTTTCTTAATCCTGTTTATTTTATATTTGCATTGTACATATCAAATGTCTCAACTTTGTAACATCTTTTATCTATGTAATCCCTGCCCTCCTTTTTTGGGAATAAATTATAAAACGTATTAGTCTGTCTTCATGCTCTAAGACAAATTTTACATGCTTTTAAGATAATCATGCTACTGATTGGGTTGGCTTCGAACCCCTCTTTAAGTCTATAACTTAAGCAGAGAAATCTGGAGCTGGTGGTGGCGAGGTGTGTTTTGGTTGGTTGGGCTAGCTGGCAGTGACGGAAGGGTTTTATAAGTTGATTGGGTGGCTGCAGCCAAAGCATTGATAATTCCCTCACTACAGCGGCCTAATCGCCCGTGCACAACAAGCAGCCCGTCCGGCGACTAATTATCCTAGTTGTAGTTCCCTGAATGACCTGAGGATAAGGGGGGTGCCGGAGAGCTGCAAGTTCCAAAGTGGAACTGAAAAATGGGATATACATAAATCCCCGCAGTTTGTGGAAGATTGTTAGTGGTGAAACATCCAAAATAACCCCCCTGCGATAAATTATTAGGGCAAGACTAGCTTGCTGTTTTTTGTCACATGGTGCCAGCGGTGGGATAACTAAGATAAGCCCCCTGCGCCTGTGATAGCTGTGTGTCGGCAGTGCGTCACATTCCTCCATCCGTGAAATACAGGTGTCAGCGGCAGGATCATGACACATATTTCTCTGTTTTAAGGGCATAACGATTCAAAGTTTGAAAATTGCTAAATTTTCCAAAGTTTTGCCGAATTTCAGTTTTTTCCACATATAAACCCAAGATATATTGAAGAAATTTTACCACTAAAGTGAAGTACAATATGTCACGAGAAAGCAAACTCAAAATCGCCAAGATCCATTGAAGCATTCCAGAGTTATTACCTCATAAAGGGACAGTGGTCAGAATTGTAAAAATTGGCCCGGTCAATAACGTGCAAACCACCCTTGGGAGTTAAGGGGTTAAAATGGGTGCCACAGAATGAAAAAAAGAAGGGGGGGTTGCTGACATCAGAGCTAGGAAGTAAGACAGGGAGAGAAGTAGGACATCCTTCTAAAAGGCAAAATTTATTGAATACCTATGCAACAACATAAGGGACATGACATTTATACAGTACTGTATAATGACCATATAGAGGTATAAATAATTACAGTACAGTTACATACAGTGATTTACAAATGACGACTTACTGATTAATTCACTTTTCCTGTCTTTTCCATTTAGTCCAGACTACAATGACTATTTCTTCCTGCCACAATTATCTGCAGAGTTTGCAACCCAGAATCAATTGACTTCTAGCACCATCCCCATATATTTCTAACCTATGCAAACTCTCTGTCATGATCCAGGCCGGGGTTTGTTTCATGTTATACTCAGTCTGGTCATGTGAGGGTTAACATTATCTGCCTTGTTTTGGGATCTGTGTTGCTATTTCAGTCCGCTGCGGCTGGTAGGCAGCGTCAGTTATAGTTCCTGCCAGGCTTTAGCAGCACACCCCGTTACACCCTTGTTTGTCTTCTGCCCATTTACTCCTGCAGCCCTGCTTGTCTTAATGTTTGCGCCCCGTGCTTTGACTTCTGGTATGTGACCTGGCTGGCCCTCTGACTTGTCTGACTGTCTCACATCTCTGATATCTCTGCTCCCGGCTGGTTTTGATGTCTCTGGCTTGTACTTGACCATGTGTATTGTGTTTACCTCTGGTACTGCATTTCTTGAATGTTGCTGACCCAGGTCGTCTTACCACTCTTTCGCCACATAGTGGCTTCTGTGCTGCCGCACTGTGGTGCTGCGCTGTGAGTGCAGCCTCTCCTACTTCACCAGTTCCCCCTGGTGGAGGTTGCGCTATACTGCACTGCAGTATCATTACACTCTCCATTGTGCCACTACTTGCCCAGTTCATTGCCTGTTGCTGCACCTGATGTGTTGAGCTGTACTTTGAATACTGCAGTCAGAAATATTGATGTGATTATTAGAATTTTCACCCAAAATAGTGTCAAGCAGAATCCTATAAACAATATTGCCAGATACAAAGTGGCCCAAACTAATAGGTAGCCAGTGCTTAACAGGGCCCTATATGGTGCTGTATATGGCAATTGTGTATTGCAGTTATCATTCTACAGTCACAATTTTTTGTTCCTCACACAGTACTAGTGAACGTCTGAGTGCACAAAAATGTCCCAGAAAGATATAATGAGTAGTCCCTGAACAATTAATGATGCCTCAAGTAACTATTAAGTAACTGGCTTAAAAGTAGCACTGTCACAGAAAAAACACATTTTTTTCCTAATTATTTCTTAACAATCCTTTCAAGGCTTTATAGACTGCGCAAGCGCGATGCGCCTGTGCAGTCTGGACCCCACAGAGTTACGCATCCGGGGATGAGGATTGTGGCCCAGGAGCCCAGGAGGTCGCGGTATGTGTAAGTACTCAACACATACCGCGATCTCCGGCACAACAACTTACCTATCCGATATTGCCGCGGGGTCTCTTCGGGCCGTAGGCCAGGACATGAATCCTCCATCGGAAATGGCGCATGCGTATAGCACACTTCAGGCGCCATTTTGTTGGTGAGCGGAAATTATTGAAATAAGGTGATGATGTCAGGAGGTCGGGTTGTGGCAATGGGAGCACATGACAGGATTGGGGCGCCGGTTGGGAGAACATGACAGGATGAGGGCACAGGAAGAGAGTAGCACATGACAAGATGGAGGCACACAAAACAGGATGAGGGCACAGGATGGGGGCTGCACATGACAGGAAGGGGGCGCAAGATGGTAGCAGCACATGACAAGATTAGGGCACAGGATGGAAGTAGCACATACCAGGATGGAGACCATATACCAATATAAATGCTCACCACCCAGGCGTAGAACAGGTTCAAGAGCTAATATATATATATATATATATATATATGCACATATGGGTCAACATGCGGATATATATCCATAATTATATGTACATTTTGGAGCTCTTCCCTTCTACAATCACCCTGCTGTTGAAAATGCAACAATTAATTTTGAGGGAAGTGTTGTGATGGGATTTATTTGCCCACTCAACCCCATTTATAAGTTGTGACAGTCCTGGATGGAATGAAGTATAATTCTGCACTAAGGTATCTGGACAGTTCCCATCACGGCCATCATCTCTTCCCTGCCGTTCACTGTAACCCAATGTCTTCATCCACAGAATACACCGTCTTGTTCTTTCTGAATATTTCTTAGTTCTTTATCAAAGTCTTTTTGTTGTTTCAGACTTTCTTGGTCCAGGTATTTTCTCTGCGGTCATGTCATTGCCAATCTTCAGGTATCCGCCTATCCCAAAGGCATTTTTCTCCAAGTTTGACTGGTCAGACTCTGGAATGGCTTCACCCTTACAATTCATAGGTTGACCAACGTCATCCTGTGTACACCCTTCATCCTGACAGACCTTCCGTTCTTCTCCTGTGGCTTGCTTCTGCAGGATTTTGAGTACTTCTGGCGTGATGAGACTGCCAGGTGTCACAGTCAGTAGTTGGATCTCAAGGCATTCTTTCAGCGAGGCACGATTTTCCTCAAATAGTTTTCCTGAAGCCTTGATTGAAGATCGTTCATGAAGTTCTTCCAAGGATAGATACGCAGATCTTTACTAGGCAGGTCTGAATTTCTTGAGAAGGGAGTGATATCATTCACAATACCTAAGTTGACTGAAGAAAGAAACACTGTCTAATTCTAACATTCAATCCATCCCTTACAAAATTTACCATTGCTAGGGTTGAAGTGGCAAATACCTTAGTGAGGGGACCTGTCCCAAGAGAACCTCACTCTTTCTGCATTCACACAAAAAACATATTACAATTACATTCCAAAATAAACCTTTGGCTTGAATGCATATAGAGACGTAAGCTAAAATAGCATGGATTCTACTGATCCATAAAGCACATGCAAATCATTGACTCAGTCATAAGCAATTGGCGTTAACTACCGGCTGCAAATACTTGAACACCTATACATAAACACACTTGCTGTGGACTGAAAATCTTTTTACCTGGTATGTCCATGTAAAGGCAGACCCGCACTTACACTTGTAGTGTCTATAAACACACATATGGAATTTCAGTAAGCGGTAACCCATAGATTTACATAAAATTCAATGCTTTCATATACAGTAGTTATACACAATGTATATTGGATCCGTGAGTCAAAGACTGGATTTGTCTTATGTCTTTAACTCTCATCTCTGGCTGAGTCCTTCATGCTCAGCCTGACTTCTGTGCAGTTGGTGGACAGTCTTTTGGTCCTCCTGCAAATCAGAAACAGTCCAATATACATGATTACGACGAGGAGGACAGTGACAGGAAGAGGTAGCTTTGGAGCTTTATTACAGGAGATGTTTCAGCTCAGTAGCAAAAGGGATCTTCTGGAGTCTCACAGGGGTATCTGGGTGAAGGTCAAGTCTTCTCTCTGGAGTGCAAGGTGTTCTTCCTTTTTGCTCTGCTACATCGATGAGAGAGTTAGCAAAGAAGCAGAACTAAAATGTAACTGTTACTTATTTTTTAAAAAGAATTTTCACAAAAATAGAACAATCAGCGATACAAATCCCATAAAATCATATATAAACATATACACAGCCCATCTCCCTGTCCAGGAAGAGAAAATTTATGACAATGGTCATACAATATAAAGGGCTAATATGTAAATTTGTTGACATATGAAAGTAGCATGCAAGTCAGAATTCTGGCTCAAAGACATGGTAGAATGGTAGAAAGAGGAAAGATCTCACCAATTTTGTGTTTTCTGAAGTTCTCCTCTTTGTTTTCCTCTGCCACTTCTGAAGGAGGTCCTGGTATTGTCCTTGTCAGTCCCTGTTCACAGGCTGACCCTGACACCCAGAGACTCCCGCCCTTACAAGGGCAGTCCACAGCTAACCCTTTTGATGCTGGCCAGCCCTGTACTGATCCTGTGTGCCTCCCGATGCATTTCCTTAAAGAGTAGATTCATCAGGGGAACACCGCATATATTCTTATCAGGAGTAATGGGCATCACAACCCTCCATCTAAGTATATAAGGTAGGCAATGACATCCACTTCAGTGGATATGTCCTTTAAAAAACATGCTTCATTAGAGACAAAGTCTAGACACCAGGTTAAATAATGCCAGGATTTATCCACTTAATCAAATCACAGTGTAAAGGCACCCAACTTCCTGAGGTGCACTTTTATGGCTCCATACAAAAAATCCATCTCATTGACCCCTCACCTACCCAATCACAAGAATCTGTCCTTCCATATCTCAACCTCCCTGTATATTTAGGTAACGTGACCTTACCACACATGGTTCCAATATATATGCCTCATTTCCGGGGCGCAGGAATGCATCTGCATCCTCAGCGCTTCATTTCCGATGTGCTGGAACCCTAATGCTTCCTCAACACATCACTTCCAGTGTGCTGGAATGCATACTGCGCTCCATTAGATGCCATTTCCGTGTGCTGAAGCGCATAACAGCGTTCCAAGTGACATTAGTTCCTGTATGATGGGGCATAGTTTGTATCTCAAATCCCCCATTTTCCATGAGCACAGCTATCACCAATTTACAGGTTCCAAAATCCAGGAACTCCACATCGCATATACCCTCCACACTAGCCCAGATATATTCAGTGTGTATTTTAATATAAGTACAGTACTATAAATCTTCTATCATTATCAGAGACTAAATTTATCCTAATATCCTAATATTCATATTATATCTTGCACATGGAGGGATCCTTTATTAAAAAAGAGAGATATGTTATATTTATATCTTACATTCAGTGGTGATTTTATCATAGGTATTCTTAGTAGTTTTTTTCAGACTAAAATAGAATGTAATGAGGTCCAGAACTTAGATAAAGCAACTAAACGTCAGTTGCTCATTAAGACCATTTGAGGATACCGTATTGAGGCAAAATATTCACCTTGCCTCTTTCTGCAGAATCAGGTGGTCCCAATCACCCCCTCTCATGGGTTTACCCACTTTCTCAATGCCCATGAATTTCATCACAGTCTTGTCACCACCATGGACCCCATTAACATGTCTCGAAATCAGGTTATCACTCTTATGCTCTCTATCTCCCAGGTGCTCTCCCTCTCTCCACCTAAGTTCCCTTTTCGTCTTTCCCACATACTCGAGAACGCACTGGCATGTACCTTTATATATAACACCTTGGGTGCAACAGTTAATGAGGTCCATGATGGTAAACAGTTTGTCCACATTTGTGCCCCTAAAGGTTTTTCTGCACTGAATGAAGGGGCACACAACACAATTACCACAACTGAAACAACCTTTTAGATCTGATTTAAGCCAGGTGTTCAATTTGGGTATAGAGAAGTGACTGTGTACTACTCTATCCTGCAAAGAACAAACTTTCTTATATGTAATATGTGGGTGTCCACCCAGAAATGGCGCCACATCTCCATCTATCTCCAAAATGGGCCAATATTTTTCAAAGATCTTTTTAATTTGTCCAGCACCATTATCGAAAGTTGTTATAAACCTCATTACATCCTGCTCTACAGTGTATCTATTTGGGCTAAGTAAACTACTCCTGCTCCCTGATCTACTTGTTTTATATGCATCCTGTAGCACTTTCTTAGGGTATCCTCTTTCAAGAAATCTATTTTCTAGATCATCTGCCTTTAAAGATCTTATTATTGGAACAGTTCCTGCGAATACGCACGTACTGTCCCCTGGGGATCCTTTTCCTTAAGGGAGCAGGATGATTACTCTCACAATGGAGTAGCGAGTTTGTTGTGGTTGGTTTCCTGTATGTGCATGTTTCTAGAGTACCATCCTCCATTTTCTTATTGAGGACATCCAAAAAAGGTAGACATGTGGGGTCCAACTTACTTGTGAACTTCCGTCCAATAGAATTAATAGAATTGTTAATTGCTCCAACAAAGGACTGAAATTCTTCTGGTGTGCCTCTCCAAATCACAAAGATAAAAATCATTAGGTCAGGTTCACATGAGTGTATGAAAAATCATCAACTCATATGATTTTTTTTTTATTACTTGTCATCCATGTGTAATCGTATGCAATTAGTTTTCTTACAACAGCAGTTCTTACTGAAGTACTAAACCATTTACAGTAGTTTCCTATGTTAAGGATTCATAGAATCATAGAATCGTAGAGTTGGAAGGGACCTCCTGGGCCATCTGGTCCAACCCCCTGCTCAAAGCAGGATTCGCTAAATCATCCCAGTCAGATGTCTGTCCAGCCTCTGTTTGAAGACTTCCATTGAAGGAGAACTCACCACTTCTCATGGCAGCCTGTTCCACTCATTGATCACTCTAACTGTCAAAAAGTTTTTTCTAATATCTAATCTGTGTCTCCTTAAATGTATCCATAAAAAAAAGATGCTAAACATTAGCACCATATGGCATTAGATTTTTTTTTTGTACACACCCTTGTATGCCCTTGAATGGGCAAATCTCATCCAACATACTGGAGATGAGTGGATCAGGCAACACTCAAGCTCACCTGTTCACACATTTTTGTCCTGGTGAAATTTAAATCACAGAGACGTTATTATCTGCAAATGTAATGTCTCTTATTATGCTCTGAGGTCTCTACAGACTCCAGAGTACAATAAATGTAATATGTAATAAAATAGAAAAAAATCATTATATTCACTTCTCCAACTCATTTGCTACTCACTGCCACCCGTTTGGTCTTCGTCGCATCTTCTGATAATTGTTGCCACTCACATTGAAATCTCTTTTCTCGCAATGTGCCGGTTAGGTACAGGTGCAAAGGAGGTCATCGGCATCGTGACATCATGAAGTGCGCCATGAGCTTCGGTGCCCATGCACAGATCCTCCTGGGTGCCATAACACCTGCAAGTTCAGCATAGTGTGTGAAGACCGTAGATTCCAGCATAAGCGGGATGGAATCAGAAGATGCAGCGAGGACACAGCGGTTGGTGGAGAGGCTGGAAAGGAGAGCAGCAAGGATAGTATAACGATTTTTTTTATGTTTTTCACCTTTTTGATGGCCACCATTTTTCTGAACCATAATGGGTTACCCTTTTGCTGAGTCTGAACGGAAGCCAGTTAAAAAAAAATATGCATGTTGGCAAATGCATATTTTTTGTAAAATCCAATTTAGAGTTTAAATTTATTTGCATATGTCTGACACATGGAAGAAATTAGTGATTTTTTTTTTCCAACGCAAATTAGATCAGTGAAAAAAATCTGCATTGCCCCACTGAAAAACATGCATCCATGTGCTGTCCGTTTAGATTCATAGAAGAAAATTACGCCCGTGTGAATCCCCTTATATGTACGCTGTAAACAGGACATGTGCTGCTAATAAAATGTTGTTCTCTTATCACAGAACAATCATACTAATGATCATTCTGTGCACTTAGAATTGTGGACAGCCGTCTAAACAGGTCATTAAATGACAGCCAACTTGAGTACACGTACCTTCTCAGCATTCATTTAATGGCAGCAGTCAGTGTGTGTTAACCAGCATAAGGAGGGAAAACAGGATGTGAGGAGCTATTCTCTATGCCACAAACATCTTCTCAATGTAAAAATCAATAAATATATTTTGCTTTAAGAGCAAGAAAGCAAAATATTACAATGTGTCTAGACCGGTAATACTTAAAGCCACTGAAAAGCTATAAAATTGTTAAATGATTGAAATTAAAAACATCTGGATCTGTAGAGTGAAGCCAACGAAGCACAACATAAGAATTGTTTGTCAAGTTATGATCAAGCAGGGAGCTTTAAAGAATACATTTTATAATCTGTTCCTGAAATCCAAGTAATTAGTGAAACATTAGATAGGAGTTTTCACCTGACTTATTAGTCTAGAAAATAGAACAATCTATGCAGAATGGCTGATGAAACTGCACGGTGAATTAAGCGATATTAATGGTACGGTCTACATTATAGTTACATAGTTACTTAATATGGTTGGAAAAAACATGTTCATCAAAGAAATGAGAAAAGAGAAAGAGAATGGGATGTAGGCACAGCCATCATGCATGAACCATTCTGCCTTAAAAACAGGATCGCCAAATAATTATTTTTTTAATTTCTAGGTAACATTTTTTTTATGGAATCCCTGCAACAGCGTGGGAATGCGCCTGCGTTACTTCTCTATTGTTCATATTGGATTCAGGCTCCATTACAGCATAAAAAATGCATGTGCTAATCCCTTCATCTAAGAGATTCAATGACCCCTGACAAAGACCCGGGAGGGGTCGGAAGGTCCAATTTAATTTTGTCACTATTTCGTTTCATCTGACTCATGTTATCCTTATGTGTATACATCATTTAATAAAATTATTTGCAACTAACCTTCCTAAGAGTGCAGTAAATTCTGTATATACTCGTGTATAAGCCGAGATTATCAGCCCATTTTTGGGGGCAGAAAGTCCCCTTCTTGGTCTCTGCAACCCCCTGCTTGTCCCACGGTCTACTTTCCTTCCTACAGCAGTCACATGGTACCGCTCATTAAAGTCATGAATATGCGCATATTTATGACTTTAATGAGCGGTACCACGTGACCGCTGAAGGAAGGAAGGAAGGGAGACCGTGGGAGAACGGGACTGCAGAGATGCGCCAGGGGGAGGTACGTATATGCGATATTCACCTGTCTGGGTTCCAAAGCTGCTCGCCGCTGTCTGTCCGCCGGTCCCTCTGTCAGTGACATTCATACAGAAGAGGGCGTGATGACGTAGTCAGTGCGTGCCCCTGACAGAGGGACCCGGCGGGCAGACAGCGGCGAGCAGCGTTGGAACTGGGACAGGTGAATATCTCAGGTGCCGGGTCCTGAGCCAGCGGTGACACCTGTCCCCCATAGCATGCCAGGGTCTCCGCCTGCTCAGCACACCGGCACCTGGCCCCTAGCGATGAGCGGTGAGTATGACTTTTTTTTTTAATACCTGCAGTAGCGGCAGCAGCAATATATGGGGGCATAATCTATGGGGCATCTTATGGGGGCAACATATGGGGGCATATTCAATGAAGCAACTTATGGGGGCATATTCAATGGAGCATCTTATGGGGCAGAATATGGGGGCATATTCAGTGGAGCATCTTATCGGGGCAGAATATGGAAGCATATTCAATGGGGCATCTTAAAGGGGCAGCATACAGGGGCATATTCAATGGAGCATCTTATGGGGGCAGCATTTGGGGGCATATTCAGTGAAGCATCTTATGGGAGCAGCATATGGGGGTATATTCAATTGAGCATCTTATGGAGGCAGCATATGGGGGCATATTCAATGGAGCATCTTATGGAGGGAGAATATGGGGGCATATTCTATGGAGCATCTTATGGGGCAGCATATGGGGCAGAATCTATGGAGCATCTTATGAGGCCTATTGTATGGAACATTTTATGGGGCAGCATATGGGACATAATCTATGGAACGTCTTATGGGGCCATAACCTTTATGGAGCAGCATATGGGGCATATTATTCTATGGAGCATCTTATGGGGCCATTATTAACCTTTGTGCAGCATTATATCGGGCGTATTTTGTATGGACATCTTATGGGGCCCATTATGAACTGTATGGAGCATTATATGGGGCTCCTGATTCAATATGGATATTCAAAAACATTTAACTTACTGATGTCTCAATTAATTTTACTTGTTTCGGTATCTATTTTTATTTTTGAAATTTACCAGTAGCTGCTGCATTGTCCACCCTAGGCTTATACGCGAGTCAATAAGTTTTCCCAGTTTTTTGTGGGAAAATTAATGGGGTCGGCTTATACTCGGGTCGACTTATACACGTGTATGTACAGTACTTCTTCATAGTTTGCCTCAGTAGCACTCTGAGCAGTATCGAACCCATGACAGGGCAGGGCAGAAAAGTCAAAATTGTTTTAAACTACCAAACATTTTTGAAAATACATAAATGCAATTTTATTTCACAAAATGTAGGGGGTTCAATCATAAGTTCATAGGGTTGAGTCAATGAGGAACTCGGGGTGAAGACAATCAGGAACAACACAGGTACTAGTATCTGGGTTAGGAAGGAACTGTCCAGCGAGCTGAATAGCTCAGAGAGAAGAGCTGCAGCCTGGTGCACAAGAGCTGCTGGGTTTGTTTGAGTCCTGACAGTATTCCCCTCCTTCCAGGATGGCTTCTGAACATCTCAGGTGCTGGCTTCTCTGGGTGTCTCTGATAAAAGGCTCTTGTAAGTCTGGGTGCCTAGGTGCATGGATGTTGCCCCCCCCGGCTCCCATGAATTATCTTCTGATCCTTAAGCCTTCCATTGCACCAAATATTGTAATCTTCCTCTAAATCTTTTAGAGTTCAGAATTTTATCCACAATGTACTCTTCTCCATGATGGACTTTTCCTGGTGAAGGAAGTGGCTGAGTTCTTCCTGGTAACGGGTTCTCACTGAATGGTTTGAGTAAGGATTCAAGGAACACAGGGTATATTTTAAGGCTGTTAGGAAGTTTTAAATAGAAAACAACTGGGTTAATTTTTGCAGAAATTTTAAAAGATCTTTCGAATTTGTGACCTAATTTAGAAGACGATACTTTTGTTTTCAGATTTTTTGTCACCAACCTGAAGGGTAGGAGGGGCTTTGCAATGTTTACCTCCGGTTTCTTTATAAACTTCTTGGTTTTTTTGTAACATCTTAATTAGTTTTTCCTGAGCTTTATGCAACTTTGTAAAGGCCCCATCTCACATAGCGAGATCGCTGAAGCCTCACCGATTTTGTGACGCAACAGCGACCTCGCCAGCTATCTCGTTACGTGTGACACTTGGCAGCAACCAGGCCCCCGCTGCGATGTCGCTGACCGTGCTCGAATGTCCTGGGCCATTTTTTTGATCCCTGGTGTCCCGCTGACCAGCGTGCATCGCTGTATTTGACACCGACGAGCGACCTCGTTAGCGACTCAGAAATTATGGACGCAGGCGGGAGTTGTCAGTCGTGCTGTGTGACAAGGTCCTAACGACCGCCGAGGTCATTATATATGGATTGCTGGATCGTTGCTGTGTCGTTGGGTAAATATGACTGTTTGAAAGCTTACTAGCGACCATTTAGCGATGCACCAGCGATCCTTACCAGGTCGTATTGTTGTTGGGATCACTGGTGCTTCACTAAGTGTAACGGTACCCTAAGTCTGTTAGTAACAGCAGGAACCAAAGTGTTCAATGGAAGATTAGGAATTAATACTGGAAGCAAGCCATAGTTAGCAAAAATGGACTTTGGGTTGTAGAACTGTGTTTGGAGTTATTATAGGCAAAATCTGCTAATGATAAATAGTCCACCCAGTCGTCCTGCCAGGTAAGAAATAAAACAGTGTAGGTATTGTTTGAGAGTTTCTTTGCTTCGTTCAGTCTGGTGTTGGACTGTTGGTTGAAGGAGGTAAACAAATTGACAGCAACTCCTAAAGCTGTACAGAAGCTTTTCTATAATCCTGATGCAAATTGAATACCTCTATCAAAAATGACATTGTCAGGAATTCAATGTAGCCTAAATATCTGTTGCCACTAATTCTGAGATTTGCTTAGAGGTAGGAATCCTTATAGTTGGAGGAAAGTGGGCCATCTTTGTGAGCCGATCCACCACAACAAGGATAACAGTCATTTCTCTAGAGGGAGGTAGGTTCACAATAAAATTCATTGAGATTGATCCCCAAGGCCTAGATGGGACTGTTAGAGGCTGAAGGAGTCCTGGAGGTGATGATCATGGGGTCTTGTTCCGTGCACATGTTAAACAGCAGGAAACACATTTTATCTCATCCTTTCTACAATCTGGCCACCAAAAAGAGCAAAGCAGTAGTTCTTGCATTTTCTTGACTCCAGGGTGTCCTACAAGTTTAGAATCATGGACAAGTTTGAGAACTTTGTAGGTACGTGTGCCGACTGGGGGGTGGTCCCTTTTTCACCGCGAACAGACTGGAGACAAAAACCGATGCGCGTTCAACAGGTCCTCTTTATTGGCCATTCTTCCGACGACCACAGCAACACAACAGCAGCACGACAGCTTCTACGCACAGGCCCTGGTACCTTTCACCTTTTACTCTTTCCTCTACAGTGACATCCCTCACGGTTCTTTCACTGTGACTGCCATTAGGCCCATGGCCACAGCGCTTCCCCTGTCCAAGTTCGTCCGTCTGGTACCCCCGGGCTTCCTCTGTCCTGCGGCTCTCCTGTCAGGGCCACCCCCCTGTCTCCCTCTTCAGTCCCTACCAGAGCTTCTTCATCTGTCCATCTCTGCCTTCTGTCTCCTCTTCTCCTGAGCTCCTCCTCCTGGACTGGCTTGCTTCTGGAACTCTCCCTGTCTATTTATTCCCCTCCCTGGGAATTTCCCTCTAGAGCTCTTGAAACTCCGCCCACCATGACTATGCGGTTTCCTAGCCCTAAGCTGCTGTTAAGCCCTTTCCTCACTGCTCTCTGCCTCCATCTTGTGGCCAAATCTTAGTACTGCACTGTCTCCTTTTCCTGCTGTTCTTTGTCGCCCCCTAGTGGCCAAAACCCAGTACTTTCCCATATTTCACTGTCTCTAGCTGTCTCCCCACATACATATACAGCAGTCCACGTCAAGTACCTCTTACTGCACATTTTACATTCACCTTCCTACTGCAGACAGATCCATAGGTCAGTCTACTTCCCTACAACTTCAATTTGAGCAGATTCGGGGACATATATTTGGTGGTTCTGCGTCCAAAACTCCTCTTTAAAAGAACAATCAATGTTTTTAGAAGGAAAGCTAAGAAAAAAGTCAGTTTGGCATCCATATTTAATCTTTGTTAAAAATTCTTTGGTGTCCAGTATTCTCCAAAAAATGTTTGGCAATAAAATGGTACTGTCAGTGTTAGACCTTTCCTGAGGTTCGGTAAATATCCCTGACAGACCATCAGCCTTGCTATTTCTTTAACCAGGCTGTTAGGAAATTGTAAAATTAAACCTGTAGAAAAACAAGGCCCAATGTGCTTGACTCACAAACAATCTCTAAGCTGTATGGAAGAATTCAACATTTTTGTAGTAAGGTAGGACAGTCAATGGATAATTGGCTCCTTCCAAAAGTTGCCTCCATTCGGAGAAGGCAACTTTAAGAGCTAAAAGTTCTTTTTTTCAATGTCATAGTTATTTTCTGCAGATGACATGGCATGAGAAAGGAATGCAGATGGATGAAGGTGCATCATGTCTCCAAATCACTGTGACAAAACGGCTCCCAAAACAGAGTCTGATATGTCTACTTCGACATCACACAGCAGTTCAGGATTTGGATGGACTAGTAATGGTGTAGCGGTAAAAAGAATATTTAGTTTGTCAAAAGCCACTTGTGCCTCTGGAGACCAGGGAAACACTGGATTTCTTTGTGAGAGAAGTAATTGGTAAAACGATTTTTGAAAAGTTTTTAAAGAATCTTGCGTAGAAATATGCAAATCCTATGAAACCTTGGACGTCTTTTAGATTTCTTGGGGTTGGCCAGTCAAAAACTGCACTGATTTTACTGAGATCCATGCTCAGACCTTCTGGGGAGAAGATATATCCTAGAAGTTGAGTCCTAGTTTGTTCAAATTTGCATTTTTTGAGTTTGATAAAGAGCTGATTCTCCTGTAGACATTTCAGTACTAACTCAACATGCCTGTGATGCTCTCCCAAGGTATCTGATAATATAAGAAGGTCATCAAGATAAACAACAACAAATTGATCCAACAAATCTTGATAAAAAATCATTAATGAAGTGCTGAAAGGTGGCAGGGGCGTTGCTCAGGCTGAAAGGCATAACCAGGTATTCAAAATGTCCATATCTAGTTCTAAAATCGGTTTTCCACTCATCTCTGGGGCGAATTCGTACAAGTTTATAAACCCCTCTTATATCGAGTTTGGTAAAACTCTTGGCAGAATGCAGTATCTCCAGCAACTCAGGAATTAAGGGAGTGGGTAACTATTTTTAATGGCAATCTTATTTATTTCCCTGTAATTATTACATACCCACAGGGTTGAATCCTTCTTTTTTACAAAAAACAAGGGTGCTCCAGTTAACGAAGAAGAAGGTTGAATGAAGCATTTCACTCAATTTTCATCTAGCTATTCCTTTAGCGCTTTCAATTCTGGCTCAGAAGGATTGTTAATTTGTCTAACGGAATGGATTCTCCAGGAAGCAATTCAGTGGAACAGTCATAAGGACGATGAGGAGGCAGTTGATTGGCTTTCTTCTTTCTGCAGACTTCACTGAACTGCTGGTACTGAGGTTGTAGTTTATCATAATTCTGATGAGAAATCCCAGATACTTGAATTTGTTTGAAAACAGCTAACTTAGCATGGCAATTGTTCTTTCAGAGGAAAAGATAATAGTCCTCGGTGCCCAGTTGATAGACGTGTTATGGATTGAAAAACAGGGAATTCCTAGAATAACTGGAAATTTTGGAGAGGAAATTAGATGGAAACTAAAAGCTTCATGATGATTCATTCAATAAAGATTTTAAGTTCAATTGTCTCGTGAGTAACAAGTCCAGAAGATAAAGGTGATTCATCCAGTTTCCAAATTGATTGACATGGATTTAGCCCTACTTGCAATGTTATTATCAAGTGTAAATGGTAAGTCCATAAAATTTCCTCCCGCTCCAAAATCTAACATTGCAGAGCATTGTACTTTTAGGCTCCCATTTATGACCTGTATGGGAGTGACAAAATTAGATGATGGTGTCTGTTCTTTGCCTTTATCTTGCATTACAGATGAGATTGTCTGTATTACCATATCTGGCTGTTCAAACAGGTCAAAATTGCTTGCAGTTTTGGCATTTGTGATGGCTATAGTCTTTTTATTAGGATGGTTAATTGCAAAATTTCCAGAGCCTCCACAATAGAGGCATACATTTTCTGTACATCACCTCTCCTTCTCTACTGCGGAGAGAGGTTTTTGGATTACATAAATTTGCATAGGTTCAGGCCCACTTTCCATTTCCTGTTGGTGTTTTAATGCTGATTGAGTAAAGGAGTAGTTAGGGTTGATTACAGATACTCACAGTCTTTCCTTTCTTCGTTCAGTGAGTCTCTGATCAATTCAGATGTATAATTGAATAAAGTCCACTGAATTATCAGGGGTCTTGACCCTTACAAGTTCATCGTTAATTAGCTCTGACAATCCTCATTGAAATTGACTCCTCTGAGCAGCTAAATTCCATGTGTTGCTAGCCACCAAGCTGTGGAATGTGGAGGTATATTCAGCTACAGAGCGCTGGCCTTGACGCAAGTTATGCAGCTTTGTTTCAGCTGTAGCACAATGATTCGGGTCATTAAACCTTTGAGTTAAGGCTGTGATGAAGGAAACGTAGTCATTCAGGAGGTCAGAATTCTTTTCTATAAAAGGTGAGGGCCATGCAAGAGCCTCATCAGTCACGAGATTAATGATGAACAGATCCCCTTTCCTGTCACTGGTAAATAGAGAAGATTGCATCTGGAAATAGATACAACATTGATTTAGGAATCCACGATAATGATAACGATCCCCACTGAATTTTACGGGCAGTGGCCTGAGTTGGGCAAATCCAGAAGTTGCCTCTGGAACTCAATTATTTCCTTTTGCTGACCCAACACCTGTGCTTGAAACTTAGAAAATTTTTCTTGGTATGTGGCACTAAAATTCTGAAGTTCAGAACCTCAGGGTGGCTGCAACATACTCCATTTTGTATGCAAGATTATTCTGTTATGGACTGACCTGAGTTGGAATAGTGGTATTGCAACCACTAGGAGCAACACTAGCAGGTAGCGTAGTCAGGAATAGCCAGGGGTCGGTACAGAGTTGCAGCAATATAGTTGAGAGGATAAGCAGGTTGCATAGTCAGGAATAGCCAAATGTTGGTATACAGGAGCAGCAGTATAGTTAAAGGATCAGTAGGTTGCATAGCCAGGAATAGCCTGAGGTCAGTGTACGGTAGCAGCAGTATAATCTTGAGGATACACAGCTGGTGGAAAAAAGCTTGACTAAAGGCTGGGAGCTCAATAAGGAAGTGCAATGATAGGTTTACGTAGGGTGTTAAATCAGGAACTGTCCAGAAAGCTGAATAGCTCAGAGGGAAGAGTTGCTGGCTGGTGCACAAGAGCTGCTGGGTTCCAGTCCTGATATTTCTACATAATTCTGCAGTAGCCAATGCTAATGGCCCACACTCAGCAGGGCATTTATTCATTGTCTATCATGCAATTTGTACTGTAGTACTTCTGCTGCAAGGGATGCTGTTGCTTTTGCTAGACATCTTACCTGCCCCCGGCCAGTGGCGGATTAAGTGGACTATGGGCCCGGGGCTGTTCATAAAACCTGGGCCCCTGTACCCCCCTTCCCACCTGAGCGCTGCGGTCCCCGTGCGGGAATTGACAGCCGTACGGACCGCAGCACTTGGTTTGCTGCGGGTCCATACGGAAAACCCGCCACCATTCCACCACGTGTGGACATGGTCTAAAAAGACGTTGCACATAAGCTGTAGGCCTACGGCCAATACGCACAAAATCGCCCAACGTGATCCTGGCCATAGGGGATCCACTTTAATGTCCCCACTTTAATTTGAAGTCCCCTTACTTCATCCATTGCAGTCCCCTATCACCCACTCACTTCATCTGCAGTGCCGCTTCATCATTTGCAGCCCCTTATTCCCCCTTCCATTTCATCATGTGCAGTCCCCTTCCCCCCCAACTTCATATGCAGCCCCACTCCCCCATCATCATGTGCAGTTAATTTTACCCCCACATCATGTGCAGTCCCCCTTACCCCCACTTCATGTGCAGTGCCCCTTACCCCCAATTCATCATGTGCAGTCCCCCTTACCCCCAATTCATCATGTGCAGTCCCCCTTACCCCCAATTAATCATGTGCAGTCCCCCTTACCCCCAATTCATCATGTGCAGTCCTACTTACCCCTTAATTCATCATGTGCAGTCCCACTTACCCCTTAATTCATCATGTGCAGTCCCCCTTATCCCCCACTTCATCATGTTCAGCCCCACTCACCCCCCCTTCATCATATGCAGCCCCACTCACCCCCCTTCATCATGTGCAGCCCCACTCACCCCCCTTCATCATGTGAAGCCCCCACTCATCCCCTCTTCATCCTGTGAAGCCCCACTCATCCCCCCTTCATCCTGTACAACCCCAGTCACCCCCCTTCATCCTGTACAACCCCAGTCACCCCCCTTCATCCTGTACAACCCCACTCACCCCCCTTCATCCTGTGTAGCCCCACTCACCCCCCTTCATCATGTGAAGCCCCCACTCATCCCCCCTTCATCCTGTGAAGCCCCCACTCATCCCCCCTTCATCCTGTACAACCCCAGTCACCCCCCTTCATCCTGTACAACCCCAGTCACCCCCCTTCATCCTGTACAACCCCACTCACCCCCCTTCATCCTGTGTAGCCCCACTCACCCCCCTTCATCATGTGAAGCCCCCACTCATCCCCCCTTCATCCTCTGAAGCCCCCACTCATCCCCCCTTCATCCTGTACAACCCCAGTCACCCCCCCTTCATCCTGTACAACCCCAGTCACCCCCCTTCATCCTGTACAACCCCACTTAACCCCCTTCATCCTGTGTAGCCCCACTCACCCCCCTTCATCATATACAGCCCCCAGTCACCCCCCCGTCATCATATACAGGCCCCAGTCACCCCCCCCCTTCATTGTGTACAGCCCCCACTCACCCCCTCCCCCATTTAATTCATTTTATAAATAAAAAAAAATAAAAAAGTTCCCCATACTTACCTCACAGCCGGCTCGCTCCCCAGCAGCGCCTCTGCTTTCAGCATCCTCCGGGACATGTCGGTGCGTGCACGATGACGTCATCGCGCACGCCCGACATCTGACCCGGAAGTACAGCCGGAGGGAGCCGGAGCTGAGCAGCCGTCAAGGTGACGGTCGTGCACAGCTCCCGGCCCCGGCCTCATAGAATGTGACGCGGGCGGCTGTCTGCTGCCGGCGGCGTCACAGCACAGGGCACGGCCGGCACTGTACAGGTGCTGGGGGAGCGGCCCGGGGGGCATTTGCCTCTCTGCCACCCGGCCCAGCCCGCCCCTGCCCCTGGGCCCCCAAAAAACCTTGGGCCCGGGGCGACCGCCCCATCCGCCCCTATTAAGATCCGCCACTGCCCCCGGCCTAAATTATTAATGTACAGCTACAGCAGCTGTCACTGCTAAGCACAGCCACACTAGCCACACATCTCCTGGCTGCAAACTGTGCTTTCTAGCGATAGACTGTGTTGCTGATACAAAGCATACTCCCTTGAGGTTACACAAACATCAATCAGTTCACAAAATAATGTTAATATTTTGAAAGACTTGTTGACAACAAATCTTGCTTCTTCTCTTCACAGATGGCCTGTTCTGCTGTCATAAAAAGGGAAAACTTGTTTAATTGTTTGTTTTGAGAATAGCAAACATGCAGCACATCCCAAAAATTGAATACTTTTTTTACTACAAGCTGAGTACCCATTACTTCTTTAATTTCAAAATGCTGCTCGCATCTGTCTTCTCTAAACAAAGGGATAATTTTTGGACACCTTGTAAAAAAGTTGTCGCTTCTTCATTTACAAAAATAAATATTCTCTACTCTATAACTTATTGCATCATCCAATGTGGAAAAAGCCAAGTTTTCTTATGTTAGACCAGCAAGATGGAACCAGAGTGGTGGAACCACTGTGCCGTGAGCTCAGGAGAGCCAGCAGGGGCATGACTAGGTGAGCACCTGACCCTTCACTAGAGCACCTGATGGTGGGGTTAGGCTTGGTTCCCAATGGACACCAATTGTACTCCAGGACAGACTTTGGATACACAGCAGTTGACCCCCAAGGAACAGGTAGCTGGAATTACTCAGTAGAAGAATACGGCTGATATACAGACTGACACAGTAGGTTTTCAGGCCAGTTTGGTTGATATACAGATTGGCATAGCAGATTCAGGCATGTCGGGCTAATATACATACTGGCATGACAAGTGCAGGTGGGTCTGGCTTTTATACAGATTGGCACGGCAGGTGCAGGCGGGTCTGGCTGATATACAGAGTGGCAGGGCAGGTGCAGGTGGGTCCGGCTGATATGCAGATTAGCACGGAAAGTGCAGGCAAGTTGCAAATTATATACAGACTGACAAGGCAGGAACTAGCAATGAGGTTAGGGATAGGCAGAAACTAGTAGAGCTAGCGGGTACTAGTGGACAGGGATTGAGAACTAGAAAGCATTTGGGAACAGATTAACAACGTTGAACAGGCACCTCCATGCAGGTGGATATGCCTTAAAAAATAAGTGTCTCCCAGTCAAGGGGTGGGGACACTTTAGGACAGCATATGTGGCCCCTTTAAGAAGGAGGGGGTGCATGCGCATCCTAAGCACAGTGCTCGGGGATCTGCACACGGTGCAGACCAAGGGCAGCAATCGAAGATGAAGAAAGAAGAAGTACGGGAGGGGGCCGAGGTGGTGAATGAGTCGGCATCCCTGCCAGGGCAGAGGAGAAGCGTGCAGGGACACCGGTGCTACACAATGCAAGCATCAGCCCACAAAAAAGGGAAAAATTTTGGACCATTTCTACAATTTAAGTAGCCTAACAAGTTTGATACTACATGTTATTAAATAGTCTGCTATATAACACTAGTTAAAATCAGTTTTCACCTAGCCATATAACTTGAAGTCACTTGGACATTCCTAAGACTGCATTTGCATCAAAGAGTTCAATACAGTCCTGGAAGTCATCTGATTATTAAACACCTATTTTCAGGTCAATTGAAGACTTTGCTGGAAGTAAAATTCTTGGGGAAAATTCAGTGAAACCAGAGAATTCAAATTTCAAACAGTTTGATCATCTCTGCTTTAACCCTTTCCTCATTACGAATATCCTCCATGTCTCCTTTTTGTGAAATTTCTTTGTACTTTAACCTCAGGGCAAACTTTTTATGATCTCCTTATTCCAGATGAAGTCACACTAGTGCTTTATAAAGTAGTAGTATTATATCCCTGTTCTGAGAATCCATGCTTCTATTAATAAATCACCATATCCTGATGGTCTTAGAAGCAGCGACATTGCATGTTGATATTTAGTTTGTGAATTATAAGTTCTCCTAGATCATTCTCAACAAGTTACTCTCCTTGATTTCCCCACCCACATTATTACTGCCCAGATGCATAACTTTACATCTCACAACGTTGAACCTCATCTATCATGTGGATATTCGAAGACTCAGTCTGTCCTAGTTGGCTTGTAACTTTTGAGCATCCTCCATAAACTGCACTATAGTTCATAGTTTGGAGCCATCTGCAACAATAGAAACAGCAATATTAATCTGATCAGCGATAGCATTAATTAATAAGTTAAATAATAGAAATATGGAGAATTCCAAAGGGTTCACAAACTTTCAAGCACCGTGATAGGAGTTTTTGGAGCTCTGCATTGGAAAAATAAATATCTGGCAATGAGTATAGAGGCTAAACAGCAGAAATGTTAAAATGGCACAGATACAGAAAAACAGGCCCATACCAAGACATTACCACCACTGCGTTTCGCAGACAACATGAGGTTTGTATGCTGTATTTCTTTCTCTAACTATAACACTTCTCGCACAAACCATAAAGCTCTATTTTTATGTCAGCCATCCACAAAACATATTTCTGATAACTTTTTTGCTAACTGTAGATGTGCAGGAATGTTTTCATTTGGAAATGAGTGGTTTTCTTCTTGCAATACTGCCATGTGCACACCATTGTTGTTTTGCGCCTTCCCGATGGTAAACTCATAAACATAAACATAAGCTAATGTGAGAGACACTTTTGGTTGCTGAGCGGTTATCTTGGATTTCTTTATGACCTAGCAGACCATTATATACCTTGCTCTTGGAGGGAACTTTATTGGTCGATCACTCATTTGTGGTTGATAACGGTCTTGAATTTCCTCCATTTGTACACAATCTCTTTGACTGTGGATTGGATGAGTCCAAACTCTTTAGAGATTATTTTCTAACCTTTTCCAGCCTGATGAGTATCAACAACTCTTCATCTCAAGCCCTCAAAAACCTATTTTATTTGTGCCATGATACAGTTACACAAACATGAGTTGAGTTGTAATTAGACTTTGATAGATCCCAGATCTTCAAATATATGTCATCACCAGATCGTCATCTCATTGATTGAAAACACCACACTCTAACCTTCAAATTATCTGCTAATCCTAAGGGCTTACACTTTGCCATGCGTAGACATTTGATACTGGATCATTTTTCTCAATAAAAAAACTGACAAAGTCTAATATCTTTTATTCATTTGTTGAATTTGTTTTTCTTTACCTCCTTTTAGGTCTTATGTGCAAATCTGATGTAATTTTAGGTCACATTAATGGGAGAAATGTGGGCCATTCTAAAAAGTTCACAAACTTACAAGCACCATTGTATAATCAGAATTAAATAATGAAAATTGGTCTTTGGCCAGCACTACATTAAGCTTATTGCACATTGTTTGTATAATAACCTCGATACTAAGCTTTCCCTTGTATAATCTACAGGCAGCCAAAGCTTTATTTTTACCTCCATGTGGTAGAATTGCAGCTCTGTAGCTGAAAATAAAAAGAGGTACAAACTTTATAAGAATATTTTAAGAAGTTATTTCAGACTTTTGACCTATTGTATATGTTAAAAAGTGGACATTCACTTTCAACCATTCTTCCTGTTTCTCCTGCAGCATTGGTTCCTAAGTGTGCAGTGTGAAAGGGAACAATTTGGAGAAAATTAATTTTTATTTATACCAGAAAACTGGCATTCAAAAGATATACAATTTTGTGCACATAGTTGGACAAACATATTGGGGTTTTTACGACAACTCTGACACTTTTCTGAAAAGCGGGTGCTGCTTAGCAAGATTGGGCATGGCCTATCACAGCTCAACAGATTCACTATAGTTTATGGCAGAAAGTGACAGGTACTCCACTGTGTGACTGAAGTGCAACTACTGTAATTTTCTGCATTTTTGCATGAGAAAACTGTAGTAACATGATATCCTTTCAAAGTGATTTGCAAACATAGTGGGATGAAAAAAATGAGTAAGTCCAAGTTCAATCTTTTATAGCCTTATTACTCAACTTCAGGCAATACAAATGAAGTCAACTATTCTAAATTAAGGCTGTTTTTTGCAGCATCTACTGTACTTTTGGTGCATTAAAAAAAAGACCTACAGTTTATGCTTGTTACAGTAGTTTTGTGTCTTTTTTTTTACATACACACTTTTTTATGTGTTTTTTTTCCTTTTTCTGAGGACTATGGAAAGACAACAAAAGAATATATATCTAGGCTCATGCTATGTTTCGTATCAAATACCAACGATTCTTAAAATGGTTATGTTATTAAAAAAGGAGCTAAAATGTACTGTATATACTCGTGTATAAGTCAAGATTTTCAGCACATCTTTTTGTGCTGAAAATACCCCCCTCGGTTTATACACGAGTCATTGCCCAGAAATCCAGTGGGGGAGAGGGAACTGCGGAGCAGCGGCAGGAGTCGGCGAATGTGGCACAGTGACAGCTGCAGACACAGGCTTCAAAAAGACATTATACTCACCTTCCTCGCTCCTTCGCTGTATCTCCGTCCCTGCATCTCTGTCCCGGTGCCGGCAGCTCTTCCCCTGTGCTGAGCAGTCAAGTAGTAACACTCATTGAGGTAATGAATATGCACTCTCATAAGCGTGGAACGCGTATTCATTACCTTAAAGTTAATCTGTCACCTCATTTTTGCCCTATGAGATGCGGCCACTGCCATCAGGGGCTTATCTACAGCCCCCGATGTAACCTGAAAGATAAGATAAGCGAGTTATATTATATTCACCCGGGGAGGGTCCGGTGCGGTTCAGGTCCAATGGGTGTCGCAGGCGCCTCCCATCTTCTAGCGATGACGTCCTCCTCCTTGCTTCTGTCACACACCTGCGCAGGTGTAATTCTCTACCCTCTGTTGAGGGCAGAGTAAAGTACTGCAGTGCGCAGGCGCCAGACCTCTCTGACCTTTCCCGGTGCCTGTGCAGTGCAGTACTCTGCTCTGCCCTCAATTTGCCAGCTTTATAATAACCCAGCCTCCTCTAACCTTGTGCCAAGCAACAACAGCCATAGGTTCTTCTAAGTACCTCAAAGAAAAAAGAAACATCCGGCACTGTCCCTGAGAAAGAAATACCAGCAAAGTCACTTATAACCGCTATCAGTGTGACACCTGTAACCCTTGCTGAATGGGTGCTCTATCCATGTGAAGAAAAAACATGAACTATCATAGTAGAAAAAGACAGCAGGATGGCACTCACCGTTCTCTTGAAATGATTCACTTTATTTCATGTTAATAAAGCATAGGCATCGGCACGGGAGAAATGCAAAAAGACGGACGACAGCCGTTTCGTGCACAATGCACGACCTGTTGAAGTGCATTGTGCACGAAACGGCTGTCGTCCATTTTTTTGCATTTCTCCCGTGCCGATGCCTATGCTTTATTAACATGAAATAAAGTGAATCATTTCAAGAGAACGGTGAGTGCCATCCTGCTGTCTTTTTCTACTATGATAGTTCTTCTAAGTACCTGCCTAGCACTCTGAAAATGAAAATGATGTAGGCCCTAAAAGCAGGAGAAAGCTATAAGAAAATAGCAAAACATTTTCAAGTTGCCCTTTACTCCATTCTAAATGCAATTGTCATGCTGTGACAGTCTTTGGTAAGGAAGGGGCCTCAAACTGTCCCTGGAACTGGGACCCTAACTATCCCTGTCCTGAGGTTTCTATTGATGGTAGAGAGGGCCGAGTCTCCAACCTTACTATTCTCCTGTTAAACCCCTGGTCTGTCCCCTCCCCCACCCCATGAGGCATGGGACAGAAATGTAATGTAAACAAGACACAAAAGACAAAACAGGGATAACAGAAAACCTCCATAATAAAAAGAGCTAACCAACAAGGAAGAGGGTAGGGAAAGGAAGGAATAAACTAAATAGGAACACGGACAAGGAGATTAACATGTAAAACAGCAAACCACATCACACTTCTACAACAACTCTACTCCAAACACTTGGCTTTAGTACACAGCACAGCAAGAGGAATCTTTCACTGGCAGGGACAAGAAGGTCTGATGAGTTTATATAGGAAGACGTAATGACCAGATCAGAATCAGCTGAAATCGAGCTACATGTTTCTGGCCAACATACAATGGGTCGTTAACCTCTTCAGCATCATAAGAAACTAAATCCATTTAATATGATACACAAATCACACTATCTCTAAAGAAGACCTATGATTCATTACCTGACATGAACATCTAACCAAGTCTTCCAGGGGTATGTGACACACTTGTGACAGTAATTATGAAATGGCCATTAACAGGAATATTGGTGGTCAAGAGAATGTCTGGAAGGCCAAGCCAAATTTCAGTTAGAACTGCTAGTAGGATTGCTAGCAAGGCAAATCAGAATGTCTGCTTGACTGCAAAAGACCAGCAAAAGATTTAGCAGACTCTGGAGTTGTGGTACATTGTTAACAGTTCAATAACACCTACACAAACATTGTCTGCATTGAAGAGACATCAGTAGAAAACCTCCCCTGCATCCTGACCATAAAATTCAGAGTCAGAAGTATGCAAAAGAATATCTAAATAAGTCAGATGCATTTTGGGAACAAGTCCTGTGGACTGATGAGGTTAAACTAGAGATCTTTGGCCACAATGATCAAAGGTATGTGTGGAGTAAAAGGGGCACAGAATTTCGGGGAAAGAACATCTCGCTTCACCTACTATTAAGTATGGGGGTGGATCAATCATGCTTTCGGGTTGTGTTGCAGCCAATGGCACGGGGAACATTTCACAGGTAGAGGGGAGAATGGATTCAATGAAATGTCAACAAATTTTGATGTAAACATAACATCATCCTAAAAAAAATGAAGTTGAAAAGAAGATGGCTTCAACAAATGGATAATGCTCCTAAACACAAGTCAAAATCTACAATAGTCTACTTGAAAGGCACAGCTGAAGGTTTTACAATGGCCATCAACCTCCCATGAGCTGAAAATCATTGACAATCTGTGGCTAGGCCTCAAAGCAGCAGTGCATGCTAGATGATCCAGGAATCTCACAGAACTGGAAGATTTTTCCAAGGAACAATGAATGAAAATCCCTCAAAATATAATTGAAAGACTCTTGGCTGACTGCAAAAAGCATTTACAAGCTGTGATACTTTCAATAGGGGATGCTATTAGGTACTAACCATGCAGAGTCAACAAACTTTTGCCTTAGCCCATTTTTCCTTTTTATAATTTTTAAAATGTAAAAGATGACAATACATATATTTTTTTGCCTAAAATACTAAGGAAATGTGTCATCTTTACTTTAGGCCTTTTAGTGATCATTTCATTTTCACCTTGCTTAACTGTTCACAATAACAGTAATTTTTACCAGGGATGCTCAATCTTTTACATGCCACTGTATATATGCACATTTTGTGACATTTAGAGAAACATGAGACTGTTTTTGATTCATTATTTATGTTATTTTAAGTCACTTTTCTTTTTTTTCCTTGTGATGTTCATTGACAGATTCTTCTAATTCGTGCATGTGGTACATGAATTTTGCACAAAACAAAAAATGCTATTTTGGCCTGATTAATTTTTGTATTTGTACCGTGGCTTGCAAAAGTATTCCCCCCCAGGATCTTTAACTATTTTGTTACATTACAACCTGCATTTAAATATTTTTGTAGTACAATTTGTGTGTAATGCATCAGCACTAAATAGTCTAAGTTGCCGAGGTGAGAACCATATAGGCATAAATTAAATTTATGGGATCGATTAACTAATAATGGGCAATTGTATTCACCTCTTTTGCTGTGAAGCCCCTAAAAATTTTTGGTGCAAGCAATTACCTTCATAAGTCACATACTTAGGGAAAGGAACTCCACCTGTGTGCTATCTAAGTGTCACATGTCTTTACCTTTCCTGAAAGGCCACAGTGTCTGCAACATCACCAGTAACCAAACACCACCATGAAGACCAAGGAAATCTCCAAGTAAGCCAGCAACAAAGTTGTTGAGAAGTCCAATCAGAGTTGGGTTCTAAAAAAAAAGTATCCCAAGCTTTGATGATCCCCTGAAGCACCAACAAATGCATCATCATCATCATCATCATCATCATCAAATGGAAATATCATAGTACCATAACAAACTTGCACCAAAATTCACAACCCATGCAAGGAGGGCATTAACCTGATAGGCAGCACAGAGACCAAAGATAACCCTGAATGAGCTGCAGAGTTCCCAAGCAGAGGCTGGAGTATCTGTCCATAAGCCATACACTTTATAGAGGTGGCCTTTATGGAAGACTGGGCTGAAAAAGCCTTTACTTACACACAAAAATTGTAAGGCTCGTTTAGAGTTTGCCAAAAAGTAATGTAGGAGGCTCTCAAATTGTATTGAGGAAGGTCCTGTGGTCAGAAGAGACCAAAATGGAACTTTTGGTCAGCAAGGTAAACACTATGTCTATTGTCAAACCAACACCGCTCATCACCTCAAGGCCACCATCCCCACAAAGAAACATGGCAGTGGCAGCATCATGCTGTGAGGATGTTTTTGGGATGTTTTGCAGCAGGGAAAAAAAGGAAAATGGTCCAAATCAAGGGGCAGATTGATAGTGCGAAATACGAGAATATTTTGAGACTGGGATGGAGGTTCAACTTCCAACAAGACAATAACCCAAAGCATACTGCTAAAGCAACACTCGAGTGGTTTAAGGGAAAACATGTAAATGTTTTGGAGTAGCCTAATCAAAGCCCAGACTGTAATCCATTTGAGAATCTGTGGTCAAACTTGAATATTTCTGGTCACCAGACGAAACCATCTAACGTGATGGAGGTGGAGCAGTTTTGCCTTGAGGAATGGACAAAAATCCCAGTGGCAAGATGTGAAAAGCTCATAGAGACCTATCCAGAGTGACTTGCAGCTGTAATTGCCATAAAATGAGGCACTACAAAGTACTGACTTTAGGGGGATGAATAGTTATGCACAATTAATTTTTCAGCTATTTTGTCCTATTTGTTGGTTGCTTCACCCAAATGTTCACAGTTGTAGGCATGTTCGTTACATGAACTGATGCAAATCCTCAAAAAAAAAACAGTGAAATTCCAGATTGTGAGGTAGAAAAGCATGAAAATTGCCAAAGGGGTGAATACTTTCCCAAGCAACTGTACATGTTTTTTGCTCTTTTTTGCCTTTTTTTCATTTGCTGCCTATACTTTTTTCAATCTTCACCTTTTCTATTATCTATTATATATTTTTTTGAGTTTTGAATTTCTGCGTGTTTTTGGCTAGTTCATCAATTGCGACCAGAGATGAGCGACTTTGCCTCCGAGAAGGTCGAGTCGGGTTTCGGACCACCCAACTTTACTAAAAGTCAAATCAAACGAAATCGGCTGACTATCTGCAAAAGTCGGAGTTCCGACCGAAACCCTACCCCAATGCAAGTCAATGGGGATTAAAGGTCGGCAGTGAGTGGAGGACAGTAAACACACCTACAGTGCCCATTTCAATGGCAACAACATCAATTCTTATTACTTAAGCTTGTCAACCTTACTTTACTTTATAATAATAGTAACGCATTGAAAACTGGGGGTTATTTGGCTAAAGTTGTGGGGGGGTACAGCCCAGTTAGGGAGGTGAAAAAACTGGCATATGTTGAGGTGTAGGCTGGACGTTCAGGAGCTGCAAATGGAAGAATTGGTGAAGTCGGAGGAAGAGGAGGACAAAGCGAGCCATTTTGCTGGCAACCTATGTGTCATCAGGGGAAGGTGGTACAAAATCCTTTGAAACGACAGCCAGGTCCTTCTTTCTGTCAGGATTGATCCAGCAGCACTGAAGACTTTTTCTGATAGCACACTAGCAGCAGGGCAAGCGAGCTCCTGTAAGGCATATTGTGCCAATTCAGGCCAGGTGTCCAGTTTACAGGCCCAGTAGTCAAAGGGGAATGAACTGTGAGGGAGAACATTGATAGGGGAGGAGAGGTAATTTTGAACCATAGTTGACAACTGCTGTCTCCTGTCTGTTGCAATCGATTCAGTATTACCAGTCGTGTGAGCAGTACTGGAGAAATCAGTCCACAACATGGTCATGAAACCCCTGTCTCCAATGCCACTTCGGCTGTGTGCACCACGAACACCTCTTCCATGTTGCCCAGTATGGCTCGTGGTAGAACCTGCACCGCTGCTGTGTGTTGGGAATGCCTCTAACAAACGGTTTACCAGAGTTGCTTGTTTGTTCACCAATATTAGCTCTAGGTTCTCCTGTGGCATGATGTTCTATAATTTGCCTTTATAGCGTGGATCGAGGATGCTGGCCAACCAGTAGTCGTCATCCTTCATAATTTTGGCAATGCGGGGGTCCCTTTTTAGGATCCACAAGAGATAATCACACATGTGGGCCAATGTTCTAGGTGTCAATAATGCATTGCCAGTGGTGGGTGGAGGAGCACTTTCTGCCAAATCCACATCCCTCCAGTCACGCACAGACCCTGTACCTGACCTTGGCAAGCCAACATTTTCTCTTGCCCCCTGAGAAGCAGCCTCCTCCCAAAATAATCATCCCCCTCATCCTCCTCCTCCTCTTTTTCCTCCACCTCATCCAGGACAGTTCCCTGAGCAGACAATGCCTGACACTGTCATCAAGGCTTCCCTCCTCCTCCTCCTCCGCTGCAGATGCCTGATCCTTAATGTGCGTCAAAGTTTGCATGAGCAGACACATAAGTGGGATGCTCATGCTTATGATGGCGCCGTCTGCGCTTACCAGCAGTGTGCATTCCTCAAAACACTGAAGGACTTTACAGAGGTCTTTCAGATTTGACCAATGCACACCCGATAACTCGATGACTGCCCTCAAACTGCCTGGCCGTGTATCCTCCCACAAATGCATTACAGCCAGCCTCTGTTCGCACAGCCTCTCAACCATGTGTATGGTTGATTTCCACCTTGTTGCAAAGTCTATGATTAGGCGGTGCTTGGGGAGATGGAGTGATCGCTGCAGCCTCTGCATACGACTGGAGTCTATGGGCGAGCGACGGATGTGCGAGCACAGTCTTCGCACCTTATGGAGCAGCGCTGGTAACTCCGAATAATTATTTATGAAGCACTGCACCACCAGGTTCAAGGTGTGAGCCAGGCAAGGTATGTGTCTGCGTTTTGCCAGGGTTATGGCTGCCACAAAATTACGTCCGTTATCACTGACTACCTTGCCTGGCTCAAGATGTAGACTGCCCAGCCATGACTCAGTTTCTCGCTGCAAGTAGTCGGCCAGTACCTCCGCAGTGTGTCTGTTGTCGCCCAAAGACATCATCTTTAAAACAGCCTGCTGACGCTTACCACTAGCTGTTCGACAGTAAGACACCTCATGTGCAACACTGGCAGCTGCGGATGGTGTGCTCGTGCGACTGCGCTCTGTCGATGAGCTTTCGCTTCTGGAGGAGGAGGAGGGTCAAACGCCTACAGCCAACTGTTGTCTATACTGTGGGCAAGGTAGCACTGTCCCACCGCCGCTGTCCCCTGTGGACCCTGCATCCATCCACCACATTCACCCAGTGCGCAGTGATGGACAAGTAACGGCCCTGGCCATGCCTACTGGCCCATGTATCTGTTGTGAGGTGCACCTTTCCACTCACTGATTGTTTGAGTGCATGGACAATGCGGTCTTTCACATGCCGGTGGAGGGCAGGGATGGCATTTCGAGAAAACAAGTGCTGACTGGGTAGGTCATAGCGTGGAACTGCGTAGGCCATGAGTTCTTGGAAAGCTTCACTTTCTACCAAACGGAAGGGCATCATCTCTAATGAGATCAGTTTGGCAATGTAGGTGTTCAAAGCCAGTGTACACGGATGAGAGTATGAGTACTTTCTTGTCCTACTCAGAGTCTCTGCTAGGGTGAGCTGGACTTGAGAGCTGCATATGGTGGAACTAGCGGTGGACATGGCAGACAGAGAGCGGGTTGGTGATGGTGGTGGTGATGGCGTAGATACAGTCTTTTGTTGGAAAAGCATTGTGATTCCCTGACTGCTTTGGCCTTGCGAGGACACCTCAACATTTCTTGCTGGTGGTGTGCTAACTGGTGGGCTTACAGTGGGGGAAGCGGTGTAGCGTTGCTGGCTACCTTCAGTCGGAGCAGGTGCACATGTGCTACCTGAGGTTTTGTAGTCCGTCCACGCTTGCAAGTGCATGGTGTTTACATGTCGAAGCATGCAACTGGTATTCAAATTTTGGAGATTTTTCCCTCGGCTAAGGGTCCTTCCGAACTTCTTACAGATAACCTTTGCCTCATCAATAGGATTTTGGTCAAAAAAGTGCCACACTGCACTCTTCCTACTATGGGAAAAATTTTCAGGGCTTGCACGCTGTGCTAATTTGACCGTCTGGCCAAGCTGTCCTGCAACCCTTTTTGTTTTTTTAACACGTTTTTGGACTGCTACGGGCCTGCCTGATAACCGCACCTGCGATGTTGATGCCTGCTGCGGATCCTCCTCCTCTTCTGAGCTATTGCTAGCGGCACTCTCTTCCCCCAATGGATGCCAATCCGGGTCAACAACTGGCTCATCCATCACCTCCTCTTCAATTTCAGCTGCACCTTCCTCTGTGTCACCGTGTAAGGTGGTATAGTATGTGGGAAGGGGCACCTAAGTGTCATCAGGGTCAGAATCTGGCTCAATAGACTGCGAGGGCAATGCAGTGCTTTGGGTGAATGTACCAGCAGAATCATATAGCACTGGCTGTGCATCAGTGCACTCCATGTCATATTCATCTTGGACTGGGGAATTCAGGATTTCACTTGATAACTTAGGCATGGTATGTGAAAAGAGCTCCATGGAGTAATCTGAAGTGTGGCCTGCCACATCCTTCACTTTTGTTGGTGGTGAAGGACACATGAAAAGGTGTTGTTCCTGATGAGGAGTCTGCACTGATGACTCAGTGCTTGCAGCTTTTGAAACTTCAGAAGAGCAGGCGATAGAGCTGGAGGCTGTTTCGGCAATGTAAGCCAAAACCTGTTCCTGATGCTCTGGCTTTAAAAGCGGTTTACCTACTCCCAGAAAAGGGAGCCTTCCAGGCCTTCTGGAGCCAGACAATGACGCAGGCTCAACACCTCCTGCCTTAGGTGCTATTGTGCTTTAGGCACTACCAGCAGATGCACCACCACCACCATCAGTACCAGCTGGCCCCCCGCCCACATCCTCGGCCTTTTCCACCATATTCCTCATGTTTGGGAAAATGTACTAAAAATACCAGCAGATATATGGTACTGTATGAGGAGCAAACAGCTTTATACGATGTAGGGAAAAATTTAAATCTCCGTATATATTTCCGAAGTCACACACAGACGCTCACTCAGTATGGATTTGACCGTCATACAAACAGCAGATATATGGTACTGTATGAGGAGTGTACAGCTGTATACAGTGTAGGGGAAAATTTAAATCTCCGTATTTATTTCCGGAGTCACACACAGACGCTAACTCAGTATGGATTTGACCGTGATACAAACAGCAGATATAAGGTACTGTATGAGGAGTGTACAGCTGTATACGGTGTAGGGGAAAATTTAAATCTCCATATTTATTTCTGGAGTCACACACAGACACTCTCTCAGTGTGTATTTAACCGTAATACAAACAGCAGATATACGGTACTGTATCAGAAGCGTACAGCTGTATACAGTGTAGGGAAAAATTTAAATCTCCGTATATATTTCCAGAGTCACACACAGATGCTCACTCAGTATGTATTTGACAGTAATACAAACAGCAGATATATAGTACTGTATGAGGAGCGTACAGCTGTATACGGTGTAGGGGAATATTTAAATCTCCGTATTTATTTCCAGAGTCACACACAGATGCTCTCTCAGTAAGGATTTCACCATAATGCACAGCAGATATACGGTACTGTATCAGGAGAGTACAGCTGTATATGGTGTAGGGAAAAATTTAAATCTCCGCATATATTTCCAAAGTCACACACAGACGCTCACTCAGTATGTATTTGACCGTAATACAAAGAGCAGATATACGGTACTGTATGAGGAGTGTACAGCTGTATATGGTGTAGGGGAAAATTTAAATCTCCGTATTTATTTCTGGAGTCACACACGGACGCTCACGCAGTATGTATTTCACCGTAATACAAACAGCAGATATACGGTACTGGATGAGGAGCGTACAGCTGTATACGGTGTAGGGGAAAATTTAAATCTCTGTATTTATTTCTGGAGTCACACACAGATAGTCAGCATGTATTTGTCCATGATACCAGCCGGTACACGGTAGTGTGTGAGGAGCATACAGCTCTATACGGTGTGGGAAAAAATGAATGGTCGGTAACTGTGCAGAAAAAAAGAATAATAGTATTAGTGCTGTGTTAAAAGCATTCTGAACAGCAGTGTACACACAGCAATACAGCTATCAGGAAGCCTATTAACCCGCGCTGCTGCACACAAGAAAATCCTCCCCTGTCACTGCACACTAACTGTACAGCACAATTGTTATCAGCACAATCACATAAGAACTTCTTATGTCTTTACAGCCCTAACTCTCTCCCTACTGATAAACAGCAACGTCTCCCTACTGTTAAGATCGGCAGAAGTAAAATGGAGGTTGGCGGTCAGGGCTTTTATAGACAATATGACGCCCCCAAAGCAAGCCAATCACTGCAATGCCCTTCTCTACGATGGTGGTGGACACTGCACATGTCATCTCATTGCCCACAGTGTACGTCCTTGCGCATTGGCTGAACAAAAAGTCACCTGCAAGCATTCTGGGAAATCCAACTTTGGCGCTCGTTTTGCAGATCGCATGGCCGACATCACGCTATGGTCGGGTTTCGGTCGGCGAAACCCGACTTTGGCATAAGTCGGTGACTTATGAATCTGGCCAACCTGTTTCGCTCAACTCTAATTGCGACTTTTTAAAAAGTCTTGAAATTTAAAGCTAAACCATCCCAGTATATAAGTTAGAAAAAAATACTTTTAATCTTTACTTACCTTGTATATACTGTAAATCCCTGGCTTCCAGTCATGTGGGTGGTACAGGATATTGGTTCAGTCTCGTTCCTCCTGCCAGTAGTCACACTGACCACAATTTGAATGATGGGCTGAACTGATCCAACATCATGACCTTCTTTGAGGATATTCCTCAGCTTTGTGCTTATAGCCAGCTTCCCAGGAATGTTCGTTGAAGCTTGGCGTACATCCCCAGCTTCATTCTCAATCTGCACATTTTCTGGAAGCCACTGGTACACAGACGATTTATGTCTCACGAACACACCGAGTGCTGTGTAAAGCATGTGCTCTCAGAATGTACAAAGTCTCTGAATACTTGCAGCCTCTGGAGGAAAAGTGGATCAAAAGTGGTAGCTGGCGGATTTTTAGAGGGTTTTCATTACATATTTGTAATGTCATTTTGTCATTGTTTTTTTTCACTCCATTGAAGAATGAATAAATCACTTTTAAAAAATGATGGTAAAACATTCTGGAAGATGTCTACCAGGTGTCTCTTGGCTTTTGCCATTGACTTGCATTGTAAAGTACCGAATGTCTTCTGAGTAATGCCTGAAGAATGGTCAGATCACTTTTTTTTAACTGCTTGGCATTTTTAGAAACTTGATGTGGTTAAAAGATGCTTAAGACAGAACAAATAACAGAAAGTCATTTTTGCATAGAAATGCATATAGTATGTTCATTCTGTATAGTGTTTTCTGATTCTGGTTTTTCAGACAGCATCCTTGGCAGAATCTGCATGAAAAAGATGTTGTGTGCACATTCTCTAAAAGTTTTGGTACACATGAAAATAAGAAGCTTTGTGATATATGTTATCATTAATTTTCAAAATTCTCATTTCACTGGTAAAATATATATTCAGTGAAAAAAGAATGTTGCATTACTGAGATTGTGGATGGCAGTTGCTACTCACAAGATTCTATTTAGAAAGGAGACGAGAGGATTGGGGAAGAACTCTCCAAAGACTCTTATCGGTATCAACTGCCATCTCCTATTTCAGCAATGTAAAAATCTGCCTTCACTGAATACATATTTTACAGAGGAAGTGAGAATTTTGGCAATGATTAATCAGTTCTGCTGGAGAGAGTAGCAAAAAATCTGTTCACCTATATTACTAAGTTTAAAGGGAACCTGTCAGCAGTTTCGGTCGATATAAGATACGGCCACTGCATTTCAGGGCATAATGCTGTAGATAAGCCCCCGATCCAACCTGCAAGATAAGACAAATACATTTTTTTATACTCACCCAGGGGGGCGGTCCGGTGTGGTCACGTCCGATGTGTGTCGCAGGTCCGGGTCCGGCGCCTCGAATTTTCTTGCGATGCCGCCCTCCTGCTTGCTTCACCGCTCCCCTGCATTACGCTCCTGCCCAGGCATACTTCTCGGCCCTGTTGAGGGCAGACCAAAGTACTGCAGTGTGCAGGCGCTGGGGAAAGGTCAGAGAGACCTAGCACCTGCAAACTGCAGTACTTTACTCTGCCCTCAACAGGGCGTATAAGTATACCTGCGCAGAAATGCAATGAATGGAGTGATGAAGCAAACAGGAGGGCAGCACCGCCAGAAGATGGGAGGCGCCGGACCCAAACCTGCAACACCCATAGGACTCGACCGCCCCCCCCCCCGGGTGAGTATAATAAAACCTATTTTTCTTATCTTGCAAGTTGGATTGGGGGCTGTAGAAAAGCCCTGAAAGGCAGTGGTTGTATCTTATAGCAGCCAAAAGTGCTGACAGGCTCGCTTTAATATTTTTATGTGTAATATTGATTTATGAAATAAAAATTAAAATGATGTTTGCACTTTAAATACATGGCGATTAAGCTTTCAAGCCAGATGTGGGATGGATATTACATGGCAGGTATGGCATTGTGGGAAATTTAGTAGAGCAAAATGATGTGACAGATTCCTTTTAGGCTAAGTGCCCACGTTGCAGAAATGCTGCAGAATTTTCCGCAGCATTTCCGCAACTCCCTGCCGCAGGTAAAACGCATGCTGAATTCGCATGCGTTTTCCCGCAAAACACTAGCATTTTGCAAGCGTTTTTAGCTTGCAGAATGCTAGCGCCTTCCAAGCGATTTGAAGCATCGCTTGGAAAGTGATTGACAGGTTGGTCACACTTGTCAAGCATAGCGTTTGACAAGTGTGACCAACTTTTTACTACTGATGCTGCCTATACAGCATCAATAGTAAAAGATATAATGTTAAAAATAATTAAAAAAAAAAAAACAGGGATATACTCACCTTCTGTCAGCCCCCAGCCCTCAGCGACGCTGCTGGCAAGCTCCGATCCCAAGGATGCATTGCGAGAATCACCTCAGATGGCGTAGAGGTCACGTGACCATGACGTCATCTGGGGTGATTCGCGCAATGCATCCCTGGGACTGGAAGATGCTGGCAGCGAGGCTGAGCGGCAGGAAGGACTCCGGGGACCATCAGAAGGTGAGTATATCACAATTTTTTATATTAATTCTATTTTTTACAGGGATATGGTACCCAGGGCATGGAGGAGAGTCTCCTCTCCTCCAGACCCTGGGTACCATCCGCACATGAAGTGCTTACTTTACGCATGATGGGCATAGCCACATGCATAAAGTGAGCATTTCAATGCAATCCTATGGTGGCGGAATCGCCGCGATTCCGCAGAAATAATGAACATGCTGCAGATTTTACCGCTATGCGATTTCGCAGAGGTAAAATCTGCAGCATGGGCACAGCAACTGCAGAATCCTATAGGATTGCATGGGGGTGCATGGGGATGCGTTTTATTAACATTTTTTAAGCGTTTCCGCTGCAGCAAAAAAGCGGCAGAAACGCATAAAAAACGCAACATGGGTACATAGCCTCAAAGAAAAATACAAATACTGAATCAAGCCCTAAGTATTTTTCTTCAAAGGTTGTTTGAAGGTTTCTTCACAATAAATTTTGCATTATTTATAGACAGGTTATTGGTCCCAGTACAACCCATTTGAATACTCCACTTATCATTAATCCATTCTGAATAAAAAATGAAGCATTTATGACAATCCTTCCATATCTAAACCAATCACCCAGTAAAAAACCTGCAGCAATTTTGCAGTGCAATATTCACACTTAATTGTGTTTATCATTGTGGCTGTTACTGCAAAATTACTGTAAATATACATACAGTATATAGGTAATATATAGAGAGTTCACTCATTGCATTGAAAAGGGTGAAATCCACAGTGATCAGTTTTATGTTGACTGTGTCAAAAAAGTTTTTCGCAACATGTATATCAGTTTTTTAAAATCTCATGTACAACACTAGCACTGTAAAATGCAATGGACTATGCACTACATTTTGAACCCATGGAGCACACGCTGCAGATAGGGGTGCGGATTTGGCCGGGCGGATTTTGTAAAATCCGCAGGTAAATCTTCAGGTCAAAAGACCTGCGGTTTTACCTGTGGATTAGCCTGTGGTTTTGCCCTACGGTTTTTCATCTCCACAATGGAGGAGATGGCAAACCGCAGCGGAATCCGCAGAAAGAATTGACATGTCAATTCTTTCTGCGGTTTAGAAACCGCAGGAAAACCGCGCGGAAAAATCCGCACCGTCTGCACTGCGGTTTTTAATATACATAGGATATTATGGTACTGTACACCGCAGCAAAAACTGCTGTGGATCCGCAGCGGACAAATCCGCTGCGGAACAGCAGCAGAATCCGCAGCGTGTGCACACACCCTAAAAGTTTTGAAAAAGTAAAGCACATTTTTTTTGCGTTTGTGGTTTTAGAGGGGGAAACTACAAGTACTAATATGAGTTTTAACTGTGCGTGATTTGCTCTTGTTTTTTTTTACTTGTAGTCACATTAATGCTACGTTCCCTCAATGAGATTTTAGGGATTTTTCGATGTTGCAGATTTTCTGCACCATTTTTACACCCATTAAGTAAAATATGCTACTTGTATTTAAAAAAAAACACTAAGTGTAAAAAACCGCATACTCGCCAAAATTTCATTGTCGGAATGCAGGGTATTGCTTTTTCTAGAATCTAAATCTACTATTAATCTTATCCAGGCTGGGCAGTTTTTCAATTTTGTGCTTTTGTATTTGCACATTCTTCTTCCAAGAGCCGTACTTTTTTATTTTTCCATTAATATACCCTTATGAGAGTTTTGTTTTTTTGTCAGATAATTTGTAGTTTTGAAACACACAATTCACTTTCTTATAAGACGTCCTTAAAAAGTTGCAAGTGGAGTAAAATGGAAAGAAAAAATTAATTTCTGCAAGTGTGTTCATCGTGCGTTAAAAATGAACAAAATTCTTCAGGTCAGTATGATTGCAGCACTGCAAAACCTGTACAGTAGTTTATATATTTTATGGGATTAAATAATTCTGAATTTTGTTAAATAATATATAATTTGATTTATGTTGCCGTTCTCTGATGTCCTTAATTTTTTTACCTAACATTGATACAGGTGTATGAGGGTGTTTATTGATATCTTCCTGAAGTACAGGTGCTTCTCACAAAATCAGAATATCATCAAAAAGTTAATTTATTTCTGTTCTTCAATACAAAAAGTGAAACTCATCTATTATATAGAGTCATTACAGAGTGATCTATTTCACGTTTTTATTTCTGTTAATGTTGGTGATTATGGCTTACAGCCAATGAAAACCCAAAAGTCATTATCTCAGTAAATTAGAATAATTAGCAAAAACACCTGCAAAGGCTTCCTAAGCATTTAAAAAGGTCTCTTAGTATATTTCAATAGGCTCTAAAATCATGGGGAAAACTGCTGACTTGACAGGTGTCCAGAAGGCAGTCATTGACACACTCTACAAGAAGGGTAAGTCACAGAAGGTCATTGCTAAAGAAGCTGGCTGTTCACAGAGTGCTGTATCGAAACTTATTAATGGAAAGTTGAGTGGAATGAAAAACTGTGGTACAAAAAGGTGCGCAAACAACAGGGATAACTGCAGCCTTGAAAGGATTGTTAAGATAAAGCCATTCAAAAATTTGGGGGAGATTCACAAGGAGTGGACTGCTGCTGGATTCATTGCTTCAAGAGCCATCACACACAGGACATGGGCGACAAGTGTCGGATTCCTTGTGTCAAGCCACTCATGGCCAATAGACAATGCCAGAAGCGTCTTACCTGGGCCAAGGAGAAAGAGAACTGGACTGTTGCTCAGCGGTCCAAGATGTTTTCAGATGAAAGTAAATTTTGCATTTCATTTGGAAATCAAGGTCCCAGAGTCTGGAGGAAGAGTGGAGAGGCCACAATCCAAGCTGCTTGAGGCCTAGTGTGAAGTTTCCACAATCAGTGATGGTTTAGAGAGCCATGTCACCTGCTGGTGTGGGTCCACTGTGATTTATCAAGACCAAAGTCAGCGCAGCCTTATACCAGTAATTTTTATAGCTCTTCATTTTTGGAGATAGAAATTTCATTCTCCAGCATTACTTGGCACCTGTCCACACTGCCAAAAGTACCAATGCCTGGTTTAAAAACAACAGTATCACTTTTCTTGATTGGCCAGAAAACTCGCCTGACCTTAACACCATAGAGAATCTATGGGGTATTGTCAAGAAGTAGATGAGAAACACCAGATCCAACAATGCAGATGAGCTGAAGGCTGTTATCAAAGCAACCTGGGCTTCCATAACACCTCAGCAGTGCCACAGGCTGATCACCTCCATGCCACGCCGCACTGATGCAGTAATTGATGCCAAAGGAGCCTCGACCAAGTATCGAGTGCATTTACTGAACATACATTTGAGTAGGCCAACATTTTGGATTTTAAAATCATTTTTCAAGCTGGAGTTATAAAGTATTCTAATTTACTGAGATAATGACTTTTGGGGTTTCATTGGCTGTAAGCCATAATCATCAATATTAACACAAATAAACACTTGAAATATATCATTCATTAGATGCCATATACATTACTCCCTAATACCTCTGCAATGGAGAGTTAAAATTCACCGAAAATAAAAGATAATGTTTATTCTTCAGCCAATATGTCATGTGTCCTGTTCAAAATGAAAAATTTGCTGTAGGTACTCTTTAAGACCTGTTTTAAGCAATTTTTTTCTTTATGTGACAAATATTACAGTACTTTTTTCAATGAATTAATATATACCTGATTACAAATAAACGTATAACAAAAGTGTACTTTTACTATTTGCAAAATTATTTTTTGTATTTATTTAATTAATCCCTTAACAACTGCCAATACGCTTTTTAACGATCACAGTTAAGGGTACTTACTCTCCAGCGCCGCTGTTTAGCTGCGCTCAGAAATAAGGTTATTGCACCCCCCCAGCATCGGAAAATCTCTGAGGTTTCAGCTACCTGGGGTAGCTGAGACCCTGGAGAACATGGTTCGGGTCGGGTTTTACCGTTCCCGCAAAAAAGAAAATAGTCAGATTTCCCATTTATTTCTCTCTCCTCTGATGTGATCTAGCACATCAGAGAGGAGAGAAATGGAGTCCCCCAATACCCCCCAGTACTAGCAGTGCGCCCGCCGAGATCTGCCGGCCGGCCCGTGGCAACAAAAGGAGATTTCTCCTATTAGTTCATTTTGATCATTATGATGGACCCTATAACAATGATCAAAATAAAAAAAAGTAGTAAATCAGACCCCCTTATCACCCTCTTAGTTAGATAAAATAATAAAATAAAAAAAGTATCTATTTCAATTTTTCCATTAGGGTTAGGGTTAGGGTAGGAGCAAGGCTTGGGGTTAGAGCTAGGGTTAGGGTTGGACTAGGGTTTGGGTTGGGGCTAGGGTTTACAGTTGGGGCTAGGGTTGTGTTGTGTTGGGGTTACAGTTGGGGATATGGTTGTGGTGTTGGGGTTATGGTTGTGGTGTGGGGTTACAGTTGTGATGTTGGGGTTAGGGTTGTGTTGGAGTTAGATTTGTGTTGAGGTTACAGTTGTGTTGGGGTTATGGTTGGGGGTTACGGTTGGGGTGTTGGGGTTAGGGTGGTGTTGGAGTTGGGGTTAGGTTTGTGGTTAGGGTTAGGGTTGGGATTAAGGTTAGGGTTGGGATTAGGGTCAGGGGTAGGGCTGTGTTAAGGTTGGAGTTAGAATTGAGGGGTTTCCACTGTTTAGGTACATCAGGGATGCTACACAAGCGATAAGGTGCCCGCCATTGATTCCAGCCAATTTTGGGTTCAAAAAGTCAAACGGTGCTCCCTCCCTTCTGAGTATCAGTGCAGTGAAGTTGCACAGCAAATTTTGTGGTCCATTTTCTCTTGTTACCCTTGTGAAAATCAAAAAGTTTTGGGTCTAAAGTAAATTTTTTGTGAAAAAAGTAAAATGTTCATGTTTTTCTTCCACATGAAGGGTTACTATACTTCTTGAATTTGATTTTGAGCACCTTGAGGGGTGCAGTTTTTAGTAAGGTGTCACTTTTGGGTATTTTCTGTCATATTAACCCCCCAAACTCACTTTAAATGTGAGGTTCTCCCTAAAAAAATGGTTTCGTAAATTTTGTTGGAAAAATAAGAAATCGCTGGTCAACTTTTAACCCTTATAATGTCCTAACAAAAAAAAAATTATGTTTCCAAAATTGTGCTGATGTAAAGTTGACATGTGGGAAAATGTTATTTATTATCTTTTTTGTGTGATATGACACTCTGAATTAAGGGCACAAAAATTAAATGTTCAAAAATTGCAAAAATTTCAAAATGTTTGCCAAATTTGCATTTTTTTCATAAATAAATGCAAGTCATATTAAAGAAATTTTACCACTAACATGAAGTAAAATATGTCATGAAAAAACAAACTCAGAATCAGTGGGATATGTTGAAGCATTCCAGAGCTATAACCTTATACAATGGCCGTGGTCAGAATTGTAAAAATTGGCTTGGTCATTAAGTATAAGATTGGCTCTGTCACTAAGGGGTTAAAAGTGGAGTTTTACTTGGAAGTTTTTTCTTGTGTTAATATTAAACCTATTTTACAATGTAATACATTAGGAAGCCACATAGACTCTGTTCAATGTTAGACATTAATTTTCCACCAGATGCCTTTTTTTCTTTTTTTATTGTACTGGCCGGATGTTCAATCAGTATGAATTTATGATACCTTTTTACTTATTGTAGTTTGTTTTTATTTCTGATTTTCATTACTTTAAGGTGCGTTGTGAATATTTTTCCACAGTTTAAGGCTGGAGTCACACTAGTAAGAAATACAGATGAGTGCTATGCGAGAAAAAAAATCGCATAGCACTCGGACCAATGTTAATCTATGGGGCAGCTCCCATCAGATGATTTCTTTCTCGGCTGTATTATATATGCTGAGAAAATTGCAGCATGCTGCGATTGTCACCGTATTACGCCTGTAAAACGCCAATGCAAGTCTATGAGGGCAAGAAAAATACAGATTACACACGGAGCAGATGTGTGACTTGCGAGAAATACACACTGGCGTCATTTAACAAAAGCCGGCAATTCAGTTCGTGATACAGTAAAATCACACTGACATGTTTAATAAAGAATAGAAAGGATAGATATATACCCATAGAATACATATATACAGTATATATATACATGTCATTGAGACACACATATATATACGTATATTTTTATAGTTCATAGATGTCATGATCCGTTTTTGGATCTGTGGCAGATTTTTGCTTTGCATATATAAACTTTTTTTCCTTTCAGGCCATCGGGGGTTAACATCAGTTTTTCCCCCTGGTGGCCGCTGATGTAATTGCATTGCTAGGTGAGTTTGCTGTTGCAGGTGGTGACCACTCCCACCTTTCTTTAAAAGGTCACTTGATGCTTCCGCTAACGGTTGGTGATACACTTCCTCTTTAGAGACCAACCAAGCCGGAGTCAGGAGCTGGCTGAGTGCATTGGAGCTTCAGCTATTACCCTGATCTGCTGCCTAACTCTGCTGTGTGGTGCATTGCAGCAGAGAGAGCGAAGTGTTGTTTTTAGTTGTTTTGTCCAACACTGCGGAGACACCATCACATGATTCTCAACGCAAGTCATTGCTTGCGTTGAGAAACATGTGATGGTGTCTCTGCGGCTGTTGATTTACATGTTTTTGCATATTTCCCATAAGGGATGGGGGCATTGCTCTAGCATCACTGTGTTGAGAAACATGTAATGGTGTCTCCGCAGTGTTGGATGTTGATCTCCATGAGGTCATTCATGCTCATTTTTCACAGTCTTTACTAGGCATTGCTCCTACTAGCCAGTTTCCTACTCCACACTGATGAGGGGCAATACCACGAAACAGCTGTCTGTGGATGGATACCATGTTTTGGCATAGGTGGTTTCCTTCATTGGAGACTGCCCTTCCCGTGGTTGTTCCTTCCCGGTGAAAGACCTGGCTAGTCATTGCTTGCGTTGAGAAACATGTGATGCTGTCTCCGCGGCTGTTGACTTACAGGTTTTCTGGAGGGAGAGAAAAATGGCTTTTCAGGAGGCCTGCAAATTATACTTCAGGCTCTGCCCCCGTTCATCAGGGAGTAAGGAACAGCGTGTGGGGGTTATTGTCTCCCTTCTGAAGGGTGATCCCCAATCCTGGGCCTTCTCCCTGCTGACCGATTCTCCATCTTTACGGTCAGTGGATGGGTTTTTTGCGGCTCTGGTGCTGGTGTATGGAGATCCTGATGGCGTTTTCCTGGTGGAAATCTGACTCTGTAAGATCAAGCAAGGGGGGCCAACCTGCTGAGGAGTACTGCTCACTGACACACAGTGGAATGACCCTACCCTTAGGAGTTTGTGCAGGGTCTGTCCCCAAAATTGCAGAATACTCTGGTGCAGTATGCCTCCCCCAGGTCGTAGGAGGCCACCATGACCCTTGCCATTTTAATTAATGTGTGTGTGTCTTTTTTAACCCTTTTTCTACTATAGCATTAATAATGGAGAGGTGTCTTATTGACACCTCTCCATTATTAACCCGGCTTAATGTCACCTTTCAATAGCAAGGTGACATTAACCCATTATTGACCCATGGGTCACCACTAAAGGCAATGGGAATAGAGAGACTAAGTGCCAGAAAAGGCGCATCTTATAGATGCGCCTTTTCTGGGGTGGCTGGGGGCAGTTTTTTTTAGCCGGGGGGGCGGGCAGAACAATGGTCCCTCTCTAGACTATTAATATCTGTCCTCAGTCACTGGCTTTCCCTGTCTGGTGGAGAAAATACCGGGGGAGCTCACGCAATTTTTTTCAACGAATTTACCCTTTAATTTAACACCTACATGTCCAAAATTGTACACACATACACTAATCTAATTATTAGTCAAAGACATAAAACATAAATGAAATGAAATGGTTTACTGTATGTAAACCATGTGTCATTTCATGTCGGGTTTTGTAATGATTTTACAGAAGCCGGCAATTGATTTAGAGGCTATTTTGCTAAGTAGAACTCAATGAACTATAAATATAAATATATATATATATACATATATGTGTCTCAATGACATGTACAGTATAAATATATATATATATATATGTATGTATTCTATGTGTCTATATCTATTCTTTCATTTGTGTTTTAAAACGTGTCATTGGGATCCATTATATGTCCATTTTGCAAGCCGGCAAAAAAAAATCTCGGCGTACGGATGCAATACGGATGTCATACGGATGCTTACATGTGCAAAAATTGCATCCTAGCATTGCCAACAGATGACATACGGATCACTGTTCAGTGAACATTTGTGCATATTTCGACCGTAAAATACGGACCATATTTTTGTACGTTGTATCTGACTCCATCCTAACATGCGCTGTTTTAATTCTCTGCTGCTTTTACTATTTTCATAAATTTTTCTCCCATTTATTGGTACAATTTTGGAGTATAGATGATGATTTGATTTAATTTTATTGCATTCTATGGGGGTCAGCATTTTGACCATAAAACTGCAATTTTTGCTTTTCAACTTTTATCTTTTTATTGTATGCATTATGAATTAATTTTACATTGATAGATGCAAAGATATATAAGTTAGGGTCCGTGTACGCATTGTGGTTTTGATGGTGGTGTTTGATGAGGGGAGAGGGCGTGGAAAGGTTAGAGGCGCGTTGAAGAGATTACAAGGGTGGTGCGCTCTTTTTTTTTTTCCCCTTAACTTTATGTGTGTTGATTCCAGCAGCCAATCGGGACACAGAAACCATCCACAATGTCGTGACACAAGGTCTTCTGTAATTGGCTGCCGAAGTCACATGTCCCTGGCCATATAAAAGCTGACTTCTTGTTTTGCTGGCGCCAATGTCTCAGTGTCAGTGTAGAGAGGTCGTTCCTGTTGATGGTAAAAGTGAACCTGTCAGTTAAATAGATAGGATCCTGTCCTGTGTGAAATCGATTTTCCAACATTGAAGTAGATTATGCAAAAACTGTGTGGCAGTCACAGGAGGCTTCATTTGCTACTTCAAATCGTTTGTGCTAAAACTGTGTTTCAGTGGCAAATCAGGTGGCCAAGTTTCCACTTAAAAATCGTTAGGGCCCCGTCACACATAGCGACTCACCAGCGATCCCGACAATGATATGAACTTGTCAGGATCGCTGGTGAGTCGCTACATGGTCGCTGGTGAGCTGCCAAACAGGCAGCTTCACCAGCGATCAGCACCAGCGACGACGAGCGTGGGCGTCGGTGTGTACGTTAGATACCAGTGCGCTGGTGCAGGGAGCTGGTAACCAAGGTAAACATCAGGTTTCTAAGCGCCGCGCGGCACTTAGAAACCCGATGTTTACCTTGGCTACCAGCTCCCTGCACCAGCGCATTGGTTTCTAACGTACACATCAGGTTTCTAAGCACCGTTCGGCACTTAGAAACCCGATGTTTACCTTGGTTACCAGCATCCAGCTCGCTGATCGCTGGTCTCCCGCCTGCCACACGCAGCGATGCATGCTGGCCAGCAGGATACCAACAATCATAAAAATGTCCAGGCCATTCCAGCATGATCAGCGATACTCAGCAGGGAAGCCGGTCGCTGATAAGTGTCACACAGCGATTTCGCTGGTGAGATCGCTGTTGCTTCACAGAACTTGTGACTCAGCAGCGATCTCGCTAGCGAGATCAATGTGTGTGACGGGGGCTTTAGTCCTAATATTGGGGAGCAGTCATAAGGGCCAATTAGCTAATCCAAATCGATTGTGATAAAACTGTGTTTCAGAGACAAATCAGAAGGCCAGATTTCCACTTAAAAATCATTAGGCCCAATATTGTGGAGCAGCCACAAGACTCAATTAGCTATTCTAAATCGCTTGTGCTAAAATTGTGTTTCAGTGGCAAATCAGAAGGCCAGATTTCCATTTAAAAATCGTTAGGCCTAATATTAGGGTGCTGTCAAGAGGTCCAGTTAGCTACTACAAATTGTTTATCATAAAACTGTGCTTCAGTGACAAAGCTGAAGTCCAGATTTTTACTGAAAAATCATTAGATATAACAGTGTTCTTCAGGCACACTATTTAAGAAAATAAATAGTGATTGTTAATTTAGTGACAGGTGACTGATAGTTGTAGGCCTAAGGTTGTGTAACAGCAGGTTACAAGACCGGAAGGCTACTTACAACATGACTGGAATAAAGCGAGGTAATTTTGGAAGGGGGAATAGGCTTGGTGTTCAATGTGTACATGAGGTAGATGTTGATATGAATGAAAGCTCAACTGAACAAACACCATCTCGTCCTTGTCAGGAAAATCGCATTGCACATGCTCACTGAGCCAGCGCGTGTGTCCTGAGTTGAGCATACTATGCTCAAAGATACCTGTGGAGCGAGGCAGCAGTGGTGGAGATGCGTGCTTCAGGTAAACAGGACCTGAAGCACATGACTAATGGGGGAGTGTCTGGGGGCGGAGACAAGCCCCGGCTGTTATGATGAGTCACCGAAGGAGGAAAAAACAAAATACCAGCTAAGTCCAGAAAAACCAGAGAGGTTGGCAGCTATCGGATTGCAGACCCCTGAACCTATCCACAACAGCTAGCAGTAGCCGTGGGGGGTTCCTACGGTGCCCTAGACCCCTCTATCACAGCCGGAGAACTATATAGCCTAAAGACAGAAAGGGGAAAACTAAACTGCCCCAGAGCAGACCCCAAAGCAATAGGCAGCCCCAACATATAATGACAGTGAAGCAAGATGAAAACACTAACACAGATAGAAAGATAGGTTGAGCAAATGATGGGACCCAAGCTAACTACATAGGACAGGATAGGAAAGCTGCTGTCTGCCATCCGCAAAAATCCTATCAAAATGAGCCAACCGACTGATAGGAAAAACAGGCCCTGAAGTAGCTAGGCTTCAAAAGACTATATCAGCACTCAGGTATATTCTGAAGACAGAGCAAAATATCAACAGATCAGAGACAAAAATGGAGTTCAGCTCACCCCCGGCCGGGGATGGCAGAACTCCCAAAAAACAAGGCAAAACAAAAACAAAACTGAAGAGTACAAAGAAGAGCAGAAAAACTTAGCTTTGACATGCAGGAATCAGACTGGTCTCCAAGAATCCAGCAGGAAAATCACCAGCCAGGAAGAAGGGCGTCGGCAGCCTTATATCCAGTCCTCAATTCCAGCCACCCAGTCATCATCTAGCTGCCCAGGTGTTTGGTAATCAGCCTCACTACCTTCCTTCACCAGAGGAGGGAGTTCATCAGACCTCAATGGTGAAGGGAAAAATGAACTCACAACAGTACCTCCCCCTTGAGGAGGGGTCACCGAACCCTCATCCATGCCACCAGGGCGATCCAGGTGAGCCCGATGAAAGGCACGCACCAATCTTTCGGCATGAATATCAGAGGCAGAGACCCAGGAATTATCCTCCTGACCATAACCCTTCCACTTAACCAAATACTGGAGTCTCCGTCTAGCCAGACGGGAATTCAGTATCTTCTCTACCTCATATTCCATGTTACCGTCAACCAATATAGGGTCAGGAGGTGCCACCACAGGAACTACTGGTTCAACAAACCTCTTCAACAAGGACTTATGAAACACATTATGAATTTTAAATGTGACAGGAAGAGCCAACCGAAAAGAGACCGGATTAATAATCTCCAAAATCTTGTAAGGTCCAATAAATCTAGGCTTAAACTTAGGAGAAGCCACCTTCATAGCGATATTTTTTGATGACAACCAAACCATATCACCCACCTTAAACTGGGGACCAACGGTCGTACGCCGGTTGGAAAACCGCTGGGCCTTTTCCTGGGAGAGAGACAACTTATCCACTACTTGGTCCAAGATCTGGTGCATTCTCTCCACCACAGTGTCAACACCTGGGCAGGCAGAAGGCTCCACCTGCCCTGAAGAAAATCGAGGGTGAAAACCAAAGTTACAAAAAAAGGTGACATCAAAGTGGCAGAACTAGCTCTATTATTTAAAGCAAATTCGGCCAAGGGCAAAAATGAAACCCAATCATCCTGATCGGCAGAAATAAAACATCTCAAATACGACTCCAAAGTCTGGTTTGTTCTCTCCGTCTGCCCATTGGTCTGAGGGTAAAACGCAGAGGAGAAGGACAACTGAATTCCCAGCTTGGAACAGAAAGTCCTCCAAAATCTAGACACAAACTGAACTCCTCTGTCAGATACAATGTTCTCAGGAATCCCGTGCAAGCAAACCACCTGTTGCAAAAACAAGGGCACCAACTCAGAGGAAGATGGCAACTTAGGGAGTGGTACAAGATGGACCATCTTAGAGAATCTATCACAAATCACCCAAATAACAGTCATTCTCTGAGAGACAGGCATATCAGAGATAAAATCCATTGAAATATGGGTCCATGGCCTCCTGGGCACCGGCAAAGGCATCAACAAGCCACTAGAGCGAGAACAAGGTTTAGACCGGGAGCAAGTCCCACAGGACTGCACAAAATTCCTGACATCATGAGACAAGGCGGGCCACCAAAAAGACCGACTCACCAGATCTCTAGTACCAAAAATACCTGGATGACCAGCCAATGCAGAGCAATGAACTTCAGACATCACTCTCTTCCTCCACTGGTCAGGAACATACAACTTTCCACTGGGACAACGCTCAGGTTTGTCCTCCTGAAACTCTTCCAGAGCACGTCTCAAATCGGGCGAGATGGCATAAAGAACTACCCCCTCGCCTAAGATGGTAGCAGGCTTAGTCACAACAGGAGAATCAGCAAGGAAACTCCTAGAGAGGGCGTCTGCCTTGACATTCTTAGTGCCCGGAAGAAAAGAGACCACAAAATCAAAACGTGTGAAAAACAAGGCCCACCTAGCCTGTCTAGGATTCAAGCGCTTGGCCGACTCCAAGTAAATCAAATTCTTGTGGTCAGTAAGGACAACGACTTGGTGTTTGGCTCCCTCCAACCAATGTCTCCACTCCTCAAATGCCCATTTCATGGCCAACAGTTCCCGATTCCCCACATCATAGTTACGTTCGGATGGGGAGAACTTTCGGGAAAAGAAAGCACAAGGATTCATTTTAGATGTCACAGGATCTTTTTGGGACAACACCGCTCCTGCACCAATCTCAGAAGCGTCCACCTCCACCTGAAACGGGAGTGAGACATCAGGTTGCCGCAAAACCGGAGCAGAAGTGAATCTTCGCTTCAGCTCCTGAAAGGAAGAAACAGCCTCCGGAGACCAATTCAGCACATTAGCACCCTTCCTAGTCAAATCCGTCAATGGCTTGGCAATACCAGAAAAATTAGCTATAAATTTCCGATAAAAATTAGCAAAACCCAAAAACTTCTGGAGGGCCTTCAAAGAAGTGGGCTGAACCCAATCATAAATGGCCTGTACCTTGGCCGGGTCCATTTCAATAGTTGATGGAGACAAAATAAATCCCAAAAATGAAATCCTCTGTACCCCAAAAAGGCATTTCGATCCCTTGACATACAGGGAATTCTCCCTCAAAATCCGGAACACAGTCCGAACATGTTCCACATGAGAGTCCCAATTCTTGGAGAAGATCAAAATATCATCCAGATAGATAATCAAAAATTTATCCACAAAGTCTCGGAATATATCGTTCATGAAGCACTGGAAGACAGAAGGGGCATTAGTGAGCCCAAAAGGCATCACCAGGTACTCAAAATGTCCCTCCGGAGTATTAAACGCCGTCTTCCATTCATCCCCATGCTTAATGCGAATAAGATTATACGCCCCCCTGAGGTCAAACTTGGTAAACCAGCAAGCACCTTTAACTCTGGAGAATAGATCAGAAATCAGGGGTAACGGATACTGATATTTAACAGTAATTTTGTTGAGGGCACGATAGTCAATACAAGGCCTTAATGAACCATCCTTTTTAGCCACGGAAAAAAACCCAGCTCCTAAGGGTGAAGAGGATGGTCTAATATGACCCTTCTCCAATGCCTCCTTAATATAGGATCGCATAGCCTCATGCTCGGGTACAGATAAATTGAAAAGCCGACCCTTGGGGAATTTACACCCCGGGTTCAGCTCAATTGCACAGTCATAACTCCTATGAGGAGGCAAAGACGCAGACTCATTCTCACTAAATACATCATAAAAGTCAGCCAAATAGTCAGGAACATCATGCGACTGAGGAGAGGTGGAAAAAACCGGAGCCTCACTAAGGGCACACCGACAACCCCAACTCACCACAGACACAGATTTCCAATCCAAAACTGGATTATGAATTTGCAACCAGGGAAACCCCAGAACAATGGTATCATGCAGGTTTTGCAACACCAAAAATCTGCAATTTTCTTGATGGTCTGGGGCGACCCGCATTACCACCTGGGTCCAAAACTGAGGTTTATTCTTCACCAAAGGAGTAGCATCAATACCCCTCAAAGGGATAGGCGTCCGCAGAGGTGTCATAGGAAATCCACAACGTTTAGCAAAATCCAAGTCCATCAGGTTCAGAGCTGCTCCTGAATCCACAAAAGAAAAGCCTTGGCGGAAAATGTGGACAGGGAGCAGATCAGAGTAATTGCCAGAAGAAACTTAGGTTGAACACCACCCACAGAAAACGTGTGCGCACAATGTTTCTCTCGTTTAGGGCAGACAGAAATAATATGCGAGGCATCTCCACAAAAAACCACAGCTTATTACGCCTTCTGAACTCCTGACGTTGCGCCCTAGACAAAACTCTATCACATTGCATAGGTTCAGACATTTGTTCAACAGGTGGTAACATCTCTCGTGTAGTTTTGCGTTCACGTAAACGCCGATCCACCTGAATGGCTAATGACATAGAATCGTCAAGACCAGAGGGAACAGGAAATCCCACCATAGTATCTTTTACAGTTTCTGACAAACCCTTCTGAAAGAGGGCTGCCAAGGCACCATCATTCCAGGTAGTAAGGACCGCCCACTTTCGGAATTTTTGACAGTACAACTCTGCCGAATCCCGACCCTGGTTTAATGCCAACAGGGTCTTTTCAGCCTGATCAATAGCATTAGGTTCATCATACAACAACCCCAAGGCTTGAAAAAATGCGTTCACATTATTCAGAATAGGATCATCAGGTTTCAAAGAAAACGCCCAATCCTGGGGATCGCCGCGCAGCAAAAAGATGACAATTTTAACCTGCTGCGCGGAGTTCCCCGACGAGTTAGGCTTCAAGGCAAAAAATAATTTACAATTATTCTTGAAATTCAAGAATTTAGACCGATCCCCCAAAAATACATCAGGAGTAGGAATCTTTGGTTCAGCAGCATGTGAATGAGCAAGATAGGAGGAAATTCCCCGCACTTCAGCTCCACACGATCAGACAATTGCTTCATCTCATTGAGAGAAAAATTCCCCCTACGGCCTCAGAGATATAGAGGAAAAAATATGCACACAAAAAAAAAAAAATTCTGACACTTTTTTTTTTTTTTACAATTCTCTCCTGCTATTGAGTACCCTAGCATCTGCGGTATGGCTGGTGATTCTGTTATGATGAGTCACCAAAGGAGGAAAAAACAAAATACCAGCTAAGTCCAGAAAAACCAGAGAGGTTGGCAGCTATCGGATTGCAGACCCCTGAACCTATCCACAACAACTAGCAGTAGCCGTGGAGGGTTCCTACGGTGCCCTAGACCCCTCGATCACAGCCGGAGAACTATATAGCCTAAAGACAGAAAGGGGAAAAACTAAACTGCCCCAGAGCAGACCCCAAAGCAATAGGCAGTCCTCAACATATAATGACGGTGAAGCAAGATGAAAACACTAACACAGATAGAAAGATAGGTTGAGCAAATGATGGGGCCCAAGCTAACTACATAGGACAGGATAGGAAAGCTGCTGTCTGCCATCCGCAAAAACCCTATCAAAATGAGCCAACCGACTGATAGGAAAAACAGGCCCTGAAGTAGCTAGGCTTCAAAAGACTATATCAGCACTCAGGTATATTCTGAAGACAGAGCAAAATATCAACAGATCAGAGACAAAAATGGAGTTCAGCTCACCCCCGGCCGGGGATGGCAAAACTCCCAAAAAACAAGGCAAAACAAAAACAAAACTGAAGAGTACAAAGAAGAGCAGAAAAACTTAGCTTTGAGATGCAGGAATCAGACTGGTCTCCAAGAATCCAGCAGGAAAATCACCAGCCAGGAAGAAGGGCGTCAGCAGCCTTATATCCAGTCCTCAATTCCAGCCACCCAGTCATCATCTAGCTGCCCAGGTGTTTGGTAATCAGCCTCACTACCTTCCTTGACCAGAGGAGGGAGTTCATCAGACCTCAATGGTGAAGGGAAAAATGAACTCACAACACCTGGCACTCTGCAGACTGGCACTTGGGCTAAAGATGCCCAGAGAGTAGTTTCGCAGGCACGGGTCTAAGCCAGGAAATGGCATGGTACAGGAGGGGTAAGACAGGGACGTGGTCAGTCACAAAGCAGAGTCTGGAAACCTGAGATAGTAGTGCGGTACAGGCAGGAGCAAAGGAATGGAAGGTCAGGGTCAGGCAAAGGTCATAACAGAAAGGAAAAAAAAGTACAGAGTAAGGCAGCAATATCAGAAACAGGAATGAACCAGGTAATACACGAGCAAACATACAGAGTCAGACAATATAAACAGATACACAGGGGTCAGGAACTAAGCCGAGGTCAAAAGTATCACTGACAACGGACAGAGCCCAAATGATAATATTTAAAGCCCTCCCAGAACCAGAGAGAGGCCAAAAGCATTAACTCCTGCACCACTAAACCAGAATTCACATACAGACCATGACAGTCCTTTCCAATGACCACTGACAACATCTGTTACTGACTGGGCCACTCACTCGACTCCCAATCCTTGGCCGCCGCACAGTGGTATGCCTTGTAGATGAGGCTCAGTAGGAGCATCTGCTACAGAGGATAGCAAGTGTTGCATCAAGTGGACTCTCCTCTTCTTCTACCTTAACATCACACAAAGTACAATCCTCAGAGGTTACACTCAAATCACCCTTGTTTCCCCCAAGTCAAAAATTTCAAACTGACTGTGCAGAACCTCAAATGGGCCGGCCATTCTGCAGAGCTGTTCACACATTCTATTCCATGGGCATCAGAGGTCTGCTCTGAAGAATCACAGAATCCAGAAAAGGAAAGCATCTGCACCGATGCCTAACATTTTTTCATGTTGGATCCAGGGCCAGACGAAGTAGGGTCCGAGCTCAGTCCAGACCCTCATCACCAGGCGTTAACCACCAAAGGTGGAGGTGATCCTGATGAGAATTAGATACCAAAGGCGCACGTGGACTGTACTGTAGTGTTATGGCAGGAAAAGGAGGAGGATGACTTTCACGGTGAGGAATGTGAGAACTGAGAGGATGGTGATGAGGTTGTAGATCCCACTTCATGTGAACCCAGAAGTATGCAGCTGAGTAGCTCATCAGAAGAGGTGGAGGAGGAGGAAGATGAGGAGGTTACATTACGGCTTCCCGCACAGACATGAAGTGATGCAACCTTGACAAGCACTACATCCTCAGCACTGGTCGCAAACGTGCAGTTCACAGGGGTGGCAAGGGTTGCCTAGCTTGGGTCTTTTTCAGACCACAAAGGATGACCCAACACATGTTATCTGGCAAATTTTCAAAAGAAAACTCAGTAGATGCAAAAATTGCAATAATTTGACAACTACATGCATGAACCGGCGCATGCGCGATCAGTATGCCTTAGTGTGGGAATCTCACTGAGCTAAAATGCTGACTAGCATGCCTCGCCAACCACCATCTATTCCATCAACCTCATCTGCTGCTTCTTCCTCCTCCGTCACCATTCCAAGTCTTCTCACACAGGTCTACGACCGCACAAACTACAATTGTTTCCAACAAAGTGTTAATCCGCACAGCTGGAAATTCATTGCACAAATAGCTGTGTAAGCTGGTACTGCAGACCAGTAGAAGCGCTACTGCAGCGCGAAATGGTTGTCATCATTTCCACTCCCGCTCCCATCCTCCCTATGCCGATGTTTTAAAGTATTGGAATAAAGAAGATTTTAACCGGTGAGTGCCATCCGTTTTCTTTTTTGGTGTAAACTACAATTGTACCACCACAGTCAGCTGTTATGGAGGTAGACATGACTGCTGCTTTTGTGTCACCTAGCACAACACATCTTTCTCAATCCACCATAGCATTTCTGCCAGCACCTCACTCATAGTCCAGCAGTCTGTCCTGTTCTCCATACTCTGTCCTCTCTCAGCACAGCAGCCAGCCATCGGTCCCGCGGTTGTGGTCACATAAAATAATTTTGATGGCCATCACAGTCTCCAAGTACCAGTTGCCCAGTTGTAGTGCAGACAGCATCATTCATTCCATGAAAAAAATCTATGTCTGCCAGGGTGCATTTCACCACTGACACCTGGAAGAGCAAACATGGTCAGGTATGTTACATCTCACTAACTGGGCACTGGGTGGCTCTTTTGGCTGTGGGGGCAGATGGGAAAGGGGCTGCTCCACAAGTCTTTGAAGCCCCAAGGCTTGCGTGACAAATCTCTGTATCTAACAATTCCTCCACTGCTTCTGCCTCCTCCACCTCCTCTAGGGCCACCACCTGTGCCCTCAACTTCTCCATAAATCAGACACATATTCCAACAGTGCAGATAGAACTTCCCTCACATCTGTACTGGGCAGCCATGGCTAACCACAATCAACCAGTATTTTAATTAATATGCCTTGGAGATCGCAGTAACACAGCTCAAGTGTTGTGGACAGGTATTCAGGACGAGTTAGAGAAATGGCTGCCTCCACTAAACCTGGAGCCATGGAAATCCATGTGTGATAATGGTGCAACCTGGTGGTGGCCCTACGCCAGGGTAACCTCACACATGTGCCTTGCATGGCTAGCATCCTGAACCTGGAGGAACAGCAGTTTCTCTGTGACTATCTCGGCCTAGAAGCACTCCTGCAAAAAGCTTGGTCGCTGTGTGTTTACTTCCGACACTCACACCCTGAAGGTCATCAATTTCCATTGCTAAAGAGGTCTTTCAGTCTAAAGGTTAACCGTTTGATTAGTTATGTTCCGACACGGTGGAATTCCACTGTGCACATGTTGCAGTGGCTGTGGCAGTAGCGACGAGCCCTTGTGCAGTATGTCCTTTTGCATAGCCAGGGCCAACATAGTCTTGACATGATGCAAATCATGCTTGTGGAGTCGGCACAGGTGAAAGACCTCTGCACCCTTCTGCACAGTTTTGAAATGGCTTTTAAGATGGTTAGCGCTGACAATGCAGTCATCAGCATCACTATTCTGGACATCTACATGCTGCAGTACACTTTGAATTGTCTGCAAGAGGAGGTGATGGCCCCAGAGGAAGAGGGGAAGCAGAGGAGGATGCAGAAGGGATAACAGTATCTCAAATTTCCAGACTGTCATCACACAGGAGGGTGCCATGGGAGGGTGTCTTACAGCGATCAAGGGGGGCTCATGGTACAAGACAAACTGTCAGTGAAGATACAGGAGCCAAGGAACAAATGGAGGAGGATGACATGTTGGACGAGCAACAGTAAGGAGATGAAGAGGATAATGATCTGCTCTCTGTTGTCTGTGGTTGGTGGGAAGGGACGGAGGAAGCAACCTTGAGTGTTACCCCACCATCATCACAGCTTGGACCTCATGGAAGCACCCGACACATGAGCGCCTTCTTGCTGCACTATCTTCAACAAGAAGCCCGTATTCTTAGGGTTAGAAATAGTGCTGACTTCTGGTTTGCCACTGTTAGATCCACAGTACAAGAGTAAATTTAGCCAGATGCTTTCCCCCTGGAAAGGGATGCACGCATGCTGGAGTATCGAAACACGCTTGTAGATAATCTTAGGAGTGGTTTTGCCCAAGCAGTAGTTAGGCACACAGTGTGCATCCCAATTCTAGATGACCAACCCTGGGAATGCAAAGGCGTCATTGCAAAAACATTAGCAGCAGTGTAAGTGGCATAAGCAATTTCTGTGAGTTGTTTAACATATTTTTTAGACCAGCCAGTGCACCAGCAGAATAGAGTACAAGTTTGACACGTTCTCAACGACTGGAGAGGATGGTGCAGGAGTATCTGGAGCTCAATATCATTGCCATCAGGAGGTGTTTGGACCCTTTAACATTTTTGTATTAAAAAATGGAAGAGTGACCTGAGCTTGTCTGTCACGTCTTGAAGGTTTTGTCATGCCAAGCAGCCAGCATTCTCTCAGAACGTGTCTTCAGCACTGCTGATGGTGTCCTGACAGATAAGCACATTTGGCTATCCCCTGAAAGTGTAGACTGCCTAACTTTCATCAAAATAAACAAGTCATGGATCTCCAATGACTATTGCACCCCAGTCGCAGATTGGACAGACTAGGCGACGGTGTCGTTTTTAGGCATTGCTCCTACTAGCCAGTTTCCTACTCCACACTGCTAAGGGGCAATACCCCAAAACAGCTGTCTGTGGATGGATACCATGTTTTGGCATAGGTGGTTTCCTTCATTGGAGACTGCCCTTCCCGTGGTTGTTCCTTCCCGGGGAAAGACCTGGCTAGTCATTGCTTGCGTTGAGAAACATGTGATGGTGTCTCAGCGGCTTGTGTTTTGCATGTTTTTACATATTTCCCATAAGGGATGGGGGAAGTGCTCTAGAATCACTGCGTTGAGAAACAGGTGATGGTGTCTCCGCAGTGTTGGATGTTGATCTCCATGAATTCATTGATCCTCTTTTTTCACAGTGTTATTTTTAGTGTTATGTATTCATGTTGCATTATTGTAGTCTGTGCCATCTTTGTGGTGTCTTCTGTGCCTGCTGCTACTGATGTTACAAACAATTTTTTGATATGTGGAGACTCCAGGGTCTCCATCTGGTGGGTTGCTTGTAGTAGAAGGTGTATTAGAGGCCTATTATATTGTTTCTACTCTGGGAAAATTGATGTCACTTAAGTGATGTGTGACAATTATTTTTTTGAAATGTCTGGTGACTCAATGTTGGATTTTCATCTGATGGATTGCCTGTAGTAGAAGGTGTGTCAGAGGCCTATTATTCTGTTTCTACTCTGTAGAAATTGATGCCACTTTAGTGCTGTGTGACAATTATTTTTTGAAAAGTGGAGACTCCATCTTGGGTCTCCATCTGATGGACTGCCTTTGGTGGAAGGTGTGTCAGAGGCCTAGTGCATTGTTTCCACTTTGTGGAAACTGAGGCCACTTTAGTGGTGTGTGACAATTATTTTTTTTTAAATATAAAGACTCAAAGTTGGGTCTCCATCTGGTGGGTTGCCTATAGTAGAAGGTGTGTCAGGTGCCTATTACACTGTTTCTACTCTGCGAAAATTAATGCCACTTTAGTGGTGTGTGACAATTATTATTTTGAAATGTGCAGACTAATATTTGGGTCTCCATCTGGTGGGTTGCCGGTAGTTGAAGATATGTCAACTAACTGTGCAACTTTCCTTACATTTTTGTACCAACAGTACCTTATGAAACTGATGTTTGTACCATCTGAGTATGGCTGGAAAAAAAGGTGTTGCATGAGGTGTCAGGGCTCCCAGATAAGAAGGCTTACACAGCTCCCTTAAGGCCCCTTTACATTTAGCGATGCACCAGCGATCCGACCAGCGATCCGACCCGGTCAGGATCGCTGGTGCATCGCTAAATGATCGCTAGTGAGCTGTCACACAGGCAGACCTCACAGCGATGCAGCAGCGATACAGCGCACGATACTCACCTTTCACACACAGCGATCCTGACGTCCTCCCGCCTGCCTCCACGCGTCGCTCGTCGTCACAGCAGGAAGCCCAGCAGGAAGCTGACGACGAGAAATGGAGCCGAACATTGTCGCGCGATCAGCGATGGACAGCAGGGGAGCCGATCGGAGGTAAGTATCACACATAGCGATATTGCTAGCGATATCACTATAACGTCACAAAATCGGTGACGTTATAGCGATATCGCTAGTGATATTGCTATGTGTAAAACCCCCTTTAGCCACCACATTACCACATCTTAATTGAAACTTCAATTGAAAGCTCTAAATTCTGGCCCAGACCCTAATACCACATGCATGGCCTACTGCTGACTGCTGCTGTACCATTATAAAATGTTCTGCTGTGGGTAAATCGATCAGTCACCTACCTGTGTAACTATCCTTACAATTTTCTACCAATAGCAGTCTATGAAACTGATGTTTGTGCCACCTGAGTGTGACTGAGTAAATACAAATAATTGAGCTGTTGTATGAGTTATCTGGGCTCCAAACAAAAAAGCTCACATCACTCCCTTAGCCACCACATCTTAATTGAAACTTCAATTCAAAGCTGTAAATGCTGGCCCAGACCCTGATGCCTCAGGCATGGCTCATGGCTGACTGCTTGTGTGCCATTATAACAGATTCTACTGTGGGTCGATTAATCAATCAACTACCTGCGTTACTATTGTTACATTTCTCTATCAATAGTAGTGTATGAAACTGATGCTTGTGCCATCTGAGTGTGGTAGTGTGGCTTCAATTCCAAGCTGTAAATGGATGACCCATGGCTGACTGCTGCTGTGACATTTGCAAATTTCTACTGTGGGTCAATTGATGCCAGTTTTCATGGTATCTAGTCCTAATTTTAGCTGTTTCAGCATAGCATAGTGTAGTGTGAATATAAAAATGGCTATTTTTGAGTCCATATATTGAAATATACAAAATGCATTCAGACCAGGACAGAGCTGCATTTCTGGTCAAACAGTTACAGACTGAGACAATGACGTAATCTCTGTCTGTGGTGGGTTTATCAGACCATGAGATAGCTGCATTTCTGATGTGACAGACAATGCTCCCAAGTGACACAATCTCGAGAACTCTTGTTTCACAAATAGTTCTAAGTTTCTATGTTTGTTATTGCAAAACATTAAGGTTTGTCTGTGGTATGTTTATCTAAATCCATTGTGGCTTTTATATTCTAAGGGTTAACAACCCATTGTCTGATGATTCCATGATATCTCAGTTTCATCCAATCTTGAAAGCCGGCCACTGGAAGGGTGGGATGAAACTATTAGTTACAAATAAGTGTAATTTAGTATTTATGGCCAGAGAAACATGACTTAGACAGAAGCACAACTTGGATACCTGTACACATGTACAGTGTTGATACCTGCATAATTGGGGACGCCCGTGCAGTGTTGTGAATCTCCCAGGGGTTCTCTGTCTTGGCATTGCTTCTCTGATATTCCAGACGGATGATGTTTAAAAGCTTCTTGGTGATTGATGATGTGAGTATACTGTATATAGTTAATCTTTATATATACTTAATCATTATATGTATTCAATCTTTATCTGTACTTAACCTTTGTATCTTAAAATATACAAAAGTGTACGCAATCATACTATTCAATCATACTATTCCTTTAATTTTGAACCTTGAAATAAAATTGCGTTATATCGCAAGCAGTAGCCTTCTTTAAAGCCATATCCGAACCTTAGTGTTAAAAACCTGGCAATACACATAGAGAGTGGAGGGACTATATGTTTCTTTAGCACACCACTCAGCACTTTATCTCATCAACAAGCTAGTCTCCTGATGATTGGTCTTGGGTGAAATGCGTCGGGACGACATTTGAGGGAGAGTGCAGGGCATGTTAATAATAGGGGTAGCTGTGGACTGCCCTTGTTAGGGCGAGAGTTTGGGGGTTAGACCATTGTTAGCTCCAAAGGGACTGACAGGGCATTGTCCATTCTATGAATTTCCTGATGATCTACTGAGGCACATGAATATCCTCCCCCCTCCATACAGTCATCTGATCTGGTGAGATTGTTCCTATTTTTTTCTTCTCACTTGGTATTTCTGCAATTATGGATTGTTTATGGCGATGACACTTTGCCACCTCAGATGCTAATTGTTTGATTTCATTGGCAGTTATGAATTGATGCCTTAGATGCTATGTTACACTTACATGCAGACAAGCTTTACTGTCGTGTGGTTGATCTTTGAATATATTCCTTTATACCTAGCGATAGTTTTGCTTGTACTTATATGGACTGTGCCTTAGCTACTGCGGGAGTAATCTGTTTTGTCCTAGGAGAGACGGTAACTTTCCGGCTGATACTTTCACTTTACCGAATCTTCTCTCCCAATTTTGATTTTCACTTTGGTGGCACTATTTTTTTCTAATTTTTAATGCTATATTAAAAGTTATATTTTAATTCTCACCTTTTGCTGTATACCTCTATAATTAGCAGTCACAGAACTAACATACAATCCATCTACATAAAAATGTTCACATTCTAATAAATAAATGCATTATTCAGTAAAGATATATAGAAAAAATATATTCATATACAGTCATATGTAAAAGTTTGGGCACCCCTATTAATGTTAACCTTTTTACTTTATAACAATTTTGGTTTTTGCAACAGCTATTTCAGTTTCATATATCTAATAACTGATGGACTCAGTAATATTTCTGGATTCAAATGAGGTTTATTGTACTAACAGATAATGTGCAATCTGCATTTAAACAAAATTTGACCGGTGCAAAAGTATGGGCAACCTTATCATTATTTTGATTTGAACACTCCTAACTACTTTTTACTGACTTCCTGAAGCACTAAATTGGTTTTGTAACCTCATTGAGCTTTGAACTTCATAGCCAGGTGTATCAAATCATGAGAAAAGGTATTTAAGGTGGCCACTTGCAAGTAGTTCTCCTATTTGATTCTCCTATGAAGAGTGGCATCATGGGCTCCTCAAAACAACTGTCAAATGATCTGAAAACGAAGACTATTCAACATAGCTTTTCAGGGGAAGGATACAAAAAGTTGTCTCAGAGATTTAACCTGTCAGTTTCCACTGTGAGGAACATAGTAAGGAAATGGAACAACACAGGTACAGTTCTTGTTAAGCCCAGAAGTGGCAGGCCAAGAAAAATATCAGAAAGGCAGAGAAGAAGAATGGTGAGAACAGTCAAGGACAATCCACAGACCACCTCCAAAGACCTGCAGCATCATCTTGCTGCAGATGGTGTCACTGTGCATCGGTCAACAATACAGTGCACTTTGCACAAGGAGAAGCTGTATGGGAGAGTGATGCGAAAGAAGCCGTTTCTGCAAGCACGCCACAAACAGAGTCGCCTGAGGTATGCAAAAGCACATTTGGACAAGCCAGTTACATTTTGGAAGAAGGTCCTGTGGACTGATGAAACAAAGATTGAGTTGTTTGGTCATACAAAAAGGCGTTATGCATGGAGGCTAAAAAACACAGCATTCCAAGAAAAACACTTGCTATCCACAGTAAAATTTGGTGGAGGTTCCATCATGCTTTGGGGCTGTGTGGCCAATGCCGGCACCGGGAATCTTGTTGAAGTTGAGGGTCGCATGGATTCAACTCAGTATCAGCAGATTCTTGACAATAATGTGCAAGAATCAGTGACGAAGTTGAAGTTATGCAGGGGATGGATAATTCAGCAAGACAATGATCCAGAACACCGCTCCAAATCTACTCAGGCCTTCATGCAGAGGAACAATTACAATGTTCTGGAATGGCCATCCCAGTCCCCAGACCTGAATATCATTGAACATCTGTGGTATGATTTGAAGCGGGCTGTCCATGCTCGGCGACCATCAAACTTAACTGAACTGGAAATGTTTTGTAAACAGGAATGGTCACAAATACCTTCATCCAGGATCCAGGAACTCATTAATAGCTACAGTAAGCGACTAGAGGCTGTTATTTTTGCAAAAGGAGGATCTACGAAATATTAATGTCACTTATATGTTGAGGTGCCCATACTTTTGCACCGGTCAAATTTTATTAAAATGCAGATTGCCCATTTTCTGTTAGTACAATAAACCTCATTTGAATCCAGAAATATAACTGAGTCCGTCAGTTATTAGATATATGAAACTAAAATAGCTGTTGCAAAAACCAAAATTGTTATAAAGAAAAAAGGTTAACATTAATAGGGGTGCCCAAACTTTAACATATGACTGTATATATGAAGAAATGATGAAATACACAATAAATGTTCTGCATTTTTACTACCATAAGTGTTTAAAAGATTAAAAAGCACATTTCATTTTTGTTGTAGCTGACACCTGTTAAGTGCTTCATACTAATTCAGATATATCTAATATATAAAGCTCAAGTGTGTGTATGTGTGTGTGTATATGTCCGGGATTGGCATCCGCACCGTCGCAGCTACATTCACAAAATTTGGCACAGTCACACTTCTGGACCCCGAGAGCGTCCTAGGCTATGTTGTGAGGTGAAATTTTAACCCCGCGTGTTCCAATTCACCAAACAATTTTGCCCCTATCTACATAATAGGGAAAAAGTGTGTGTCTGTGTCAAGCCCCGCCCCTCATTATGATGTCATAATGGTTGCCATGGCGAAGCTGATGTCATCATAGGTTGCAAGCCCCGCCGCTCATTATGATGTCATAATGGTTGACTATGGGATGGAGGATGTGTGATGGGTATATGGGAACTGGACTTTGGGATGGAGGATATGTATGACAGGTATATGGGCACGGGACTATGGGATGGAGGATGTGTGATGGGTATATGGGCACTGGACTATGGGATGGAGGATATGTATGGCGGGTATATGGGCACAGGACTATGGGATGGCGGATATGCATGATGGGTATATGGGCATGGGACTATGAGATAAAGGATGTGTGATGGGTATATGGGCACTTGACTATGGGATGGCGAATATGTATGATGGGTATATGGACATGGGACTATGGGATGGAGGATGTGTGATGGGTATATGGGCACTCGACTATGGGATAGAGGATATGTATGATGGGTATATGGGCACGGGCCTATGGGATCGTGGATATGTATGATGGGTATATGGGCACGGGACTATGGGATGGAGTATAATTATAATTTGCTATAACTAACCACAGTTAGTTACTATGCCCAGGCAGCGCTGGGCTCTTCAGCTAGTATTATACAGTTGTGGCCAAAAGTATTGACACCCCTGCAATTTTGTCAGATAATACTCAGTTTCTTCCTGAAAATGATTGCAAACACAAATTCTTTGGTATTATTATCTTCATTTAATTTGTCTTAAATGAAGAAACACAAAAGAGAATGAAGCAAAAAGCAAAACATTGATCAGTACAAAAAGGGTGGGGGAACAAGAGGCGCAATAGTGCCCTATCACTAGTGACACTACGATGTGAGTGGTGTAATGCAGTTCCACTCACCTATTCCAGTTGTGTGACCCACAACTGGCTTGAAGACATAACACAGTATCAGCTGCTGCAGGCCCTCCACTGACCACTCCAACGTGGAAAAACTGCCAGAGAATATGGGAAGCAAGGTGTGCCACAGTCCGCGCTGCTGAGTCCACAAAATCACCTGAGATGCAAGATGTTGTAACAAAGTACTTCTTTATTCCTTCCTACACGTTTCGGCGCCCTTCCTGGCACCTTCCTTCACCTGAGGAAGGTGCCAGGAAGGGCGCCGAAACGCGTAGGAAGGAATAAAGAAGTACTTTGTTACAACATCTTCCATCCCAGGTGATTTTGTGGACTCAGCAGCGCGGACTGTGGCACACCTTGCTTCCCATATTCTCTGAAAACATTGATCAGTTCACACAAAACTCCAAAAATGGGCCAGACAAAAGTATTGGCACCCTCAGCCTAATACTTGGTTGCACAACCTTTAGCCAAAATAACTGCGACCAACCACTTCCGGTAACCATTAATGAGTTTCTTACAATGCTCTGCTGGAATTTTAGACCAATCTTCTTTGGCAAACTGCTCCAGGTCCCTGATATTTGAACGGTGCCTTCTCCAAACTGCCATTTTTAGATCTCTCCACAGGTGTTCTATGGGATTCAGGTCTGGACTCATTGCTGGCCACCTTAGAAGTCTCCAGTGCTTTCTCTCAAACCATTTTCTAGTGCTTTTTGAAGTGTGTTTTGGGTCATTGTCCTGCTGGAAGACCCATGACCTCTGAGGGAGACCCAGCTTTCTCACACTGGGCCCTACATTATGCTACAAAATTTGTTGGTAGTCTTCTGACTTCATAATGCCATGCACACGGTCAAGCAGTCCAGTGCCAGAGGCAGCAAAGCAACCCCAAAACATCAGGGAACCTCCGCCATGTTTTTGACTGTAGTGACCGTGTTTTTTTCTTTGAATGCCTCTTTTTTTCTCCTGTAAACTCTGTGTTGATGCCTTTGCCCAAAAAGCTCTACTTTTGTCTCATCTGACCAGAGAACATTCTTCCAAAACGTTTTAGGCTTTTTTGGGTAAGTTTTGGCAAACTCCAGCCTGGCTTTTTTATGTCTTGGGGTAAGAAGTGGGGTCTTCCTGGGTCTCCTACCATACAGTCCCTTTTCATTCAGACGCCGACGGATAGTATGGGTTGACACTGTTGTACCCTCGGACTGCAGGGCAGCTTGAACTTGTTTGGATGTTAGTCGAGGTTCTTTATCCAACATCCGCACAATCTTGCGTTGAAATCTCTTGTCAATTTTTCTTTTCCGTCCACATCTAGGGAGGTTAGCCACAGTGCCATGGGCTTTAAACTTCTTGATGACACTGCGCACAGTAGACACAGGAACATTCAGGTGTTTGGAGATGGACTTGTAGCCTTGAGATTGCTCATGCGTCCTCACAATTTGGTTTCTCAAGTCCTCAGACAGTTATTTGGTCTTCTTTCTTTTCTCCATGCTCAATGTGGTACAAACAAGGACACAGGACAGAGGTGGAGTCAACTTTAATCCATGTCAACTGGCTGCAAGTGTGATTTAGTTATTGCCAACACCTGTTAGGTGCCACAGGTAAGTTACAGGTGCTGTTAATTACACAAATTAGAGAAGCATCACATGATTTTTCGAATAGTGCCAATACTTTTGTCCATCCTCTTTTTTATGTTTGGCGTGGAATTTTATCCAATTTGGCTTTAGGACAAATCTTTTTGCATTTTTTCATTTAAGACAAATTAAATGAAGATAATAATACCAAAGAATTTGTGTTTGCAATCATTTTCAGGAAGAAACTGAGTATTATCTGACAGAATTGCAGGGGTGTCAATACTTTTGGCCACAACTGTATAAGAATAAAAGTACATGTTGAAACTGAAATGAGGGAAATTGTACAATCAAGTAGAAAGTGTTACAAACAATTTTACAGATCAGAGAAATAGTCTGAAGCCCGGTGCATATGGCAGCACAGTGTGATAAATGTATCATATCAAGGTTGACCATATGTGTATATCAAAAGGCTTGCCAGGTGAATAATTTATATAGCTGCTCTTCTTTGCTCATTTTTTCCTAACAAAATGGAAAGAATTGTATGAGTTTTATGGAATCGTCTTTTCTTGTAATATTCTCTTTTGTTACATTTACGCATTTTATTCGGATACCAGTAATGTTCTTCAATGTTGTTTTCTAAATGGTATCTACGGTAATTTCAATACTAGCAGAATGTTACGCCAGGTTAGATTGAGTTTAAAATAGTTACATATGTGTGAAACCGTTTGCCAATATCAGCAATAAGGCATATCCCTCCTCCTTAACGTCATTTTATTATGAAAATTTAATTTTTCCTCATTTGGATATTCAAATAATTTTTGCAGCTTTTTTACGTGATATGTGGGGGCCTAATTTGTATGCTATTTTCATAATCTTTTTTTCTATTTCAAATTTGTTTGCTGATATCAGTGAGAAAATAAGGAAAATACATGTCTGTCACATTTTAAAATTTGGCTGCCTTTCCGTAACAATTATTTTTATATTTTGGACACTTTTTTTTTTTTTTACATGTGTGGGGTTGTAGTAGTGATTTGGATTGGCATCAGCTTTTAATATTTACTTTTTTCCCTGCTTTTTACTGTATTTATTTATGTATTAGGGTGTGTGCACACGCTGCGGATTCTGCTGCGGTTCTGCAGCGGATTTGGCCGCTGCGGAAACGCAGCAGTTTTTGCTGCGGTGTACAGTACCATAATATCCTATGGATATTAAAAACCGCAGTGCAGACGGTGCGGCTTTTTCCGTGCGGTTTTGAAACCGCAGAAAGGGTGTGTGCACACGCTGCGGATTCTGCTGCGGATACGCAGCGGATTAGGCCGCTGTGGATCCGCAGCAGTTTCTGCTGCGGTGTACAGTACCATTATTCTCTATGGCAAATGGAAACCGCTGTGCAGACACTGCGGAATTTTCTGCGCGGATTATCTGCGGTTTCTAAACCGCAGAAAGAATTGACATGTCAATTCTTTCTGCGGATTCCGCAGCGGTTTCTTATCTCCATCATTGTGGAGATGGTGAAACCGCAGGGCCAAACCGCAGGATAATCCGCAGATAAACCGCAGTTCTTTTGACCTGCGGATTTATCTGCGGATTTTGCAAAATCTGCGTGGATGAATCCGCAGCAGATTCCGCAGCGTGTGCACGTACCCAAAGAATTGACATGTCAATTCTTTCTGCGGATTCTCCTGCAGTTTGCCATCTCTTCCATTGTGGAGATGAAAAACCGCAGTGCAAAACCGCAGAGCAATCCGCAGGTAAAACCGCAGGTCTTATGACCTGCAGATTTACGTGCGGATTTTACAAAATCCGCGCTACCAAATCCGCACCCCAATCCGCAGCGTGTGCACATACCCTTAAAGTTCACAAACTGTTACTCCCCTTTACTCCATAAGGTCATAAAATATCTTTCGGGGTATTGCAGCTTTTGAATACTTTTTTATATATCTGATTTTCCCTATAACTTGAGCTGGTATATTAACCCCAGTTACAGTGGAAATTGATCCTCCTTGGTGCATACAAAAATACTGACTGGGTCTCCTAGGACCTAGCAGTTCTTGCTCCCTCCCTACTCCAGTGATCACTTGATCACATGATTGTTGGGTTCATAGGAGGAAGCTGTTTAGCTCTTCCTAGTCTGTATCCACAGTGCTTGTTTAATACTGTGTATACAGAGATACAGAGATAGGAAAGACAAAGGACAGTAACAAACCATCTGTGTCTTCTCAATGGGGATTCTGGCTGTGTCTGATAACCAACTCTCTGCTCCCCAGATCTCGAGTACAGAGAGTAGAACACAGACCACCCAGATGTTTATTATCTAAGTAATTAAGGACCTATTCACAGTAATGGCAGGCATGATGTTCCTGTCATTGTCACTTATTAGGTTGCCATGTTGTAGGCAACTAGGAATTATCCTGCGTGATATTTCAAGCATTATGCCCTGCTGATGGAAATTGAGAGATGTCCTTTGAGGAGGATGTAAAGGAAGCATAGAAGAATTGCTTGGTTTAGACGTATTACCTCACCATCAGTAATAAACAAGCCCACTTTGGTAGAGTATAGGCCACCGTGCAAAACACTGACTCAGTAAGATAGACCATCCATGGCCATAATTGCTGTTATTGACTGTAGAGTGCCACTTGCAGCCTATCATTTCTAAGGTCTCTGCCATGTGAAAGTATAAAGCATAGATGACTTTAATAAATTGTGGCGGCTAGGTATCTTGTATTGCAGCTGAACACACAGGATTTTTACCTAAAAAGAGCTTAGATTCAGCACCAATTGTGGTGAAGTTGGTCATGTGGAGTACAGTTTCAACATAAACAGACAAAAAAGCTGATTGATGTCATGATGGAGGGAAAGGAGTAAGAGTATGCAAAACAGTAGATGAGGATGATGGTAATGATGACAACAACCAGGCGCTACTTGAGAGTGAGGACTGGCTGCCAAAAGATAATGATGAGGAGGGTATCTTGATCCTTGCTCATTTTGCTAGCCAGTGTGCTTTCCCATGTGATCAGATTATGCTGTAGTGCTAATAGAGTGATGCAGTTTCTATTCAATGTGTGCTAGGATGTACTGTGCATTGTTATTTTAAAATAGCGGAGCCTGCACACTGGAATAGATTGGTCCCCCGGCAACATGCAAAAGAATTCCTAAATCTAAAATGTCGACTAGGCTTTATCGAATAGCTTCGGATAAGAGGTTATCGAATAGCTATAGCACTTACCGAATAGCTGCCTTGGTAACCTGCATACCTGGATTGCTCCCGATAATCAGCTGTTCGGCGCCGCAAGTCCATATGTCGTGGCTGTGTGACAGTCACAACAAACAGGCTCTCCATGCATGTGTTTTGACTGTCACACTGCCTTGACACCTGCAGCTGCGGAGCCAAACAGCTAATCATCGAGAGCGATCCAGGTATCCGGGTTCCCGTTGCAGCTATTTGGTAAGCGCTATAGCTATTCGGACAAGCACTTATCTGAAGATATTCGATCAACCTTAATGCCCACACATTGGACTTGCCACCATCTGAACCATCACCAGAGCTTTTAGGCAGCATTGAACCTTCTACATGAAGATCACTCTTGACATCTCTTAACCCTGATGGCAGAAGATATAGATCTTTCTCCTGCTGGCTGGACTTTGGCTCTGCTTTTTAACGCTGATTCCACCGCTGTCCATCTTATCCAATAAATCAACAGGAAGAAGTTGTTTTTGTGAAATATCTTTCACATTTAAGGTGTTGTGTATTAGAGAATTAAACACCTGAAATATCTTACTTAGAATTTTTAAGATGCTGTGGGTTATGAGGACTACGGTGCTGAACAAAGAGAGGTGTCATTGACACAACTGAAAGTCTGCTATCAGAAAAATTAGATGTTTTGGGGTGGAAGAAGTGGACTCCACAGAACACTGACTTGACTGATAGTGTTGCTGTCAGAGGTAACAACATCCTGCAGTGACTAGGATGAGTGAAGTGACAAATATTCTTTAATGCCCTCCACCCCCTTCCCCCATTATGCTTTCTAGAAGCAAAGTAGATCAATTGTGATCTGTTTTTCTTACTGCAACTGTTGGACTGGTTGTTGCCCGCAGTGGTGATAATATTGCTGCTGCTAGCGGCTCTCACAGTGCAACATCCATTGCCAGTGCTTCTTTTACCATACATTTTGGACACAGTTATGCATTTTGTAAATGTAACTATATTTATGTTTCTATGATCTAGGTTCTTACACCATCTAATATCTTTCTGGAGCTCCTAGGAGACATTTCTTTGAAAGAATAAATGAAAGTTGCAGTAAAAATGTCCCCTCAAGTTTATATTTAATGAAATGGCCTTGGCAAGAAGAAAAAAAAATATTATTTGACTGGTTCTTAAGCTTATAAAATTGGCAAGTGACTAATGCCTTATTTTAGAAATGTTAAGACCCCAAAAGAACACATAATTCTGTAATATCCTTGAGTATATACTCTAAGCTGTAACATTGGGTTGATTAATATTCCCATGGTCTGCTGAGCAAGGCTATTTGGCTAAAAACAATTTAAGCTTCTTCCTTATGACTGTCTACAATGCAGATGCTCTGTCCTAAATTTATTTCTAAATATATTTTAAACTGTTTTAGGGAAAGATGTGTTACTGGTGAGGAATTACAATGCTCACTTGAAGCTTATACTTAGATTTTAGTATGAATATTAGGTCTATGTTGCATAGATATATGTGACTCCCAAAGCCTGCTATGTGCTATATTGTACTAATGTGTGCCTCACATTATATATGGAGCCACAGAGATTTTTAATTATAAATTAATATGGAATCTATGAAAAAAGAGCAATCACAAGTCAATGATTCACAAAGGTGCCGTAAATTTGCACACATGGTGCCTATGGTTTCATAATATGCACTGTATAACTTTAACCAGCCCTGGACTTTTGTAATGTGACATAAGAGGTTATCTATGTTCTATACGCCAGTGGTTCTAGATGCTTGTTTTTCTACCAATAGCATAAAGGAGACATTTGCATGTTTATGCCTATAATTCCATTATCAATGTTTTGTGGATATATCCAAAAACAATTATGTAAATACTTTGTTTTCCAATCCGAGCTATTTTTTCTACTTTTTGCCTCCTAACATGTTGATGTCCTAGGAAGCAAACTGAGCTCATTATGGACCAATGAGTACCCTCATCATCTCTTTTGGATTAGTAATGTCAAACAATGCGATCAGAAAAATAATAAGGATTTTTATGGCGAAATCTCCAAATCTTAGAAACTGACCCAAAATTGCTTTATCTTTATGTTCATGATTGTATTACTGTTTCCAATTCAATATTGTAATACTTTTATTACTAATTCTGAAAGAAAAGGCAAACCCTTCCAAATTTTTGGTTTGGTTAGATAATCATAGTACGTTGCAGTCACTTGACAGTCTGCTCAAGATCTGAGAAGGCACAGTGTTATTTGTGTAGTTTCATCAGATGCACTTTCTGCTGCTCTTAGTGTAAGAAATCTCTTTCTTCTGAATAGCTCAACCAGGTGTAGAAGCAAGTACATCGAATGGTTCTATATAAATTGCATATAATTAGATAGTGACTAGTGAGGAGCGAATACATTCGGCACTATTCGTTACTTGGCGAGTATTTAGCTATTCGCCTTGGCATATTCGAGTGACCCACCCAGCATATTTGGTGCTTTATTTGCAGCCAATGAACATGCTGGCCTTGCATGCCAATCACAGTAATGTCGTTGTCATCTTTGGTGTGGCATTACTGTGATTGGCTGGCCTTACAGCGTCATAGGGGATATTTAAGCCATCTTGTGTACATTACATGCAGAAACAGCATAGTGAGAGCACAGTGTGAGTCCAAAAAGGTCTTTTAAGAGCTACTGAGAGTGAAGATTAGTTCTCTGTTACGTTGAGATAGCGTAGGGTGAGATTTAAAGGGAACCTGTCACCACTTTTTGGGCCTACCAGCTAAAAATATCATTTAATTGAGTGTCAGCTATGCGTTCAACAACTAGCTCTGAAACCCTCTGGCTCCCCATGTATCATCCATAAAAACCTTTTTTATTTGTCCTGCGCTATATGTTAATCTGTTTGGTCTGGTCCGATGGGCGTTGCCTCTGTTCCGTAACTCCACCCCTCCTCGCCTTGCTGTATGCATTCTTCGCTGAATTGTGTACATATTTCGCACGTGTGCATTGAAATGTGACCTTGCGCGGGCACAGTATGCTTTGCCCAACTGAGGACAAAGCCGAAAATCAGTACCAGTGCAAAAATAACTGATGAGACATCCAGCCTACAATCAGGGAATGGCCGCTTGTTATAATAATGCACAAAAAATAATGCACAAAAAATAATCTGTATATGGCAGTGTTCACAAAGAAAATGCAGAGCATCCGGCTGAACCTATTAATGACACCCATACTCTTAAATCAATCGGGCCAGCCAGTGCTAACAAAAATGCATACTGTGTGAACAGAGGCCACAGTATACAGAGCCATATGAGCCCAACTGCACCCTGAAATGATATAAAGTGCAAAAAACACATAGCAATATATGTGAGGTTTTATTTTATATTATGGCCACAATACGTAAGCTCGCTACCTACGTCAAAGGTCCTCACTTTTGCGAGTCCCTACTCTATCAAGAAAAAAGCAAAAAAGACTAAGTTAAACAAAAACAACCAGGAAGATTATAATCTTCTGCTTACCTGCCCAGGCCACAGAACAAATGCACTATCAGGGTGCAGCGGACCCGATTAAATGGCACAGGTGCAAAAATACCTGATGAGACAGCCAGCCTACAATCAGGGAATGGCCGCTTGGCATAATAATGCACAAAAAAATCTGTATATGGCAGTGTTCACACAGAAAATGCAAAGCATCTGGCTGAACCTACTAATGATGCCCATACTCTTAAATCAGGTGGGTCAGCCAGTGCTTACAAAAATGCATACTGTATGAACAAAGACCACAGTATACAGAGCCACATGGGCCCAACTGCACCCTGAAAAGATATAAGTTGCAAAAAATCACATAGCAATATATGCATATATTTATTTAGCAGTTGTGCAACTGGCGCAAAGCCTGCTGAGACACACAAACATCACTATTTACTTGTAATTTTTCAGAGTCTGTTGTTGGTGTGTGTCATAAAGGTGATATAACACAAAAATAATCTGCTATTGAATAATTAGCGTATATTTATCTAGCAGTTGTGCAACTGGCACAAAGCCTGCTGAGATGCGCAAACTACAGTATTTACCAGTAATTTCCCTGAGTCTGCTGCTGGTGTGTGTCATAAAAGTGATATAACAAAAAAATTACTCTGCTATTGGTTAAATATATGGCGTATATTTATTTAGCCGATGTGCAACTGGTGCAAAGCCTGCTGACATACGCAAACATCACTATTTACCAGTAATTTCCCTGAGCCTGCTGTTGAAGTGTGTCATAAGGTTGATATAGCAAAAAATAACTCTGCTATTGTTTAAATAAATAGAGTATATTTATTCAGCAGTTGTGTGAATGGTGCAAAGCATGCTAAGATACACAAACATTACTATTTACCTGTAATTTTTCTGAGTCTGATGTTGGCAAGTGTCATAAAGGTGATATAACAAAAAACTTTGCTATAGGTTAAATAAATAGTGTATATTTATTTAGCAGTTGTGCGATTGCCGCAAAGCCTGCTGAGACAAGCAAACATCACTAGTAACCAGTAATTTTCTTCAGTCTGCTATTGCCATGTGCAATAAAGCTGATAGCTAAAAAAAATAAATACCCACACATTGCTAGATACAGGGAATTTGTACATAACACCTCTGTGAGGGTAATTGTGAAAATTAAAGCCAGTAAATTTTTTTTTCATACCGCATTCAATATGGGAAAGGGTGACATTCAGGATGTGGTGGTGCCTGCCAAGGCCATGTGACAGAGCAGAAGGTAACTTTATGTCATTCTAGATTCCTGTCAAAATTCAGTCGGCACGCTACAGCATTGTCGAACCCAGACAAGTACGAGGATGTTGTGGGTTGGATGGCAGACAAAGGCTCCAGTGTGTTGACAAGCAGCACCACCAAGTCTTCCAAATGGTCCAGTCTCAGTAGCCAAGAGGCTGGGCCTCACAATCCTCAGTCAGGACCTCCTTCCTCCCCCCATCAAGAGTCCCAGAAGACATATGACCCTCAACGTCTGCCACTCTGAGGTACTGTTTACGTTTCCTTGTAATTAATCTGGCCTTTCACCATGCACCATTAAAGAGAGTCATGAGGAGGTGGAATGCAGTAATACACAAACATTTTGTCATGATCCAGTGTTGGATCTGGCGGTATTAAAAGCACAAAGTGAACTTTTTTTACTTTGGTTAAGTTCAAAGGTGTTTTGACTGTCCCCGGTGGTGGTTAGTGGTATTGCACCTTAGGTTAGGTTGCACTTAATTATGGTTCAGGTGTGGGGCTCTATAAATGGGTCTCAGGGTGTTCACTCACTGCTGGTGATATTTCTTGCTGAGTTGTTGGAGAGCCTGGTGGAAGGATGGAGCTGGATAGGAGTCCTGCGCAGCTTAGCCAGGGGGGACGTGTTTCAGATATGGTGTCTGGACGAAGGGCTGGCATGGCGTGGTGGGGTTGCAGTGATGGTGTCGGCGGGAAGTGTCTGCATGGACTGGTGGAGTGGCGACTATGGAGAGTGGCACTCACCATGTGGGACTTGGCTGCTGAGCTGGACTCAAGCATGCTCGACTTCGTGGCAGAAGCTGGACTCATCTTGGGGACTCTGTTACTAAGCAGCAGCAACTGGTGGTGGACTCTGCTCCAAGGCTGCACTAAGGTGAAGGATCCTGTTATGGTGATGGATCCAGGTGGAGGAGAAGATGCACGCAGGTGGTGGGCTCTGTTGCTAGGAGCGCACGCAACAGAGTAAAGCTAAGTGGTGTTCCCCCTGTATTGTCTCTTTCCTCATGTGTGTTATTAGTGCAGTGGTGGGATTAGTCTCCGCACCGACCCATTCCCTAGTGAGGGTTTAGGGTCAGGGCGAGCAAGGGGTTAAGGTTCGCGTGCGGCGACAGGTGCGGAGCCTGTATAGGGAATGTTAGGAGTGCAGGGACACTGGCTCAGGGGAGCTTAGGAGGTCTCCATGTCCCCATTCCCTATCGCAGGGCCCACCATTGTTAAAGTTACCCAGGTTCCCCCTTTATTATTTGATTATTGTATAACGTGTAATACCACCTAAATTCGCCAGGTGGAGGCGGCGTATCCACCTGCACGTTTTATTATTTAAATGCACCCCACTGGAGGAGGTGTATCCAGGGTCACGTGTGTTATGGGTTCGCCTTGCGGTAACATCTGCGTCCAGACACACGTGACCGTGACACATTTGAGCACCCTCAGCCAGGAGAAATCCACATTGGGGAAGGTCAATTCATGTCCTAAGAGGTGGAGGATAATCATGATGAACAGTTGCTAACAGGTCAGCTAAAATCGCAACTCAGAAGGAGGATCAAATTGAATTGGAAGACAACGATGTTGATGATGAGGCTACTGATCCAACCTGGCACGGTGGCACGTATAGCGAGCACAGATGTGCAGAGAGGGATGGATCTGTAGCACAAAAACAGGCAAGAAGAGGTAGTGGTTTGACCAGAGGGAGAACTCGGCCAACTGTTCACAGAGCCCCTGCTCGGCTAGACAACAGGCCAAGGGTACGTTGTTCCCCTGTATGACAGTTTTTTTATGAAAGTCCTTCAGACAAAACAGCTGTAATTTTCAGCATCTGCCATACCAAGCTGAGAATAGGTAAGAACACTGTCAACCTGAGCACTAGCAGCATGCAGAAGCACATGGCAGCCAAGTACCCCAGTAGGTGGGCTGTAGGTGCCTTCTGCCTACAACCTGCGGTTGCACCAACACAACAGTCAGCAACCACATCCAGTTCATTGTCCCAGCGCAGTTTTCAGTTGTCCCTGTCCCAGACATTTCACAGGAAGCAGAAATATCCACCCGCAGGTCCAAATGCTAAATACCCACATTACTAGCCCTGGATATGTTGCATGTTATGATTGAGTCACCGAGGAAGAAATACAAAAACAAGCTAAGCCACAGAAAACCAGAGAGGTTGATAACTAAGCGGATTGCAGACCCCTGATCCTATCCACACAACTAGCAGTAGCCATGGAGCGTACCTACGATGGTCCTAGACACCTCGTCACAGCCGTAAAACTAAATAAGCCTAAAGCAAGAAAAGGGGAAATCTGAACTGCCCCAGAGCAGACCCCAAAGCAATAGACAGCCCCCAAACATGTATTGTCAGTGAGACAAGATGAAAACACAAACACAGATAGAAAAATAGGGTGAGCAAATGATGGGGCCTACACTAACTAGAAAGGACAGGAAAGGAAAGATGCTGTCTGCAATCACACACAAAAACCCTGCCAAAAAATGTCCAACACTTTCTGATCACAAAAACCCTGAAGTCGCTAGACTTCAATTCCCTATATCAGCACTCTGGTATATTCTGAAGACAGAGCAAAAAGAGACCAAACTGATCAGGGACAAAAAGCAAACTGGCATAAACAGAGACATAAGAATGGAAATTCAGCACAGCCCCAGCGGGGGCTGGCTGACCACAAAAACTGAGTAAACCAGACCAAATCTCAAGTAAAAAATAGCAGAGCACACTTAGCTTGAGAAGGCAGGAACAGAACTGGAAACTAGAACCTCAGGGCAGGAAAATCACCAGCACAAAATTAGGGAGTCGGCTGTCTTAAATCCAGTCAGAGACGCCTGATGTCCAATTGCAGTCCTCCTCCTCAGGTGGCAGGTCTCTGCCATTTAGATCAGCTTCATTACCTACTGTCACCACCAGAGGGAGCCCGGATGGCGAACTCACGACTCCTCTGTCAACACAGCCAGCTCCACCACCTTCACAAGAAGCCAGAGGTAAACCAGAAAATGAGTTCACAACAGTTGCCATTTTGGCTTGTGGGAACTAAGTCTTTCCACAACCTCTTGGCAATGACAGCCCCATGGTACTCGATTCCGAGCCACCACTATTTTTTCCAGTGTGCCATCCCTGTGTTACAGAAGCACATGTTACACAATATCAGCCGTGCTCTGGCCAACGCAGTCACAGGGAAGGGCCACCTAACTACAGACATGTGGACAATTTCTTGTGGACAGGGACACAACATTTCCCTGATGGCACACTGGGAGAATCTGGTGGAGCCTGGGACAGAGTCAGAGGCTGGGACATTACAAATCTTACCCACACCACGAATAGTGGGCCCAATTTGCATCAGGATTTCAGTCTCCTCGTATGCCAGTTCCTGTCTCCCCTCCTCCTCATCCTTAGCTGAACTAGCCTCCCCATCACTCCCCAGCTGGGAGCTCTGCAACACTGAATTTGTGAAGTGGCAACACGCTCTGCTGAAGCTTCTCTGTTTAGGTGATGAAGCTCACAATGTAGCAGAGCTGTTGAAAGTGATAGAAGACCAGACTGATCAGTGGTCTCCCAGCTGAACTTCCAACCAGGTCTGGTTGTGTGCGATAATGGGTGTAACCTGGTGGTGGCTTTAAAGCTTGGCAAACTGGCACATGTTCCATGCATGGTCCACATTCTGAACTTGGTTGTACAGCAGTTTTTAAAAACATACCCTGACTTTGCCAGACCTACTTGCCAAGGTACGCCGTGTCAGCACCCATTTCCGAAAGTTATCTCAGGCTTTTGCCTGTCTGGCTGCGCTGCAGCAGCACTTTAATTTGTCTCATCATTGACTGATTTGTGACCTGCCCACATGCTGGAGTTCGACCTTTCACATGTTGGCAAGGCTTATTGAGCAGCAGAGGGCAGTGTCTGAATTCCAGCTTCTCAATGCCCGTCAGAGTAACACTCAGCCTCAACACATAACAATTGCCGAATGGGTGTGGATCGCTAACATATGTGACGTTCTTCAAAACTTTGAGTACTGCACCAAGATGGTGAGCGCTGATGATGCTTTTATCATCGTGACCATCCCGCTGCTCTGTCCATTACAACATTTGCTGCAGAATCTCAAAGAGTATAAGACAACTCAGCTGCATAATTGGTGCCAATCCGCCAGAGTGAATTAAAAAATTGCCCAGGCACCTAGTACTAACTCCAAATAGGCATAAGAAAAAAACAAGAGAACCAGGAGTATACGGTAGAAAATATTACAAAATTTATTAAAGACCAAAACACATTTTAAAATACATAATAGTGGAGTGAAACATGATTCCAGGAACGTATAAAAAGATACAGGGGTAAAACCCCCCTCAAAAAGTACCCACCAATTCCCTGGTAATGGATCCCATTATAAGACAAAAATTGAGGTGGGGTCCCCTCTCTTAACCCCTTATTGACTGGTAACCTTTCCCCTTTTTTCCAAATACACTAATTATTGGCTCAGATCAGCTTGTACTTTGTTATGGGTATTATTAGGGGCGCTTTTATCTGGTACCTTCCCATGGTATATGGACCTGCAGGGAATTGACAATTTTTGTATTATAATGGAATCTATTACCAGGGAATTGGTGGGTACTTTTTGAGAGGGTTTACCCCTGTATCTTTTTGTACATTCTTGGAATCATGTTTCACTCCACTATTATGTATTTTAAAATGTGTTTTGGTCTTTAATAAATTTTGTAATATTTTCTACCGTATACTCCTGGTTCTCTTGTTTTTTTCAGAATCTCAAAGAGGAGGCTTTGAATGCCGAGCAAGTTTTTACAGTGGCTGATACCACACAGCCCAGCCTCAGACAATATTCTCAGGCCACATTGGTTGATGACGAAGATCAGGAGGAGGAGGAAAAGTTTTTGGTCTGCGCTACAGAGAAGACTCCCAATCTCAGATTCATGCCTGTCCAGCATGAATGGCCTGAAGAGGAGGAGGAGGAGTCGAGGCGTCTTGAGAAGGAGAGGATGATTATTATTTGTCTTATTCATTCTCGTCTCGACTATTGTAACTCTCTTCTAATCGGTCTCCCTCTTACCAAACTCTCCCCTCTCCAATCTGTCTTGAATGCTGCAGCCAGGATCATATTCCTCACCAATCGTTACACCGATGCATCTACATTATGCCAGTCATTACACTGGCTACCCATCCACTCCAGAATTCAGTATAAACTTATTACCCTCACCCACAAAGCCCTCCATGGCTCAGCACCATCTCCTCCCTTATTTCAGTATACCACCCTACCCGCGCCCTCCATTCTGCTGATGACCTGAGGTTAGCATCCTCAATAATGAGAACCTCCAACTCCCGTCTCCAAGACTTTACACGTGCTGCGCCAATTCTTTGGAATGCACTTCCCAGGTCAATACGATTAGTCCCCAATCCACACAATTTTAAGTGTGCCCTGAAAATACATTTATTCAGACTGGCCTACCTCCTCAACACATCAACCTAATCTATCTCTGGGTGGCACAGCCAAAAGTTTTACCATAACCAGGTTCTCTGCATCATGTTCCCACATGCTTCATGCATCCATTAGCCCTCTGTGTCTGTACTGTTAGACACTTAACATTATGGCTGGTCCAAACAATCAGGGCAATTGTTACCACCCACCTCTCATGTCTCCCTTTTTCCTCATAGATTGTAAGCTTGCGAGCAGGGCCCTCATTCCTCTTGGTATTTGTTATAATCTATGTGATTATTGTTATGCTGTAATGTCTATTGTCTGTACAAATCCCCTCTGAAATGTAAAGTGCTGCGGAATATGTTGGCGCTATAGAAATAAAATTATTATTATTATTATTTGTCCTCGTGGGGACGCTAAACGTTTGACTCTTTTAGTCTGCCTCACATGACAGAGTTCATGTCCCGATGCCTTTTCCCAGACCCTCACATGAAAGACATTTTGTCCACCATGAAATACTGGCTGTGCACCTTTCTTGACCCACAGTACAAGGGGAAATTTCCTTCTCTCATGTCGGAGGCAGACGTGCCATTTTCACTGCATGCATGCCAGAGGGCCGTTGTTGAAGAGTTGCTGCAAAGATTACCCTCAGACAATGCTGCTGACAGAAGTACTGTCTCTTTTCACCCTCAAGGATTACAGGGGATGGACACGCACCTCAGGTGCCACCCAGGGTGAAAATGTCCACCAACTGGGCCATTTTGATGAAACCATCACATCAGCAAGGGCTATCTGTGGGTGTAACTATGACAAGGAGGGAGAAGGTGACCAAGATGGTGAAGGAGTACTTAAGTGACCATACCAGCGTCCTTTCTGATTCTTCAGTGTCCTTTGACTATTGGTTATCCAAGCTGCACACTTGGTCCGACCTTTCTTGGTACACTTTGGAGGTGCTGTTATGCCCTACCACAAGTGTGTTGTCTGTCTTTTTGGTTTGGCCGGTGCATTCATAATGGATAGGCACACACGCCTGTCATTGGAAAATGCAGACAAGGTGACTGTTCTAAAATTGAACAAGAGCTTGATTTCCTCAGATTTTGTAAGCCCTACAGATAAGAGAAACCTAATGCAAATGCAGCCCAAATGTTCTATTTTGGAAGTTGTCTTGATGTCCATCCCTTACCATGCAAACCCATTTTGTTCTGGAAATCACATCTTACTCCTCCTACTTCTGCAACAAGTACTTAATGGTCATATATGTTTACCCGCCGTGGGTAATGTTTTTACATTTGTGAACCTTTGTACATTGTGCATTGATGAAACTTGTACTCCCTTTGTCTAGCAATTATAATATCTGCAAAATTTATTATGAGGTCCTCATCACAGTCTTTTTCAGCATATATGATACAGACCCCTTGGGTAATTTGTGGAAACCTTTGTACATTGTGCAATGGCCAAATTTCTACTCTCAATCTCTATATATTCTATTATTATAATTTTTTTTATTGTGCTGCCCTTCTCACAGTCTTTTAAGCGTGTATCTGGGAGAATTATGGTGATTTTTAGGACTGCACTTGGACATTGTGGAACATCAATGCTTTAATATGCTCCACACACTTCTTCAGGTTTCAGCCTTAGGCCGGGGTCACACTTGTGAGTGTGATGCAAGAAACTCACGCGAGTCTCTTGCATCAATACCAGGCACTGCCGCTGGCACTCGGACAGGAGTGTGCAGCTGCATGCATTTCTGCCGCCGGGTATTGATGCGAGAGACTCACACAAGTTTCTCTCATCACACTTGCAAGTGTGAACCCGGTCTTACACAGAATAATAATATGAGTAATGAAACATGCCCTATATATATGCTGCTAGTTCGAAAATCTTATCCACACGTCCGTTTATAAAGGGAAATTCAACATAACACCTCTGTTAGCATACACCATATACTGCTGACTTACGCAGCACCCCAGTAGGTGGTCGGAACACCTGGGTACAAAATCCTTGTCTGAAGGTGAAACCACTGGCCCTTCCCCTGTGTTACACCCTTCCCAATCTGCTGTCCAGGAAGCAGGTGCTGATGCCTCTTGCCCACAAACTACAGTTGCACACACAGTAAGAACATTCAGCAACCACATCCACTTTTTGATCCCAGAGCAGATTTCAGTTTTCCCTTGTCAGCAGGTATGTCTCTTCGCAAGTTGTTAGTTAGATAGGGCATACATATTTAATAGCACTTTACAATGTCTGGTGCTGGACAAAGACCATTGCTGGCTTTTCCAGACCCCTACATGAGACTTGTGTCTCTTTATGTCACGCCGCTCCCACCTGGGGGCGGGACCCCGGGTTCGTCGTCACCACTTCCGGTGCCGCAGCCGCTCCGAGGGTCCCGTCGGGTGCGCATGCACACCTCTTGCTCCAAGCTCCGTGGTTGTGCTATGTTCCAGTATGCACGCGCACTCTGCCCAGCTCTGTCTTTGGTCTTGTCCTCTCTATGATACTGGAGGAATTGACCCGGAAGTTCTAGGACTCAGTTGCTATATCAGGCTACCTCTTCCTATGGGAGGTGCCTGATTATTGTTGTACTTCCTAGTTTGATCTGTTGTGTCCCTGCCTGGCTGTGTGCTGTATTTGGTTCCTCTGCCTTGTACTCTATTGTGCCTCTTGGCACACACTCTGATCCTACACTCTGCCTTGTACTCCATTGTGCCTCCTGGCACATGCTCTATCCTGTACTCCGTTCCAGTACTCTGTTGTGCCCCCTAGCACACCTGCTGTCTAGCTCTGTATTCTGGCGTGCTCCTTTGCACACATCCCGCTTTGCACGTCCCTGCAGACACACTCACTCCTGTCTCCTGTGAGCCGGCCACCTGGTGCCAGCAGTCATGGTACATTACCCCTTGGGGCTGGCCCCTGACACTCCCTGTATAGGGGGTGGTCCTCACTAGGTCAGCTCGCCCTGGGCGGGTTGGTGCCACGACCCAGAGGGTCCACTCCAGGAGTCATCACAGTATAATCAGGCCATGGACTCCACTGGTACCGCGGCGCCTGTCCAAAAGGAGCTGGTGTTCCTCCGGGAAAACCAGACTAGGATTATGTCATTTCTCAAGTCCATGGAGTCCTGTTTATCTGCCTTACAGTCCTCCGACCCTGGGAATGCTTCCCAGTTGGCTAGCCTCCAGCAAGAACTCATGCAGCAACGCGACACCCATATCCTCAACTATATGGCGTCGGTAGATAATCGGCTCTTTCCATACAATCCGTTTCTGCACAGTCCTCGGCTCCGCACCCGCTGCTTCGCTTATGCAAACCACCCCGACATAGTGGTAACCCTAAGTTTTGTCATGGATTTTTGAACCAATGCCGGTTACATTTTGAGCTTTTACCGCAGCACTATCCCACCGAGCGTGCGAAGATAGCTTTTATTGTTTCTCATTTAGAGGAGGAGGCATTAGCATGGGTAAGCCCTCTCTGAGAGTGTGATGATCCCCTCATCTCTCAGCTTTCCACCTCTTTGGACACCTTTCGCAAGGTGTTTGAAAGGCCGGGTCATCTGGCTTCCGTCACCGAGTCCCTCTTTAACCTCCACCAGGGTACTCTATCGGTAGGACAATATGTCATCCGGTTTCGCACCTTGTCCTCTGAACTCAGTTGGAACAATGAGGCCCTTGTGGGGGCCTTCTGATGTGGTCTGTGTGGTCGGACTAAAGATGAACTGGTGGGCCGGGATACCCCTACCTCTTTGGAGGAGTTGATCTCTCTTGCCACACGCACTGACCTGCGTTTTCAAGAGCGTACCCGTGAGGCAGCCAGAGAGAGAAGATATCCTCATCTCCCTCCATCTACTTGCAGCCCTCCCCGCTCATGACCCGTGCCTTCTTCTACGGTCTCCACCCATCAGCCTATGCAGGTGGACCGGTTCAAGATGTCCGAGCAGTGCCAGAATGAGAGGCTCACACAAGGACTCTGTCTTTACTGTGGAAGTCCTCATCTTTTTCGCTCCTTTTCCAAGAAGCCGGGAAACTTCTCCACCTAGGAGTGGTAGGAGAGGCCTCCCTATGTATACGTGACTCCTCTCCCCCCTTGATCGTGTCTGTTCTGTTGCATGTGGACTCCAATCGCTATTCTAAAGAGGCTTACTTAGACTCAGGAGCGGCAGGGAACTTTATTAGGCTTGAGGCGGTTAAAAAATACCGGATTCCTGTCAGGTCCCTGGAGACTCCTCGGGTAATTGCTTCGGTCGATGGTAAACTCTTGCAGGAGACCGTTACCCATATCACCGAGGAGATTGAGATGCAGATTGGAGCTCTGCACCGAGAGAAGATTTCCTTTCATGTCTTGTCGACTATGTCCCACGGACTGCTTCTTGGTCTCCCTTGGTTACGGACTCATGAGCCAACCCTGGACTGGCGGTCGGGTGACATACAGTACTCCGCTGGGTGCCATCTTGTCAGGAGAAGTGCTTGTCGTCCGTCCATCCCATGAACTTTACCTGTCCATCCTCGGCACCTACAGGTCTGCCATCTGCTTATTGGTTTTCATGGATGTCTTCGACAAAAAGGAGGCTGAGACTCTGCCTCTTCATCGTCCATACGACTGCCCGATTGACCTCGTTCCTGGCGCTACCCCACCCAGGGGCAGAATTTACCCGCTTTCGCCTGCTGAAACCCAAGCTATGTCAGATTATATCCAAGAGAATCTTGCCAGGCGTTTCATCCGCAAGTCCTCTTCACCCGCAGGAGCGGGAATCTTCTTTGTCAAAAAGAAGGACCGCTCCCTCTGTCCCTGCATAGACTATCGAGGGCTGAACGATATCACAGTCAAGAATAAGTACCCACTACCACTGATCCCAGAGCTCTTCGACCTGTTATGGAAATATATATGTATATTTCATCTAGATCTCACTTGCATGCTATATACTCCATGTACCCCATATACTCATATATACTCTATATATTCATATCTGCGCGCTTAGAGAAATAATCATAGCTGTCCTGAACTTTGTAACTAGTTACTGGAGATTACCTAACCCTAACCCCATGAAGCCTGTCTGGACAGCCAACGTGATAGCATTGTCTTGTGTCTTGAGAAATATCTAGCAGACATAGGGAATAAGGAAGTAAGGCCAGATGTGCCAGTCGATACCAGAACATGCTGACACTGCAGAACAATAGGCCGTAAATTATATTGCTAGAATCAGCTTTTTTGGTTAAACTCTTCCATATATGTTCATGTATTCAAACTGACCAATTAAACTAGAAGTTCACCCTTTCCCTGGATGTATCCATAAATATAGGTATGCTTAATAAAGCTTCAGAGAATTGAAAGAATCGATTGCTGTTTGTGTGTACAGTTCTTTTCTTCCAGCTGAGCGCTCAATAAGACTGTCTAATTTGGGCAGGCCACAGCATGCACAAGGGTATATCTACCCAAGCAAATTTCTACAACATACCGACTAAGAGGAGCACGAATTTTTACCAAGTTGGGTCTTTGTGGGGCCTACAACTTAGTCCGCATTCGCTCCGGTGACGAGTGGAAGACCGCCTTTAACACCCGAGACGGTCACTATGAGTACTTAGTCATGCCCTTCGGTCTTTGCAACGTCCCAGCGGTATTACAGGAGTTTGTGAATGACGTCTTCCGGGATATGCTGTACTCCTGTGTGGTAGTCTACTTGGACGATATTCTCGTGTTTTCCGCTGATCTGTCTGCTCACAGAAAAAACGTGCGCCAAGTCCTCTTGCGCTTAAGGGAAAACCGCTTTTACGCCAAGCTCGAAAAATGTGTCTTCGAACAGATGTCCTTGCCATTCCTGGGGTACATTATTTCAGACTCCGGTCTACGAATGGATCTGGCGAAGATGTCTGCTGTTCTCGATTGGCCACGGCCCCATGGAGTGAAAGCAATCCAATGTTTCTTCGGCTTTGCGAACTACTATCGGCAGTTCATCCCCCATTTTTTTTCGTTGGTTCACCCTATCTCTTCCCTAATCCGCAAAGGGGCTAACCCAAATGCTTGGTCCCCTGAGGAAGAAGAAGCTTTCCAGGCCTTGAAACGAGCCTTCGCCTTGGCTCCAGTGCTTCGTCCTGAGGTTAATAGACCTTTCACCCTCGAGGTGGACGCATCTTCGGCCGGGGTCGGCACAGTCCTTCTGCAGAGGTCATCTTCCGGACACCTAGTCATGTGTGGCTTCTTTTCTAAAATTTTATCCCCATCTGAGCGAAACTACTCCATCGGCGACAAAGAGCTGTTGGCCATTAAATTGGCTTTGGAAGAATGGGGATACTTACTGGAAGGCACCATACATCCGTTCAAGATCTATATGAACCATAAGAACCTGGCGTACATCCAGTCCGCTCAGAGACTCAACCCCCGGCAAGCTAGGTGGTCCCTGTTCTTCGCCCACTTTGAATTTGAACTTCATTTTCGGCCCGGCGATAAAAACGTTAAAGCGGATGCGTTGTCTAGGTCTTTCCAGTTGACTGAAGCTGAAGAAGAACCTTCCCATATCATCAACTCGTCTAAGGTGATTACCATGGCTCCTATCAGGTTGACCACGTTACCTCTAGGAAGAACCTTTGTGACTGAGAGCAACTGGAGACGAGTGTTGAACTGGGGACATTCGTCCAAGATTGCCGGCCACGCTGGTGTCAAGAAAACTTTCCTTAATTTCCCGTTACTATTGGTGGCCATCCCTTTCCCAGGATGTCAAAGACTTTGTGGCTTCTTGTCCTTCCTGCGCTCAGAACAAAGTACCCAGGCAGCCACCCTCCGGTCTTCTGCTTCCACTTCTTGTACCTTCGGTTCCATGGCAGCACATAGCCATGGATTTTATTACCGATGTACCTCGCTCCTCCGGTTGCACGATGGTTCTGGTGGTCATAGACCAATTCTCGAAAATGGCTCATTTCGTTCCTCTTCCCAGCCTACCCTCTGCTCCTGAATTGGCGAAGATATTCATTTCCCACGTCTTCAGAATCCACGGTTTTCCGCTGCACATCGTATCTGACAGAGGGGTTCAATTCACGTCCCGGTTTTGGAGAGCTCTTTGTGGACTCATGAAGATGACATTGGACTTCTCTTCCGCCTATCACCCCCAAACCAATGGGCAGGTGGAACGCACAAACCAGATCCTTACATCCTATCTCCGGCACTTTACTAAAGCTCATCAAAATGACTGGGTTGGACTACTTCCTTGGGCCGAATTTGCCTACAATAACGACTCCAGCGAATCGTCCACCAAGTCTCCCTTCTTCATCATTTTCGGACAGCATCCCAGTGTGCCTCTTCCAGTACTTCCTGCCTCTGGGGTACCTGCGGCCGACTCCCTATCCGTGGAGTTCTCCAGGGTATGGCAGGAGACCAAAACCGCTCTCGAGAAAGCCTGTGACAGGATGAAACAACACGCTGACAAGAGGTGCCTGGACGTTCCCCGATATCTTCCTGGTGACAAGGTGTGGCTTTCCTCCAGATACATTCGCTTTAAGGTACCATCTTACAAACTGGGTCCCCGTTACATTGGTCCTTTTGAGGTTATCAGGCGCATTAATGATGTTGCGTACAAACTGAAATTACCCCCTTCGCTCCATATTTCCAATTCCTTCCATGTGTCACTCCTCAAACCTGTGGTACTGAACCGGTTCCATCCTTCTACTGGCCACACTACCCAGCCTGTTGGCATGGGGGACAAGTTTGAGGTAAACGACATTCTGGCCATGAAGAAGGTAAGAGGGAAAACTCTTTTCTTAACTGATTGGAAGGGTTTTGGTCCTGAAGAAAGGTCATGGGAACCCAGAGAGAATATCCATGCTCCTCTGATTTTGTCTAAGTTTCTTTCCAGCCTTAGAAAGAGGGGGCGTAAAGGGGGGTACTGTCATGCCACTCCCACCTGGGGGCGGGACCCCGGGTTTGTTGTCACCACTTCCGGTGCCACGGCCGCTCCGAAGGTCCCGTCAGGTGCGCACGCGCACCTCTCACTCCTAGCTCCATGGTTGCGCTATGTTCCAGTGCCCAGCTCTGTGTTTGGTCTCGTCCTCTCTATGATACTGGAGGACTTGACCCGGAAGTTCTAGGACTCAGGTGCTATATCAGGCTGCCTCTTCCTATGGGAGGTGCCTGATTATTGTTATACTTCCTGGTTTGGTCTGCTGTGTCCCTGCCTGGCTGTGCGCTGTATTCGGGTCCTCAGCCTTGTACTGTATTGTGCCTCTTGGCACACGCTCTGATCCTACACTCTGCCTTGTACTCCGTTGTGCCTCTTGGCACACGCTCTATCCTGTACTCCGTTCCAGTACTCTGTTGTGCCCCCTGGCACACCTGCTGTCTAGCTCTGTATTCTGGCATGCTCTTTTGCATGCATCCCGCTTGCACGTCCCTGCAGACACACTCACTTGTGTCTCCTGTGAGCCGGTCGCCTAGTGCCAGCAGTCGTGGTACCTTACCCCTAGGGGATTGCCCCTGGCACTCCCTGTATAGGGGGTGGTCCTCACTAGGTCAGCTCCCTCTGGACGAGTTGGTGCCACGACCCAGAGAGTCCACTCCAGGAGTCGTCACACTTTATTAAACTATTGCTTCCCTTAAATTTTCTATATTTTGTTTAAAAAATATTGTGGTGGGGTATTGGCCAGTTTCTGTACACTTTAAGCAGGTCTAAGAGACTGAATTAATATTCTCCACAGACCTATTCAGGCCGCAGCTTTACACATATTTATAACATGGTCATTGCCACTCTAAGGCCTATACCTTAGCTATGTAGCACTGCCTGTCACCTGTGTAATACACTCCACAGACCTCGTCACTCTCTGGTACATATCCTGTAATTATGCCGTTGTTGCTCAAAACCATGCAAAAGATACATTCTGCCTGGTTGGGTAGTTTCCAAAAGAAGAGTGTAGGTGTCATGATCCATGCTGGATCAAGACATATAAAAAGCACAGGTAACCTTTTTTTTTCCTAAGCTGTGTTTAAGTTTGGTTTTTGCCCCCCGTGGCCATTAGGATTATTGCACTGTGGTGTCGTTTGTTCTAAGTTTACCCCCAGTGGTGGTGAGTGTCATTGCACTCTAGTTTCTTTGGTTAAGTGCACATGATTATTATGCAGGTGTGATTGCTGGCTCTGCTATAAAAGAGTCACAGATGTTGCAATCAGTGTTGGTGATAGTGTTCATTTCAACCATTCTTGGTGGAGGAAGGAGCTGGAGAGCGTTCCTAGCAGCACTGTCTTAGCCTGGTGTGAAAGGAGTCATATGGGATTTCCTTGTAGCTCTGACAGAGCTTGGTGGCAGCAAATCAGGAGGAGAGCTGCATGCTGGTGGTGGACTCTTGCCAGGAGCAAGTGCAACAGAGTAAAGCTAAGTGGTGTCTCCCTGTTTGTGTTTTTCCTTAGTGTGTATTAGTGCAGCGGTGGGGCCAGTGCCTGCGCCACCCAGTTCCCTAGCAAGGGATAGATGTAGGGTGTGCTAGGGCGACAGGTTCCTGATTGGCGTCCGGTGCGGAACCGGCATAGGGAACGTTAGGAGCATTAGGGACATTGACTCAGGGGAGTGCAGGAGGTCTCCACGTCCACTTCCCCTATCGCAGGGCCCACCGTTGTAACTGTTTCCCTTCCCTTTGTCTTGTTGTTTTAGTTACCGGCCTGCGAGCCGTGTCACACAGGACAGTATCACGTGCCGCGTCCTGTTGTTTTAGTTACCGGCCTGTTGGTCGCGCCACACAGGACGGGTCCATGTGACAGTAGGCTTGGGAAGATTGGTCAATGGCACTCCTGGCTCTTTCCCTTGAGGAGATTGCTTAAAAAAAATGAGGCTTGTACATGTTCCTGACATGGGTTTCAGGGCTGACAGACTGACCACAATACAGGCCCTTGCTTACATACACTATATTCAGAATTTAATTCTAAAGCTTTTGGTGTCTGGTAGAATCCACTTTACTGACATTGATCATATGGCTCCCCCAACTCCTGTGTTACATTCACCTTAGAGCAGCTTCACCCACAATGACAGTGGCTTCATTGGGATCCGGTGGCCAAAATGAATTTGGTGCTCACTAAACTCAGGTTTCACAGCACCTACTGGTCCTCTAAAAATGTGAAGCGAGGGCCGCATAGTGACATGGTGGTGGATGTGGTAGGCAAAGCCCAAGCTGAAGAGGGAGCCCCCACACTCTGTTAACCATCTAGATGCTATAGTCATTTTTTACAGCAGCATTTAAGGGGTTAAACAACTATAGTCTGCATCAACACAATTCATGGCAGATGCAGCGAATTGTCAGCTATATTATACAGTTGACAGCTACACGATTGTCACCCATCGGGGAATGCTAGTCTCTTATAATGAAGGTCAGTAAAAGACGAATTGGCGGTCACTAAGGGGTTAAAAAGGAACCAGTCGCAAAGTCCTAAACATGATAATAAAAACATTTCCCACATTATACTTATTTTACATCACTCACCGACTTATATATAGGGGGATAAACCAAACATAAGAGGATCAGTATGTGCACTTAAAGAGGTTTTTGGGATAGGTCATCAATATTTGATTGGTGGGTGTGTGACACTCGACAATTTCGCTGATCAGCTCACGATCTCCTATGAACACCAGCCAGAGGAGGATCGTGATGACAGGCACGGGGTCTTCAGCAAACCTCTAGTTGTCATGACAACCCATTGGCACCCCGCAATCACATGACAGGTGCACCAATGTGAAGGATCAATGATGCACTTTCTGGCTTTGTGTGTAACATTACACTGTCAGTAGTGTTGAGCATTCTGATGCTGCAAATATCGGGTATCAGCCGATATTCGCTGTATCGAAATTCCGATACCGAGTACCGATATTTTTACAATATCGTATACCGGAATCGGAAGTTCCCAGAATGCAATGAGCCAGTGTTGTGGCTGTGATTGGCTGCTGAAATGATGTCATCATGATGCGCGGTCTGTGCGCATCATGATGCGCGGTCTGTGCGCATCATGATGCGCGGTATGTGCTGGCCTGCCGGGGGTCTGTGCGGGCCTGCCGGGGGTCTGTGCGGGCTAGCTGGGGGTCTGTACGGGCCTGCCAGGGGTCTGTGCGGGCTGCTGGGGGTCTGTGCGGGCCTGCCGGGGGTCTGTGCGGGCTGCCAGGGGTCTGTACGGGCATGCCGGGGGTCTGTGCGGGCTGCACACACACACAACCCCTGGCAGGCCCGCACAGACCCCCAGCAGCCCGCACATACCCCCGGCAAGCCCGCACAGACCCCTGGCAGCCCGTTCAGACCTCCGGCAGGCCCGCACAGACCCCCAGCAGCCCGCATAGACTAGACCCCCGGCAGGCCCGCACAGACCCACGAGAGGCCCGTACAGACCCCGCCTGCACACACAGACATGCACAGTGTCCGCCCACGCACCGCCAAAATATTCCCCCCTCCCAAACTGGATGTGCAAGTAAAGAAAGTGTTTTTTTTTATTTCGATATTTGTGCCCCATTGACTTACATGGGTTTCCGGTATCGGAATCGGCGATACCCGATACTTTTTGGGTATCGGTCCGATCCAATCCGATCCGATACTTCATGATATCGGATGGTATCGCTAAACACTAACTGTCAGTAATAAAAGCGACACTTAATTAATTAACAGCCGTGGGTGGATCCTGGATCCACCTGTGGCTGTTAGAGGCACTTGATGGCTGATTAAATCAGCCATCACGTGTGTGGAAAAATGTGGGCTCTGAGTGGGAACCTGCATAGAGTGGGAGCCTGCATCAAAGGCATGGACATGAAGAGATTAAAGACTTCTATACTAAAGTGGACATACTGATCTTCTTATGTTTTGTTTAATCCCTTAATATTAGGTGGTGAGTGAAGTGTTATGAGTGGCGGAAGGCACTAAAAAAAATAAATAATTAAAGTGTCTTCGCCACTCGGGGTCCACCGTGCGACAGATGGCAAAACCGCTGCTAAGGGAGGCAGTGCACTACAGCGGTAGTGTGCACAGGGTTCTAAATCACCCAAGTGCAAAAGAGGCAGTCTCTGTTATGGGACACAGAGCTGCACAGGAAAATAATAAAGAAAAGGTAACGCTGAGCCTGTTAAACGCACAGGGACACAGGAGTAGTTAAAGTGGCACTACAACCAAATGGACTTACCGTAAATGAGCGTGTGCACGGCGTCGCAACTGCGAACGCCACAGAAGTCTGCAACCGCAATAACGCAAGCGCAATGCAGGACGCTTTGCTGCTGAGATGGCTTGAAGCTTGAGCGCGCTGGCGCTAGCGCTGCTACTGGCTGACCCAATCACTCACACACTCGTAATAACCGAGGGAAGGGGTTTCATAATAAGTCATCCACCAGACCAAGCATCCATCAACAAACATACAGCAGCAAGTATCAGAAAATACTAGCGCATGGCATAACGGCCATGCGCACTTTTTATAGTGACCGGGACCTTCCGGAAATCTCCAGAGACCTCAGCTGAACCAATGGAATCAGGAGCAGGGACCTGAGCACCTGACTCCTGAACTCCAATGGGAGCTCATTCCAGGAGCATGCTCAGAAGCTGGCAGAAAGGACTTAGCCTCTGGAGATGAATGTGAGGATCTGGATCTCTGCATTAGTATGGCAAGACACAGATTCCTAACATTACCCCCCCTCCTAAGGCCCCCTCCTCCCCGAGCCCTGGTAGGAGTTACAGTAACCCGAGACACCTGGAAGGCATCAGAGGAACCGAGGTCACCAGGTTTCAAGAGGGACACTTGGGAGATAGTAGGAGCGGGAGTGACAGAGGCACGCTGCCGCGTGTCGGCAGTTCTCGCCACCCTCTGTCTAGGAGGGTTAGGCTGAGCACACAAGGTGCAAGCCTGAATATATCTTTTTATGTCCCGAGCTCTATGGGGCCACCAATACGCACCAGTCAACAGTTTTGAGACCTGCATATAGCCCCGATGGTGGTGCGTGTTAGGTGCATGCGCCCAGGCGAGCACCTGAGCCCTAAGATGAGGAGGAACAAAGGTCTTGATAACTGGTTCAGACTCCAACCTTTGCGGGGAGACGGCTTCCGGAGAAACTGCACAGACATGATGACAACCGCAGATGGATTCCTGGTCGGAGTCTGAATTAAGGTTGGTACGAGATATCTCCATGGGCTCAGGAGGTAGAATCTCTGGCTCTGCCAGCTCAAGGGGTTCAAAAAATTTGGGAGCTGAAACGGATTTGCGCTTGGAGTGCGCCCGCTCCATTCTGCGCTCCGAAAAACGGAGGTCAATCCGTGAGGAGACGGAGATTAGCTCCTCTAAGCTGGTGGGGATCTCTCTAGTAGAGAGAGCATCCTTCGCATGCTCCGCTAGACCTCACCAAAAAACGGGGATTAGGTCCTTGTCGGACCATTCCAACTCAGACGCCAGTGTCCGAAAACGGACGGCATACTGGCTAACCGAGAGTGACCCCTGAGTAAGGGCGAGTAGCTGCAGGGACGTATCATGCATGACCCGAGGACCGAGAAAAACTTGCCTGATGGCAGTCAGCAAGTTAGCCGCGGACCGAATCTTGGGGTCACCACGCTCCCACAGAGGCATAGCCCATTCCAGCGCCTTGCCCGACAGTAGGGAGATGACAAAAGCCACCTTAGCCCGCTCTGTAGGAAATTGCGCAGCCAGCAGCTCTAGGTGTATCGAGCACTGACTGATAAAACCCCTACAGGAGGCGCCATCCCCAGCATATTTATCGGGCAACGGGAGGCGGGTAACTGTCGGTGCAAGGGCGGACATGGACATACGCCCTACCGCGTCCATAAGTGCCTGGACGGCAGCATCTGTGGCCTGCGCAGCTGCGAGAGACCTCTCGAGGGAGGCCAAGCGAGCCTCGAGCTGACGCACAAGCTGTAACAGCTGCTGCTGATCCGCCATCTCTAGCCAGACCCTGGCGCTAGTATTATGTTATGAGTGGCGGAAGGCACTAAAGAAAATAAATAATTAAAGTGCCTTCGCCACTCGGGGTCCACCGTGCGACAGATGGCAAAACCGCTGCTAAGGGAGGCAGTCCACTACAGCGGTAGTGTGCACAGGGTTCTAAATCACCCAAGTGCAAAAGAGGCAGTCTCTGTTATGGGACACAGAGCTGCACAGGAAAATAATAAAGAAAAGGTAACGCTGAGCCTGTTAAACGCACAGGGACACAGCGGCACACGTACGGTAGCCGAACACAGGAGTAGTTAAAGTGGCACTACAACCAAACGGACTTACCGTAAATGAGCGTGTGCATGGCGTCGCAACTGCGAACGCCACAGAAGTCTGCAACCGCAATAATGCAAGCGCAATGCAGGACGCTTTGCTGCTGAGATGGCTTGAAGCTTGAGCGCGCTGGCGCTAGCGCTGCTACTGGCTGACCCAATCACTCACACACTCGTAATAACCGAGGGAAGGGGTTTCATAATAAGTCATCCACCAGACCAAGCATCCATCAACAAACATACAGCAGCAAGTATCAGAAAATACTAGCGCATGGCATAACGGCCATGCGCACTTTTTATAGTGACCGGGACCTTCCGGAAATCTCCAGAGACCTCAGCTGAACCAATGGAATCAGGAGCAGGACCTGAGCACCTGACTCCTGAACTCCAATGGGAGCTCATTCCAGGAGCATGCTCAGAAGCTGGCAGAAAGGACTTAGCCTTTGGAGATGAATGTGAGGATCTGGATCTCTGCATTAGTATGGCAGGACACAGATTCCTAACATGAAGCATCCCTAATTATTTTCAAAAGAAGTGAAGTGTAGTATGGAAATTTTTTCTATGTTAATGGCTCTTTATGACATGGTTTCCCATTATAGCATTGCCCCTATTGACTTATTTCCAACAAGCCAGTGTCATCCTGCATTTAATGTAATGCTCACAAGGAGGATATTAGTGTATCAAAGGCAAAGATAAATTCTATGTCAAGGTGACACTATATATTAATCATCCTATGTACTCATGATTTCTGCAAATGAACGAAAAACATATTTAAAATGCCAAATCTACATTGGCTCAGGTCACTAAATGACCTTAATATCTTGTTTTATTGCAGTGTATTGCTTGTAAATTGATTTGTGTAAAGTCATAGATCATGAAATAAAATGTTAATAACCCTAAGAATTATCATTATTAATACAAGGAAGATGGAAAAGGAATTTTTAAAAGCAACCCGTCGTTTGAAAACTTTGTGCCTGATGTACATACATGGTGGCTCAGTGGTTAGGATTGAGAGCTGTAGTCCTGGGTTCTAGTCCCACCAGGAATAACATCTGCATAGAGTTTGTATGTTCTCCGCCAACACACCAAATTCAGTAACATTTGTAAGACACGTAAAGGGGTATCTCCATATCTAAGGTCCTATCCCAACATGTAGTAGGTGTAATAAATAATAATAATAGCAAATACCTAAAATTAAAAATGTATTATAGTTCTTCTCATAAGCTATGTCACTTTACTCATGTGTAGGGTACTGCAGTAGTTTAGGTATCCATGGTTACTAGTGATGGGCGAACCTGAACAGTAAAGTTCGGAGTCCATTCAAAACACCTAATATTCGGGCACAGACCTCGAACACAGATTAATCCAGGAAGTCCGTGTTACTGCTTGGGTTTAGCACACCGTACATCGTTTCTTTTCCACATTGTCATCTGCATGACAGTGCAAGAAACATCGGTGGCTCTGATCGGGGTAAAATCATTCCTACCTGTCAGAGCTGCTGTCAGAGCACTGTGGTCAGAGCAGGTCACAGAGGCATCAGCTGATGTGAATACTACTCCCATCAGCTTACGCCTACTGTCACTGATAACAGCAAAAGCAGGTGCTGCTGATGGGAATATTCATCAGCCGGCTCCTGCTCTATAAATAAATTTAAAGAATGATGTGGTCGTGAGGTCTGTTCCATTTTTGATCACCAGCATGGCTTAACTGACATCTGCGTGCTGTCAGCTTTATCTAGGCTGGTTATCAAGAATAGAGCGGTCCCCACGCCTTATTTTTTAATTAGTTAAATTAGAAAATTTAAAAACGGGTGAGGTGTCCCCCATTTTTGACATCCAGCCAAGCTAAAGCAGACCGCTGGAGGCTGGTATTCTCAGGGTGGTAAGTGGCCTTGGATATTTGCCCCTAGCCTAAAAATAGAAGTCCGCAGCCACCCCAGATTAGGCTCATTTATTAGATGCTGATTATCTGACAACATGGGAACCGCAGCTCTCTGACCAGCAGTAATTATCTTACCGCCGATAGAAGGCCATGTTTGCTATGCTGTCACACAGATGACAGTATGGCAAACAATGGATGTTCAGGGCCCCAATTCATCTGAATGGGCCCTGGGTTTGGGTCCGGGTATTGTTCTCGTACCCAAAATTGAACTTTTATTAAATTCGGCTGAACCCGCCGGACCTGAAAATCCAGGTGTTCACCCATCACTAGTCGTAACCATGGATGCCTAAGCTACTGCAATGCCCTGCACATAGGTTAAGTGGCATAGCTTATCAAAAGTACTATATTACATTTCTATTATGAGGTATTTGCTGATATTAGTATTATAACACCTACTACATAATGGCATAGGATTTTGGAGATGGGGATATCCCTTTAATGATTTTGGTCCATTTTATCAGTGGAATGCGCCATTCTGGCATCTCATCACAAATATTACTCCAGTTCCACCTACGCTTTTGGAAAATTTGTTTAGTGAGCGTAGTCGGGTCCTCCTAGTCCTGGTACCTCCGCAACTCCGACCAGTTTGGTAGAGCTGTCCGAAAGTGGTACGAATGTTTATTTTCTATTAGTGTCCTGTCTATGCACATCTTATTATGTACACATTTTGCTCCATTTTTAAAGTTGTTTTTCTTTTTTAAGTCTTTTTTTATTCTTCCTCAATAGCATTTCTTATCCAAACTTTTTAGACATATTACTAAATGTGTCTTTTTTTAAAACTTTAATTATTTTGGTGCATCTCTTTCCAGTCCCCTCCTATAGTTAGGTTTCTGGTGTAGTTTTTATTTTAACACAGTTGAAGACTAACGTGTGACATTTTAAAAGGTTTCCAACTTTTTATGCTAAAAAGTAGCAAAAAAAATGGCTAGAGACAAAAATAAAAAGCATTTTGGATTTAGAGCCAAGTACATGAACTTTGTGTGTCATTTGGAACAATTTGGTACCAAAAATGTGCAAACCACAAGACAAAAAAGAAGACTGATGAATCGTGACCTAAGTGTTTAGACTCCTGCAGGTGCCTGGGTTGTCTGCTATGCCCCACGCTCTATTAATATGCATTATTTGCCGTGAGACACGAAGAAGTATGAATACGTTGAAATTTATTACTGCCACCTGGACTGTACAAAGTATCAGAAGCAGCTTTAGCTACAATATTTTTTTGCATCACATCATGAATTATTTATAGCTATAAAAAGTTTTTCTGCTTGTAAACGGAAAATGCAATACAAATATTTAACCATGGATACTATTCTAATGAGAAAATGCATTAACATACCAGCTATAAAATAAATGTGTGTTTTCCTTATACAGATTCGTCTCTAATGGATTTTCACTCAACTATTCTTTAAAATACTTTTGTTTAAAAAATACGGCTTTTTAGCGTCACTTGACATTATTCACTGAGGTTACATTTGCTGGTTGCATCTCAAGTTTTATAGATACATATGTCATCAGTTTTTAAGTAGGCTGAACATGTCTTAAAGAAGCACTCACATCTATATTTGTATCATTAAATAAGTGTATCTATGAATGTAATGTAGTTGTGAGTGCATTAATCTGGCATTTTTGTGCGCACAGTAGCTGTGCGCGCACGATCGTCGCCAGGTGTTCAGATAGCTGACACCCGGCTCTCAAAGCCAATCTCCGTGTTTGGAACGACCTACCCCATAAAACTGTCACACTAGTTAACCTTTTCAGTAAACACCATAAAAAACCTAATAAAAAATGGGGCAAAATACTATGCTTTTTCTTTTCATCACACTGCCGAACAAAAAAACTAAATAAAACGCGATCAAAAAGAAAAAAAAAAATAATAAAAATGGTATAGCTGAAAATGTCATCTTGTTCCACAAAAAGCAAGCTGTCATTTAGCTCCATCAGTGGTAAAATAAAAAAAACTACAGCTCTCAGAACAAAGCGATGCAAAAATAAAAAATTTTTCTATGAAATAGTTTTTATTGTGAATTTTATTGTGAAAAGGCCCAAAACATAAAAAATTATATAAATGTGGTATCGCTGTCATCATATTGACCTGCCGAATAAATCTGTATATCAATTTTACATGACAAAACAGACATCTCAGATGGCACAGCAATGACAGGGGGTGGTGTGTAATGAGACCATACGCGTTTCGAGCAACACGGCTCTTGAACACCAGTTTTCTAATTTTTAAATAAGCCCTGTGAGTGAGCTGCATCCACTTCTATTTTTCCTATTGCCTTGGACGCTGTGCAGCAGTGAGGAAGCCGTGCTCCTTTTTGTGCTTGGAATTACATCTCGGGGGTGAGCTTAATGTTCTCTTTTGTTTTTGCATATCAATTTTACCACATGCCGAACGGCATAAAAATACCCAAAGAAACAATTCCTGAATTGCTGGTTTTTCTCCATTTTGTCAGTGTGCCTAAACTACATTTAGCATCCACATATTTGGCATTTTTGTAGCAATGAGCGTCCGCCTAATTTATGGGTGCATATCATCTGTAGCATAAACGGGGCACCACAACTTACTGGGCGCTACAATGTACTGGTCACTACAATGACAGATTGCAATTTTCATTCAGCAATATCCACTGCTGCCTTGTTTCTGGAAAAAAAACATGGAGTCAAAATCTTCACTACACCTGTAAATAAATTCCCAAAATAGTATAATTTCCAAAATTTGGTCCCTTGAGGGGATACTCTGCTCTTCTAGCACTTAGGGACTCTGTATATGGAGTCCGCAAACCATTCTAGGAAAATCTACACTCCAGGAGGCAAATAGGGCTTCGTCCCTCTTGATTTTCGCCATATGTCTAAGCAGTATTGTACAGCCACATATGGGGTATTTTCACGTTCAGCATTAATTGTGGCACACATTTTTATGCCATTTTTACCCAATTCCTAGTGTGAAAATGTAAAATTTGGGGCAAAAAAATTGGTGTCAAAAATGTAATTATTTTTTCTTCACTGCCCTATGGTATAAAAATCTGTGATACACCTGTGGTGTCAATTTGACCACTGCACTCCAACATGAATTTATTGAGAGGTACAGTTTGTAAAATGGAGTCACTTATGGGAAGATTCTGCTGTTCTGAGCTTTGAGGGCTCCTTCCTTTCTGAGCTTTGCTATATGCCTGAAAAGTATTTCCTGATTACATATAGAGTATTGACGCACAAGAAATTGCACAACAAACTGAGAGGTCCATTTTTCCTGCTAGCCCTTAGAAAATAAAAAATTGGTGCTAAAACAAAATTTTAGTGGTAAAAATGTAACTATTGCCTCCAAATGCAATATGGCGTCCGCTCTCAATTTCAGCCAATTTTGTGTTAAAAAAGTCAAACGGTGCTCCTTCCCTTCCAAGTCTTGCCATGCAAGTTTTCCCCCACATATGGGTTATTGTACAACAAATCTTGGATTCACATTTTCTCCTGTTACCCTTGTGAAAATAAAAAAAAATGGGGCTATTAGAACATTTTTGGGGGGAAAAATTAGATTTTTTTTATTTTCACAACTCTAAGTTATAAACTTTTGTGAAGCACCTGGGAGTTCAAGATGCTCACCAGTGATGAGTGAACTTGCTTGGTGATACTCGGATTTCACTTGAGTATCTGGGGTCTCGGAAATGTTTGGCACTTATCGTGCATTTGCTGGTGCTCGGATTAAATGCTCAAATCTATGCCCTATATAGGAAGGAGAGAAGTCCGGCTTTCAGGATCACGCTGTTCCAGTCCAAAGTTCACAAGGAGTTAATCCAAGGACCAAGCAGTGATTATAACTTTCTTTTTATTCCATAAACTCTACGCGTTTCGTGTACACACTGTACACTTCCTCAGGAGCAAAGTTACACTGGCATCACATTCCATTCTCCTTATATACTAACTCCCCCAGGAAGTGAGGTAGGTGATCATTGCACTTAAAAAAATTCACACATAACTATCAACATAATGTAAAATCACAAAAATCACTAAAATTCATCTATAAAACACACTTCTATAAAAACACACATATGTAAAACTTCACACTAGAAAAAATGTAAAACATTATAATAAAATTATGATTATACTCAATAAAAATCTAAAATTCTTGGTACATCATATCAATTAGCAGAACAACATACACAAATCTCTTATATAACCGCACTTATATTTTCCTTTCAGTATTAACCCTTCATTCAACATATACTTTTACTTTCCTTATATTTCAGGCAGATGATCATATACTAATTAATGTATGTACTCCTATGCAGATTCGATCCTGCACAGCAGACCCATGCTCTGCACTCAAGAAACGTTTCTGTTCTCTCAGCCAAAGGCTCCACATCTCCAGAGCTGTCAGTTCCTTTTCAAGGCACCAGCCAACTATTCCAATCATAGTAAAATACCGCCGATTGTATCTCTTTATATGTTAGCGATATGATCATTCCCTTGCTGTAATGTTATAGCATGGACATCACACAATTATCAGATGCCAATACTACTCTAATTCTTAGCAGACAAATATGCGGAGCACCAAAATTATTTAAAGATGTCAGATATTTCATTTAAACCGTATGGTTGCTAAGTCTGCAACCTATGAATCCAGTAAATTTCCTTTCTCATCAGAATGACACTCCTGTTCACAGTGTCTTCTGAAACATAATCAATTGGGGCCACTTTAATACATGGTTTCTTCCCATGTTTTATAGTGCAATGTTTTGATACTCCATGGAACATAAAACCTTCAATTATATTGTGTCTGTGCGAATTCATGCGGTTATGCAGTTCTTGTGTGGTTTTACCCACATACTGTAAACCACATTCGCATTCTATCAGATATATCACAAAACTACTTTTACAATTCAGGGAAAACTTTATATCAAACACCTTATTATTCTTAATTGAACTGAATGTGGTCATATTATGCATAATCATGCCACAACACAGACACCGAGCGGTATTACATTTAAAGACTCCTGGTTTTTTGCATTGTTCATCCCTAATTTTTTCTTTTTTCAGGCGACTGGAGGCCAGTATATTTCTAAGAGTAGAGGATCTTTTAAAGGTTAGTCCTGGTTTATTCGGTAGCATACTCCCCAACACTGGATCATTAAGAAGAACAGACCAATGATCCTGTAAAATATTCCTAATTTTTTTATTTTGTTTAGTAAAATTAGTTAAAAAGTTTAAGGAGAAACTATCATTCTCTTTTTCTTTTTTCTTAGGATTTACTAAGTCCATCTGTTCCAAACCTGCGCACTCATTATATGCTTTTTCTAGCAGTTTTTTTGGGTAGTTTTTCTCAATAAACCTATTTTTCAATTCTTTGGCTTGTGATACAAAATCTGACTCTAAACTACAATTTTTCTTAATCCTTTTATACTGGTTCTTCGGGACATTGATTAACCATTTATAATAATGACCACTATTAAAATCTAACAAACTATTTTCATCACACTTCTTAAAAAAAGTTTTAGTAAAAATCTTCCCTTCTGAATGGAAAATGGTCAGATCCAAATAATCTATACTCTATGCCCTGCATGTTTGGCATCTGTTGCACAGCCAATAAACATGCTGAGATTGCCATGTTACTAGTGGCATTACTGTGATTGGTTGCCCTCATTACCTCATCAGAGGTTATAAAATAATTAGCACAATCACACTTGGCACACTGATGCCATTGTACAGCTCAGGGACAGTTCTTACTGGAGGAAAAGAGCAGTTGTCCAAGGCCTATGTGCAAAGTTTTAAGAGTCAGAGTCCTCTAGTGGTGATACTTTGATGAACCATCTTACTAAGAGGTCTTCTTAGGGCTAATCTTGTGCTTTGCGGTTTCCATGTGATACAGTCTGCATTTAGCCTAGGGACAGTTGGATTAGGGAGAGTGGCTGACTACAGTACAGCGGCCTCTAGGCAGAACTTAGGGATTTGCATTTTGTTACTAAATATATAGCTGATGCAGGTGACCACATTTTTTTTGTTGCAAAAATTGGCTATTGTCATCCATACAGTTTAACCTGCTTTGTGTGAAATTACATTGGTATGAAATTTTTAAAAATCGCTGGGCCTGCTACAGGTGCTGAAATTTTTTTTTTTAAATGAAAAAATGTAGTTTCAATTAATCAAGGAAACTTGTTTTCCAGAGACTTAGCAATAACAAAATGAGTAAAGCATGCGATAAGGGACAGGGAAGTGTAAGTGCTGATGATGCTGCACACAGACGGTGCGGATGTGGGGCAGGTATGACTGCACCTACTGCTGGAGCACAAGCAACACGCCCATCTGTGACACATAGTTTCCTGTCCCACTTTGCAGGGAAGCACAGGACAACACTTCTGAAGACAAATCAGTGTGAACAGTTGGTCGGTTGGATAGCAGAAAATGCTTCCAGCATGCATTCCAGCACCACCCAGTCTACCACACCGTCCAGTCTCACCAACCAAGGAACACTTAATCCTTGTGTTTGTGGGGCAGTGTGGTTTGGAGTCATCGGGACTAAGTCCTGCATCATGGGCACTGTGAGGCACCAGGGCGCCCGCCCTGCTAGTGCATTGTCGCTGCAACAGTGGTTAGTACCCAACGTCGCTCCTTTAAGTCAATAAAAGTTAGGACCCATTGAGAAGTTTGCCATGATGTTGCAGTGGGCTTCATACAGTCTGATTAGAATGTTAAACTAAGAACCCCATGTTCAGTTATATATAGTTTTTGCCTGGCGGCATTAGATTGATGTATGATTTTTGGAGGTGCTGTCATTCTCTTTTTTAGCATAATACTCACCCTGATCCTCCTTCCTCCCATTATGTCGAGTCCCATGAAAACAGTGATCCCACACTAGCCTCATTGGTTTGCATTTCACTTATGAAATGGATATTGAGAAACTTCCACTTCTCGATGTTTTGATTAAAAAAACGGACAACGGAACATGAAAAACAAAAGTTTTTGGTAAAAGAATCCACCAACACTCTTCTCAGATGGGAGAGCTACCATCCTTTGCCTCTGAGAAGAAGAATCCCAAAGGGCCAATATTTGCGCATTTGGCCGAATTGTTCCGATAATTAAACATTCGTTCAGGATGCACAGTATTTACAGAATAGATTCTGGGATGGGGCAACCCAGACCATGAGGTAAGAGAATCCTACCAATATGCTTTCAAACAGAGAAGGGAGTTGCTGCTGGTGCACACAGGAGAAGAGGGTGCAACTCATTGCAACCTCTGACAACCTATGGTCCAAGGTTAGCGATCCATCTTCTGGGGGTCTCCGGTACCTTCCACTGAGCCCCTAGTTCATTAGCTGGTGCAGCCAAAGCAACAATAGCTGCAGCAATCCGGGGGTTAAACGAGGGTTGTGATACACTGTCCGGCAGTAAGGTCCATAGGGTACTGTCCTGTAACTGGCCTTGAGCTCTCTGCACATGCGCCAACCTCACTGTCACTGGATGCATGGTGCCTCCTACACTAGCTTTCTCACTGGTCGCACTGGGAGGTGTCTGCTGCAGTCCGTCACAGCGCTGGGTGCTGAGCATGCTGCCTATCTTGCTGCTCGCACGCTGATGGCGGGAACCCCACTGCTGCTTTGCGCGCTTTTCTCCCAGCTTCCGGACGGGTTTTCTGTCTAAACACACCCCCATTGCCCGGGTCTTGGGGCCTGTCTGGTCCCCTATTCCTTCCCCTGGGAAACATGGGACGCAGCCTCGACTGTTCCGTACTCGGCTCAGTACAGGTACCTGCAGCCCAGTCTTCCTCCTTACAGACATGCCTGTCAATAAAATCAGATTCAGGTCCACCATATTTTAAAGATTTGGAGGTGACCCTGTTTTGATCTTTTTTGGCTCTATCATGAGTGAATGGGCATATATTATAATTAGGCCTCCGCCTCTGATGGTCTTCCCCACGCCAGGGATGTTACTTTAATCTGTTTGGTGGTATTCAATAATGGGAATCTGATCATCCCCATTGAAAATGTATCTCCACTGCGGATGAGGGATGGATATTTTCCATCCCCCGGTAATGGTGGTCTTTTTAGCTAATACCTTGTCTGTCTCTTCCTCCCCATACTTTATATCTATTTTGGGGCCCGGGTTATATATTGGAGAGTTTGTGGAAGAATAATGATCTGCATGCTGGCAGATATTAAATACAGTATGCACATCTAGCACACCTACCCCTCCTCCAAAAAAACAGTCCATATTCCATCCTTGTTGATAAGCCCTGTTTCACACATCCGTTTTTTGCATCCGTCATAGTGTTAAAAAACGGATCCGTTTCCGTTTTGCCGCAAACGGATGCAAACGGATCCGGTTTTTTGACGGATTCGCGGTAGCCGCTAATGGAAGTCTATGGGACAAGAAAATGGATCCTCCAAAAAATGGCGGATCCATTTTTTAACGGAAAACAACGGATTTTGACGGATTTGAAAAAACGGAAGTGTGATCCAGGCGTTAGTAGGAAGTGGAGAGAGCAAACATGATTCTCTCTGTCTGATGTGACACATTAGCATGGTCACGGTGAGAGAAGCGTGAACAGGGAGCCAGTTATTCTAAGTTTGGAGGTTGCGATGCATCACCTTGGTAACCACCAAACAATGTTGATATGGGACCTCTGTGTACACATCATGGGCACCCTATAAGATCCCGTACACAGGGACGCATCACTATGGCAACCACCAGCTGTTAATAAGGCACCATTAGTGGGCATGCACGTAATTTACCTAATTACACGTCGGGACGCATCACCAAGGTAACTTGTCGGCGAATAGTAGGATGCAACTTCCAGACATGCACAATAGGCCATTGCTCAGGAACGCATCACCACAGCAATAACTGGCCATCAATGAGGCGCAGTCACTAGGCATGTGCAAAAGCGTGGTATACAGTCACGGACACTGGGTCTTATTACCACAGTAACAGCCAGCACCGAGACACATTACCATGATAATCACAAGCCAACTGCAAAACTTCCGGGTATGCACAGTAATAAGAGCTCGACAAACAGTGGGTTGACATTATGTAAAAAAAAAATAGGCAGGGATATGATGGTTTTCACATAACCTATATAAGTATGGGACAAAGGGTCGCTATGGAAAACACTCATTACCTTATAAAAATTGTTCCCAGCATCATGTGACCTGTCATTAGCAAGATCTGGATATGAAGTCAGACTCCAAGGGGAGAAATTTTGTCTCTGTAAATTGGCATTAAATGGCTGCTCCAGGCAAGCATTTGATCCATGTGTTGCACAGCACTCTGTCAGCATTCTGCCACATGAAGGGGCTCTGATATTATTATAGCACCCCCTAATTGTCCTTTTTGAAACTTAGGAGGCCTTCTACTACCCAGGGGTTACCTTCATAGTCTTTTACCTTTATATATATTCATCTCCATTGAGAAGTCCCCCACTACAGGGTGATGAAACGGGTAGGGTTGGTTTGTACAGGGCCATTTTTAGAGGGACAGGTCACACCTGGGCACTGTCCTTGTCAGGACGGGAGATATTGCATTGGGCACAACAGGGAACATAGTTTTACCTGCCTGACTTAATTTCCTTTTTCCCCCTCCTGCATTATGTTTTAACTGGCCGAAAACTGCTAATGGTAAAATCCAACCATTTTTTAATTGAGTACTGGTTCACTTTATCACTTTAATGTCTGCATATGTCATTGCGAGGTATTGGTTACCCATATTTTAATCTTGAATATTAAAAGCTAATTATGATATCGGATCCTGATTAATGCTACTTAGATTGATTGGATTCTTGTACCCCTAGTGGGCTTTGCTTATCCGGTATGTCAGTCTCCACAAGGAGGAACGTTATTCCTTAGACCTTAGTCCAGAGCCTTTCAACTAGCCAAATCAGTTGTCATACTTGCACTGATGAGGGGCAATTCCCCAAAACATCATGTCTGCAAATTAAGATTCTGATTTGGCTTTTACCCTAAGTCATATTGCAAAGCTCAATAAAGGGTCAATTGACTTGTAGGATTGCTGCTTCCAACAGGTGGTGCTATAGAGTTCAAGTCCTCTTCCTCTCCGAAGAGGCAATTTGCATATCGTGCTTCTGTAGTAATTCACATCCTTTTGATTATATTGCTGCATGCTGTGACACATTGAGACAGGTCCCATTTTATGACAGAGAATAGAAGACATGATTATTGCTGGTGAGTTATTATTAGATATAAGTATGTGAAAACACTTAGAATATAGCGTTACATTGTAATGTCAAGGCAAGCGTGTTCAGTGTTTTCTAGTTACCTTTGCAGAACAATGAAAATAATTTTAAGCAAAATTATTTCTGCAAATGGTGGAGACTCAAAATAGCAAAATAGATATAATTTAATTTTGAGCAGAGCAGGTGGCCAAACATGACACAGTAACTGTAATTAAGTGGCTTCATCATTGAATCAGATGAGATATGAGGTGTTTTGCAAAATTCTGAAATATGGACAGAGTACATTTTAGCCTAAAATGTTATGCATGGTTAACAGGTCCCTGTCAATTGAATTAGAATTTATCATACATTATTATTTTACCAGCCATGGATATGAAGGTCTGCCACTGTAGGGAAACAAAACGATTTCAAAGGCTAGTTTCACACTAGCGTTTTTTTGCGCTGCGTTTGGAGCACACATGAAACGCATGTCAAAAGCGCATGCAAATGCTTGTAAACGCTGCGTTATTTTGTAGCATTATTGTGCGCATAACTACAAAAAATTGCAGCGTTTTTATGCGTTTGTAAGCGTTTTTCATGCGTTTGCATTTTTTATGCGCAATAAACTGGAGAAAAAATCCTTGAAAAATTCTTGCAACACACTCCACCAATGGGACAGCAGTGGGCGTATTGAAATTCTTTATATAGCCTCTGTTTACAGCTGAATTCTTCACATTTTTCTTGCATTTGACTTGAGAAACATGAATCTGCGCTGGAAGAACTTTGACTTGGATCTGGACATGAGGACGGCTCAGCCTTATGCCGTTGCTTGCCATGAACATAGGGAGAGAGAGAGGCAGCAAAGACGGCAGCAGCGGCGTATGTGGATACATCCCATTATTGAACTCTGGGAGAGCCGTGGAGCGTACCACACCCTCTACAGTGAGCTCCAGGCAAACCCGGAGAAATTTACTGATTATACCCTGATGACCAAAGAAACCTTTCACTTTTGCTTGGTCGTGTCCAAGAAGTCATCCGGAGACAGGACACGCAGCTCCGGCGTGCGATTACTCCTGAGGAACGGCTCCTGGTCACATTACGGTATGTAGTTTTGCAAAACCAATGCCTAATTTTCTTTGTTGTGACATGTACTCTAAATCTGGCAGAATTATAGTTCTGCCATGTAGTTAACAAAAGGCTGTGGTAATTTTTTTATGGCATGTATTGAACAAAAGGCTGCTGATATATTTTTTTATTGAATTTTAGGTGTGTACAAAAATCCCTATACACAAATAATTAATTTTTTTTTTCTTTGTATCACAGATTCCTGGCTACTGGAGAGACACTCTCTTCACTGCACTTCCAGTACCGGATTGGAATATCCACCTTGTCTGGAATTGTTGCGGACACCTGCCGGGCTTTGTGAAACATTCTTTGTCCCGAATTCATGCCCATGCCAACCGCAGAAAAGTGGTTGGAAATCGCCGACAGATTCTGGACTGTATGCAATTTCCCTAACTGTTTGGGAGCGGTGGATGGGAAACACATCAAGATTATCAAGCCCAAAAGACCAGGCTCCGAGTACTACAACTACCAAAAGTACTTTTCTACTGTACTGATGGCCATTGCTGATGCGGACTGTATGTTTATTGCAGTGGACATTGGAGCATTTGGCCGTGGGAATGACTACCAGGCTTTTAAGACCTCTGACATGGGCAGGAGGTTGTATGGCAACAACTTCAATTTCCCCATGCCACGGCTTCTTCCCAACACCGAAGGTCCGCCATAGCCATTTGTAATGGTTGGTGATGAAGCTTTCCAGATGTGCCAAAACCTGCTCAAACCCTACCCCAGCCGGGATTTGGACCTCCACAAAAGAATTTATAATTACCGGCTCACCAGGGCCAGGAGAACAGTAGAGTGTGCATTTGGTATACTTGTATCTAGATGGCACATTCTTGGCACAGCTATTAATCTGAAACTGGAAACAGTGGATGAGGTGGTCAAGGCCTGTGTGGTTCTACATAATTTTGTAATTTCTCGAGAACACCCGAACTTTGATCTTGATGATGTTGCTCCTAATCCACTGCCTGAATTTACACAGCACCCTCTCAGGTCATCCATCGAAGTTGGCCAAATGAGGGACCAATTTGCGGCCTACTTCAACTCAGATTTGGACGGGTGGAATGGCAAGAGCAAATGGTGTAAAAACGTTTTATTGCATGTTGTTGGTATGTTAATAAAAAAAACTGTTTTGCTACCTGTACTGAGTGCATTCTCTGTTTTTACACTCCCAATACCTTTAGCAAGTAGCCAGGTGTATCAGTGAATTTATGATGCTGTGTTTTGTGTATCATGAATTTACTAATACTTCTGAGTAGGTGACATACACACACAAGTTGTATTACCTTTATGATCTCTACAGTGTGTTCAATTAACAGCGATGGTGGAGATAATACAACTGTGTCAGGTAAAATACCCAGGCCTTGTGTCATGCTGAATACTTATCACAAATGGCCATTACAATACAGATTAAATTGCAGCATCACTACACTCTTCTGGAAAATATATTGAGAGTTATAGCAACGCTGCAGGTTCAAACTCTATTCACCTGCCCAGGTGTGATAGTGATGCAAGGTCAGGGTATTTGGGAAGTATATATAACATTGATTTTCAAGATCAGCAATGTGTTTCTTCCACAAACATGTAATAGAGTATGTGGTTATTTCCAAGGTATATCTATAGTTCCTTGCCTTTTCTCTAATAGTTAAATGCGAACGGAAAAAAAAGGAAGGTAACAATAAATATGCCTTGCACTCAACACCATCCTCTATGCCAGGGTTTCAAAAATGTAGTCCTAAATGTCAACCAACAGATCATGTTTCCCTTTTTTTTTTTTTTGTAACTCAATTCGATTTACTAAAAACATGATTTGTTTGTTGGCTTTTAACACTGTAGTTGGGGAACCCTTCCATAATTTAGTGTGTGCAATACACCAGTTATCTCCATTACTGATGTTTCTTGTGTCAGTCTTGGAGATATGTGTTGTCAACGAAGCCAATCTACATGACTTGTCTTTTTCACAGCAGTCTCTACATTTTTTTAAGATTGCACAGACTGTATCCAGCAGGGCTCCCCAACTCCACTCCTCATGGTCCACCAACAGATCATGTTGTAATGAAATACATATCTCCATTGATAATGGTTTCACAAGAGCCCAAAAAAAAGAGAATTCCATACAACATGATCTATTGGTGGACTTTGAGGACTGGAGTTGGGGAACCCTGCTGAATCCAGTCTGTGCAATATTAAAAGAATGTAGAGACTGCTGTGAAAAAGACAAGTCATGTAGATTGGTTTTGTTTTTTGGACAACACATATCTATATGAGTTGTCTTTTCCACAGCAGTCTCTATATTCTAGTAATATTGCACAGACTGGATCCAGCAGGGTTCCCCAACTCCACTCCTCAAGGTCCACCAACAGATCATGTTGTAATGAAATCCATAGCTCGGTTGCTAACTGCTTCACAAGAGCACAAAAAAAAGAGGATTTCATACAACGTGATCAGATGGTGTATCTTGAGGACTAGAGTTGTGGAAGTATGCTGGATCCAGTCTGTGCAATATTACAAGAATGTAGAGACTGTTGTTGAAACGACAAGTCATGTAGATTTGTTTCGTTGACAACACATATCTCCAAGACTGACACAAGAAACATGTCTCAGTAATGGAGATATCTGGTGGCAAAAACGCTAAGTGTACGGCGCAGTGTGTGTACGGCGCAGTGTGTGTAGTCGGCGATTGACACAGTAACAAATCAAAATATTTTGAAAGCACAATTGCATATTTATTTTTTAACAAAAAATAAAAAAATTCTTTTATTAGGAATGACGTTTGGGGAAGATTGGGATACTTTGGGTGTGTGGAGAGACGAGGAATGACTGGAGGTTGAGGAAGGGGTTCTAGGAGAAGGGGCGACGAAAGTACTGGGGGAAGGGAGCTCTGGCATGGACATGGAGGCAGGTTGAGACACATTAGGAGGAGAGGGTGGATGGACGAACAAAGTTTTTTTTTTTCTTTGGCGCAGGAATATGCTGCCCGGAGCGACTTGCAGCCTGTGACCGCCTTACTTTGGTTGACCGCCTGGTGATGGTGGACTGTGTCGCTGCCCCATAAAATAGGGAAGGTGGATCACCCCTTTGCTGCTCTGTGGTGGCGGTGACGGTGCTGATAGAAGTGGCAGTGGCGGTGCTCCTTGAAGGGGAGAAAGTTGGGTCGGTGCTCCGAGCAGGAGGCTGCCTGTCTGGTATCTCAGCCAAAGTTCTTGGGGGACTCTGAGGAAGAGTATTGGTGGCGGTGATCTTATGATGAGGAGTGGTGGTGCTCCTTTGATGAGTAGTGGTGGTGGTGATCCTTTGATGAGGAGTGCTGGCGGTGCTCTGTTGCTGAAGAGTGCTGGCGGTGCTCTGTTGCTGAAGAGTGCTGGCGGTGCTCTGTTGCTGAAGAGTGCTGACGGTGCTCTGTTGCTGAAGAGTGCTGGCTGTGCTCTGCTGCTGAGGAGTGCTGGCTGTGCTCTGCTGCTGAGTGTTGGTGGTGCTCCTTTGATGTTGACTGGTGGTGTCTGTGGCCCAAGCAGGTTCTGTGGTGGTTTGGCTCCAAGCTGATGGTGCTGTGGCGGTGGTGGTGCTCCATACAGGAGCAGCGCTTGCCATAGTGGTGGTGGCGGAGGAGTGTCCAGCAGCACTGGCTTGGGGTGGTGTATTGGTGTCCAGCTTCGCTGGGAAAGCAGGTGGCTGTGCAGTGGTATGCAGCAGAAGTCGGTAGGGTGGTGAAGCGAGTCAGCGGTGGAACTGTGGGAAATGACACCACTGACTGCTGCACATACCGATTCTGCTGCATAGCCTGCAAGTAAGCAGTGTTGCAGGCCTGTAACACACTCAGCTGTTGCTCAGGACTAAGGTGTTCCACCATGCCCTGTTCAATTTTACTGAAAAAATGGTGTGCTGGTCTGTTGAGGTTGGCCTCCAGATGGTCAAGGCGCTGGTCAACAGAGTGAAAGCGGTGTTCCATGTGGTTAAAACCACGTTCCATCAGGGAAAAACCGTTTTCCATTCTGGCGGACAGCGCCTTGAGGCTGCCCTTAAAGGCCTCGCTCAAGAGCATGAACTCGGGCATGACAGGCCTGTCCGAGGCCCTCTGCCGCTGGCGGGTAGTGCCCGCATAACCAGTGACAGAGACCTGGGACAGGGGAACACCTGATGGACCAGCTTCCTGGTCACCAGCTGTCTGTGTTGCTGACCTGCAAGATGCTTCCTGGCTGTCAGATGGCTGGGACGGGTACGAGGCCAATCGATGAAGAACCGCTCCCCGGACAGGTTGCAGGGTGCTGCTCCAAGTGCTGTGGAAAGAAAGGGAAACCATTAGTATCATGCATTAGCAAGAAGCATCATCTGTGGAATAGAAAAGCACATAACAATAACAAACAAACAAACAAAAAAAAACTTACGCTCTGCTGGCAAGGACCGGTCTCAGGAAAGCCAACTCTCGCTAATAGCGGTACTTTCTTCTGTGCCTTGCCGCTGAACCACTCCGAACCTGTCCCACAGCACGAACATCAGTGTTGAAGCGGTCCTTCATCGAGGGCCAACGTGTGCGGATTTTGTTCACTGTTGGGAAAAAAAAGAAAAAAAAAATTAGAAAATGCACTTTAGGCAACTTAATTATCAGCACACACACCGGATAGAACTTTGCAAACAATCAATGCTGCAGCACAAATAAAATTCTAGACAAAATGCAGTCACTGTTGATACTGAGGACACTGTTATGTTTCCTGCTAGAATATATGTAGCAGCGAAAATAACAGTATCATCCGGAGCAAGAGTGAAAGCCGGATCAAAACAGCAGTTGACAAAGCAAACACATTGTTTACTCAAATCGCGTGCGCGCACAAGGCGCTGACGTGCGCCCTGCCAAGCGCTCGTCAGCGACCCCATAGACTGTAATGCTATTTTTGGGCGCACACCGAGCGCACACGTGCACGCGCGATTTTTTTAACGATGTAGGCGGAACAAAAAATGCAACATGTAGTGTATGGCGCGTCTGGGCGCACACCTATAAAATGCGCAGCGCACGCTAAACGCTGATGAGCGCATACATTCGCAAGACCCTGCGACCACCATGTTACAGATAGGGGAACATTGCGCGTGCTCCCAATAGCGCACGATGCGCTGCGCGATCAAACACTAGCGTGAAACCAGCCAAAGTCAGAGATTTGACTGTCTCCTTCTGGCTATAAGAACAAATAATGACCTTAAATTGTGACTGAATGATCATGATTCAGGTAGCCCCCATTTTTTTAGCGCTGAGAGGACAGTTCTGTTTTCACATTGCTTGTCACCAGTGGCATATGACGGCCGCTATGGGGCCTGTGAGTTAGGAATCCCGTTGCTGGTGCCGGTGCCAGCATACTGCATCTTATATTAGATGTGGGCACATGCCAACTGAATTCAATGACCAGTTACACATTCCTGCTATTGGGACGTGATTAGAGATGATTGAACCCAAATTGTAAAGTTTGGGGTTTGTACTGGACCCCTAGTGACACAGAAGTCCGGTTTCCTGTTTGGATTTGGATGCCTATTAAAGTTTGTTGAAAGGCTGCAACACAGCAAATTAACAGGCTTTTAGACTTCATTTACAAAGTACTACAATCTTTCTACCACACATACAAGGATAGCTTGCACCGAATCGAATGGAAATGCCACAGCTTCTTCAGTTTGACTCATCTGTCTATAAACGGCAGCAATGCTTGCAATTTCCTCACAAAATGTTTAACATTTTTTAGACCATTTATATAATTTAGGTAGCCTAAAATGTCTGATACTGCAGCATATTGTTAAGTATTCTGTTTATTACTTCTGGCTACATTTTGTTTTCCCCTAGTCTGATAGGTGAAAGTCACTAGACAGTAAAAAGGGTGTGTTAGCATTACAGAACGCAACACGTGTTCATTCGACTTCAAGGGCAATTCTCAGTGGTCTACACATTTATTCCAAGCAATTAGAATCCTTTTAATGATGCTATTCCCGCTTATTTACCATGAATCAACTTTTTGGCAAATTTGAATTTCAAAAGATCCACTCATCTCTAGTTCATAGCTAATGAGCTGGCGAGTTTGAGACCTGTGCACTGTTCCCTCTGAAGGGTATAGCTGTGGAAGGAGGAGCAGTTGAAGCATGTGCTCTTGGAACAGTAATGCATGAGGAAAGGGGAAGGCACCAACTTGGCATCATTGTTAGTTATATTTGAGTGTCTGGTAATACGAATACCAAGGGTGTGAGCACTTACCCTAAGAAAGAGCTCAGTAGTTAAAAAGCAGAGGCTAGTGCAGCCTGCAACTTAAAAGATGTATTCTCAAGTTGGGAAGTTATCCCCGATCTATGGGACCAATACCCATCCCAGCAATCAGGAATCTAAAGAATCCCATGTGGTAGATCATGCGCATTACTGCTTTATTAATTTTTAATGGGTTTTGCTTAGTGCAGGGGAGGTGCCCAGCCTGACTGTTGTCAGGACAGAACACATCAATGAGAGAAGTAGAGTTACACTAGGTTACTTTAGTTCCTGGTTGAATAGGAGAATATTTTAATACTATGAAAAACAAAGGATCACACTGGCGCTGATCAAAATGTACCTGAAAGACAAGCTGCTGGCAGTCTGGCAGATATAGTGTGCTGATCTGCCTATACAATACAATGCAAATTAGATTGCCGCGCTCAATAGCAAGCTCCAAAGTTGCTGCTGAAATGAAACTGACCTGTCTTTGTCATTCACAAGCTGGAGGAAGTGTGACTGAGTCCTGCATGTGATGATCAGACGTCGGGGGAGTTTTCTGCACAAAGGCCAGTAATGTCTGATGCTGGGAGCGTCCTCCCGTTGTTGACAAACCCCCATGAAGACACTGAAAGGCACAGCGGGTAACCTCGGACGACGGCGCCACTGTGAGGTAGCGTGGTGAGCGGGGGGCGTGGCTAAGCGGTGACATCACCTGTCCGTGAATGACGGACATGTGCTAGGGCCAATCTGTATTTCATTTTTTTGTAAAAATATCTGAAATGTGATGAAAATTTGAAAAAAATAGCAATTTCAAAATTTTGAGTGCTTATATTCTTAAACCAGATATGCCATACAAAACAGTAGATAAATAACATTTACAATTTGTCTGCTTGATGTCACAGAACAATATTAGGGTGTGATAATAAAAAAATTAAGTTTATTCAAGAAAACGGTTATTTTACCCCAAATTTGTAATTTTCACAAGGGGTAAAAGGAGAAAACAAACCTTACAATTTGCAACACGATTTCTTTCAAATGCAATGATACTCCACATATAACAAAAAGAGTGCTGATTGGGCACATTACAAGGTCCAAAATGTTGACAGGGCTATTTGGTATTTGGATCTTAAATTTGGCTGTAATAGATTGGGAATGCCATGTCACATTTACATGGCTCCTGACATGCCAAAATAGCAGAAACCCCCTACAAGTAACCTGATTTTACAAACTAGACCACTCAAGGAATTAATCTAGAGGTGTATTGAACACTTCAAACAGGTTATTTACAAAACTTTTTAGCATTTAGGGTACGTTCCCATGGTCCGTAATCGGCAGCACTTTGGACATAGCACATGTCCGTTGCATCCAAAGCGCTGCCGGTTTTCGAATGCAGGTGATTCTGCATGTGTTCATTGAACCGTGTGGATTCACCACTATACATTGTATGGGTGATATTTATCCTGTTGAGACTTGCGTCTCCGCAAGATAAATTGACATGCTGCGGTCTGTAAAGATGCGCTGCATGTGCTGTCTCCGCAGGTGTCTGTGCACGCATAGTGGACATGGGATTTCCTGAAATCCCATCCACTATGCTGTAACATCTGGACGCTGTTGGTTGGATTCTGCCGACGTACGCAGCGTCCAACCCTCAGTGTTTACTGACCATGGGAACATACCCTTAGCTGTGAAAACAAAACATTTTCCACTAAAATACTGTTTTTGCACCAAATTTATAATTTTCACAAGGGGTAATAGAAAAAAAAATGAACCCTATAATTTGCATTGCAATTTCTCTTGAACACAGTAGTATCCTATACTGTATGTTTTTAAAAACTAATGTTTGGGTATGTGGCAAAGCGCGACAAGCAAGGAGCACAATTTAATTTTTAGCACACAAATTTGGACACCATGTTGCATTTGCAGAGCCCCTAAGGTGCAAAAAAGCAGAACTACAGACAAGTTACCCCATTTGGCAAACTAAACCTCATAAGGAATTCATCTTTAGGTGTGGTGCGCATTTTTAACCTAGAAAATACAACACAGAATTTTATACATTTCGGCTGTGAAAATGAAAAACTTTGGGATTTTGCATTAAAATTTTACTTTAGCCTAAAAGTTTGAATTCAACCACTATAGTGGTTGTCCTGAAGTAGTTGGCAAACAGAGCTGTATGAAGGCCTATTCTTTGCAGGATGAATTAAATATTTTTTTGGTAACATTTTGGGGCACATAACTTTTTCATTCACTTTTCATCCCGTATTTTCTGATGCAAAATGCATAAAACAAAAACCAGCAATTCAATTTTTTTTTTTAACTCACCATGAGGTAAAAGTGATAAGACAGATAAATAATAATCTTTATATAGCGCTAACATATTCTGCAGCGCTTTACAGACATTATCATCGCTGTCCCCAATGGGGCTCACAATCTAAAATCCTTATCAGTATGTCTTTAGAATGTGGGAGGAAACCCACACAAACACGTGGAGAACATACAGACTCCTTGCAGATGTTGTCCTTGGTGGGATTTGAACCCAGGACTCCAGTGCTGCATGGCGGCAGTACTAACCACTGAGCCACCATGATGCCTGGTGCTTTGGGTCAGTAATGATAATGATACCAGATTTATATTGTTTTTTATGTTTTGCTACTTTTGCAAACTAAACAATATTTTGCAAAAAATTTCTTTCTGCATTAGAGAGCTGTAACTTTTTTAACTTTATTTTTGAATGAGCCATATATTAGGGCTTGATAAAAAAACAACACCAAAAGCACACTGGCGCTTGTAGGTTACTGGTGACTGAAGATGCTGGCAGTTCAACAGGCTCTGTGTGCCGTCCTGTCTAGAAACTTTACAAACTGAGTCAAAAAAATGAAACTACTGCACTACTGAACCAATCTAGATGATAAAACTTGTTCCAGTGAAGACCGTTAACCTCTAGGATCATTATTATGTGATGTAACATAAGTATTGCCACTTAGATAGTGGCACTATTGGGAATGTAGTACTTACAGGAATACGTGAACTGCGGCTTCCGTTTTAGCACTAATTACTGATGAGGTCCTGGTAGAGCGGGCAGTATGTATCGGGCGTGTCTTCCTGTCGGCGTGCCTACCTGGGCTTGCAAGATGTGCATACACGGCATGCTCCATCTGGAAACACTGTCACTGAGTAATGAGTGATGAAGCAATCAGTGGGTGTGGCAGAACGTGACGTCTGCAAGATGTGCGTACACGGCATTCTCCGGCCAGAAACACTGTCACTGAGTAACAAGTGACGAAGCAAGTGGTGTGCATGGCAGAGGGTGACATCTGCAAAATGTGTGTACATGGTGTGCTTTGACCAGAAGCTCTGTCGCTGAGTAAGCAAGTGTGAGGCGTGGCAGAGTATGACATACCACCCGCTCTACTAGGACCTCTTCAGCAATTAACCTAATAGTAACATAGTTTTGAAGGCTGAAGGAAGACCTTATGTCCATCTAGTTCAGCCAGTTTTTAGTGCAGCTGTTCTGCATTGTTGTTCCCAGGGAATCCTGGGGATCAGTGCTACAATGTTAACGGTCTTCACTGGAACAAGTTTTAGCATCTAGATTGGTGCAGTAATTTTTTTACTCCATATTAGGGCTTGTTTTTTGAGAGACAATTTGACGTTTTCATTCATACAATATTTTTTACATTCTTATAACTTTTACTTTTCGGTTGCTTTTTATTCAATTTTTTGCATGTGAGTAAGATGAAAAAGCAACATTTTTGGCGTGTTTACTTTTTTTCTGCTGTGTTCGCCATAACAGTAACTCTTTTATATGGCCAATTGGCAAGTCCAAAGCAGCTATTCAGCATACTTAATTGTGCTCAATATTGAGAGACATAAAATAATAATTATAAGTGAAAGCCAAATGAAGTTCAGCATTTTGGTTCGGCACTCGACAACAGTCATGGTCTCTCCCGTGGCCGTTGGGAAAATGAATTGCTCACCCCTGGTGTGTATCCTTCTGTGTATATACATCACATCTTGCCGTCTGCCATGAGAACTGTGAATGGACATCATTTGAATTGTGTGCTTAGTTGCATATTTCTTGCAGTGCTTGAATTCACTTTATAAGCTATAGTTGTGCTTTATTACTGTGCATATATTGTAGTACTAACTGTGGACACTATTTGTCACAGGGGAATGAGGCTGAGGTCACAGTGTGTGATAGAATGTTTATACACAAGAGTTGAGCGACTTTAGTCGGATCGGGTTTCATGAAACAAAATTTGTTTCAGATGAAACTGGTCCGACTAGGGCAAAAAAAGTCGGAGTTTCGTCCGAAACCCGACCCCAATGCAAGTCAAGGGGAATAAAAGTTTCATTGAGTGGATGAAATATGCATCATGACCGGAAGCAAACATCTCATCAATTCCAATTATTCTGCCTTCTTCATAGCTTCAGAGGAGCAGAGGACAGAACTCCACAGCTGGCAATCTCATGGTTGAACACCTTAATGATCATGGAGAGTTATCCATATCAGATAGGTGGGATCGGACCTCCGGACCTCCATCCAATCAGCTCTTCCTAACTCCAGGGTCAGACATTATATTATTGTGTTATATAATGGTCTTAGTTTCTGACTTACTATGTAAGCTGTTAAATGAATCGATAATTTATATGCTTATGGAAGTTGTGGTCATAAACATTACTTACTCTTTGAGTTTTCTATTGTATTCTTTCCCTTTTCCCTTTTTTCCTTCTGTACCCCATTTTCTTTTTCCTTTTCCCTTTTCCCTATGTCTATTAATATTTGAAAAACCTTAATAAAAATTATTGGAAAATAAAAATGGAACAAAACTATAATGCCTAGTGCACCACTTTAAATTCATGTTTTATACAGTATTATGCAGAGACTACAATATGAAGAAAAGTTACAGGTTCAGTCTACAAGGGAATAAGATGTTACTAATGTTGCATTAGGTAAAGACAATTTCTAAGGCCGGGGTCACACTAACCAACGCAACATACGGTCAGTATTTGACATGCGTAATACGGATGAATAGCCCCTAAACAGTGCTCCGTATGTCATCCGTAATCAAGGTGTGGTCGCGTATTTTGCGCATGTAAGCATCCATATGTAATCCGTATGGCATCCGTATGGCGAGATTTTCTCGCAGGCTTGCAAAATGGACATATAATGGAGCCCTATGACAGGTTTATAACAGAAACCAAAGAATAGATATGGACACATAGAATACATATATATATATATATATATATATATATATATATGTATTCTATGTGTGTATATCTATTCTTTCTTTCTTTATTAAACCTGTCACTGTGAGTTTACTGTATAGCGCACTGAATTGCCGGCTTTGCTAAAAGACACCGGGTGCGTATTTCTCGCAAGTCACATGTGTGGTCCGTGTGTAATCAGTATTTTTTGCGCACCCATAGACTTGCATTGGCGTACTACGGCCGTAGTACGCTGACAATCGCAGCATGCTGCGATTGGCACAGAGTGTAGAATACTGATGAGAAATATACGGCTGGTGCGAGGGACCCCATAGAGAATCATTGGTCCGTGTCTAATGCGGGCTTTTAGTGCCTCTCACTCGGCTGTATTCCTCGCCAGTGTGACCCCGGCCTAAGAGTATGTTGGTACAGATCTAACGTCTATAAATAATTTTCAGTAGCTAATCCTAGGGGGCATTATATATATGAAAAAAAACACATTTGAAAGGTTGATGTCCTATGCAAGCCTTATTTGTGTGAATTTTTTCCACTAGGCAGCCAGACCATAATGGGTTACTGGCTGTCTTCATCAGTGGGTTGCACCTGTGCTGCCCCAGCCTTTGTCAATGGAGGTCTGATGCATCCTGCTAGTGCTAATATTAGTCAGGGTTTGATGAGTCAACCTTTCAAATGTGTTTTTTTTTATTTTTGGGAATTTTTTCCTATTTCCTTATGTGTTTAGAAATAGTGTTAGGGACTCGCAAAATTTGGGGACCCTTGACGTTCGGGTTGCGAGCTTATCTGCTTTGGCCAAAATAGTAACTAATAACCCATATCATTTTATCTTTTTGCACTTTTTATCATTTTTGCAGGATGCAGCTAGACCTCTTTATGTTGGCTTGTTTTTTTCTGTGTGATGCATATATATATATATATATATATATATATATATATATATATATAGTGCTGAGCAGCCCGCCTGCTAATACTATGGGTGTCATTAATAGGCTGTTATCTGTGTGACTGATGTCCTATGCAAGTCTTATTTGTGTGCATTTCTTTCCACTAGGCAGCCAGACCCTCTTGGGTTACTGGCTGTTCTCATCAGTGGTTTGCACCTGTGCTGCCCCAGCCTTTGTCAATGGAGGTTTGCTGCATCCTGCTAGTGCATTAGTCAGGGTTTGGTGAGTCAACCTTTCAAATGTGGTTTTTTTTTTTAATTTTTGGGAATTTATTCCTATTTTCTTATGTGCGCATTATATATATGCCTTCTAATATTATGTACAAGCCTAATTCCAAAAAATACAAATTATTTGGAAATCTCTTGCAGACATACCGTATTTTCCGCTTTGTAAGACGTACTTTTTTTCCCCCAAAATTGAGGGGAAAAAGGGGGTGCGTCTTACAAAGAGGATATACATTTGCGCTGCCACTGAGGGTACTTGCCGCGGCACTCTGTGCCCTGATGCTGCCGCTGCGCTGTCCGCCACCGCTGCGCTCCTGTCCCCCGGTGGTTTCTTCCACCCCACCGCCGCCGCCGCCTCGCTCTGTCCCGTTCAGCGTGGGGGGGTCTCTGTCGCTCCATGCCTGCTTTCTTCCTGGAAAATGGCCGCCGCGCATGCGCAGACGGACATCTCGGCACTGAAATCTCGGGAGATGAGATTTCAGCGCTGAAATCTCATCTCCCGAGATTTCAGTGCCGAGATGTCCGTCTGCGCATGCGCGGCGGCCATTTTCCAGGAAGAAAGCAGGCATGGAGCGACAGAGACCCCCCCACGCTGAACGGGACAGAGCGCGGCGGCGGCGGCGGTGGGGCGGAAGAAACCACCGGGGGACAGGAGCGCGGCGGTGGCGGACAGTGCAGCGGCAGCATCAGGGCACAGAGTGCCGCGGCAAGTACCCTCAGAACGGGACAGAGCGCGGCGATGGCGGCAAACACCGGGGGGACAGAGCGCGGTGGTGGCGGTAAGAACCGGGGGAGAGCGCGGCGGTGGTGGCAAGCAGGCACCGGGGGACAGCGTGGCGGTGGTGGCAAGCACTGGGGGACAGAGTGCGGCGGTGGTGGCAAGCAGGCACCGGGGGACAGAGCGTGGCGGTGGTGGCAAGCATCAGGGGACAGAGGGCGGCGGCAGTAACAGACACCGGCAGCGGCACGCTGCACATCAAAACACCCCCTCATCCCAGCAGCAATGTTCCACTCCGGCCTCCTCCATCACCACCCCTGGAAAGCAATAAGACGCATGGATTATAAGATGCACCACCATTTTATTAAAAATAAAGTTTTTTTCCTATTTTTCTCCTCAAAATTTGGGGTGCGTCTTGTAATCCGGAGCGTCTTATAAAGCGAAAAATACGGTAGTTTATCACACAGTAGAACAAAGAGAAGATATCAGAAGTTGAAAGTCAGACACTTTTCCGTTTTCGTTTGAAAAAATGAAACATTTTTTGAATTGGGGTTATATTTAATTTTTCTTCATATCCTATATACTTCTTATTCTATATCTGGAAGGCTTCCTGCCAAATTAAATGAAATTCAGGTGGTAATAACGCAGTCTGAATACCATAGGTTCTTATGTTATGCTGATTTATTCCTGCAGGATGCAATAAAGCTAACATTTTCACACTTTTATTTAAACACATTAATTTATTTTATAACGTTTTATTACAATATTAAGTTAGGTGAATGTGGAGGAATACAAAAACCCTCCGAGAGCTCCTACTGCCACTGCTGTCTTGTGGCTCAGACATACATCTGTGGGAAAACAGAAAACATATAAGAAAATGTAACAGGTATAAACCACACACAAACACATAAAACAATACTAGGATTAATCTATAATAGGCAAAACACTTCTATGTAGATACACCTTTACAAATATAAAGGTTACCTGGTTTGGTGATAGTTTTAAAGGTACTTTTTGGGGATACATAAAGTCCTATTGTACACAGAATATTTGTTTATTCAGATCCTTATGAAGTTGGAAGACAGAGTACCCCCATGTCTGTATTGGTGATGAAGTAATGTTATATTGTCAGCCATGTAAGAAATCAAAAAGCTTGAAGAAGCAATCCTCCTCCTCCAACAAATGTGATTATTCTCCTAATATACTGAAATCCTCATATTATGTAGCACTGTGTACTTACAATTGCACATTTTGTCTTTCTACCCAGTTAGTTCTTCTCTTTTCTCTATGTAGAAACAGGAAGTCTCTTTTATCTGCATGAGTCATCTACTTCTTCATCTTCTGACCCAGCTGCTGCTGCATTCCTCTCTTCTAGCATTGATTTTTGCAGTGACTCATGACTCATGCAGGGAAATGTTACTTCCTATTTTTGCATAGAGCAGAGAAAAGAGAAGAATTAACTGGGTAGAAAGGAAAAATTAGCAATTTTATTTGCACAATGCTATATAATATAAAGACTGCAACAGAGGTGTATCTAGTGGGGGCAGACGGGGAATATTCCCCATGAGCAACCGGCAGGGGGGTGCAATCAGGCCACTTAACATGGCAGCCCGAAATGTCTTCCCCGGTGGCTGCATTTTGCCGTCCCCAGGACTGGGAGTCGGCCATACTCTGAGTTGGCTGTTAAGCTGACAGCTGGCTCCCAGTGATCAATTGTACACGCATCTTATAGACGGGAGTACAATTAAAGTTCTGATCACAGGGTCAGGGCAATTTTATCAACATGATCAGGTCATGTGATCACACTGCTGATACTGTCACTCGCCAGCGCTGCAGAAGATGAAGACACTGAAGATTCAGTGTAACTGGGGATATCTAGGGTGGGGGACTCTAGTGTGTAGGGGGGGAGATTTAGTGTGGGGGAGGGGTTTGGCAATATTTAGAGAGGTGGGTGAAATTTAGTGTAAAAGGGAGAGGAAGATTTGAGGACACAAGTTTGGGGAGCAAGAAAGGGACAGGTGCAGAGACAATATGGGGAGCGGGAAGAATTTGAAGACAGTATGAGGAGTAAGGGGGAAGATGGGGGCATGAGTAAACAGTATGGGGGTTGGGTGTGGACACAGTATAATGAGTGGTTGGGTGCGGTCACAGTATGAGGGGTGAGGGGGGTAATGTATGGATGCACAGTATGGTAAGTGGGGGATTGGTGCAAATGCAGTATGGAAAGCAAAGGGAGAATGTATGTGAACACAGTATGAGGAGTGAGTGGGGCCTGCAGGCTTATGTGGCACCCCTGAGGGTTCAGTCGCCACAGAGGTGCTGCACCTCCTCCTGAGGTGTGGTGCCCCATCATCCAGATAAGGTGGAGACACCTGACCACACTCCAACACCTGCATCCCACACAACATAGTAGTGTAGCAAAGCACCTTTGGTGGACCCTGCTTGGAACACGAAGAGTGCTGGGAGGTGGGTGGAGCTTAGCTGCACAAGTGAGCGAGAGATGATTAGGACTAGGTTAGTCTGTGAGAGAAGATCCCCTGAGTGGGATGGATGGAGGGAGGTGCTGCAGCAGTCTCCTGTGACCTGGAACTGCTGGCACTGGAAAGAGATATAGAAAGCCTGATTCTCCATAAGGAAGAAAGATTTGTATGGAACGTAAGGAGAAGAAGAGAACTAAGGACTAGGGTCAGAGTGGAGCCCTTCCTCAAGTTCTAAGCGCAAGGCTGGGGTCTGGTCCCCGAGGTTGTATAGATACTAATGGTCCAGCAGCAGACACCGGAGGAATAGATGTTGTCACCACTTTATTCCCACACAAGACTTGGGGGCACAACCGCAACGTGAGTGAGCCGGGACTTGGTAGTAAGGAGTCCCCGAAGCAGGCTACAGCTGTCTGCCATACAAGTAGAGTTCAAAGGAACATCTTAAAGGAGGAACTTGGGTTTAACACACAACCACAAGTACTTCATTACAAGCGCTAGAAAGGAGACGTTCAGAGAAGGCATATGTTTGCGGAGTGTTGGAACGGAGTACTTCATCTTGCCTGGAGGTTGGCTGAGCCCCTGACCTGGAGGACACAGCTCCGAGGCGGGCACCTGTATGCACAACAGACTGTGAATAAAGCTTTGGAACTACATGCCCTGGTGTCCTCCGCTTAATCCTGCATCAACCCACTCAGCACTGCTACATCTCTGTGCTTAACACTGCACCGTTACGCTCTCCTCATTATCTCCACATTTACACTGCCCTGGGACTACAGCCCTACCTGTGGAGGGCTACAACATCATTGCTGCACCACACCATCTGTCCCAGAGAAGCAACCCTGCATGTTATGAGTTCATTTTCCCCTTCACCATTGAGGTCTGATGAACTCCCTCTTCTGGTGAAGGAAAGTAGTGAGGCTGATTACCAAGCACCTGAGCTGGGAGAGGATGACTGGGCGACGGGGATCTCTGACTGGATATAAGGCAGCCGACGCCCTTCTGCCTCGCTGGTGATTTCTCTGTGGAATTCTAGGAGACCAGTCTGATTCCTGCTCCTTTTTGCATTTGTGTTTTGGTTTTAGTTTGCCTTGCTTTTCTGGATTCTGCCATTCCCTGCTGGGGTGAGCTGAATTCCTTTTTGCCTTTTTGCTCTGTCTTCAGAAAATACCTGAGTACTGACATAGTCTTTTTGAAGCCTAGCGTCTTCAGGGCCTTTTTCCCTGTCAGTCTGTTGGCTCTTATTTTTGATAGGGTTTTTCGTGGACTGCAAACAGCAGCTTTCCTATCCTGTCCTATCTAGTTAGCTTTGGCCCCATCATTTGCTCAGTCTATCTTTCTCTATCTGTGTTAGTGTTTTTTCTTCTTGCTTCACCGTCATTATATGTTGGGGGCTGCCTATTGCTTTGGGGTCTGCTCTGGGGCAGTTTAGATTTCCCTTTCTGTCTTTAGGCTATTTAGCTCTCCGGCTGTGATCGAGGGGTCTAGGGCACCATAGGAACCCCCCACGGCTACTGCTAGTTGTTGTTGATAGGTTCAGGGGTCTGCAATCCGATAGCTGCCAACTTCTCTGGTTTTCTGGACTTAGCTAGCATTTCTGTTTTTGCCTCCTACGGTGACTCATTCATAACACCTGCAGCTCTGGTCAAATTGACCAGAAACCACAGGTGGCGTCACGAATCATCCACTTATAAACTTTAATCAGCCACGCTTAACACCATCCCCTTTCACATGGACGCCCAGGGCCACGGACCGGGTCGCCGCTACTGTGACACTTCCCTCTGAGATACTGGCCCGGTACTGAGTACCCCACGGCCCTGGCGGGCGATCCATTTTGGCATCACGAACAGGATGACGAAGCCCGGTACCACCGGGTCCTGTGTGCTGAAGATTTACTACATTGGACTTAAAATTGCTGAGAAGGTGCAAAATAACCAAGTTGATAGACTGTAAAATGGACTCTCAAAATGGCCGCCGGCGCGGTGAAGAAGGGCGTGACAACATGGGTGGCCCTAAAAAAAGAGGGTGAACTGTCTTGGGCCTTCCCTGCCTGAACTTCTATGCGACAGCAACATGGCCCACCCCCAGAGGGGTTTGTATACTGGCTTTGTATGGAGGCCGGGGGCAGAAGACACCGCCCCCAGAAGGAGGAGTGAGGCCCTGTGGCAGAAAAGGAGCCCAGGAAGCAGAGAGAACGCCAGGACGCCATACTGGAAGAAGCACGGAGGCCTGAAGAGCGCGTGGAGGCTGAGCTCATCTTCCTCAGCGCACTGATTGAAGGCTCCAACCCCGCTTCCACCATGGACCGCCAGCAGCTGGAGGATGAAATTACCTAGCTGACCCACCGTTTGCGGCTGAAGCAGGAGACTTTGTGGACTCTGAAATTGCAGCTCGCCCAGGGTGGGCCTACACCAATGGTACCTTCACCACCAGTACCCACCACCGCTGCAGCGGTTCTTCCTCAGGCAGCACCTGTGGAACCTGCGGCTGCTGCGATGCCATCGGCAGCGCCTAGTACCACTTCCACGCTGCAACTGTCGCTGAGCGCTGCCTGCCAGGAAGATTTACCCGAGGGCCTGGGAGCTGAGGAGGAAGAAGCTGTGCTCCTGCCTGGCCAAACGCGGCCGCGCAGGTCCTGCTGGAGGCCCCTGCGGACCCGGAGACACCATCCGCTTCACCACCTTCTCTGGCCTCTGACCAGGCAGCTCCAGCAACCACCACTGCCACCGGCTGCTGTCCAGTACCTGCATCGGAGCCAAGACACCACCGGGAAGCATCAGGTATGGCCGCTGCCCCTGCAACCAGGTTGCCCCCTGAATTCCCGTACACCGCGTGCAACGGGCCGGTGCCCCGCATGGGACAAATGGAAGAGCTGTGTTCTCAATTCCAAGGCACTAAGCTGACTGTGATGGGGAAGTGGAAGAAGGCTCTGCTAAAAAGAGCAAGGCTGGAGCAGGCGCATCCCATTCGACATCTTCTAATCTCAGGAGAGGAGTCTGAGCAGCTGATGGGTGTTACTATGCATCATGGGTTCCCCCTTCCAGAGATTCATGATCCCCGCGTTTCACCCTACAAGCGGCCACAGGCAAAAGTTTCACCCGCGGTCCGACCAAAAGCCAAGGCAGCAGAGATACCACCTGAAGCTGAGGTACAACACCCCCAGGTACAAATTGCTACCCCTGCTGTACCACAGGCAGCTTCTGCTCAAAGACCAGCTGCCACTCCATCTGCACGGGCAGCCACCAATCTAACTCCTTGACAGGAAGAGTACCTGCAATTTGTCAATCCGCCAGGAGGTGGACATCCAGACAATCTTCCCTGGAAGCAGCAAAAGAAGCCCGCTTCCACCACCCCAGGAGGAGAAAAGCACTTAAAATGACTGCAACTAACTGAATTGTTACCCAGGAGGGTATGGGCACCGTTGTGCCCTCATTTTCTGTGTTTTTCCCCAGTTCGCCCAGTTGGCACCAGTTTTTATTAAACTGAGAGATCATGGACAATGATTGATCCAAAAACTGTCTTGTAAATAGTTGCGCCTCTTAAGGTGCCCTTTCTTGGTTTTAAATAGGCCTTCTTAAAATAAGAACTACCTCGGAATGGGAGCTCTGCTCCTAACATAAGGACATTTCAAGACATTTTGGACTGGATCAGTGTCTACTTTATCACTAATGTCTTAATAATTAATGCTTAGTATTTTATAGTGAAGGATAAGAATAGGTTATCATGATAGTCTTTGATAAAGATATTGATAGCAACAGAGTTATAGAATTTAGTCTTGTAGTAATGCTTGAATAAAGATGTGAAATTTGAATAAAGATTTGAATGCAGGTGACGAACCAGGCATCAGCGGTTGTCACTCTTGGTCTAGAGGAAGGAGTAAAATGGTAAAATGTGGAAAATGTGAAAGACAGAAAGATGAAAAATGCGTTGATGATGGTACTTGAATTAGCAGTAAACTTCTTAGTAATTATTATTATCCAATAGCACTTTAAATTAGGTAATATGATAAGATATAGATAGTCTGTTAAATCGTTCTGTAACGTTCAAGAGTCCATGCCTCCCACAATGGGAAGTTTAGTTTAAGAACTGTTTATCAAGTATTTCAAAAATTTTGTATGTTCCTTATTTGTACATCTTTGTTTCATTTACAACCCACGGACGTGCTGTTTTTAACGGGGGGGTATGTGGCACCCCTGAGGGTTCAGTCACCACAGAGGTGCTGCACCTCCTCCTGAGGTGTGGTGCCCCATCATCCAGGTAAGGTGGAGACACCTGACCACACTCCAACACCTGCATCCCACACAAAATAGTAGTGTAGCAAAGCACCTTTGGTGGCTCCCTGCTTGGAACACGAAGAGTGCTGGGAGGTGGGTGGAGCTTAGTTGTACAAGTGAGGGGGAGATGATTAGGACTAGGTCAGTCTGTGAGAGAAGATTCCCTGAGTGGGATGGATGGATGGAGGTGCTGCAGCAGTCTCCTGTGACCTGGAACTGCTGGCACTGGAAAGAGTCATAGAAAGCCTGATTCTCCATAAGGAAGAAAGATTTGTACGGAACATAAGGAGAAGAAGAGAACTAAGGACTAGGGTCGGAGTGGAGCCATTCCTCAAGTTCTAAGCGCATGGCCGGGGTCCGGTCCCCGAGGTTGTATGGATACTAATGGTCCAGCAGCAGACACCGGAGGAATAGAAGTTGTCACCACTTTATTCCCACACAAGACTTGGGGGCACAACCGCAACGTGAGTGAGCCTGGACTTGGTAGTAAGGACTCCCTGAAGCAGGCTACAGCTGTCTGCCATACAAGTAGAGTTCAAAGGAGCATCTTAAAGGAGGAACTTGGGTTTAACACACAACCACAAGTACTTCATTACAAGCGCTAGAAAGGAGACGTTCAGAGAAAGCATATGTTTGCGGAGTGTTGGAACGGAGTACTTCATCTTGCCTGGAGGTTGGCTGAGCCCCTGACCTGGAGGACACAGCACCGAGGCGGGCACCTGTAATGCACAACAGACTGTGAGTAAAGCTTTGGAACTACATGCCCTGGTGTCCTCCGCTTAATCCTGCATCAACCCACTCAGCACTGCTACATCTCTGTGCTTAACACTGCACCGTTACGCTCTGCTCACTATGTCCCCATTTACACTGCCCTGGGACTACAGCCCTACCTGTGGAGGACTACAACATCATTGCTGCACCACACCATCTGTCCCAGAGAAGCAACCCTGCAGCGCTGGTCAAATTGACCAGAAACCACAGGTGGCGTAACAAATCATCCACTTATAAACTTTAATCAGCCACGCTTAACACCATCACCTTTCACATGGACGCCCAGGGCCACGGACCGGGTCGCCGCTACTGTGACACTTCCCTCTGAGATACCGGCCCGGTACTGACTACCCCACGGCCCTGCTGGGTGATCCACTTGGACTGGCCCTCAAGATAACAGGAGAATCCTCCAGTGGGCCCCTGTGCAAGAGTGGGCCACCACCCTCTTATATGAGAAGTACTCACCACAATATACATGAATCACTATGTACCTATAAAGACAGTATCTTATTCCTGTAACAATCTACCCAGTCCATTGTTATATAACTTTGTGATTGAGGATAATATCCCATTTACATGTAGCTGAAAAGTGGGGCCCTGGAGTTGGTGACTGGTGGGCCCTTGGCACCCCAGTCTGACACTGAGTGGGGCGTGGGTGCAGACAGTATGGTGAATGGGGGGAAGGGTGCAGACACAGCATGAGTAGTGAGGGGAAAAATGTATGCGGACACAGTATGGAGAGTGAGAGTGATGGAATGTGTGCAGACACAGTATGGGGAGCGAGGATGATGCGATGTGTGCAGTCACAGTATACAGTTGTGGCCAAAAGTATTGAAACCCCTGCAATTCTGTCAGATAATACTCAGTTTCTTCCTGAAAATGATTGCAAACACAAATTCTTTGGTATTATTATCTTCATTTAATTTGTCTTAAATGAAAAAACACAAAAGAGAATGAAGCAAAAAGCAAAACATTGATCATTTCACACAAAACTCCAAAAATGGGCCAGACAAAATATTGGCACCCTCAGCCTAATACTTGGCTGCACAACCTTTAGCCAAAATAACTGCGACCAACCGCTTCCGGTAACCATCAATGAGTTTCTTACAATGCTCTGCTGGAATATTAGACCATTCTTCTTTGGCAAACTGCTCCAGGTCCCTGATATTTGAAGGGTGCCTTCTCCAAACTGCCATTTTTAGATCTCTCCACAGGTGTTCTATGGGATTCAGGTCTGGACTCATTGCTGGCCACCTTAGAAGTCTCCATTGCTTTCTCTCAAACCATTTTCTAGTGCTTTTTGAAGTGTGTTTTGGGTCATTGTCCTGCTGGAAGACCCATGACCTCTGAGGGAGACCCAGCTTTCTCACACTGGGCCCTACATTATGCTGCAAAATTTGTTGGTAGTCTTCAGACTTCATAACGCCATGCACACGGTCAAGCAGTCCAGTGCCAGAGGCAGCAAAGCAACCCCAAACATCAGGGAACCTCCACCATGTTTGACTGTAGGGACCGTGTTCTTTTCTTTGAATGCCTCTTTTTTTCTCCTGTAAACTCTATGTTGATGCCTTTGCCCAAAAAGCTCTACTTTTGTCTCATCTGACCAGAGAACATTCTTCCAAAATGTTTTAGGCTTTTTCAGGTAAGTTTAGGCAAACTCCAGCCTGGCTTTTTTATGTCTCGGGGTAAGAAGTGGGGTCTTCCTGGGTCTCCTACCATACAGTCCCTTTTCATTCAGATGCCTGCGTATAGTACGGGTTGACACTATTGTACCCTCGGACTGCAGGGCTGCTTGAACTTGTTTGGATGTTAGTCGAGGTTCTTTATCCAACATCCGCATAATCTTGCGTTGAAATCTCTTGTCAATTTTTCTTTTCCGTCCACATCTAGGGAGGTTAGCCACAGTGCCATGGGCTTTAAACTTCTTGATGACACTGCGCACGGTAGACACAGGAACATTCAGGTCTTTGGAGATGGACTTGTAGCCTTGAGATTGCTCATGCTTCCTCACAATTTGGTTTCTCAAGTCCTCAGACAGTTATTTGGTCTTCTTTCTTTTCTCCATGCTCAATGTGGTACACACAAGGACACAGGACAGAGGTTTAGTCAACTTTAATCCATGTCAACTGGCTGCAAGTGTGATTTAGTTATTGCCAACACCTGTTAGGTGCCACAGGTAAGTTAAAGGTGCTGTTAATTACACAAATTAGAGAAGCATCACATGAATTTTCGAACAGTGCCAATACTTTTGTTCACCCTCTTTTTTATGTTTGGTGTGGAATTATATCCAATTTGGCTTTAGGACAATTCTTTTTGTGTTTTTTCATTTAAGACAAATTAAATGAAGATAATAATACCAAAGAATTTGTGTTTGCAATCATTTTCAGGAAGAAACTGAGTATTATCTGACAGAATTGCAGGGGTGTCAATACTTTTGGCCACAACTGTAGGAAGTTGGGGGATGTGTAAGGAGGCACTATGGAGAGTGAAGGGTAAATATATGAGGAGACAGTATGTATGAATAGCAGGGTTGATGCTAGAGGAGACAGTATGATGAGGGAGGGGGAGACATGTGAGGAGACTACTGAGGGGAATCGTGTAAAGGGACAGTATGGATGGAGAAAAGTGTGATTGGACACAGAATAAAAACTGAGTAATGTGAGGGGGAGCATGGGGGACAGTGTAAGGGCAAAGCCAGGAGGGGACCGTATGCCAAGGAGGTGGAGTGTGAAGAGGGAGCACAGTATAGAGACTGGGCCCTATAGGGGGGACCCAGTGTGAGAGGACAGTGTGAGGAGGGGGCCCAGTATGGACAGGGGCAGTGTGGAGGGTATGTACCATAAGAGGGACAGTATGTTGGTGATATTTTATGCAGGGAATATAATGAGGGTCAATTATTTATTCAGGGGCTCAGCATAGGGCAGATATTTTTATTCAAGAGCATTAAAATTACACTGCTATATTTAAGGCTATGTGCACACGTGCGGAATTGCTGCGGATATTTCCGCGGCATTACACAACTCCCTGCCGCGGGAAATCCACGGGAAATACGCATGCGGAATTCCCGTGAAAAAATTGCGTTTTCCAAGCTATCTGTAGCATCGCTCGGAAAACTGAATGACAGGTTGGTCACACTCATCAAACATAGTGTTTGACGAGTGTGACCAACTTTTTACTATTGAGGCTGCCTCTGCGGCATCAATAGTAAAAGATATAATGTTAAAAATAAAAATAAAATCGTGATATTCTCACCTTCTGGCAGCCCCTGCAGCCTTCCCGATCCTTGCCATGCTCCTAGCGAGTCCCGGTCCCAGTGATGCCTTGCGACAATGACCCAAGGTGACGTAGCATCAGGCGAGACCGCTACGTCATCACAGGTCATTGTCGCAAGGCATCACTGGGAACGGGACTTTCCAGGAGCATCGCTGAGGCCTGTGAAGGCTCTGGGGGATGCCGGAAGGTGAGAATATCATGATTTTTTATATTAATTCTTTTTTAACAGGGATATGGTACCCAGGGCCTGGAGGAGTCTCCGCTCCTCCAGACCCTGGGTACCATCCACACATTTTCCGCTTATTTGCGTATGGTATGCATAGCCACATGCGGAAAGTAATCAGAACTATGCATTCCTATGTGTGCAGAATACCCATGATTCCGCAAAAAGAATGAGCATGCTGCGTATTTCTCTGCGAAGCGATTCCGCCGCAGAAAAATATGCAGCATTAGCACACCATGTGCGGAATGCCATTGAATTCAATGGGTTGCAGATTTTTAGCGTTTTCGCGGCGAAAAAACACGGCAAAAACGCAAAAAATCTGCACGTGTGCACACAGCCTAATGGTTTCGTGTGGGGATGTGCTGCAGAAAACCGGAGAAGATTGAAGTCTGCAGAGACAGGCTATGGCTGTGAAAATTCATCATGAGGTCTGGACAAGATGAAGAAAAGAAAGAGAATGACTCCAATCAGAGAAAACACCATCTATCGGGTGCCTTCATGTAAATATTTTTTTGTGATTCTGACTAATTTTCATATTTGTATTTATGTTAGGACTCGGCATTAAAGTGTTGTCCAAGTTAGTGATGAGTCTGCAATCATTCTATGTGACGGCAAACTTCTGAATTCTGATAAGCGCAAATTGCATGCTGTAAGGATTCTCTGGTTCTGGCGATTTGCATACATGTGGTTACATGCCGACTAGACATGCGTTGTCTCACTCAATGAAAATGAATTGAGCGAGGCTGGATTTGTCTGGTCGGAATGTTGATAGAAGTATACAGATCTCATACTTGTGATGACATAACTATCCACTCTTACCTACCGGCAAGGGAGAATCCTAAAAGTGTGCAGTGCATTTTATCTGACAATTCAGAAGCCTGCAATCAGAGTGACTGCAGACTTTCATCTCAAACCTGAACAAGCCCTTTAATTATAAAATAAAGCACTGTATCATGACAATCCTAACAGCGTGTGGAGCTCCCGGGCACGCACGGTGCAGAGCCGTGGGGTACTCGGTACCGGGCCTGTCGACTTCAACATGGGACGGTGTCACGGCGGCGGCGACCCGGTCCGTGGCCCTGGTGCATCCATTAAATAAAATGATGATGAAAGGGGAAGGGGAAAAGTTGTTGGTGATGTGGTAGAAATGAAGATAAAGTTTGTAGATGGTAAAATACGTGACGCCACATGTGGTATTCTGGTCAGAGGTGACCAGCGCGGCGGTGTTGTTCCCCTGAGACTGTTGATGTGGCGCAGCTGAGGTAAAAATGGCTCCCCACAGGTGGAGCAATAGTCCCAGGCCAAAGATGTTAGATTAATAGTCAAAATGGCTGTGAACGCCGGGGTGCAGAGAAATGAGAGGAGGACACAGAGAGGTGCAGTTTCTTTACCTTTTACTGGTAACTGGTTGCAATCCGGAGTACCACATACAGGTGATGGTATGAGTCCGGCTCGCCTGGAGGAATTCAGGGGATCCACCTTGCCAGGTGGGGGTTAGGACCTTCCTTCTGCACTTTGTGTGTGGGTCTCCACTGTATATAACTAAGCTGCGACCCTCTATTCGTGATGGTTTGACTAACCTGTACGGCTGTCAGCGTGAGCCTCTTCCACGGGTACCGTTCTCTTCACTGTCGGCCCCGGGCTCCTTATCCACTGCCGTGCCCTCAGGTGTTCAATGTCGCACAGGGATTTACAATCCTCTGTACTTTCAGATTCAGCAATCAGGACATACAGCTCCTGACACCAAGGACTCTGGTGTCCCTTTTCTCTCTATTAGCGCTTCGCTCTGGGGTCTGCTATATGCAGATTTCTAGCTTCCCCAGAGCCTCTCCGTCTCTGCCCGTGTCCTTTCGCTCTTCACAGATCAGCTCTGCCTATTGAGCTCCTCTCCGATCAGCTCCCTGTCTTGAACTGACTGGACCTTCCAGAAAGATCTTTTCACCTCACGTTTAACTGTCTTGTCATTTCTCCTCACAGCTCACAGCTGCTCTCGTTTCCATGACAACCCCCTCAGCTCACCTCTAGCTGACTCACCCACCCCCTCAGCTGGCCAGAATTTATAAGGCAGCTCCCTTTTCTGACCTGCAGCAGGAATTGTGATTTAATCTATGTTACCTGGCATGGGGGTCCCCTTTCTGCCTCCAAGCATGACTTCACCTCATAGAGGGAGGCAATGTCACTGTGACAACCGGACTATGGGGTGTCACACGTGTAATATACTCACTGTCAGGATTCAGCTCTGCTTGCTGGTTCCAGCAGTCATCACATGGCCACTTCACTCATGCGATTTTCACACTTTCGGTCACGTGCCAACTCACTTCTCTTCCTGCTTCTCTCAGTTTTTCACTGAACACTGAGATAATTAGGGAGAGTAGCTCGTCAGCACGTGACAAAGTGTGCAAATCGCATATGTGCTTGGATGGGGAAACCCCGAACTGAATTTTGCCCCTGGGTGCTAGAAAACCTATATACACCTCTCGCCTGCATATATTAAGAAGATAAACAGTTTAATGGGAGTGCCTGTTTAATGGCACTACCGATGTAGATGGCATAAGACATAGAGCTCAGTGATTGGCTGCAGCACTGTCCACATGACAACATCCCTGCAGTTTGAACACAATCAATTAAGCAGTAGCAAGAGGCGGCACTGGACTCTAGGAGGGTGAGTAACATCACAGTTTGTGTTTTGTTTTTGTTTTGCTTTTTCCCTTCATAGCCAGTTGAGCAATAATCTTTAAAAGAGGACTATCCATTTAATCATTTATTCTTTTGTACCTTACCTAAAAACATACTCTCTCTTCTTTTAACTCTTTTGGGTGAATGATTTTCATCTGCAGCATGCTCTGAAATAAAATTAAAACTGTGTCATAGGGTGAATTTTAAACAATATAACGCATGAACCTCCATTCATAGAACCTTTTATGCATTTACTGGTGTTTCACTTAGAAATAAAAGCATAAAAGCAGAATTTCTTTCAGTGCAAAGATTCATTAACACATGCAGGTTAAAGATATTTCACAAATTGCCTGAATAGCCAAAAGAAGAAGGGATATTGTAGAAAATAGAAATTCACTTGGCACGGGGTCAGGGGAGGGATGGGGGTGTTTGATATATTTTATCTTAAAGAAAAATCAGATCTTCTGACTTGTCTATTTTAGTAAATGCCTGTATTTCCCATGAAACTACATATTTCCCAAATAATATGTAAATATTTCTCTAAAAACTTATGAAAAAATGGGTTATCTCATTTGTAAATATAATACAGTTGTGCTCAAAAGTTTACCTACCCCGGCAGAATTTTTGCTTTCTTGGCCTTTTTCAGAGAATATGAATTATAACACCAAAACCTTTTCCCCACTCATGGTTAGTGGTTGGGTGAAGCCATTTATTGTTAAACTACTGTGTTTTTTCTTTTTAAATCATAATGACAACCCAAAACATCCAAATAACCCTGATCAAAAGTTTACATACCCTATTTCTTAATAGTGTGTATTGTGATCTCTAACATCAATGACAGCTTGAAGTCTTTTGTGGCAGTTGTGGACGAGGTTCTTTATTTTCTCAGATGGTAAAGCTGCCCTCTCTTCTTATTTAAAATCCGCCAGTTCCTGTAAATTCCTGGGCTGTCTAATATGAGCTGCACGCTTGAGATCTCCCCAGAGTGGCTCAATGATATTGAGGTCAGGAGACTGAGATGGCCACTCCAGAACCTTCACTTTGTTCTGCTGTAGCCAATGACAGGTTTACTTGGCCTTGTGTTTTGGATCGTTGTCATGTTGGAACGTCCAATTACATCCCATGTGCAGCTTCCAGGCTGATTATTGCAAATTTGCCTCCAGTATTTGCTGATAACATGCTTCATTCATCTTTCCTTCAGATTTGACCAAGTTTCCTGTGCCTTTGTAGCTCATACATCCCCAAAACATCAGCAATCCTCTTCTGTGCTTTACAGTAGGGATGGTGTTCCTTTCGTCATAGGCCTTGTTGACCTCTCTCCAAATGTAACGTTTATAGTTGTGGCCAAAATTTCAATTTTGGTGTCATCACTCCAAATTACCTTGTTCCAGAAGTTCTGAGGCAAGTCTCTATGCTGTTTTGCATATTGTAGTTGAGATACTTTGTGGCATTTGTGCAGTAATGGCTTTCTTCTTGCGACTCAACCATGCAGCCTATTTTTCTTCAAGTGCCTCCTTATTGTGCATCTTGAAATAGCCACACCACTAGTTTTCAGAGAGTCCAGTATTTCAGCTGATGTTATTTGTGGGTTTTTCTTTGCATCCCGAACAATTTTCCTGGCAGTTTTGGACGTAATTTTTGATGGTCTACCTGACCGTGGTTTTGTTTTTAGAGAGCCCCTAGTTTTCTATTTGTTAATCACAGTTTGAATGCTGCTAACAGGCATTATCAATTCCTTGGATATCTTTTTGTATCCCTTTCCTGTTTTATACAGTTCAACTACCTTTTCACGTAGATTTGCTGACAATTCGTTTGCTTTCCCCATGACTCACAATCCAGAAATGTCAGTGGCTGGATGAAAGATGCAAGAGTCTGTCTGGATCCCAGAAACTCACTCAGCTTTTATGTACACACACTGATTACAAATAGCTCACAGGAGAGGATGATACGTTTAGTAGCCATTCAAACCCATTTGTGTCAACTTCTGTGCATGTTATCAGGCCTAAATCACCAGGGTACGTAAACTTTTGATCATGGTCATTTGGATGTTTTGGGTTGTCATTTTCATTTAAAAAGAGAAAACACAGTAGTTTGACAATAAATGGCCTCACCCAACCACAAATCATAAGAAAAAAGAACACAACCCCCATCTGTGGATGTCAGGCACTCAGACCATCCTCATCGAGTCGGTTTCTAACCATTTGTGCAGACACATGCACATGTATGGCCTGCTGGAGGTCATTTTACAGGGCTCCGGCAGTGCTCCTCCTGTTCCTCCTTGCACAAAGGCTGAGGTAGCGGTCCTGCTGCTGGATTGTTGCCCTCCTACAGCCCCCTCCACATCTCCTGGTGTAGTTGCCTGTCTCCTAGTAGTCCCTCCAGAATCTGGACACTACGCTGACAGACCCAACAAACCTTCTTGCCACAGCTCGCATTGATGCATCCTGGATGAGCTGCACTACCTGAGCCACTTGGGTGGGTTGTAGAATCCGTCTCATGCTACCACGAGTGTGAAAGCACAACCAACATTCAAAAGTGACCAAAACATCAGCCAGAAAGTATTGGTACTGAGATGTGGTCTGTGGTCGCCACCTACAGAACCACTCCTTTATTGAGGGTATCTTGATAAATGCCAATAATTGAAATGTAAAGAAAATGAAATGTAAAGTGCTGCGGAATATGTCGGTGCTATAGAAATAAAATGTATTATTATTATTAATAATTTCCATCTGTTGTCTATTCCATTTGCACAACAGCATGTGAAATTGATTGTCAATCAGTGTTGCTTCCTAAGTGGACAGTTTGATTTCACAGAGGTTTGATTTAGTTGGAGTTATGTTCTTTTGTTTAAGTGTTCCCTTTATTTTTTAGAGCAGTGTGTGTATGTATGTATGTATGTATGTATGTATATATATATATATATATATATATAAATTATACACTGTATTACCATATATGCTGTATATTTATATAATGAATCATGATGAACGTTTAGTATAATATCACTTTCCATTTCCAAATACTGCCTCTATGATGAGTTCTTTTTTTTCTAAGATTGTACTTCTATGCATTTCTAGCTATTTACAATGGCAACAGGTGTTTGTGTTTATGCCAAATTACTTCACTGAGAAGATGGGATCACCTAATTGGCTGACACAATCAGTGTGACATTGACTTATAATTTCAAAAATATAATTATAGAGGTTACTGATTAAATTGTAAGACTGATCATTTCCAGATAAATCAGTGATTATACATTTGCTCTAAAAAATTAGATGAAAAGAATCCGGCTTCACAAGGAAATTTTTTGCAATAAAAGATAATTGTTACTGGAATGGAATTGCTAGACTAAGTAACATAATGAAACATATGGATGAACTATATGCAGAGAGCTAAAATGACAGCCATAAATCTTACCTATATTACCAAAACAGCCAATGATCGGATGTTGCCAGCTGATAATTTTATTCATCCATTCTAGCTTGTAAAAGTCTGAATACCCACATAAACCACACAGCATGACTGCAAGAAAAACAAGTAAATTCTCTGAAAACATAAAATATTTCTGCAGTGAAGTGATTGTCCTTTTTTTTTGTAAATTTCATGCAAATCTGAGCTACAGTAGAAAAACCCAAAGTTTTACCCTCTGGTGTTATTCATGACATTTTTGGCAAAAAGACCTTATGTAAAGATATATAAAGTGAAGTGAGGGCCTGACGGTCAAGATATGAGCCACCACTAAGACATGCAATGGGCATCTATTTGTAGGTTGTGTTTAGCTTACTGCCCACAATAGGGGTAGACACCATGAAATGATGCCGCCATGCTGCATCCCACTGTGGAAGGCCAGTGTGATTTCTGGAAGCAATATGGCAACTGGAAGCTGCATTACAATATTTTGCTAAATTAGTTTGAAATGTCTGTAAGAAAGAAAATTGATCAGCTGTATTATGCTTGTTATATTAGACAACTTTTGTATCCAGTATTCTACAAAATCTACTCTATGGTTTCCCAGGGCACAGCAGCAGTGAAACCTGGAACCTTAGGCCGGGGTCACATTGTGTTATGGCAGTCCATTAGACGGACTGCGTTACACCGCGGCATAAAGCGATCATATTTGAAAGACACCAATGAGTTTATAACACTCATTAAATCTCTGGGCTCTCTCCCACCTTCTTCTTTTTTGGTCACATGGGATGTTAACAGCTTATATACATCCATTACACATGAAAAGGGTTTAAGAGCCACAGAAAATTTGATGGTAAAGGCAGACATGGACACTAGAATCCGCAACCTCTGTTCCGATCTCTTAAAAGAGACACATTTTATGTACAGAAACAGGGCCCCCCTACGCTATTGCCTATATGGCTTAATTTGAGGAAGATTATGTCTATACCCACCCTTTATATATACAACATTCTATGGTATGGCTTAGATTCATAGATGACATTATTTTTGGGTGTGGAATGGCCCCCTGGACACTCATACAATTTGATCATCATATCAATAACATATGGCCTGAACTCAAATTTTCCCTACAATTTGATACAGACAGGATGAATTTCTTAGATACGTTGAACAACAAAGATTCACTAGGGACCCTAAAGATAGATCTTTATATCAAACCAACCGATAGGAACAGTATTTTACATTTTGACAGCTTCCATCCATCCACAGTTAAAAAATCTATCCCAAGATCGCAATACTGCAGGATAGATAGAATAGTCTCAGAGGAAGCCACAAAGGCCCAAAGACTGACTGACATGACAAAGAAATTTACAGAAAGGGGTTACCCAGCAAAACTTTTGACTGAATCAAGATCCACGATAGGCCAATTTGAGAAAACCAATAAAACAGATAAACGTATACCCTTTGTCAACACATACCATCCTTACTCGAGAAAGATACAATCCACTATAAACAGACACTGGGGTCTATTATCTAAAAGTTATCCAGAGATAGAGGAAGTTCAGAAACCATTTCTCCCCTGCTATCGGAGACCAAGAAATTTAAAGGATAAGCTTGTTAGAGCACATATTGGCTCTAACACAAGGATACCAAGACAGACGTTTCTCCAGACACAAAAACGTGGCACATTTCCATGTCTGTCCTGTCTGCAGTGTAATAATATACAAAAAGGAGATCAAATTTTTCATCCACAAACGGGAAGGGCTATTCCTATTAAAGGGTATTATACATGTGAATCAACATACGTTGTATATTTAATTAAATGTCCATGTGGCCTAGCTTATGTGGGGGAGACCACGCAGATGGTGAAAGACAGAATTTCACAACATAAATCTAATATAAGATGTAAGAAATCTCATCTCCCACTTCCATATCATTTTCTCGAGAAGGGACATAATATATCCCAATTGAAATTTCAAGTATTGGAGCAAGTTGAAATTGAAAGAAGAGGGTATGATAGGACAAAGAAGCTCAAAAAAAGAGAGGCCTTTTGGATTTTCACTCTACAAACCTTGGAGCCCAAAGGACACAATAGAGACTATGACACACAGAGTTTTCTGTGATATGAACTGTCGTTGACTGATATTGTATACATTTCGGATGCTTTGTGTTTTAAAGAACCTATTTTGACCATTGTTTTTTCTTTTTCATATAGAATCATTAGAATTGGCTCTTCACTTCCTCACCGGGCACAACTGTTTCACCTGGTATAGTATTTTTTTCTCCGCCATCTTTACATATACACAGATCGTTCGTTTTCCACATATGCCAAGGTTTAAAACCAGATTTGATATAGTTTATTCCTACTATACATCCTCCCTTAATTTAAAGAATCTTAAGGACATTTTACATACAATTGTTTTAAGAACGTAGGTAATATACAGTATATCCAATTAGTTGCACAACAGTGTTAGCTTTCCCTTATCAGATTGTCTTTTCAATATTTTTTATTTCTCTATTTAGCCACAATAGATCTTTAAAATGAGCCTAATATACAATAATGTGGGCGCAAGTTTAATATATCGGGTGGCCATTACACAGGGACTTTCAGTCACACCTCTTGCCTTGTCCTGACTATCACATGAAAGGAGTAAGAGCGCAGGCGCGCTCCTCCATTGATTTACTATGACCGCTGGATCTGCAATGCGCAGGCGCGATGACGTGGACAGGTTTGTCCTCCCCAGGCTGCACGTGACCGCTAAGCCAGTAAGGTACAGACATGATGACTAGAGTTGAGTGACTTTTGTTTTTTTAGGGTCGCGTTTCGTTTCGTGAAACCCGACTTTTCTAAAATTCGGGTCGAGCAAGATCGTCCGATTATAGGGAAAAGTCGGGGTCGTCCCGAAACACGAAACCCAATGTAAGTCAATGGGGAATAAAAGTCGGCAGTGAGAGGAGGACAGGAAACACACCTACAGTGCCCATTTGAATGCCAAAAGCATCAATTCTTCTTACTTAAGCTTGTCAACCTTAATTAACTTCATAATACAAGTTACGCACTGAAAAATGGGGGTTATTTGGCTAAAGTTGTGGGGGGGGAGGGCTGGCTGCAGGTTTTCATGTGCCCTGGGCGAAAGAGCGCCCCTTTAACACATACCACAACTCATCATGCTCCGATACGGCAGAGAAATAGCGGTATAGTACAATGAAAAATACCTCACTTTTTACATCTCATGACGAGGCCCATCTATTTCTCCATACAGAATCATTGGTCCCATATAATGTTTGAAACAGTATATGATGAGCTCCACATAATGCTACAGTATATGTTGGTCCCCATGGATGAAGCTCCACTGTCTTATGGGCCCAAATAATGCTCCAAACATAATGGGCCCCATTTCTAATGCTCTAGTGTATAATGGGCCCTGTAAATGCTGCACCAGTGTCTGATGTCCACCTTTGGAATGTTCCAGTGTATGGTGGGCCCCATCTATCATTCTCCAGAGTATAGTGCTCCCCAAAAATTGCTGTCCCAACATTGAAAACAATCAAATAAGTCTCCTCGCTAGGGAATCCCTGTACTTCTCTGGATTCCTCGTCGTCCCCATCTTCCATCTCACTGCACAGTATTTCAACTTTGCAAGTGCTGTGATCCTGGGCAAGCAGGGGGGGCCCACTCGTTGGTGACGGCACTGGCACAGGGCCCATGATAGTACGGTGGTGTGTCTGATGGCGGGTGGGCCGAACCTGCACTTTCATCTGCAGCTTCCTCTTTGTCACCTTGTAAGATGGAACTGTATATGGGAAGGGTAACCTGAGTTTCATCAGGGTCAGATTCAGGTCGTGTAGCGTGCGAGGGGAATGTAGTGGTCTGGGTCAATGTACCAGCAGATTCATCGAGCAGTGGCTGGGCATCAGTGCACTTGTGTCACCCCCAGGAGTACGGTCGCCACAGTGGCATTACCTTCTTCCTAGGGAGTGTGATGTCATGCTTGGGAGCAACGAAGGATCTCTCTAGCAGGTTAACTGATTGGGCGGCGTTATTCCCACGAGTCATGACCCTCGAAACAGCGTTCATGAAGGCAAAGTGTTTGTTTTACGTGGGCAGTATGGTTGCAAAGCTGAACCTTAAAGGAATGTCCAGAAGGGCACCACCAGGAGTGGAGCCTACAGTTAAATTCGACTCCACCTGGGAAACCTCAACCATGCCAGCTACAGAACAGATGCACACATTGCAAGCTTAATTCCGTTAACGAACGAGACTCCATCATGCCCCGCGGTCCGAGTCCGGCTTACTAGAGGGACACGTGAGGCTCTGGCACATGAGATTGGCCAATAACTGGTGTGTCATGCCCTTACATGTCCGTGGCTGCATGTGCGCTACACTGAAAAGGCCAGCGGTTGTCACTTACGGGTGCAGATAACCCGCTGAACAACGTTAGTGATGGGGATCACTGATTACAATTATTACCCACGAACGATGATTTCCCAGTAAGTGCAGGTCAACCGCAGTTCCGGAATTAGGCCTAACCGTCATTCCTGAAAAAATTAAAAACTTACGTGTGCAAACCACAGGTGCTGTAGCTTGCTTAACAGCTCGCCAGCCGTTCTCACGCCCAGTATGGATTACACGTGATTGCGCAAAGGTGAGAAAGGGTACCGTATCCCCAGATAACATGTATGGATAGCGTACACATTCAAAATATATGTCTCAGGAGGCAGGCTCAGACGGTGTTAGGCCCAGTATGGATTGCACGTGATTGCACAAAGGTTAGAAAGGGTACCGTATCCCCAGATAACATGTATGGATAGCGTACACATTCAAAATATATGTCTCAGGAGGCAGGCTCAGACGGTGTTAGGCCCAGTATGGATTGCACGTGATTGCACAAAGGTTAGAAAGGGTACCGTATCCCCGGATAACATGTATGGATAGCGTACACATTCAAAATCTATGTCTATACATCAGGAGGCAGGCTCAGACGGTGTTAGGCCCAGTATGGATTACACGTGATTGCACAAAGGTTAGAAAGGGTACCGTATCCCCAGATAACATGTATGGATAGCGTACACATTCAAAATATATGTCTCAGGAGGCAGGCTCAGACGGTGTTAGGCCCAGTATGGATTGCACGTGACTGCACAAAGGTTAGAAAGGGTACCGTATCCCCAGATAACATATATGGATAGCGTACACATTCAAAATATATGTCTCAGGAGGCAGGCTCAGACGGTGTTAGGCCCAGTATGGATTGCACGTGATTGCACAAAGGTTAGAAAGGGTACCGTATCCCCAGATAACATGTATGGATAGCGTACACATTCAAAATATATGTCTCAGGAGGCAGGCTCAGACGGTGTCAGGCCCAGTATGGACTGCACGTGATTGCACAAAGGTTTGAAAGGGTACCGTTTCCCCGGATAACATGTATGGATAGCGTACACATTCAAAATATATGTCTCAGGAGGCAGGCTCAGACGGTGTCAGGCACAGTATGGATTTGACGGCCCAGATTACACAGCGGAGGAGCAGGGAGAGGTAAAGATTGCAAATGCTGGGGCCCTGCCCAAGCAAGGGGGGCCCACTCGTGGGCGTCGGTACTGGCACTGGGCCCCTCATAGTACAGCGGTGTGTCTGACGGCGGGTGTGCACCACCACTGTCAGAGACACTTGATTGCACTATGAGGGACCCTGTGCCAGTGCCGCGCCCAAGAGTCGGCCTACCCACCTGTCCAGGGCAACGGCACTCGCACGGTGTCGTGCGCTAGGTGGTGACCCCGGCCATGGGGGGGGAGGCAGCACAGTTAGGGAGTTTTAGAAAGTGGCATATGTTGATGTTGGACATTCAGCTGATGCAAAAGGCGAAATAGGTGAAGTCCCAGGAAGAGGTGGACCAAAGCAAGCCATTTTTCTGTCACCCTATGTGTCATCAGGGGAAGGTGGGACAAAATCCTTGGAAACCCATGCATGGTTCATTTTAATGAAGGTTAGATCATCCACATTTTGGGTTGACAGACGGGTCCTTTTTTCTGTCAGGATTGATCCAGCTGCACTGAAGACTCTTTCCGATAGCACACTTGCAGCTGGGCAAGCGAGCTCCTGTAAGGCATATTGGGCCAATTCAGGCCAGGTGTCCAGTTTAGCGGCCCAATAGTCAAAGGGGAATGACCTGTGTGGGAGAACATCGATATGGGAGGAAAAGTAGTTTGTTACCATAGTTGACAACTGCTGTCTCCTGTCACTTTCCATCGATGCAGTATTACCAGTTGTGTGAGCGGTATTTGAAAAATCAGTCCACAACATTGTCATGAAACCCCTGTCTCCAACGCCACTTCTGCTGTGTGCACCACGAACACCTCTGCCAAGCTGCCCCCGGCCCGTACGGCTCGTGTGAGAACCATCACCGCTGCTGTGTGCTGGGAATGCCTCAAGCAACCGATTTACCAGAGTTGCTTGTTTATTAGCCAATATTAGGTCAAGGTTCTCCTGTGGCATGATGTTTTGTAATTTGCCTTTATAGCGTGGATCCAGGATGCTGGCCAACCAGTAGTCGTCATCGTTCATCATTTTGGCAATGCGGGGGTCCCTTTTTAGGATCTGCAAGGCATAATCTGACATGTGGGCCAATGTTCCCGGTGTCAATGATGCACTGCGAGTGCTGGGTGGAGGAGCACTTTCTGGCAAATCCACATCCCTCCAGTCACGCACAAACCCTGTACCAGACCTTGCCACGCCAACATTTTCACTTGCCCCACGAGATGCATCCTCCTCCCCTGAGTAATCATCCCCATCATCATCCTCCTCCTCCTTTTCTTCCTCCACCTCGTCCAGGAGAGGTCCCTGAGCAGACAATGGCTGAATGTCATCAAGGATTCCCTCCTCCTCTTCCTCCTCATCAACATTGGCTGCAGACGCCTGCTCCTTAAGGTGCGTCAAAGTTTGCATGAGCAGACGCATAAGTGGGATGCTCATGCTTAGGATGGCGTCGTCTGCGCTTACCAGCCGTGTGCATTCCTCAAAACACTGAAGGACTTTACAGAGGTCTTTCAGCTTCGACCACTGCACATCTGTCAACTCCATGTCTGCTCTCAAAGTGCCTGGCCGTGTATCCTCCCACAAATGCATTATGGCCTGCCTCTGCTTGCACAGCCGCTCCACCATGTGCAGGGTGGAGTTCCACCTTGTTGCAATGTCGATAATGAGGCGGTGGTTGGGAAGGTGGAGCAATCGCTGCAGCTTCTGCATACGAACGGAGTGTACAGGCGACCGGCGGATGTGCGCGCACAGTCTTCGCAACTTCTGGAGCAGGGCTGTTAACTCCGGATAATTTTTGAGGAAGCACTGCACCACCAGGTTCAAGGTGTGAGCCAAGCAAGGTATGTGGCTGAGTTTTGAAAGGGCTATGGCTGCCACAAAATTACGGCCGTTATCACTAACTACCTTGCCTGCCTCAAGATGTACACTGCCCAGCCATGACTCAGTTTGTCGCTTCAAGTACTCGGCCAGCACCTCGGCGGTGTGTCTGTCGCCCAAACACATCATCTGCAACACAGCCTGCTGACGCTTTCCACTAGCTGCTCGATAGGGGGACACATCGTGTGCAACAGTGGCAGCTGCAGATGGAGTGCTCGTACGACTGCGCTCTGTGGACGAGCTTTCGCTTCTGGAGGAGGAGGAGGAGGGTCGAACGCCTACAGCCAACTGTTTCCTATACCGTGGGCTAGGCAGCACTGTCCCACCACCGCTATCCCCTGTGGACCCTGCATCCACCACATTAACCCAGTGCGCAGTGATGGACACGTAACGGCCCTGGCCATGCCGACTGGACCATGCATCAGTTGTGAGGTGCACCTTTCCGCTCACTGACTGCTTGAGTGCATGGACAATGCGGTCTTTCACATGATGGTGGAGGGCTGGGATGGCTTTGCGAGAGAAGAAGTGGCGACTGGGTAGGTCATAGCGTGGTACTGCATAGGCCATGAGTTCGCGGAAAGCTGCGCTTTCCACCAACCGAAAGGGCATCATCTCAAACGAGATTAGTTTGGCAATGTGGGCGTTCAAACCCAGTGTACGCGGATGAGAGACTGAGTACTTTCTTGACCTACTCATAGTGTCTGGGAGGGTGAGCTGGACTTGAGAGCTGCATATGGTGGAAGTAGCGGTGGACAGGGCGGACTGAGAGAGGGTTGATGATGGTGATGGAGTTGGTGTTCTTTCTGATGGCCTAGAATCAGTCTTTCGTTGATATAACAGTGGGATTCCCTGACTGCTGTGGCCTTGCAACGACACCTCAACATTTGCTGCTGTGCTAACTGGTGGGCTTACAGTGGGGGAAACAATGTAGCGTTGCTGACTACCTTCGTTGTGATCAGTTGCACATGTGGCACTTGAGGTTTGGTGTTGTGTCCACGCTTGCAAGTGCATGCTGGTTAAATGTCTAAGCATGCAACTGGTATTCAAATTTTTCAGATTTTTCCCTCGGCTAAAGGTCTTTGCGCACTTCTTACAGATAACCTTGGCCTGATCATGAGGATTTTGTTCAAAAAAGTGCCACACTGCACTCTTCCTACTTTGGCAGACATTTTGCGGCCTAGCACGCTGTGATCTTTTGACCCTCTGGACAAGCTGTCCAGCAACTCTTTTGATGTTTGGAACCTGTCTTTGGAGTGCTCCGGGCCTGCCAGATAACAGCTGTTGCGATGTCGATGTCTGCTGTGGATGCTCCTCATCTGAGCTATTGGAAGCAGCACCCTCTTCCCCCAATGGATGCCAATCTGGGTCAACAACTGGGTCATCCATCACCTCCTCTTCTATGTCATGTGCACCTTCCTCTGTGTCACCGTGTATGGTGGTATAGTGTGCGGGAAGGGGCACCTGAGTCTCATCAGGGTCAGAATCTGGCTTTGTACACTGCGAGGACAATGTAGTGCTCTGAGTGAATGTACCAGCAGAATCATCCATCAGCGGCTGTGCATCAGTGCACTCCATGTCAGATTCATCTTGGCCTGGGTAATTCACCATTTGACTTGATAATCCAGGCATGGTATGTGAAAACAGCTCCATGGAGTAATCAGTAGTATGGCCTGCGTCATCCTTCAATCTTGGTTGGGGTGAAGGACACAAGGAAAGGTGTGGTTCATGAACATGAGCCTCCAATGACGACTCAGTGCTTTTACTTTTTACAACTGAAGAAGAGGAGACGATAGAGCTGGAGGCTGAGTCAGCAATGTAAGACAAAACTTTTTCCTGATGCTCTGGCTTTAAAAGCGGTTTGCCAACTCCTAGAAAACTAAGCGTTCGAGGCCTTATGTAGCCAGACGATGACGCAGGCTCAACACCTCCTGCATTCGGTCCTATTTTGCTCTTGCCACTACCATCAGATCCACCACCAACACCATCATTACCAGCTGCCAACCCCCGCCCAATTCCACGGCCTCTTCCACCAGCCTTCCTCATTTTTGGTAAAAATGTAGACAAAATCCAACAAACTATATAGTAATGTAAAACAAGGTACAAGGTGTCTATAGGACAGGGGAGATTTTGAATTTCTGCAGACACTTGTGGACACTGGACACTTTTGGATTGTGTGAGGCCCAATGAATATCTGAGCGCTATGTGACAGGCTCGATGGCACAGCTGTGACCAAAGTGACGAGAGGATAAGGGAGATTTTGAATCTCTGCACACACTTTTGGACACTGGACACTTGTGGATTGTGTGAGGCTCAATGAATATCTGAGCGCTATCATAGAATCATAGAATCATAGAATCATAGAATCGTAGAGTTGGAAGGGACCTCCTGGGCCATCTGGTCCAACCCCCTGCTCAAAGCAGGATTCACTAAATCATCCCAGTCAGATGTCTGTCCAGCCTCTGTTTGAAGACATCCATTGAAGGAGAACTCACCACTTCTCGTGGCAGCTTGTTCCACTCATTGATCACTCTAACTGTCAAAATGTTTTTTCTAATATCTAATCTGTGTCTCCTCCCATTCAGTTTCATCCCATTGCTTCTAGTCTTTCCTTGTGCAAATGAGAATAAAGTTGATCCTTCTACAATGTGACAGCCCTTGAGATATTTGTAGACAGCTATTAAGTCTCCTCTCAGTCTTCTCTTTTGCAAACTAAACAATCCCAAATCCTGCAACCTTTCCTCATAAGACAGGGTTTGCAGACCGGTCACCATTCTGGTTGCTCTTTTCTGAACTTGCTCCAGTTTGTTGTCTTTTTTAAAATGTGGTGCCCAAAACTGGACACAATATTCCAGATGAGGTCTGACCAAAGAGGAGTAGAGGGAAATAATGACTTCACGTGATCTAGACTGTATGCTTCTGTTAATACATCCTAGAATTGCATTTGCTTTTTTTGCTGCTGCATCACACTGTTGACTCATATTCAGTTTGTGATCTATTAGTATACCCAAGTCTTTTTCACATGTGCTGTTGCTTAGGCCTATTCCTCCCATTCTGTATATGCTTTTTTCATTTTTATTGCCCAGATGTAGTACTTTGCATTTGTCCCTGTTAAAAACCATTCTGTTAGTTGCTGCCCAGTTCTCCAGTTTATTTATATCTTTTTGAATCCTCTCTCTCTCTTCTCTAGTATTAGCTATCCCTCCTAGCTTTGTGTCATCAGCAAATGTAATCAGTTTACCCTCAATTCCTTCATCTAAATCGTTGATAAAGATGTTGAACAATACAGGGCCCAGGACAGAGCCCTGTGGTACCCCACTTGAGACATTCTTCCAACTGGATGTGCAGCCATTTACGACCACTCTTTGGGTCCGATCACTAAGCCAGTTATGAATCCACCTAACAGTTGCCTTGTCCATTCCATACTTAGTCATTTTTTCAATAAGGATTGTATGAGATACTTTGTCAAATGCTTTGCTGAAGTCAAGATATACTATATCTACAGCATTTCCTTGATCCACCCAATCAGTGATTCCGTCATAGAAGGAAATTAAGTTAGTCTGACATGACTTATTAGTTACAAACCCATGCTGACTCTGTTTAATCACTTCATTCTTATCCAGGTACTGACATACATGTTGTTTAATAATTTGTTCAAAGATCTTTCCTGGTATAGAAGTCAGACTCACCGGCCTATAGTTGCCTGGGTCCACCTTCTTCCCCTTTTTGAAGATAGGAACAACATTTGCTCTTCTCCAGTCTTCTGGGACTTCTCCTGTTCTCCAAGAATTTTCAAATATTATGGAGAGGGGTTCAAAAATTTCTTCTGCTATCTCCTTCAGTACTCTGGGGTGTAATTCATCTGGACCTGGAGACTTGAATTCATTTAGGTTAGCTAAGTGTTTCCTCACTATCTTTCTGTTTATAGATATCCTGGATTCTTTTATACCCTTAATAGGACAGTGAAGAACAGTTGATGTCACATTTCCTTTCTGAGAGAAAACAGATGCAAAATAGGAATTTAAAAGTTTGGCCTTCTCAACATCCTGTCTTACCATTTCATCATTTTCATCCTGTAAAAATCCTATAGCATCTTTGACTTTTCTTTTACTTTTGACATATCCCCAAAATCCTTTATTATTGCTTTTGACATCTCTTGCAAGCCTCAATTCATTTTCAGCTTTAGTAATCTGATTTGTGCCCTGCAGGTTCTGCAGACAGCATTATATCTTCTTTAGATATGCCTCCCTCTTTCCATTTTATAAACATTTCTTTCTTCCTTTTTAGCATGTGCTTAAGTTCTGTGTTCATCCATCCTGGTTTCCTTAAATGCTTCCTATTCTTCCCTCTTTTTGGAATTGTTAACAACTGTGCTTTGAGAATTTCATTTTTCAAGATTTCCCATCCTTCCTGGACATTTTTGTCTTTAAGGATATCCAGCCATTGGATCCCTCCAATTCTCTTTCTGAATCCCTTAAAATCTGCCGTTCTGAAATCTAACCTTGACGTCTGAGTCTTCACAGGTCTTCCTCCTCTAGTTATCCAAAATTCTAAAATAGCATGGTCGCTACCTCCTAGGGTCCCAGCCACTTTTACCTCCTCAACCATTTCCTCCCTGTTTATAAGGATTAGATCCAAGGTAGCAGTTCCCCTTGTTTTCTCCCTTACCTTTTGGAAGATAAAGTTGTCAGCAAGAGAGGATAAGAATTTCCTTGACCTGTTAGTTTTGCCTGAGAGAGATTCCCAACAAATGTCTGGATAGTTGAAATCTCCCATGACAACTATGTCATATTTTTGGGAGAACTTGGCCATTTGATGCATAAAGAGTTCATCCATATCTTCAGCTTGCACAGGTGGCCTGTAGTAAATGCCTACAATGGTGTCCTTTCCATTGTTCTGTCCTTGTATTCTTACCCAAACAGTTTCCACAGAACTCCCAGTCTCTGAAGCTTCAATCTCTGTGCAGATATACGCGTTTCTAACATACAATGCGACACCTCCTCCTCGTTCATCAAGTCTGTTTCTTGCAAATAAGTTGTATCCTTCTAGTCTTGTATTCCAATCATGTGTATTGTCCCACCAAGTTTCAGTGATTCCAATGACATCATATTTCTTTTCCTGCGTTAGTAGTTCCAATTCTCCTTGTTTGTTGCCCATGCTTTGTGCATTAGTATAGAAACATTTTAGTTTGTGATTGGTTTCTCTTTCTCCAATATTTTTATTAATTAGATTCTTTTGTCTTTGTTCTTCCTGTTCTTCCTTTCCACTTCTAATAGCAGAGTTCTCAATAGCATTTGTCAGGTGTATGGCTTTTTCTAGTCTTTTGCTTCCCTTCCCATGTTGTTCTAGTTTAAAGCTCTCCTTACAAGTGTAGCAAGACGACTTCCAAATACATGTTTTCCAGTCTTCGTAAGGTGCACCCCATCTCTAGCAAGTAGTCCATCGTAAAGGTACCTCACTCCGTGATCCAGAAATCCAAATCGTTGCTGAAGGCACCATCAACGTAGCCAGTTGTTCACCTGCAGAATCTTATTCCACCTCCTTGTTCCATGGCCATCCACTGGGAGGATGGAAGAGAAGACCACCTGCGCTCCCAGTTCTTTCACTTTCTTGCCTAAGTCTTCAAAGTCTCTGCAGATGGTTTCCAGGTCGTTTCTTGCGGTGTCATTTGTCCCCACATGTAGTAGCAGGAATGGGTAGTCATCTGTAGATCTGAAGAGTCCTGATATCCTGTCAGACACATCTTTAATTTTTGCACCTGGAAGACAGCACATTTCTCTTGAAGTTATATCCGGTCTGCAGATAGCGGCCTCTGTTCCTCTCAACAGGGAATCCCCCATGACCACCACTCTCCGTTTCTTCTTCACAACATTTTTCTTTCTCCATCCAGGAGGACTCTGAAGGCGTACGAGGTTGCTGTTTGTGGGCAAAGTCTTATCCTGATGTATTTCTTCATTGGTTTCCTGCGTGAGAGCCTGGTACTGGTTCCTGAGGAGTATGGGTGCTGACTGCCTCCTGATCCTCCTGCTTCTCTGGGTCACATGTCTCCATTCCTCTGTTTCTTCAGGTGCACTTCGAATTTCTTCTCTTTCTGTAACATGAAGAGATAATTCTGCTCTGTCCAAGAACTCTTCGCCTTCCTTAATGATCTTCAACGTAGCTAACCTCTCTTCGAGACTTTGCAACTTTTCCTCCAACAGGGACACAAGCTTGCATTTGTGGCATGTGAAGTTTGGCTTTTCCACTGGTAAGTCTGTGAACATGTAGCAAGAAATGCAGCTCACCAAATGGCTCCTGGCCTCTTCCATATTGAGATTTCTTAAAAACGATGAAAGATGAGCCAAAATTCGGCGCGCGGCTTTCCGACTTCCTCTTTTCAGCTGCAACAGCCAAAACCCAGTGATCGTTGAGCTCGCGGAGACTCTTCAGTTATCCCAGAAGGCACTGGGAATATGCAGATGATCTCCTCAAGACTCTTCCCCTGGTTTTCCGATTTCCTCTTTTCAGCTGCAACAGCCAAAACCCAGTGATCGTTGAGCTCGCAGAGACTCTTCACTTATCCCAGAAGGCACTGGGAATATGCAGATGATCTCCTCAAGACTCTTCCCCGGTTTGGCTATGTGACAGGCTCGATGGCACAGCTGTGACCAAAGTGATGAGAGGATAAGGGAGATTTTGAATCTCTGCACACACTTTTGGACACTGGACACTTGTGGATTGTGTGAGGCCCAATGAATATCTGAGCGCTATGTGACAGGCTCGATGGCACAGCTGTGACCAAAGTGACGAGAGGATAAGGGAGATTTTGAATCTCTGCACACACTTTTGGACACTGGACACTTGTGGATTGTGTGAGGCCCAATGAATATCTGAGCGCTATGTGACAGGCTCGATGGCACAGCTGTGACCAAAGTGACGAGAGGATAAGGGAGATTTTGAATCTCTGCGCACACTTTTGGACACTGGACACTTGTGGATTGTGTGAGGCCCAATGAATATCTGAGCGCTATGTGACAGGCTCGATGGCACAGCTGTGACCAAAGTGACGAGAGGATGAGGGAGATTTTGAATCTCTGCACACACTTTTGGACACTGGACACTTGTGGATTGTGTGAGGCCCAATGAATATCTGAGCGCTATGTGACAGGCTCGATGGCACAGCTGTGACCAAAGTGATGAGAGGATAAGGGAGATTTTGAATCTCTGCACACACTTTTGGACACTGGACACTTGTGGATTGTGTGAGGCCCAATGAATATCTGAGCGCTATGTGACAGGCTCGATGGCACAGCTGTGACCAAAGTGACGAGAGGATAAGGGAGATTTTGAATCTCTGCACAAACTTTTGGACACTGGACACTTGTGGATTGTGTGAGGCCCAATGAATATCTGAGCGCTATGTGACAGGCTCGATGGCACAGCTGTGACCAAAGTGATGAGAGGATAAGGGAGATTTTGAATCTCTGCACACACTTTTGGACACTGGACACTTGTGGATTGTGTGAGGCCCAATGAATATCTGAGCGCTATGTGACAGGCTCGATGGCACAGCTGTGACCAAAGTGAAGAGAGGATAAGGGAGATTTTGAATCTCTGCGCACACTTTTGGACACTGGACACTTGTGGATTGTGTGAGGCCCAATGAATATCTGAGCGCTATGTGACAGGCTCGATGGCACAGCTGTGACCAAAGTGACGAGAGGATAAGGGAGATTTTGAATCTCTGCACACACTTTTGGACACTGGACACTTGTGGATTGTGTGAGGCCCAATGAATATCTGAGCGCTATGTGACAGGCTCGATGGCACAGCTGTGACCAAAGTGACGAGAGGATAAGGGAGATTTTGAATCTCTGCGCACACTTTTGGACACTGGACACTTGTGGATTGTGTGAGGCCCAATGAATATCTGAGCTCTATGTGACAGGCTCGATGGCACAGCTGTGACCAAAGTGACGAGAGGATAAGGGAGATTTTGAATCTCTGCGCACACTTTTGGACACTGGACACTTGTGGATTGTGTGAGGCCCAATGAATATCTGAGCGCTATGTGACAGGCTCGATGGCACAGCTGTGACCAAAGTGACGAGAGGATAAGGGAGATTTTGAATCTCTGCACACACTTTTGGACACTGGAGACTTGTGGATTGTGTGAGGCCCAATGAATATCTGAGCGCTATGTGACAGGCTCGATGGCACAGCTGTGACCAAAGTGACGAGAGGATAAGGGAGATTTTGAATCTCTGCGCACACTTTTGGACACTGGACACTTGTGGATTGTGTGAGGCCCAATGAATATCTGAGCGCTATGTGACAGGCTCAATGTCACAGCTGTGAACAAAGTGACGAGAGGATAAGGGAGATTTTGAATCTCTGCACACACTTTTGGACACTGGACACTTGTGGATTGTGTGAGGCCCAATGAATATCTGAGCGCTATGTGACAAGCTCGATGGCACAGCTGTGACCAAAGTGACGAGAGGATAAGGGAGATTTTGAATCTCTGCACACACTTTTGGACACTGGACACTTGTGGATTGTGTGAGGCCCAATGAATATCTGAGCGCTATGTGACAGGCTCGATGGCACAGCTGTGACCAAAGTGACTACAGGATAAGGGAGATTTTGAATCTCTGCACACACTTTTGGACACTGGACACTTGTGGATTGTGTGAGGCCCAATGAATATCTGAGCGCTATGTGACAGGCTCGATGGCACAGCTGTGACCAAAGTGACTACAGGATAAGGGAGATTGGATTGCTTTTAAAAAAGCAGTTTGCGGAGCAGTGGGTAAACAGCAATGCCAGCCTGTCAGGAAGCCTTAAAAGGCAGCCCAACAACCAACACCACTGATACACCACTATATAGCCTCCCCTTGCACTGCACACACAGTGACTGGTGTGTTGTGCAGGCCAAATTGCTAGCAGCAGAAGCAGTTTTTTTTTCTTCTCAGCAGGACAAAAAAAAAAAATTGGGATTGCTTTTAAAAAAGCAGTTTGCGGAGCAGTGGGTAAACAGCAATGCCAGCCTGTCAGGAAGCCTTAAAAGGCAGCCCAACAACCAACACCACTGATACACCACAATATAGCCTCCCCTTGCACTGCACACACACAGTGACTTGTGTGTTGTGCAGGCCAAATCGCTAGCAGCAGAAGCAGTTTTTTTGTCTTCTTCCCTGCCTCACTCTCTCCCTACAGAATCAGCAGCAACCTCTCCCTATACTGAGATCGGCAGAAGTAAGATGGGGGTCGGCGTGCACGCCCTTTTATACCCCCTGTGACGCCCACCAAAGCAAGCCAATCACTTGCATGCCCTTCTGAAAGATGGTGGTGACCCCTGCCTATGTCATCACGTTGCCCACAGTGTCCGTGGATCCTGATTGGCTGAAAAAGAGCGCAAAACAAACTTTTGAAACGCGACTTTGGCGCGTAAGTCGCCGACCTCGTGGCCGACCTCATCCTAGGGTCGGGTTTCGTTACATGAAACCCGACTTTGACAAAAGTCGGCGACTTTTGAAATTTTTCGACCTGTTTCGCTCAACTCTAATGATGACGCGACTGGGGGAGTTTCCCCGCCGGGTCATATAAACCCGGAAATAGATTCTAGTGACCTGGCGTCCTTCACTTCAGCGGGCACACCGCGGTTTTCCTGGCGTCCTCCACTTCAGCGGTCACACCGCAGGATTTTTAAGGCTAGAGGAAGTAGGTAACATAATACATAATTTTCCACATCACACCATGAGTGGTATACATTAAACAACATGGAGCAATCCTTTTCATTTTTGTCATTGCAGCGTCATACAAAATAAGTGACTTAGATCACTACACCAGCGCATTACCTCTCCTCATATATTATTTAATTCAGGTACTATTCACTTTAAAGATGTTCCTGCGCTCACTCACTTGCACTACTACCATTGAGCGTTTATTTTCTGCATATTATAATAATTTAAAGATCCCGCTCTATATGTGATTCTTTCTTTGCTCTTTTTTAGGAAAGACATATTTTACACATCACGTGTATTACTGTCACCTTTCACTTTTTGGTTGGCACCTTGTTACCGGAACTCCATGATATCCTTATTCATGTTTTCACCTATGATGTAGATTTTATAGATTTTATAGGCAATTTTGGCGGATATCTCCTTAACACCGATTCATATACCCTACCTCACGGATCACTTCACACCTGGAATTCACCTTCAAGATTTTATTTGACAAGATTTATATTCCTTGTGTGGTGTAGTTACCACTATGTCAGCTAGGGGGCGTTGCGTGGGTGTCCCAGGACGGGTGTACAGGCACATTCAGTGTGGTAACAGGAGCAGGGTCCTAAATGACCATTATGGGTCTCAAGGTGGGTGGCCTTGGGATGCAGGCTCCAGGGTGTATTGATCAGCAGAGGTACTGCTGATCTTTCTGTTACACTGTGTCAGGGAAGCCTGTGTGTGTCTATACAACGTTTAGTGATGTCATAGTCATGTGATCACCTGTGGGTGTGGTTACAGGGCTATGTAATTGAGGTGTTTGGCACATGTGAGAGAGTGTGGAGGGAGTCTGTCTGAGTGTGGACAGACTTCCATGTGTCCAGGGGGGACACTACAGAGAGTGTATATGGGGAGGACTACAGCTCCCAGCATGTGCTGAGACTCTCAGTCCAAGTCTGAAGCCACGGACATTTCTGTTCCTTTGCCTGAAGTGAAGCTTACATTTCAGTGTTATGCTGTCTATGGTTTATGGAGTAATAAACCTGGTGGAATTTTAAAGGAACGTGCCTCATGTTTGTCTCCCGCTGCACCTAAGCGAGTCGAATCCCTACAATTGGTGACAGACTGCGGGCAGCGACTCCCAGAAGCACGTGTGGCAGTGCTGGCGATTCTGAGCCAGGAGAGCAGACGGTCTGACAACCGTGAGTAATACTGACCGAGGTCAGAGAAAGTGACTGTGTTAATATTTGTGGGATACCTCTGAGGAGAAGAGGCGTCCGAGAACTGTGTGGCCGACACAGATAACAGACAGGAGTCTGTGGTGCACTGACCAGGGTCAGTGAGAGACTGTGTCCCTGGAGGGGTCAGTGTTGGGAGGAGCCCTGAAGCACGTGCTATGACCTTGGACCTGGTGAGGCGTGTGTTGAGCAATCTCAGGTGGAGACGGATGTCCTGAAGAGCACTCGCTGAGCCCCTGGACCTGATGAGACCGGTGTGTTGGGAAACCCTGGGAGGAGGGCTGCTCCCTGAATAGCACCCGGTGTGCGCCTGTGTGTTGGACGGTCTCAGGCGGAGACGGTACGTCCTGAACAGCACACGGACAGGACATGAGAGACTGTGCATGTGTTTTTGGTTTTTTTTTCTCTTTTCCTCTGCAAAACCTGAAGGTGCTTGCTGTGGCTCAGTGGGGTCACGAAGGTCTCGCAGCACAGGGACCTGGTGTTTTTCCTTTTTTGGGATCTGCCCTGGGAGCATTGGTAGCAGACGCTATCTGTCTACACCATCCTGCTGCAGCTTTATTGCATATGACTAAGCGGATACAGTAGTTGTGGCTTTACACAACTATTAAGGGTGAGTACCCTGTATCATTGCTTCATAACCCATTATACCTGCACTGGTAAGGCCCTATGGGTGCACTTTTGTGGTTTTTATCTTTGAGGGTGACAAGCGGTTTCCGGTAACCCGGCGGGGTTAAGAAGGGGACAAGCGGCTTCTGGTGGATCGGTGGGTCCACGAAGACTGCGCAGCAGGAGCTGCAGTGACACCAGCCGCTGTGTATGTGTGTGAACAGCAGCCGGAGGTGCCGGTGATCAGTGACAGCAGGAGCTGTGGTGGTGCCAGCAAAGACTTGTGTGGTATCGTTAAAAGACAAACTGTACTGTGTGAACTGTGGCATAAGAAGTTCTGCAGAACGGACATGGGGAAATCCCAAAAGGGGGCGGTGACCCAAAAGGGAGTGGTAACCAAAAAAGGGGTGGAGTCCCAAAAGGGGGCGGTGACACAAATTGGAGTGGTAACCCAAAAAGGGGTGGAGTCACAAAAGGGGGCGGTGACCCAAATTGGAGTGGTAACCCAAAAAGGGGTGGGGTCCCAAAAGGGGGCGGTGACCCAAATTGGAGTGGCAACCCAAAGTGGGGTGGTGGTCCAGAAAGTGGCCAAGTGTGAAGAAGTGACAGCACTGGGTGACTCAGTAGGTATGTCTGGAGTACCGCAGTGTATGTGCAGGTCTTTTTCAGAATGTGGAATATCCTTTCCGGGTAGTAATGATGGGCCACAGATGTGTACAGTGATGCTGCACCGGGAAGGAGCCTTTGGTCGGCTGGACTCAGAGAGTCAGGTGACTCTGACAGGGACGCCTCTCGTTTTCTCTCTGACCGAGAAAAACGTCAGGGTTCGCTGTAAACACGGGGTCACGGTGAACTACGCAGTAGACACAGTAGTGTTTGAGGGGACCAAAGGTGGTGAGTGCCAAGGTAGAGGGATACCACGGGACTTAGTCTATGCCTGGGAGAGGGGCCGGGACTTTCTTTTGTTTGATGACGTTTGGTCGGACGGTGGAGATGCTTCGACTGTGGGGCAAGCAGACACTGAAACAGTGACGGCTCCTGACATGGACAGGTCAGAGGTAGAACTGACCAGAGGAAGAAGTACATCTGCCCAACTCACGGACCTGACGTCTCGTGATAAGACAGATGGTGGGCTGGGAGATGAGACTACTGGACTAGACACATTGGTGCTGGACGGTAACTGGAGGGTTCACTCGACTGGTGTGACTGACCCAGTGGTACCCTTTGATGATATAATTAAAGAGGTAGTGGTGAGACACGTGCTGGCCAAAAGAGAACAAGATCGTGAGATACAGCTTATAAAGGAGACTGTAACAGAACATGTCGAACGGGAAAGAGTCCTAAGGCAAGCAGCTGAGCACAGAGTGGATGAGCTGGAGAAGGAAGTCTCTGAGCTCAGAGGTCACCTGTCAGCGTGTAAAACCATGAACAAGACCCTGTTGGAAGATATGGAGGTGCTCAGAGAGGCCCAAGAGAAGCATCAACAGGAGATTCTCAGGAGAGAGGATCAGCGTCGCTACCTGGCAGAGGAGCGAGATAAAGTTCTGCAAGAACTCAGTGGAGTAGTAAAAGGTCTTCTACAGGAGAAGTGGATGGGCGAAGACGTACAGCGGCCTTGCCCGACTGATAGCAAGGCAGAACTGCCAAAGCCCATCTTGGAAAAGGGTCCTGAAGACTGTAAATCTCAGGAAGATGGTGAGCCAAGAGCTGCACAAGACAGTCACCCGGTCTTGGCAGATACCTTGAGGGAAGTGTCCGTGGGGAACCCAGAGCCATCTGTCCAGGATGAGAGCAAGTCCATGACCTTCAAGTGCGTGATGGAGGTACCCGAAGACGTGCGAGAAGCGTGTGCCAGCGAAGGTGTGCATGAGACCTTTAAAAAGGCAGTAAAGGCCTATAGTGTGAGCTGGGCACCAGAAACAGATCAGTTGGTGATACTGGCAGAAACGGAAGACACAGAGAGAAGGGTGGCTGTCCTGAAGGAGATGCACCTACAATGTCTCCGCACGAAACAGATGCTCGTGGAGCGTAATAGGAAAGCCGCTCGACGTCTGGAGCTTGCAAGGGAAGCGCAAAGTCGGCTGGGCTTTGTGGAAGACATAATTCCGGTACCCAAAAATCTGGTGGGGAAAGTTGTTGGCAGACTTGGAAAGGTAATGCAGGAGATGGTGAATCGATCCAGTGTGAAGAGAGTGAGGATCCCACCTGCTGCTGAAATCCAAGTCGCTGTTGAAGATGACATGGTTCCTGTCATTGTGGTTGGTTCGGTGGAAAGCATTGGGAAGCTTCGCATGCTCCTGGAATATCGGGTAGCGTACCTGAAGGAGATTGAGCAGCTAAGACATGATCGACTGCAGGTGAATAAGCAGATACAGAATGTCAGGTGGCGTCCCCCTCCAACCCAAGGTGTAAGGACCCGAAGGGATCCTCCAAGGAATGAAAGGACAGGTAGTCGAAGGCAAGAACGTCGAGAGTCCGCAAGTGGCCGGTCTAATCTTAGTAACATAGGCACGAGACTTGGTGGTGGACATAGCGACAGAGGGTCAGACTCAGACCAGCCAGTTGGCCCAGCTGGACGTGGGACTCATGACCGTGCGAACTGGGAGAGCCAGTCAGTGAGAGAAAGGTCGCGTGATGGAGCACACTGCAGACAGGCGGAGACTAAAGAGTGTCTGGTCACACTGACGGACGTTGACGGGAAGGCCCAAGGCCGAGATACTGACCGCTGGGGGCAGGGGAGGCCTAACGTAAATATGCAGTATGACTACCGAAACAGACGGAGATGGTCCTCCCGACTGGTAGGGCAAGGTGACATGGGTGCCAGGTCTCAAGATCCCTGGGTGATGTCATGTGTTCAACCCCACAAGTTTGAACAGAGGGGGGAGGTATGTGGTGTAGTTACCACTATGTCAGCTAGGGGGCGCTGCGTGGGTGTCCCAGGACGGGTGTACAGGCACATTCAGTGTGGTAACAGGAGCAGGGTCCTAAATGACCATTATGGGTCTCAAGGTGGGTGGCCTTGGGATGCAGGCTCCAGGGTGTATTGATCAGCAGAGGTACTGCTGATCTTTCTGTTACACTGTGTCAGGGAAGCCTGTGTGTGTCTATACAACGTTTAGTGATGTCATAGTCATGTGATCACCTGTGGGTGTGGTTACAGGGCTATGTATTTGAGGTGTTTGGCACATGTGAGAGAGTGTGGAGGGAGTCTGTCTGAGTGTGGACAGACTTCCATGTGTCCAGGGGGGACACTACAGAGAGTGTATATGGGGAGGACTACAGCTCCCAGCATGTGCTGAGACTCTCAGTCCGAGTCTGAAGCCACGGACATTTCTGTTCCTTTGCCTGAAGTGAAGCTTACATTTCAGTGTTATGCTGTCTATGGTTTATGGAGTAATAAACCTGGTGGAATTTTAAAGGAACGTGCCTCATGTTTGTCTCCCGCTGCACCTAAGCGAGTCACATCCCTACACTTGATAAATAGTTCAACCTTGTTTCTTGAAGTATGCATTATAATGTTTGTTATCTTCTCTAAATATGATACTCAATAAAATAGATTTGTTTCTACTTTTGTATATATGCTTTTTTAGAGAAGTTCTGCTGAAGATCCGTTGTCGGATCGAAAACGTTTAACATAACATACAATTTGGATGCAAATAAAACAAAGGATCTAATCCAATTTGCCATTTGAGTGCCAAGTTCTTTCATAATATTACGTGGGCTGGAGACCCTACTTGTGCACCTACTACCATTCATTTGAAGAGTGCCTTGTTGCTTCTATTAAATGGACTATGTCTGACAGGATAGTATTATATGTTAGTTTTTATTTTTTGATTGTTTGCAGGAGACAAGGACGTCGGAGATTAGGTGTTCAGTAAGTATGGTAAATTAAGATTCAATAAAGGAGTCTGTGTGATTATTTCAAATAGAGGACTTTATTCTGGGTGTCTGCTTTTAAACAATATCACTATGGGGTTAGTAATGAATAGGTGTCTTATATACGCCTCTCAGTTACTAACCTGTGGGCTTTATGTCACCCAACAATACAAAGGTGACATCAACCCCACAAATATGAACCTCACTTGCCACCACTACAGGGCAAAAAGGAAGAGCGAGGCTAAGTGGAAGAATATGCGCATCTATAAGATGCGCCATTTCTGGGGTGGCTGAGAGCTGATGTTTTTAGTCTGGGAGGGGCCAATATCCATGGCCCCTTCCCAGTCTATTAATATCAGCCCGAAGCTGTCTGCCTAGCCTTTGCTGGTTTGATTTTATAGGGGGTCCCATATCAATTTTTTCTGGGGTTCCCCTGTAAACTAGCCAATACAGGCTAAGCAAACAGCTGTGACCTGATATTAATAGCATGAGAACCTTTATGACTATTGGCTCCTTTGCAGAATATTAACATCAGTCTTCAGCCATTGGCTTTCCCTCTGCTGGTTATGAAAATTATGCGAGAGCCCACGGAATTTTTTTTTTAAACTTTTTTAAACACTGAGGCAGATGCAAAAAGCTAAAGGCTACAGGTAATCTCTGCCTTACAAAAATCCAACTTATGAAGGACCCTTAGTTACGAATGTCAGATGATCAAAAAAATAATATTCATCTCACTGCCATACTCTTCGTCTGCCTCATTTCTTTTGGTATGAGAGAAATCACTGACATCTGAAGTCCGACTTTTCATGAAAATATACTTTTTGACAATTAGTATTTTGTACAATTCCATTTGTATAACGCCTATATGATACTGTGTTTATTGAACTCAATAGAAAATTTGCTATAATTGCGGCTCTTTATATCATTGTATTCTCTTTGTATTCTCATTCTGTTGTATATTATAGAAATCACAAAAAAGGGTCTTAGTTTTTTTTCATTCTTTGTCCAGCAAAATCCTGGCATTGTTCATAATGTCTTTCTCAAGGACACCTTGAAGACCTCACTACATTTAGTAAAACAATTTTGGTACCTTTCTTATGGAAGGTTTTAAGATTTCACCTAATTTAAAGAAACCATTCTAGCACATCTTTCTTCTAATAAAACAGCACAGCCACATGCATTGCATATTGTAATCCTTTTGTCAAAGCGAGATTCTTAAGATAAAAGAGAACTGCTGAAAGAGACATGAAAATACATAACCATAAATTGGAATAAGGGAAAAATCTTAAAAAAATACTCAAGATTTCTCTTCTTTGTACAAGGAGCTACATACATAGAAAAAACATGTATCTAAGCAGGTATAGAAATCAAATTTGATCTGAAATACTATATTATATAATATAAATTTCAAAACAATCATGATATTCATTAAATACAGCTTAATAAGAAAGATATAAAAGACTAAAGCTTTCCTATTATATAAGCATCTAACTTACATTCGACCCCTAGTTATGAATGATGGATGTTAAAAAAACAAAATACGAACCCAAAAAACTAATATTGACCTCCCCACTGAGTTATCAGTCTACTGGCTGGCCCTCTTCTTTCCACCGTCATGTGCCGCATCCCCGGACTCTTACTGAAGGCCAGTACTTTCAGTCACGTCGAGGTCGGTGTTCGCTGAGCATCACAAAGTCACATTGTCATCACAACTTTATGATGCCCACTGAGCTCCAGTGCAATGTGCCCAACGACGGAAAGAAAAAGACCAGATGGCAAAGAGCAGACGGCCAAAGAGGTGAGTACTGGTTAAAAAAAGGTAGTGTAGCTCATCTCCAAGACTTTTGGCTGCAACCAGGCCCAGGAAGTTATTGTACATTGATGTTGTGATCTTATAATGCACAGTAACATCTGTGGCCTAAATGTTGCTGGAAGAGACAGGAGATGCAGTAGGCAGCAGTGGAAAGAAATGGACTGGATGATGGCCTGCGGCAAACAGCATGGTGGCCAGAGTGGTCATTGGTGAAGTGAGTATAAGTTTGTTGGGGTTTTTTTTAGTCCCGTTCCAACTTGCATACATATTTGGGTTATCAACAAACCTGCAAACTCGTGGATTGCCTGTAGTCCAATAAACTTGATGGAGCCATTACGAATTATAAAAATTCCAAAAACACCATTACAACTTTCAGCAATATTCTAGCTTTTATGTCTTCATAGACAAATATTTAAAAGCATGTTCACAGTCAGAGTGGAGAAAAAGACATATCTAGGACTGACGCGTTTCTGACTATCCAGTCGTTACTCATAGTTGGACTATGAGGAAGGTCCGGATGGTCAGATATGTATTTTTCTACACTCTGACTGTGAACAACATTTTTGAAAATTTTTGCCTATGAGGAAATAAAGACTGGAATCTCAAGTAACTTTTTGCTGGCGTTTTTTGGGACTTTTATTGCTGCCAAAAGTGAAAGTGGCGGTGTACAAGCTGTGCTGAGCTGATGGGATTGTTCTATTTTATATTGTGACTTATAGATCATTACAGATCCATGCCTTTTACTTATAGAAAACAGTTCTAGTAGAGTAGTGAAGGATGTATTGTACACCCTTTGGCACATGCAATTAACATTTTTTGTGGAAATATCTAAAAATATGCTTTGCTAGTTACTCGCCAAAAAACTAATAATAGCGGAATTAGAATAAATGACTCTATCCAAACATCATTTAGTGATAATTTTCTTGCTATTTTTCACACCCAAAATATATTCTTCCGAAAAGCATGCAACTTGTTAATAATTATTAGGCAATTTCCCAACAGCAACCGTGATACCCAACAGAGAAGACAGGAAACCTTTTTAGATAACCTAGTTTTCTTACTATATTTCATGTTACTAAGCAGACACACAATTAAATTACAATCTGTAAATCAAACATTATTCTCACTCCGCTGAACATCAATCCGAAAAAACATATTTACATGTCAAATATGCGCAGGCGAAAAACAATCTATGAAGATTGTCACTCACGTTCATATCTTATTTATAACGGAAAGGAAGAGTATATGAAGGGCGATAGGCACAATTTTGGGAGCAATCATTTCTGCTCAATTCATTGCATTTCCCAAATGACACATGAGATATAAAGTGGAAGGTTATCCATATTTTCTATATACATTTATGGTGGAAACGTTCCAGTGGATGTTTTATTAGGCTGGTTTCAAGGACGCAGCTCGAATGACCCAGTCAGACCGGCAGGTGTCCTGACCTGAGCTGATTGTCTCATGGGCATATATGAGCCAGTTATATCAGCTCTGGAGACCCAGTGGTCAGGCAAGGTCTTCCAATCTGAGGACGTCCACGATTCATGGACATGGGGAAAAAGCCTTAAGGTAAAAATAAATAAATCATTGATTCTTTTCAATTCTTGCTGTATGGTTATACATTTCAATTACTCTTACTATTTTCCATGAAAAGGTCTTGATTTTGGAAAGGATAACCACTGTTCTGAATTTCTATGTTGCTTTTCATCATATTGGAGCAAAATACATTGGTGTAATATCCGACATCCTTCACAAACAAATCATTCTTACAGCGTTTCTGTGGAAGAGAAAAACAAAAGTAATGTTTTTATGTATTTATAGTGTATCCTATATATGAGCAAGTGTCTTCGATCAGATAGGGATAAAAAGGTTTGGGACTATCCGAAACTGCAAATGACAAGCTATTTTGCCCGAGATATATTATTACTTTTTATCATTACTTTCGTCCGTCTATGTAGACTCTTCTTACCTAGACCACATACAGTTAGGTCCATATATATTCGGAGAGAGACAACATTTTTCTAATTTTGATTCTAGACATTACCACAATGAATGTTAAACAAAGCAATTCAGATGCAGTTGAAGCTCAGACTTTCAGCTTTCATTTGAGTGTATCCACATTAAAACTGGATGAAGGGATTAGGAGATTCAGCTCCTTAACATGTGCCACCCTGTTTTTAAAGGGACCAAAAGTAATTGGACAGATTAAATAATTGTAAAGAAAATGTTAATTTCTAGTACTTGGTTGAAAACCCTTTGTTGGCAATGACTACCTGAAGTCTTGAACTCATGAACATCACCAGACGCTGTGTTTCCTCCTTTTTGATGCTCTGCCAGGCCTTCACTGCGGTGGTTTTCAGTTGCTGTTTGTTTGTGGGCCTTTCTGTCTGAAGTTTAGTCTTTAACAAGTGAAAACATGCTCAATTGGGTTGAGATCAGGTGACTGACTTGGCCGTTCAAGAATATTCCACTTCTTTGCTTTAATAAACTCCTGGGTTGCTTTGGCTTTATGTTTTGGGTCATTGTCCATCTGTAGTATGAAACGACGACCAATCAGTTTGGCTGCATTTGGCTGGATCTGAGCACACAGTATGGCTCTGAATACCTCAGAATTCATTCAGCTGCTTCTGTCCTGTGCCACATCATCAATAAACACTAGTGACCCAGTGCCACTGGCAGCCATGCATGCCCAAGCCATCACACTGCCTCTGCCGTGTTTTACAGATGATGTGGTATGCTTTGGATCATGAGCTGTACCACGCCTTCGCCATACTTTTCTCTTTCCATCATTCTGGCACAGGTTGATCTTGGTTTCATCTGTCCAAAGAATGTTCTTCCAGAACTGTGCTGGCTTTTTTAGATTTTTTTTTAGCAAAGTCCAGTCTAGCCTTTTGATTTTTGATGCTTATGAGTGGCTTGCACCGTGCAGTGAACCCTCTGTATTTACTTTCATGCAGTCTTCTCTTTATGGTAGATTTGGACATTGATACGCCTACCTCCTGGAGAGTGTTGTTCACTTGGTTGGCTGTTGTGAAGGGGTTTCTCTTCACCATGGGGATTATTCTGCGATTATTCTGCAGCATTACCTATATATTATGTGGTGGCATAACCCCTTTAAATACATCTGTTATTATAGGTAGAAAATGGCAAAATACTAACACACCATATTCTAGTTACTATACTTACCATTTTTCCAACAATCAAAAATAACAACTGATGAGACAATGAGTAGCCGATGCAGCCTTTTTGATTCATCATCTTCTTGCAAGGCGCAGTCACAACACAAGGCTCCTTGTCATCTTTGCTTTAGTAAAAAAAAAATAAGGTTTAATAATGTTATATATATATTTAAATACATTAACAACATTTGTGAAATTCCACCAAGACTGAAGGAACCAAATCTTATCTATGTGCTGCATATTCGACATCACTTCAAACATTGGGCATGGTGCTCCCTGCTGGTCCGGTTAATGAGCTCACTTTGAAATAAATCAATTCTAAATTAAAAACTGTGCATTTCATTCATTTTCTTTTTTTCTGAAGCCGTTTGTTTTACTTTATTGCACTGCCGCCTTTTCACCTGTATCAAATTTGTTAGACTTACATGAAAGTGAATGAATCATTGTTTGTAGTCCGTTTAGTGCCTGCTCAACTTTGACTATTTATCTTAATGTGTGTGCTGAGTCATCATGCCATGCTGACTATTAAAAGGAATCTGTCAGCAGGTTTTTGCTAATTCATCTGAGAGCAGCTAGATATAGGGGCAGAAACCGTGATTCCATCGAGGTATCACTTACTTAAAGGGAATCTGTCACCCTTTTTTTTTGACTATGAGCTGCTGCCACTGACATCAGAGGCTTATCTACAGCATTCTGTAATGCTGTAGATAAGCCTCCGATGTAACCTGAAAGATAAGAAAAAAGAGTTAGATTATACTCACCCTGGCGTTCGGTCCGGTCCGATGGGTGTCGCCGTCCGGTCCGGGGCCTCCATCTTCATACGATGCCATCCTCTTGTTTCCTTCCCATCGCGGCTCCTGCACAGGCGCACTGCTCTGCCCTGTTGGGGCAGAGCAGTGCGCCTGCGCCGGAGCCACGACAGGAAGGAAAGAAGAGGATGTCACCGTTAGAAGATGGGAGGCGCCAGACCATAATACCCATCGGACCAAGACTGGACCTCCCCCGGTGAGTATAATTTAACTCTTTTTTTCTTATCTTTCAGGTTACATTGGGGGCTTATCTACAGCATTACAGAATGCTGTAGATAAGCCCCTGATGTCAGTGGTGGCAGCTCATAGTAAAAAAAAAAAGGGTGACAGATTCCCTTCATTTGGTTGCAGCAGTTTTGATCAAAACCTGCTTTATCTGCTGCCGATCTACCAGTTGTCTACATGTTGAGCTCTCTATAAACCCTGCCTACACCACTGATTGGCAGATTTCTGTGTACACTGTGCAAAAGCAGTAATCTACCAATCAACAGTGGGGGGCGGAGTTGGGCTAACCTCATGCGGATAAAACAATGATTTTATAAAAAAAATGGCACTAAGCAGACCAGTAAGTGATACATCACTGGAACCAGAGTGCCTCCCTACATTATGCTGCTCTCAGATTAATGTTATGATTGAGTCACCGTAGGAGGCAGACACAAAAATGGAAGCTACATCCAGAAAACCAGAGAAGTTGGCAACTATCAGATTGCAGACCCCTGAACCTATCAACACAACTAGCAGTAGCCGTGGGGGGTTCCTACGGTGCCCTAGACCCCTCGATCACAGCCGGAGAGCTAAATAGCCTAAAGACAGAAAAGGAAATCTAAACTGCCCCAGAGCAGACCCCAAAGTAAAAGGCAGCCCCCAACATATAATGAAGATGAAAAAACACTCACACAGATAGAAAGATAGGCTGAGCAAACGATGGGGCCCAAGCTAGCTAAACAGAACAGGAAAGGAAGGTTGCTGTCTGCAATCTGCCAAAACCCTATCAAAGACATAAGCCAACAAGCTGATATGAAAAAGACCCTGAAGCAGCTAGGCTTCAAAAACTAAATCAGCACTCAGGTATTTTCAGAAGACAGAGCTAAAGAAATTCAGCACACCCCAGCAGGGAATGGCAGAAATCCAGAAAAACAAAGCAAAACAAAATCTAAGCACAAATGCAAAAGGCCGAGCAGAAAACTTAGCTTTAGAGGAGCAGGAATTCAGACTGGTCTCCAAGGATCCCACAGAGAAATCACCCGCAGGGCAGAAGGGCGTCGGCAGCCTTATATCCAGTCAGTAACTCCACTCAGCCAGTCATCATCATCAGACTCAGGTGTTTGATAATCAGGCTCACTACCTTTCTTTACCAGAAGAGGGAGTTCCTCGGGCCTCAGTAGTGAAGGGGAAAATGAACTCACAACAGATTAAGTAGCAAAATTCTTCTGACAGATTCCCTTTAAATATTGATGGTGGTCTTTCCTTACAATGACCCTATATTACAATATGTTCAACTTATCCTGGTATTTACTAGTGTTAAACAGTGCCAATTTGTGTAAATCAGTATGCACATCTTACTAGTACCGTGCAGGGCATCATTTGGGCACAGGACGGTAACCTTAGCAAAAGAAATTCCTCACAGGCACCGAGCTAGAATGATTTTTAAAGTGGCTAAGTCCTCCACATCACTGTCTAGCTAATGGAAAGTGCATATTGGGGGTGACAGACTCCCTTTAAATAGGGTGACACAAACTTGTTATTTTTATTCTCATACTTAATGGAGGTAGAACTGTGATCATCACTCATAATACCACGGAAAGCTATGCTTTTTAATAATATTCACAAACCTTTATGAAACAAGAGTCCATATAGATTCATATGAGACCTAATTCTGATTGTCCCATTTAAAGTTTGTTTTTTTTCTTTGACAGATTTGTAAAGTTGTACTAATGTCATGAGTCTGACCATACATCAGCTTACTTACAGGCTTCCCAAAAGAGAGGAAATACATTCATCACTGAATTGCTCAGTTAGGCACAAAGATGTATCAGGTATCGAATCTCTGTAGACAAGTCCTGGTGTAGTCTGGTTCCAGGATGTGGGGAGAATCCAGAAATGATCTCCAAAAAGATCCTGGAATTCTGGAATTAGGAGAAAATGCAGTTGGTTTTGACACAAACAAACAAAACAAACTTTTTAATAAGTATCGTCCTATTAACAAATTTTTAATTGTTTATGTGATATTACAGATGTAGCCATTCCTAACCTAATGCACAAGAAACATACTGTGTTAATACCAGTGGTGGCGTACGTGATTCATGGACCCACAGTGCCACAGACCGGACTTACCCTGGAGGGGCGTGACTAAGCAACTACCATGGTGTTCCCTGGAGTCTCTAGTGGTGAGGTCAGGATAGTGCGACAGGTAGCTAACAGGTGCCACGTCAGGGCAACATCTGGCAATAGAAGCTGACCCCAAGGGCCTAAGCCATTTACTCAGATTCTTAGACAGGGCAGGCCAGCCAATAGCACAGGTTCAGACTGTGCAGACAGGACGGCCACTTGGGATCGGTTCAGACTGTGCAGTCACAGGATAGTAGACGGGCCGGCTACAGGGACAGGTTAGACACACTGGTCTCAGGAAGCAGTTCAGGTACTGCTGATGCAGTTTCAGGGTACAGACACCGCCAAAGCGGACACATGTATAAAGACTATCTAGACTGGACTAACAGGAAACAGGATACGGGAAACATTAACAGACTGTTGCCAGGTCCACCATCCATATACAGTTGCACACACTAAACCAAATAACAGTAACAATAGGGGTTACTCAGGCACCTCCCTATTGGGGAGGGTGCCTTTTATAAAAGATGCCTCCCAGCTATTGTCTGGGAGACACCTTGCAGATGAACACATTATGCTAAATGCCTCTCAGCAACAAGCTAAGGGCATTTAGCAAAAAGCGCTGCCCCTTTAAAAGGCGTATGCGCACATGCACACTAGGCGTACCATCGGGAGCAGTGGCGTGCACACAAACTGAAAGCAGAAAGTATGAAGCAGGAACATGCCGGGCACCATGCCGAGGGCCAGAGCAGTGAGTAAGCTGGCATCCCTGCATGGAGGGAGAAGGGGACACCATGCAAGGGCGTCGGTAGCAGCACTATAGATATCACCGCACAGAAAGTAAAAAAAAAACACTTAACACTTAACCCAATGATAGCCATTGAATATGTTTAATCAGGTTGGACTTTTTTGGTGCCAGGATATCTTCCGCATTGTTATATATTTGTAATTTTAAGGATAGCTACAGCTATTCCATGCATTATATTTTTAAACATTTGTGAATACACATTTTTAACATTTCACGCATTCCATTGAATATGACATGATGATCAGCGTCTAAACAACGCAATCCAATTTTGCTATTTAGAATAGTAGTTTCCATATTTTAAAGGGGTTGTCCAGCCTTAGGCTACAAGTCTGCAGTCACTCTATGTGACTACAGACTTCTGAATCCTCATGTTGAGTGCATTGCACGCTGTGAAGTATTGGCGCTAGGAGTGAAGGGCGCATGACCACAAGTATGCTATTTGCTTACACACAGTAACGTGCAGACTAGTCGTGACTATGTGTACGCAAATAGCGTACTTGTGCTTGGCCTCACTCAATGTAATTGTATTGAGTGAGGCTTTGCACGTCTAGTCAGAATATGACCAGAAGTATGCACATCGCATACCTGAGGTCACTTAACCGATGTCCGCAGTGGAGAATCTTCACAGAGCGCAATGAACTCAATGTGAGGATTCACAAGTGTGCAGTCACATACTGTAGAATGACAGCACCATTGCAGCCTAAGGCCAGAGAACTCCTCTAAGGGATTTTTCCAACTAGAATATTTATTGCATATCCAAATATCCAAAAGATATGCTATAAATCTCCAATAGATGTCTCAAGAGCAGCCTTTGTAGCATGTGTCAGAGAAAGGAGAGGTGAAGGGTCATGTGTAGAGTCACTTTTAGCACACCAATATAAGTGATTGGAGAGCTGAACTTGCACTCTCAATTCTTAGTGGTGCACAAAATGTATTATTATGAAAAAAATATCTAGCATCATCACAAATGTAACAACCCATAATATAAAGTGTAATTTACCCCAAACTTTGATTAAACAAATGTAATACTATAATGTGTAATTTAATATTTTTGTCCATTCCTCCTCCTAAAAATATGCACATGGGATAAATGAATATATAGAAGTGTGTCCTGGCCCCAGTGTTGTTCAACATTTTAAAAGATGGTCTACATAATGGAACTGAAGGTAAACCAATTCAATTTGAAGACGATGCAAGATAGGAGTGATAGCTAATACTAGAAAAGATAGAGAAAAGATTCAGAAGGATATAGATAAGCTTGAACAATGGGCAGCAACTAATAGAATGGTATTTAACAGGGAGAGATGCAAGATTCTACATCTGGGCAAGGAAAATTAAAATGGCATCTATAGAATGGGAGGAATAGCACTAAGCAACAGAATGTTTGAAACAGAGCTGAGTTTACTAATAGATCACAAACTGCACGAGTCAACATTGTGATACAGCAGCAAAAAAAGGCAAACGGAGTTCAGAGATGTATTAAGTGAATCATAGAGTCTAGATCATGTGAAATCATTATCCCCCTCTACTCCTCCTTGGTCAGGCCTCATCTGGAATACTGTGTCCAGTTCTGGGCACCACATTTTAATAAAGACATCAAAAAACTGGAGCAAGTTCAGATAAGCTATCAGGATGGTGAGTGGATGGCAAACTATGACCTATGAAGAAAGGTTAAAGGATTTAGGAATATTTAGCTTGCAAAAAGAAGGCTAAGAGGAGAATTAATAGCTGATGAATAAAAAATCAGTGGTGCTTAAGTATGATAACAGGTGCAGCGCACCTAGACAAAAAACCACAAATTGGTCGATATAATAAATGTAAAGAATTGGATTAGGTTTGCGCACACTAGCCACTCATGAGTAAAAAATCAGTTTAAGAATGATTATATGTTTAATATTTAGACCATAGATAAATTATTGCACAATGCCCAATAAGATGCTGACAACACACCCAAAATAGCTTAAGAAAAGAATAATCTTCCTCAAGTGTTGCCTGCATTAAAGAACCTACAGAAAAAAAGAAGTTACGCACTAGACCAGTACGTGCTGCAGACCACCTATAGGAAAAAGGCAGACACTGGCTGGACAACAAAAGGTTAATAGTGAAACAGACAGGGAACAAGCTTCCCTGCAATAAAAAAGTTGCAGGGAAGCTTGTTCCCTGTCTGTTTCACTATCACTAACTCTGAAAGCAGGGGGAGGACCACCACAAACCAGCCCCTTTAGTGATGTCACAAGCCCAGGGGTATAAGGTACTATCACTCAGGACAGCTCTCATTCTAGCCTGGGAAGCTGCTGCAACCAGACCTCAATGCATTGTGACATCTGGCTCCTCCCACCAGCATGGTTTGGCCTAAGATGATCTAAGCAATACGTGAGTCTATTTCTTCTCTTAATCCCCTTTTATTTGTATTCACTCTATACATATAGTTAGGTCCATATATATTTGCATGGCTGCCACTGGCAGCCATGCATACCTAAGCCATCACACTGCCTCTGCCGTGTTTTACAGGTAATATGGTATGCTTTGAATCATGAGCTGTACCATGCCTTCGCCATACTTTTCTCTTTCCATCATTCTAGTAAAGGTTGATCTTGGTTTCATCTGTCCAAAGAATGTTCTTCCAGAACTGTGCTTGCTTTTTTAGATGTTTTTTAGCAAAGTCCAGTCTAGCCTTTTTATTCTTGATGCTTATGAGTGGCTTGCACCGTGCAGTGAACCCTCTGTATTTACTTTCATGCAGTCTTCTCTTTATGGTAGATTTGGATATTGATACGCCTACCGCCTGGAGAGTGTTGTTCATTTGGTTGGCTGTTGTGAAGGGGTTTCTCTTCACCAGGGAGACTATTCAGCGATCATCCACCACTGTTTTCTTCCGTGGGCACCCAGGTCTTTTTGCATTGATGAGTTCACCAGTGCTTTCTTTCTTTCTCTGGATGTACCAAATTGTAGATTTTGACACTCCTAATGTTGTAGAAATTTCTCGGATGGGTTTTTTCTGTTTTTGCAGCTTAAGGATGGCTTGTTTCACCTGCATGGAGAGCTCCCTTGACCGCTGGTTTCCTTCACAGCAAAACCTTCCAAATGCAAGCACCACAACTCAAATCAACTCCAGGCCTTTTATCTGCCTAATTGAGAATGACATAATGAAGGGATTGCCCACACCTGTCCATGAAATAGCCTTGGAGTCAATTGTCCAATTACTTTTGGTCCCTTTAAAAACAGGGAGGCACATGTTAAGGAGCTGAAACTCCTAAACCCTTCATCCAATTTTAATGTTGATACCCTCAAATGAAAGCTGAAAGTCTGAACTTCAACTGCATCTGAATTGTTTTGTTTAAAATTCATTGTGGTAATGTCTAGAATCAAAATTAGAAAAATGTTGTCTCTGTCCAAATATATATGGACCTAACTGTATTTTAATTGTCTCATATTGTCAAATCTTTTTATACCTTCTGTAAACACTGCCTATCTTTTGGGAGTAAAATATAAAATTATTTGTTCTGTCTCCATGTTCTACACCGAACTTTTACGTGCCTGAAGTAATTACGCTACTAATTTGGGTTGGCTCCGTACCCCTTTATTAATTTGAATATTGATAGAGAATCGGAAGCTGGTGGCAGCGAAGTGTGCTCTGGGCTAGCTGACAGCGATGGAACGGGTTTTATAAGCTAATTGTCTGGCTGCGGCCAAAGCCTTTATAATTCCCTCGCTGCAGCGGGCCTAATAGCCAGTGCACAACAAGTAGCCCGTCTGGCGACTAATTATCCTAGGTGCAGTTCCATGACTGACCTGAGGGCAAGGGGGCGCCGGAGAGCTGCAAGTTCCAAAGCGGAACTGAAAAGTGGGATATATATAAATCCCGGCAGTTTGTAACACTTTGTGGCAGCAATGGGATAACTAAAATAAGCGGTAAATTGTTAGGTCAAGACTAGCTTGCTGTTTTTCATCACATTGTGGCAGTGGTGGGATAACTAAGATAAGCCCCTTGCACATGTGACAGCCGTGTGCGGCCAAAGGTCAACAACCCCTATACCTGAGAAAAGCCATCATAGCCACCTCCGCTTCAAGGTCTGGAGTCATGGGATACATCTTCATAACCCCCTTAGGCCTCTTTCACACTTCAGTTTTTTGTGTCAGTTAAAATCCGCCAAAAAGGCGGACAAGCGGATCCGTTCTTAACTGATGTGAACGGATGCTACAGGATCCGTTTTTGGACGGATCCGCAAAATGAGGAAATTTAAAGGAACCGCTGGCCGGGAAGGGGGGAGAGAGAGAGAGAGAGAGAGAGAGAGAGAGATTTTTTGTCCGGCAACCAGACAGAATTTCGGGTTAAATCAGTGTCTGGAGGATCCGCCGGCCAAAAAAACGTTGCAAGCTCTGCTTGGAAATCTTTGAGGATGTTGACGGACAGCAACATTATGGCGGATCCGCACAAAAACGGATGCAATGGACGGCAATCTGTCAATATCCACCAATAATGAAAGTCAATGGGGAAAAAAACGGATCCGCAAAAAAAAATTGCGGATCCGTTTTTTTCAAAACCTGGCGGATTTTGACTGTAAAAAACGGAAGTGTGAAATAGGCCTTACACATGCAATCCAACTCCACAGCGTAGCATCATTCCCAGTGAACTTAGGGAGATTGTTCAATATTGTCCCCAGCGGTATACTTGCCCTTGGAACTCCTCCAACCACTTGGTCTGCCACCCTTGTGTTCAAAGACTGCATCCTGCCGACTACACCACTTGTAATAACCTGCAGGAAATGCAGGATGCAGTCACGCACGGGGAGGCAGTGCAAGGGTTAAACTGGTTTATTTACAAGGGGATGTACTCCACGCAGGGAGTGAGGGATTTTAGGGTGAAGGTAAAGAAGGGGCAGGACTGGAAAGATGGCAGGGTAAGTGAGGGACGAACGAGAGTTCAGTAATAAAGAGGTTAAACTTACCGGACTGTAGTCTTCTTTTGCAAGGAATTTCAGGGTTCCAACGGTGGCACCGGCAACAGCGTCGCGGACCGTCGTGATGCAGTCTCTGACAGACAGGGATCCAATGGTGACACCGACAACAATGGCACATGCAGTCTATCAAGTCTGTGTACACGATGAGAGGGGGCATTGCTCTCACCACTCTTAGTCACAAGTCCACACTCAGAACGTGTCACTCCAAAAACAATGCCGTGCTCCTCGGTCAGTCCAGCTACTACTCTCATGGGCTCTGGTTTGTCACTGCGCACAACGGGCCTGCAGGCGCTAGCGTCTGTCTCAGACTGGTCAGGGGAGTCTCCTCTGGTAACGGAGGCAAAGTGTTCATGCAAAGTGCGCTCACCGCGTACTGTCTGCCTGTCTCAGTCCTCATTTAGAGGGCTCTTTCGAGTATGCGGTCACTCTTGAGCAGAGCAGGTGCAGCACTCACTGTCTGTTAGTGTACGGCACTACCAGGTAGGTTCAGTCTTCACCATGGTTGGTAGCAAAAGGAAGAGTATCACCAACAGTGAACTGCAGCACCAGGTGGCCTTATAAAGGGAGGTGGGAGTGGCCCCCACATGCATAGATAATTAATCACAATGCAGTAACACCAGCGGCCACCGAGGGGAAAAACTGACATTAACCCCCGATGGCCAGAAAGGAAAAAAAGTTTAAACATAAGCAGCCCAAAACTGACACAGATCCAAAAATAGATAGTGACAGTACCCCCCTTACAGTGAGGGCTCTCTGGACCCTCAACACAGCCCCTCAATGGAAAACCACCTACAGTGAGGATACCTAGATCCACCAGAGTTCACCTCAGCCACCACCTGACTCTCAGGTTTATGGCAAACACGGACTGATGGAAGTGACAATAACGTATGCTCCGGAGGTGCCACATATCTCCAGAGAGCCGACATGGGGAATGAGTTGTATATGGGCCTTACTGGAGGTAACTCCAGCTGGTAAGTCCCCGGGCCGAGAATGGCCGACACCCGACATGATCCGATCACCCGAGAACTCCAGATCCCAGAAGTACAATTTCATTGGATGTTTTTGGTGGACACCCATACATACTCGTTCACACACAGGTCTGGACCTGAACGTTTATTGTCACACATGTTTGCCACGAGACGGTGAACTATTCAAGGAACTGACAACAGAGACGTCCCCCTGTGTCACCACACTCACACCCCCACAATTCGGAAAGGGAACCACCACCCTTCTCTGACCCCTCCTCCTATGAGGACTCCAACACTCAGGGTTAGCTTGTGGTGAGGGTTGAGACTTGCCCCTACTCCCTGGCAGCATCTCTGCTGCCCCCACTGGAGAAGAAGGGGATGACTGTAGAATGACGGCAGATACAGTAGCCCCCAGGCAACAGTCCTCACTCGACTGACCCCAGCCGACTACTTCCCTAGACCGCCAATCTATTACCGGGTTGTGTCTTTTCAACCAAAGGAGGCCTAAAACGATAGGTGATGGCATTCCCCCCAAGACGTAGCATGACAGGGACTCTTCATGATGAGTCCCTATATGCAGTTTTATGTTATCCACGACTTGGGTCAACCTCCCCTGGCTCAGTGGGACAGAGTCAATGGCCTGGATGCTTAGGGGATTAGCTAGCATCCTACAACTCAGGCCACCATGGGTCTGGACAAAGAGAGCATCCACGAAATTGACTCCCGCTCCACTGTCCACAAGCACCAGTATGCCCTCAGGTACCCCGCCAACCACCACTTCTGCTGATACAGTACACTGAGAGGGAAAAATGGAGGAAATATACCCTCCCTGGTCGCCTCCCTCCACACGACCAGGCGGACGCGGCTTCTTAGGTGGCACAGAAGTTTTAGCGCAAGCCGGGCAGACCCTAAAAAAATGGCCAGTCTGCCCACAGCAAAAACATGCCCCCAAACCACGACGAACCGCAGGCAACACCACTGGGAACCAACTCCTCCCACCTGCCTGGGCTTGTCAGCCTGCACCAGTGAGTCCTCCTCCTGAGCGAGGACTACATGGGGCATATTTGCCAAAGCCGCAAAAAACTCGTCCACCGACCGTAGAGATGGTGAATCGGCCGGCAGGGAGAAGGCCCAGGATTGGGCATCACCTTTAAGGAGAGATATGATGATTCCCACCCGCTGTTCCACACTCCCTAATGAATGAGGGCGGAACCTGAAGTGTGGCTTGCAGGCCTCCTGAAAAAGCAAAAAATTATCTCTCCCTCCAGAAAACCTGTCTGGGAGAGATAACTTGGGTTCTGGTTGAGCCTGAACCTGAGCTGAGGCCCCGAACCCCACCAACTGCTGGAGCTGCTGCTCCACCACACCATGCAGCACCCCACGCTCCTCAGTGAGGGTCTGCAGCAATTGAACAAAGGTCTGCATTTGGGCCATGGCTCACCAGAAAAAAAATGGGCAGTTGGTGATAATGTCACGGGGCAGAAGGGGGAAAACAGGAGACGTGGAACCAGGACTCATGAACTGCCCCTCAGGCTAAGGGGGTGCCCTGACTTTCCATAACTTGGAAATACACTTGATGGTAGTGAGGCCCAAGTCCCCGACCTGTCCCTATCTCCTGTTTAGCCCTGAGCTAAACCCCCAACCCCCTCCCCAGGAGGTGATAGGGAATAAAATGAACTGCACCAAAAGCCAAAGGAAAGATAATACAGACACCTAGGGGTTAAATAAACTAAAAAACTAAACTTAGCTTTCTCTGCTGCAATGCACCAAGCAGTGGAGTAAGGCTCCAGATCAGCATTCAGCTGCAGCTCCACTGCACACAGCCAGCTCCTGATAAGCTGAACCACCACTGCACCAGGTAGGTCCAGTCTTCACCACGGTTGGTAGCAAAAGAGTATCACCAGGAGTGAACTGCAGCACCAGGTGGCCTTATAAAGGGAGGTGGGAGTGGCACCCACCTGCATAGATAATTAATCACAATGCAGTAACACCAGCGGCCACCGGGGGGAAAAAAAACCCCTGCAGACTAACTAAAGTTGTAGTAACACCAGCGGCCATCGGGGGAAAAACTGACATTAACCCCCAATGGCCAGAAAGGAAAAAAGTTTAAATGTGAGCAGCCCAAAACTGACACAGATCCAAAAATGGATCGTGACAGGCACTTGGCTTTACTTCACTCACTCTGCTCTTCTGACACGGTTCCGCATGCTCCGCTCTGCTGAGATGGCTCTGCATGCTCCACTCTGCTGAGATGACTCTGCATGCTCGGCTCTCCACTACTGGCATGGCTAATCCTCTCAGCACCACAACTTCTATCCTGGACAGCAGCAGCATGATCTGTCACAGGACCAGCACACTTGGGTCGGGGAAGCAGAGCACCCTCTTCTCTGCTTTGCTCGCTGCACTTACTTGGCACCAACCTCTCCTGCAGCGCATGCGTTTTCATCCTCCCCTTGTGTCAGCGTGCTCTCCTTAGGCTCTCCCCGCCGCCTCCTGTCAGCAGGAAACTCCGTCTCTCTTCTCCTTCCCTCCTGCAGCAGGGCAAGGTCCGCCTCCCTCAGGCTTCCCCCTGGAAACAGAGGATGCAGCCCTTTCAGTTTCAGACCAGGCATGCAGGTACCCATGGTCTGGTCCACCTCCTTACATGTGCACACCTAAAACTGGCAATCACTTACAGAGGAGGAATGTCTTTAAATGAAGGAGACTGATATTGCACATAACATCCCTAACAAAGGAGACCGTGCTTTTCTTATACGCATAAGAATTTGTCTTGAAGTCACGACTGACAACCGGCAGCTCTATTTTTGAAAGATTGACACATTGGGTATTTGTCACCTTCTGAGGCACAACCCGCAATACTCCTGCCTTGTGGTTTAGGAACATTTAGAATCAGCAAGTCGTGGGCAGTATTAACTTTTATGGAACAGTTGATTTACAGATTGTTCACATCTTTACCATGTTCGCTCATGTACATTAATATTTAAATGCTGAATGCTTTTATATTGTTCAACTGTATGCATTTTATCACTACGTGCGATTAGATAATAAAGTAGTTTATATCTGTATTTTATCCTGCGGTGAATTTCAAATTACTTTTCTGGCACAGGTGGTTCAATAAGGTTTTTATTTTAGTAGTGCTAGCGGTTAGTTTATAACTCGCTCCATAGCTTTCTTTGGTTCTATGTTCAGTGTGGTACACACCATGATAGCAAACAGCACAGTGACTACTTTTCACCCTAAAAAATAGGCAGAATGACTGATTACAAGTTTGCAGACACCTGTGGTGTTAGTTATAGGACACACCTTAGTTTAACATGCCCTTATGGTCAAATAATTTCTAATCTTTTATAGGGGTACCATCATTTTTCAGTAATTTTTTTTTGCGTTGCTTTACTTTTTTAGCTTGAACCACAATTCAAAAATAATGACTTTTGCTCAATAATTCAAATTCAGCAAATTTAAATAGAAAATTACTTCTGTCAGTTTCAAGTCATTGCAGTGGTCGTTTGTGAGGTTTTTTTTTAACATTATTTGTTATTTTCTTTGTTTAATGAGATTAAAATTATTTGGGTAATGAGTTATAATGTTAATACGAATTACTGTAGGTGGAGCTTTGAAATATGGACCATTTGTTAAAATGTTCAAGAGTTATTTTTGGCCTGTGGTAATCAAATCTTTTCTAAGTGTATTTAAGTTTCAGCTCATAGGTCCATTTTGGTATCTAAGAGAAATCTCTATCTTTCCAATATCTTGTAGTGATGATTTTGGTGGCCTTGATAAAATGGGGAATTATGGAGCTTTTATTTATGAATTCATGTTGAGTATCTAAGTTAAGTAAGGTTAAGATAGGGGTTAAGTCTATTTTAATTTTAAAGATATTTTCTATTTAACCCCTTCGCACCCGAGCCTGTTTTTGCCTTCGTGACCGGGCCAATTTTTTCAATTCTGACTAGTGTCACTTTATGAGGTCATAACTCTAGAACGCTTCAACGGATCCTGCTGATTCTGACATTGTTTTCTCGTGCCATATTGTACTTCATGGTGGTGGTAAGATTTCTTAGCTATGAACTGCGCTTATTTGTTAAAAAAAATCGAAATTTGGCGAAAATTTAGAAAATTTTGCAATTTTCAAACTTTTAATTTTTATGCCCTTAAATCAGAGAGCGATATCGCACAAAATAGTTAATAAATAACATTTCCCACATGTCTAGTTTACATCTGCACAATTTTGGAAGCATATTTTTTTTTTTTAGGAAGTTATAAGGGTTAAAAGTTGACCAGCTGATTTCTCATTTTTACAACAAAATTTACACCACTATTTTTTTGGAGATCACCTCACATTTGAAGTGAGTTTGGGGGGTCAATATGACAGAAAATACCCAAAAGTGACACTATTCTAAAAACTTCACCTCTCAATGTACTCAAAACCACATTCAAGAAGTTTATTAACCCTTCAGGTGCTTCACATGAATGAATGGAATGTGGAAGGAAAAAATAAACATTTAACTTTTTTTCACAAACATTTTACTTCAGAACCATTTTTTTTTATTTTCACAAGTGTAAAAAGAGAAAATTAACCACAAAATTTTTTGTGCAATTTCTCCCGAATACGCCGATGCTCCGTATGTGGGGCTAAACCACTGTTTGAGCACACGGCAGAGCTCAGAACGGAAGGAGTGCCATTTGACTTTTTCAATGCAGAATTGGCAGGAATTGAGATCGGATGCCATGTCGCATTTGGAGAGCCCCTGATGTACCTAAACAATGGAAACCCCCCAAAAGTGTCCCCATTTTGGAAACTAGACCCCTTAAAGAACTTATCTAGATGTGTTGTGAACACTTTGAACCCCCAAGTGCTTCACAGACGTTTATAACGTAGAGCCATGAAAATAAAAAATCATTTTTTTTCCACAAAATGACCTTTTAGCCCCCAATTTTTATTTTCACAAGGGAAACAGGAGAAATTGGACCCTAAGAGTTGTTGTCCAATTTGTCCTGAGTACGTTGGTACCCCATATGTGGGAGAAAACTACTGTTTGGGCACACGTCGGGGCTCGGAAGGGAAGTAGTGACGTTCTGAAATGCAGACTTTGATGGAATGGTCTGCGGGCGTCATGTTGCGTTTACAGAGCCCCTGATGTACCTAAACAGTGGAAACCCCCAATTCTAATTCCAACCCTAACCCCAACACACCCCTAACCCTAATCCCAACCCTAACCATAACCCTAACCACAAACCTAACACCAACACACCCATAACCCTAATCCCAGCCCTAGCCCTAGCTCTAAGCCTAGCCCTAACCCTAGCCCTAGCCCTAACCCTAGCCCTAACCCTAGCCCTAGCCCTAGCCCTAACCCTAACCCTAGCCCTAACCCTAACCCTAGCCCTAACCCTAGCCCTAACCCTAGCCCTAGCCCTAACCTGCGTGCCTGCTTTTTTTTTCTTTACTTTTTTTTGTGACAAGATCGCTGCCCTGCGATCTGACTCATAGTAACGCGACTTCTCCTCTGATCTCACACTGACAGATGATCAGAGGAGAAGCAGCGTTACTATGTGACAAGATCGCTGCCTGGCACATAGTAACGCGACTTCTCCTCTGATCTCACACTGACAGATGATCAGAGGAGAAGCAGCGTTACTGTGTGACATGATCGCTGCCTGGCACAGCTGTGACAGGCAGCGATCAGCTGTGCCAGGCAGTGATCTAGTCACACAGTAACGCTGCTTCACCTCTGATCATCTGTCAGTGTGAGATCAGAGGAGAAGTCGCATTACAATGAGTGAGATCGCCGGGAAACAAGCAGCTTTCCCAGCGAGCGCTCTCATTGGCTGCTGTGACGCTGACGCCATCAGGACCTGAACCAATCAGGTCTCGATGACGTCGGGGGTCCCAGCATGCATTGTGCACCTGGATCCCCGTGTTGTAAGGTATGTGGGGGTCCCGGGGGGCACAAAACCGCCGACAGTAGATAAACGTCGGCGCTGCACAAAGCCCAGCAAGCGCCAACGTTTATCTACTGTGGGCGGTCGGGAAGTGGTTAATGTTTTATTATTTCCCAAAATGGTTTGATTATGAGGCATAGGAACCAAATGTGAGATTGGGTGCCTAGGTCTAGATGACATCTCCAGCATTTTCATGAGTAGAGATCTGGCCATTTTTTAAGGAATATTCTGAAGTCCTAATACATTTTAACGCAACAGATGGCCGGTACCGACCGAGCTTCCACACCTGTGCAGACTTTCATTAGTCAGGCTTCAGAGCATATCAGACGGATATTTGTATCATACCCTACTGAACATTGAAATAGAAAAATATCATTACATTTAACTGAGAAAATAGATTTTAATCAATCTACGAAATGTCGGCCAAGATTAAGAAAGTACAAACTTTTTACTGAAAATTTTATCATCTAACCAACTGGTTTCAATATATTAAGTTATATAAAATCTAGATTCAAGTATATGATTAAAAAAAACAATTACAGCCAATCTTTCATGAAAAGATGTCTTACCTTCAAAGTATGTGGGGTCTCTTCGCTTTGTAAAGTAGGAAGTCTCATCAAGTGTTTCTTTCAATACGTTTTTCAACCTCTTCATCACTAAGGCAGCGTATGGGAACTTCATTTCATCAACTCTTTCAAGTGTGCCTTTTATCTCCTCTAAAATAAAAGATGAAAAGAAATCTGCATCTCATTACAGAAACTTCCTAATTACAATTAAAGTGAATAAAAAAGTGCAGGATTCCATCTTACTGATGGCTGCATATCTTCACATGGTTTCCTGAAGAATCGTTTGATGCCACATGCAGTCATACCAGATTGCTGCTATTAAACACGCTGAAATGAAAAAGGATCAAATTTGCTTTTAACGTTTATAGAACTTAACAGGATTTACTTTTGCAAAATCAAAAAAAAATTCATATAGCAAAACTGTAGAAAAAGACATGGACCACATCTCCTAAATCTAATCAGATGTCACAGTAAACCTCTTAGTGGGTTCTATCCTGTGGACGACTAATACATGTCTTTAATGGAAAAAGTCTTTTAACCCCTTTCTGACATGAGACGTACTATTCCGTCCATGTGTCCTGGGCCAATTTCACCATGGATGGAATAGTAGGTCTCAGCGATCGGCCTAACACACGGGTGGTGTGCGGCCGATTGTGGCCAGGTGTCAGCTGCTTTTCACAGATGACACCCGGCACTAAGTGCCAGGAGCGGTCACAGACCGCTCCAGGCACTTTAACCCCCAGAATGCTGCAATCGAACACAATTGCAGCATTCTGGGAACAGGCAGAGGGCTGACAGCCCCTCTGCCTTTGGATTGGAGACCCCGCAGCATGATACGGGCTCCTGATCACTGCCATGGTAACCTGATGTCGTCATGACATCATCCGGGTTACCAGAAATGAGAAACTTCCCGCTCATGCGCAGTGCATGTCAGGAAGTCTCTCAGGTCAGTGTGCATGGATAGCAGCGCTGACAGCTTCTATAGTATGCAGATACTGCTTCATCTGCATGCTATAGAAGCGATCAGCCTGCAAAAAATGAGTGTCCCATAGTGGGACAAAGTGTAAAAGATAGCGTAAAGTAAAAAAAATGTAAAATAATTGTAAAAATATTTTTTAAAAATAATAAAAAAAATCAATATAGTCTATCACTAAATAAATATTTGAATGAAAAAAATCTAAACAATAAAAGTACACATATTTGGTATCGCCGTGTCCGTAACGACCCGTCCGATAAAACTGTCCCACTTGTTAACCCCTTTAGTGAACACCATAAAAAAAACAAGGCAAAAAGACAATGCTTTTTCAGCATACCGCCGAACAAAAAGTGGAATAACACGTGATCGATACGACGGATATAAATAAACATGATACCGCTGAAAATGTCATCTTGTCCCGCAAAAAACAAGCCCCCATACAGCTCCATCACCAGAAAAATAAAAAAGCTTTAGCTCTCAGAATAAAGCAATGCAAAAATATTTTTATTTTTATATAAAATTGTTTTTTCTGAATAAAAGCGCCAAAACATAAAAAAATGATATAAATGAGGTATCACTGTAATCGTACTGACCCGAAAAATAAAACTGCTTTATTAATTTTAGCACACGTGGAACGGCATAAACGCCCCCCCTCCAAAAGAAATTCATGAATTGCTCATTTTTGTTCATTCTGCCTCCCAAAACTCGGAATAAAAAGCGATCAAAAATGTCATGTGCCCGAAAATAGTACCAATAAAACCATCAAATCGTCCCACAAAAACAAGACCTCACATGACTGTGGGCCAAAATATAGAAAAATTATAGGTCTCAAAATATGGTGATGCAAAATCTATTTTTTGCAATAAAAAGCATCTTTTAGTGTGTGACAGCTGCCAAACATAAAAACCTGCTATAACGCCTCTTTCACACGTCCTGATATTTCTGGTAGAGGGGATATCAGTGTCCGTGTGTGTAATACTTGCCGCACACATGTGACATGCGTGTTCCGCATCAGTACCACAAGGACAGGTGCCAGGGAAGAAGCATTACACGGCGATTGGCACAAGCAGGGGAGAATGATGAGAGCCATGTTCAGCACCCGGCGCCGGGGAACAGCACTTACTGTAACGCTTCTTCCCTGGTGCCAATGCGTGTCGCATGAATGAAATCCATGTGAATTATGAGTATGCACGTGTCCTGGATGTTTTGTGGCCCGTGCTGACATTAAAAAACGGACATGTTAGCATGTTTTGCTCACGGACACATAGTCCGAGGAAACACTGACATGTGCACAGACCCATTCACTTGAATAGGCAAATAGCGCTCCGTTTCTCCCGATTCTCTCAGCATGGCTGCCCAATGGTATAAAATTCTGTGACACACCCATGTTGTTAATATGTCCAGGAAGGATGGGAAATCTTGAAAAATGAAATTCTCAAAGCACAATTGTTAACAATTCCGAAAAGAGGAAAGAATAGGAAGCTGTTATGAATGGGTCACCGAGAAGGATAGCAGGCCCAGGCTAAGCCACAGAAAACCAGAGAGGTTGGTAACTAAGTGGATGCAGACCCCTGATCCTGTCCACACAACTAGCAGTAGCCGTGGAGCATACCTACGATGATCCTAGACGCCTCGGCACAGCCGGAGAGCTAACTAAGCCTAAAGCAAGAAAGGGGAAATCTAAACTGCCCCGGAGCAGACCCCAAAGGAATAGATAGCCCCCAAAACATATATTGTCAGTGAGACAAGATGAAAATACAAACGCAGGCAGAAAAATAGACTGAGCAAACGATGGGTCCACACTGACTAGACAGGACAGGAAAGGAAAGATACTGTCTGCAATCATGCAAAAAACCCTGCAAAAAGTCCAACATGTCTGATGCACAAAAACACTGAAATCGTACGACTTCGCCCCCCACTATCTCAGCACTCTGGTATATTCTGAAAGCAAATGAAAAGAGACCAATATAAAAGGGGACAAAACAAACTGGCACATGCAGTAACATACTGGCGGTGATTCAGCACAGCCCCAGCCGGAGCTAGCTGACCCGCACAAAGCAGAGATAAACAAAACCAGATCTAATGCAAACAGAAAAGCAAATGAAACACTTAGCTGAACATGCAGGGAAAGAACAGGAGACATCAGACCTCAGGAGGCACTGGAAGAAAATCACCAGCAGGGATAGAGGGAGTCAGCTGTCTTAAATCCCAATCAGAAACCCCAGATCTCCAATCGTCTTCCTCATCATCAGGTAGCAAGTCTCTGTCAATCAGATCAGCTCCACTACCTCCAGTAACCACCAGAGGGAGCCCAGCAAGAGAACTCTAAATCTGACCAGCTCCACTATCTTCAGTAATCACCAGAGGGAAGCCAGAGAGAGAATTCACAACAGGAAGCATTTAAGGAAACTAGGATGGATGAACACAGAACTTAAGCACATGCTAAAAAGGAAGAAAGAAATGTTTATAAAATGGAAAGAGGGAGGCATATCTAAATAAGAATATAATGCTGTCTGCAGAACTTGCAGGGCACAAATCAGATTATTAAAGCTGACAATGAATTGAGGCTTGCAAGAGACGTCAAAAGCAATAATAAAGGATTTTGGGGATATGTCAAAAGTAAAAGAAAAGTCAAAGATGCTATAGGATTTTTACAGGATGAAAATGATGAAATGGTAAGACAGGATGTTGAGAAGTCCGAACTTTTAAATTCCTATTTTGCATCTGTTTTCTCTCAGAAAGGAAATGTAACATCAACTGTTCTTCACTGCCCTATTAAGGAAATAGAAGAACACAGGATATCTATAAAGAGAAAGGTAGTGAGGAAACACTTAGTTAACCTAAATGAATTCAAGTCTCCAGGTCCAGATGAATTACACCCCAGAGTACTGAAGGAGATAGCAGAAGAGATTTTTGAACCCCTCTCCATAATCTTTGAAAATTCTTGGAGGAGAAGTCCCAGAAGACTGGAGGAGAGCAAATGTTGTTCCTATCTTCTAAAAGGGGAAGAAGGTGGACCCAGGCAACTATAGGCCAGTGAGTCTGACTTCTATACCAGGAAAGATCTTTGAACAAATTATTAAACAACATGTATGTAAGTACCTGGATAAGAATTAAGTGATTAAACAGAGTCAGCATGGGTTTGTAACTAATAAGTCATGTCAGACTAACTTAATTTCCTTCTATGACAGAATCACTGGGTGGATCAGGAAAATGCTGTAGATATAGTAAATTTTGACTTCAGCAAAGCATTTGACAAAGTATCTCACACAATCCTTATTGAAAAAATGGCTAAGTATGGAATGGACAAGGCAACTGTTAGATGGATTCATAACAGGCTTGGTGATCGGACCCAATGAGTGGTCGTAAATGGCTGCATATCCAGTTGGAAGAATGTCTCAAGTGGGGTACCACAGGGCTCTGTGCTGGGCCCTGTATTGTTCAACATCTTTATCAATGATTTAGATGAAGGAATTGAGGGTAAACTGATTAAATTTGCTGATGACACAAAGCTAGGAGGGATAGCTAATACTAGAGAAGAGAAAGAGAGGATTCAAAAAGATATAAATAAACTGGAGCAGTGGGCAGCAACTAACAGAATGGTTTTTAACAGGGAAAAATGCAAAGTACTACATCTGGGCAATAAAAATGAAAAAGCATATACAGAATGGGAGGAATAGGGCTAAGCAACAGCACATGTGAAAAAGACTTGGGTATACTAATAGATCACAGACTGAATATGAGTCAACAGTGTGATGCAGCAGCAAAAAAGACAAATGCAATTCTAGGATGTATTAACAGAAGCATACAGTCTAGATCACGTGAAGTCATTATTTCCCTCTACTCCACTTTGGTCAGACCTCATCTGGAATGCTGTGTCCATTTTTGGGCACCACATTTTAAAAAAGACATCAACAAACTGGAGCAAGTTCAGAAAAGAGCAACCAGAATGGTGACCGGTCTGAAAACCCTGTCTTATGAGGAAAGGTTGCAGGATTTGGGAATGTTTAGCTTGCAGAAGAGAAGACTGAGAGGAGACTTAATAGCTATCTACAAATATCTCAAGGGCTGTCACATTGTAGAAGGATCATCTTTATTCTCATTTGCACAAGGAAAGACTAGAAGCAATGGGATGAAACTGAATGGGAGGAGACACAGATTAGATATTAGAAAAAACTTTTTGACAGTTAGCGTGATCAATGAGTGGAACAGGCTGCCACGAGAGGTGGTGAGTTCTCCTTCAATAGAAGTCTTCAAACAGAGGCTGGACAGACATCTGTCTGGGATGATTTAGCAAATCCTGCTTTGAGCAGGGTGTTGGACCAGATGGCCCAGGAGGTCCCTTCCAACTCTACAATTCTATGATTCTATGATCACTGCACCCCTAGATGAATTCATTGAGAGGTGTAGTTCATAAAATGGGGTCACTTATGGGGGGTTCTGCTGGTTTGGCACCTCATGGGCTCTCCCAGTGGGTCACGGCACCTGCAAACCATAACAGTAAATCTGGTGCTCCTTCCCTTCTGAGGTCTGCCATGTGCCCAAACAGTGGTTTACCCCCACATATGGGGAATCAGCATACTCAGGACAAATTTCATAACAACATTTGGGGTCCAATTTATCCTGTTACCCTTGAGAAAATAAAAAATTGGGGGCAAAAAGATCATTTTTGTGGAAAAAATATGTTTTTTTATTTTTACGGTTCTACGTTATAAACTTCTGTGAAGCACTTGGGGGTTCAAAGTGCTCACCACACATCTAGATAATTTCATTAGGGGGTCTAGTTTCCAAAATGGTGTCACTTGTGGGGGTTTCCACTGTTTAGGCACATCAGGGGCTCTTCAAACGTGACATGGCGTCCGATCTCAATTCCAGCCAATTTTGCATTGAAAAGTCATACGGTGCCCCTTCCCTTCCGAGCTTTGCCATGCACCCAAACAGTGGTTTACCTGCATATATGGGGTATCAGCGTACTCAGAAGAAATTGCACAACAACTTTTGGGGTCCTGTTACGCTTGGTAAAATAAAGAAAATCGGATCTGAAGTAAATTTGGGTGCAGTTTCTAGAATGGTGTCACTTTGGGGTATTTTCTGTCATATAGGCCCCTCAAATGACTTCAAATGTGATGTGGTCCCTAAAAAAAAAATGGCGTTGTAAAAATGAGAAATCGCTGTTTAATTTTAACTCCTATAACTTCCTAACAAAAAAAAATTGGTTCCAAAATTGTGCTGATGTAAACATGTGGGAAATGTTACTTATTAAGTATTTAGTGTGACATATTTCTATGATTTAAGGACATGAAAATTCAAAGTTGGAAAATTGCGAAATTTTCAAAATTTTCGCCAAATTTCCGTTTTTTCACAAATAAACGCAAGTTATATGAATGAAATATTGCCACTATCATGAAGTACAAGATGTCACGAGAAAACAATGTCAGAATCACCGGGATCCATGGAAACGTTCCAGAGTTATTACCTCATAAAGGGACAGTGGTCAGAATTGTAAAAATTAGCCCGGTCATTAACGTGCAAACCACCCTTGGGGGTAAAGGGGTTAAAGGGGACCTTTCACCAAATTTTTCATGTTGAACTGGACAGCACTGCAGAGCAGAATAAAAAGGTTTACTCTTTTTTTTATTTCTCCACTCCATTGCGGAGATATTAGCCAATAATCCATTAGGCACCTAAATAGTTAATTTTTGCTTTATTTCAAAGTTGGAATTACCAGTGGGGTGTGAACTTCTTCCTTTTTCTGACCCTGGCCAATCATGAGCAGGTAGCAACACACTGGGGAAAGAAGAACATGCCCCCAACAATAGGCTAGAACAGGCTCAGTTTGAGACAAGCATTGACAACCGTGTGCTCTGCTCACTACAGAGGGATGACAGGCGCTGGAGAACAGCAGACATGGGTGCGATTAACTGACAGCTTTCAGCTCCCATCTGTGGCAGTCAGTTAATCTTGACTACCACTGTTTTACAATACATGTCTCACACCGAGCATGGACTAAGCTATTATTGGAGTGCGTTCTTATTTCCCCAGTAAGTTGCTGATTCTTTATGTTTGGCCAGCATCAGAAAGAGGAAGAAGTACACGCGCCCATTGATATTCCTCTGGTAATCCCAATTTAAATATAAAAAAACTGCCTGCTTATGATTGGTCATTCATCGCCTATCATGTGAGTAATGTCAATTGTGGAATATCTCCTTAACTATCTCATATACAGAATGTAATCTATTATATACTTACCTAAAATTGTCTGTCATCCACTTCCGTCCAGACGTCCTCGAATCCCACAATCCACCGTGCCGCACCGGAAGTAAGCCGACCGCCATATAGGAATACCCAAGTGATAGGTATTCCAATATGGCACCCGCTGGTGGTACCAGGCCCTTCTGCAGTACCACCAATGGGACACCGCCGGGACACCCACGTCGGACCCCCCCCCGCTGCCGCTGCTGGACCACCGCCAGGACCCGCCGCCAGACCCCCGCCAGGACCCACCGCCGGACCCCGCCAGGACCCGCTAACGGATCGCCGCCAGGACTGCACGGAGGTGGGTGGGCAGGCAGCGGCGGGACACACACCACACACACACACTGCCCTCCCGATGCGAAAGCATCGGGCCCACATCTAGTACTTATATAATTACTCTTTGACATTGATAAATGGAATCTGAACATATTGGAAACTGTATGAAACATGACATCATGAATTTTCTGGCAGTGTTATTTTTTAAATGGTTGTAGTTACCTTTTGTATCTACTTTTGTTTAGTCTCACTATGGGATGTGACCATGTGATTACTGATTTTCATCATACATTGTAATACTTCTATATTGCAGTGTATTGAAGACTGACAGGCCACCTCTTGGTCTGTGGATCTAGTACGACCTGATGTGCCTTTATGCATAATAGCTCTGGAAGCCATTGATAGCCTTTGGAGGCCAAAAAAACCATTGACACCCTGCTGGGCAGCCGACAGGATGACTCTGTTTCACCTCTTAGACCATGGCATCAAAGGAGTAAAAAGTCCAGGATTAGAGTTTCCTCTTGATACCACCCATTGCAAGGTGTCAGCTAATTGGTAGAGCTCATACCCGCTGATGTTGGCGCAGGTTCTGTCATTTTTTATACTGGCCCAGCACGAATATACGGTAAACAAATTTCACAGCATTTGCATGCACGACAAAAGTTTTAAGGCATTTTTTAAATACCTCATTCCACTTTCCTTTAGATGCTGAAACTTGAGGGCTGTATTTTGTTCCTCTATTCTTGTAACTAAATAATGTAACTTGCGCTGTCTTTTGAAGTTGATTAGAAGGCAGACAAGACTGAATCTCTAGCTCAATGCTCTTTGATCCCCTCATCCTAGACTGTAATTAGAAATACGGATACATACTGCCACCCAGTGATCATCACTGGTACTATAGCTATTTTTTTCCAAGTTGATGTAGTAATATTAGAAAATTTACTAATTTATTAGGCTAAGTAAATAATTAAATCATAAAGGTAAGATCCATGACACAATATAAAGTGGTCGGCGTTCATAGCAAGTGAACATTTCTGCTACACACAGGCGATCCAATCATTGCCTGTGTGTAGCAGAAGTGATCAAAGTACTTCAGCTTCTTGTCTCCCATGGAGAGTATTGAAGCATGCAAAAAGTGAAAAAAAAATGTTTTTAAAAATATTAAATACAATAAAAGTTCAAATCACCCCCTTTCACCCCATTCAAAATAAAACAATAAAAATAAAATATACACATATTTGGTATCGCCGCGTTCAGAATCGCCCGATCTGTCAAGATAAAAAAATATCAGCTTAGTGAGAAAAAAAATTAAAAATGCCAATTAAATGTAATTATGGGAGATCAAAAGATCGTATCTACACCAAAATGGTATCCATAAAAACGTCAGCTCGGTGCCCAAAAAATAAGCCCTCACCTAACCCTAGATCACAAAAAATGGAGGCACCTACAGGTCTCGGAATATGACAAAAAAAATTAAAGAAATTTTTAACAGATTTTGATTTTCCCGTGTGGCGCCACTGCGGGTCCATTAGCCACAGAGGTACTGCACCTCACCCAGAGGTGTGGTATTCCACGACCAGGTAAGGTGGAGGCACCCAACCAATACCCACATTCCACACACACGTAGCATAGCAGAGCCCCTTTATGGCCCCTGCTTGGAATACGAAGAGTGCTGGGAGGTGGGCGGAGCTTAGGAAAAGAGCAGGAGATTTGTAGGCAGTTAGTGAGTTCCCGCAGAGGGAGGTGAAGTGACAGGACATGTTTGGAGCAGCTCCTGTCAGGAGGAGCTGCTGGACAGATTGGCATTGAAGGAAAGTTCCCTGAAGGAAAGAGTGGTTCTTCTAGAGGCACGGGTGGAAAGTGCTCCCCGTGGCGCTTGTGCCACGCTGACAGCCGTCAGGTGGGGGAAGAATCCAGGTCGCAGAAGGGTCTCAGCCCCTAGCCTAGTGGAGTGTACATTGTGATTTAACTAGCAAGCTGACAGCTGTGGCTGCTTTATGGGCCACAGCGAATTACCACAGTTATCTTTGCCAGAAAAGCAGCCACATAGGATCAAAGAAACGCCTGAGTCACGTTATCTGACAGGATCCACGGCAGCTGGCCTGGGACACTGACTGTGAGATGCTGAAAGGAAGGAAAGTAGCAGGCAGCATTGTGGAGATGGCCAGGGAAGGTACAAACTGACAGGGAGTGCTGAAAGGGTGTACTTTATTTTGCCTGGGAGATGACTGGACCCCCTTGCCTGAAGGACTCAGCACTAAAGCAGGCATCTGTACCGCGAACAGAACTGTGAGTAAAGTCTCGGAAGTGCATTGAAATGCATCATGTTTCCTTCCTGCCTCATCAACCCGGCACTGCTTCAATTTTCACTCCCCACTACATCACCACCTCAAAAACTACTCTCAACGGCCCTGAGACTGCTGCTCTGCCTGTGGAGAGCCATTTTCACCTCAGCTGCATCATAGCAACGGTCCCAGGGGAACAGCCTTGCAGCGCTGGTCGCCTCTGACCAGAATACCACAGGTGGCTTCACGAATCACATATAAACTTTATTCTCATTTAATTACACACCAAATTACATGACCGCCTGGGGCCACGGACCGGGTCACTGCCACTGTGACATTTCTCATTGGAGTTATCGGGCCCGGTACCGAGTATCCCACGGCCCCTGGGGCACGTCACCCATTTCCCAGTACACGATTTGTTGAAACCAATAATGTCGTTCAAAAGTGCAACTTGTCCCACAAAAAAAAACAAGCCCTCACATGGCCATATTGACAGAAAAATTAAAAAAGTTTTGGCTCTGGGAAGAAGGGCAGCGAAAAAGAAAATGCAAAAACTGGAAATGACCCAGGGGTTAAGGAATTAATGGGGTCCATGTCTCCAGAAGCACAAGCTTGGCACAATGTATGGGCACTACAATGTGCAGGCACTACAATGGCAGATTTGCAATTTTCATTCATCAACATCTACTGCTGCTTGTTGGGGAGAACACCCAATGGAGTCATAATTGTCACTATACCTGTAGTTAGGTTCCCTGATGGGTGTAACTTCCAATATGGGGTTAATTCAGGTGGGATTCAGCTCTTCTTGTACTTAGGGGCTCTGTAAGTGGTTTCTGCAATCTATTCTATAATAATTTATTCTCCAAGAGTCAAATAGCGCTTCTTTTCCTCCTTGCTGTGTGGCTAAGCAGTACTATACAGCCACGTTCAGCAGAGATTGTGACAAATTTTGGTGCCACTTTTACCCATTTCCCCATATGAAAATGTAATATCTGGGGATAACACAAAATTTTTGTTGTAAAAATTTACTGTTTCATCACTGCCCAATGGCCCTCCTTCCCTTCTGAGTTTTGCACTGTGCCTCAAAAGTATGGTAGTTGCAACCACATAAAAAAATTGCAAAAATATATATTTTTTAAATATTACAAAATAGATAAACACAATGAAAAGAGTATTATTCATATTTTTCAGGAGAGCTTGCATAACAAATTGAATACACCAGTGGTCCCCAACCTTTTTTGCACCAGGGACCGGTTTCAAGCAAGACCATTCTTCCATGGCCCGGCAGGGCGGGGATGGAGGTGTGGCAGGGGCGGGGCTTTGGTCATAAGGGGGCGGGGCTATGGACACTTGTAGTTTAGCAGTGCATAGTTATAATTAAATAACATTTATAATGTGACTCAACTCACCATAGGTTTTGAATGAGTGCTCCATCACTCCCTTCTCCCCATCATTGCCTTCACCCCATCACTCCCTTCTCCCCATCATTGCCTTCACCCCATCACTCCCCTCTCCCCATCACTGCCATCTCCCCATCATTGCCTTCACCCCGTCATTCCCCTCTCCCCATCATTGCCTTCACCCCATCACTCCCCTCTCCCCATCACTGCCGTCTCCCCATCATTGCCTTCACCCCATCACTCCCCTCTCCCCATCATTGCCTTCACCCCATCACTCCCCTCTCCCCATCACTGCCGTCTCCCCATCATTGCCTTCACCCCATCACTCCCCTCTCCCCATCACTGCCGTCTCCCCATCATTGCCTTCACCCCATCACTCCCTTCTCCCCATCACTGCTGTCTCTCCATCATTGCCTTCACCCCATCACTCCCCTCATGGCCTTCTCCTCATGTCCCCATCTCCTCCAGGGCCAGGCTACACAAACACAGACCAACACACACACACACACCCATCTCCTCCAGGGCCAGGCTACACACACACACACACACACACCACCTCTCTCCTCTCACCTGTCGCAGCATCGCCCGCGCTCCCTCGCTCTGACACAGCAGCGGCGCGCTCCTCTCTGTGTCAGTCAGAGACAGGAAGCGCGGGCGGCGGGCAGGAAGCTGGATGCAGTGGACGGGTCCTTGCAGCTCCGCTCCTGCTATTCCCTCTTGCAGGCAGCGGAGCTGCTTGATCGCTCCCTGGCCGCTGCTACACATGCCGCTAAGAACTGCTGCGCGCCGCCCCAGCCCCCGCTACACCACTGACCGCCCCTGGCTCCCCTTGTGTCCGCGGACCGGCAAGGGCACTGCAGCGGCCCGGTGGTTGGGGACCCCTGGTATATACGGTAGTTCATTTTCTCCTAATATTTTGAAAATTGAAAACTTGGGGCCAAACCAACATTTAGTGGAAAAATTGGTAATTTTCCATTGACTCAGCCCAATGTTATTAAATTCTGTAAAGCACCAGAGGGTTAAATCACTGACTAGACACCTAGATTAATTCCTTAAGAGGTGTAGTTTCTAAAATGGGGTCACTCGTGGGGGGGTTCCTGCTGTTTTTTCATGTCAGGGCCTCTTCATTTGTGACATGGCAGCCACAATCTATTCCAGCCAAACTGCGCTCCAGAATTCAGTTGGTGCTAATTCTCTTCTGAGCCCTGCCATGTGCCCAAACAATGGTTTTCCACTACCTATTGAGAAAACCTTTAACGAATTTTGCAGTCCATTTTTTTATGTTAACCTTGTGAAAAGGTAAAAATTTGGGGAATAAATCAACATTTTGCTGAAAAAAAAAAATTTTTTTCATTTTCACGGCTCAAGGTTATAGAATTCTGTGAAACATCTGAAAGTTCAAGATGCTCACCATACCTCTAGATAAGTTTCTTGAGAGGGGTCGTTTCCAAAATGGAGTCACTTGTGGGGGGTTTCCACTGTTTAGACACATTAGAAGCTCTGCAAATGTGATATGTTGTCAGCTATCTATTCCAGCCAATTTTGCATTCCAAAAAGTCAAATGGCGCTCCTTCCCTTTCAAGCCCTGCTGTGCACCCAAAGAGTAGTTTTTCACCACATATGGGTAATCAGTGTACTCAGGAGAAATTGCACAATAAATCTTAAGGTCCATTTTTTCCTCTTACCTTTGTGAAAATGAAAAACTTGGGGCTGAAGCAACATTTTTGTGGAAAAAATGTATTTTTTAATTTTTATCGCCCAACATTAGAGATTTCTGTGAAGCACCTGTGGGTTCAAAATTCTCACCACACCTTTAGATAAGTTCCTTGTGGAGTGTAGTTCCCAAAATGAGGTTGCTTCTGGGTTGTTACCATTGCTTAGGCACATCAGCAGCTTTGGAAATGCAACATTGCCTCCACTATCAATTCCAGACAATTTTGCGCTCCAAAAGTCGAATGATGCTCCTTCCCATCCAAGCCCTGCTACGTGCTAAAACAGTAGTTTTCCACCATATATCCAGTATCTGTGTACTCAGGAGAAACTGCACAAATTGCACAGTCCATTTTCTCCTGAAAAAAAAAAAATTGTGCCAATATTTATGTGTGAAAAAGTTAATAAACTTTTTGAATGTGGTTTAGAGCACTTTGTGAGATGCAGTTTTTAAAATGTTGTCACTTTTGAGTATTTTCTGTCATAAAGGCCCCTTAAAGTGACTTCAAATGGGATGTGGTCCCTAAAAAAATTTGTTTTGTAAATGTGGATGGAAAAATGAGAAATTGCTGAGAAACTTTTAACCCTTCAAACTTCCTAACAAAAAAAATGGTTCAAATTTTTTATATTTTCATAAATAAATGCAAATCATATCAACCAAAATGTAGTACTAACATGAAGTTACAAAAATAAAACAATGTCATAAAAAAACAAAATTACCTGGATATGTTGAAGCGTTCCTGAGTTATTACTACATAAAGCGACACTGGTCAGAATGGAAAAAATTGGCCTGGTCAGGAAGGTGAAAACAGAATTGGGAGGGAAGGTTACAAACTTTACAAGAAGCAAAATGAACATAAACCCTGCTGTAGCTAAATAAGTAAAAAGAAAAAGTGCATTTAAATAACATAGGGTTCTTAGTAACACTGTTTTTGATCAAAAATAGCATAAAAGCCATCCCACCTGTTGGGAGTAAAGGTGTTGAAACAGATAGCAATGTCACAAAACATAGCTTATATATACAGTATAACAACATTTACCATGTCTACTTTATGTCAGTGTCATTTTTTTAAATCACTGTTTCTTGGGACTTTATAAAAATTAAAAGTTTAGCAACAATTTTGTTTTTCATGGAAATTTATAAAACTTGCATTCAGAACGTTTGTTAACTCTTCAGTCGTATCACATGAATAAATGCAAGTAGATGAAAAAAATGAAGGGAAGGATCGCTATTTGACTTTTGAAATGTAATTTTTGCTAAAATAGATTATGGATGCCATGTTACATTAAGAGAGCTTCTGAGGTGCCAAAACAGCAGAAACCTTCCACAAGTAACCTCACTTTGGAAGCTTCACCCCTCAAGGAATTCATCTAGGATTGCAGCATTTTAAACCCACGGGTGATTTACAGCTGTTTTTAGTATTGGCAAGTGAAAATGAAAAATTAAATGTTTTTTTCACTAAAATGTTGTTAAAGCCCCAAATATTTAATTTTCAAAAGAGGTAATAGAAGAAAATGGACCACATAATTTGTTAGGCAATTTCTCTTAAGTTCGCCAATATTTTATATGTAATCGAGAACTACTTTTCAGTCACTCTGCAATGCTCAGAAGGGAAGGAGCACCATATTGCAGTGTAGATTTTCCTGAATGGTTTACCACACTGGCAGAGCTCCTGAGGTGCTCGATCAGCAGACACCCCCATGAGTGACCCCCAATTCACAAAATGCACACCTAAATTACCGTAATTGATTTAGGGGTGGATTTAGCATATTGACACCACAGGTGTTTCATAGAAGTTTACACTACTGGGTAGTGAAGAAAAATAATTACATTTTTAACACTGAAATGTGGTTATAGCCCCAGAGTTTACATTTTTAATGTGACACTAGTCACTTCTCACAGATGAACCATGAGGCTGGCTGGTCAAGAGTTTTAAGGTCAAAAGCCAAGAGAGTAAAGCCCCCGTTACACACTGCGATATCGCTAGCAATATCGCTGTAAAGTCATCAATTTTGTGACGTTGCAGCGATATTGCTAGCGATATCGCTGCATGTGATACTTACCTCCGACCGGCTCCCCCGCTGGTTATCGCTGATCGCGCGAGAAGCTGCTGGACCATTCCTCGTCGGTCACTTCCTGCGGCGCTTCCTGCTGTGACGATGAGCGACGCATGGAGCTGGGCGGGAGGACGCAGGATCGCCGCGTCTGACAGGTAAGTAGCGATCCCCGTCTCCAGCGATGTCGCTGGTGAGATCTGCCTGAGTGGCAGCTCACTAGCGACCACCTAGCGATTCATCAGCGATCCTGACCGCGTCATATCGCTGGTCGGGATCGCTGGTGAGTTGCTAGGTGTAACGGTACCCTTAGTAATAGATAGAGGCGTGAGATGAAGGCGTAGTCAGGAAACAGTCTGAGGTCAATAGTCCAAGAAGGTAGCAGATCACAACAAAAGGGCTAGGCAAACGGATGGTCAAGGCAAATCCAAGGTCAAACAGCAAAGATCAGAATACCAGACAAGGAGCACAGAGCAAGCACACACCTAATGAGAAAAGCCACAATTGGCAACAATCAAAGGCAGAGAGATGGTAAAATAGCAAAGTAAATACTCTGAACAAGAGACACATGGATGAAGCCCTGGCGCACCCTGGTTCTGATTGGACAGCTAAATTGTCACTCCAGACGCTGTCAGCTCAGCACGCACCAGCATCCAATTGGGTAAATGAGCTGTCCATCACCATGCTAACAGCACAGCATGCCCCATTCCTAGATTGGTCGTCAGAACTATCAATCACTGTGTCTACACACTCAGATAGGAGAAGTTGTTGCATTTACAACTTAAAAAAGCTAAAAATTGTGCTATAATTTGTAACACAATTTCTCCTGAAAGTACCAATACCCTGTATGTGGCTCTACAGTACTGTGTGGCTACAAGACAGGCCTCAGGAAGGAAGAAGAGCTGTTTGACTTTTGGAGCCCAGATTTTTCTAGAATAGTTTGCAGACTTCATTTGCAGAGCTAATAAGTGTCAAAACAGCGGAAATCAACCTCAAATGGCACAATTTTAGAAATTACACCCCTCTGGGAAATCATCTACAAAGTAGCACTCCACTGAAGTTTAATAGAAAAGATCACAGATTGGATGTTGCAAAGTGAAAATTGTAAATTTGTCAATATAGTGTCCAATACAATGTAGTGTCCAATACATTGGGCCTAGTTTGTGCTACGGGAACCATGCACCCAGTAAATTTAAGTGGGCTCTCCTCACTACAGTAATGCCAAACTTGTGGACGCTAACTGTAGTTTAGTCACAATGTGGGACTCAGAAGGGAGGGGGCATTTGGATTTGGTACCTCAATTTGTGGGAATACTTACCAGGTCATGACAAAAATTTACCTCAAATGTCAGTGAAAAATGCACTGAAGCTACAACAAAAATGGCGGTAAAACCATTGTTTTTTTTAACGGAATAGATGAAATCATCATATTAAGTAATTTAGACTATTTCTATATCAACTAATAGGATCACGTTGTGAACCATGATAGTGACATGACTGTAGCAAAACAATCGACCCTTTGGATTCTTGGTCACCACACAGAGCTTTGCCCCAATAGATTTCAGTGTAAGTTGTTAGCATACTGTGACTGGTATGTGACTTTGTTGTTTTTTTATTCAAAGCTAAAACAAAACCCCAAAATAGTCAGTCAACAGCAAGTCACAGACAAGGGACATACCAGGGAAGGTAAGAAGAATGGTTTATATTTTTTGAATGTTTTACTGATGGGAGCTATGTATACCAGGATGGGGATCATGCAAAACAGGATAGGGAGGGGGCTGTGCATACCAGAATTGGGATGAGAGGGCCATACATACCAGGATAGGGAAGAGGGGGCCATGCATACTAGGATGGGGATGAGGGGGCAATGAATACCAAGATAGGGTTCAGAGGGCCATGCATACCAGGATAGGGATGAAGGGGCTATGCATGCCAGGATAGGGAAGAAGGGGCTATGCATACTAGGGTAGGGATGAATGAGCCATGCATACCAGCATAGGCATGAGGGGGCCATGCATATCAGGATAGGGATGAGGAGCCATGCATACAAAGATAGGGATGAGGTTGCCATGTATACCAGGAAGGAGATAAGGGGGCCATGTATACCAGGATGGGGATGAGGAGCCATGCATACCAGGATGGGGATGAGGAGCCATGCATACCAGGATGAGGATGAGGAGCCATGCATACCAGGATGGGGATGAGGAGGCCATGCATACCAGCATAGGCATGAGGGGGCCATGCATATCAGGATAGGGATGAGGAGCCATGCATACAAAGATAGGGATGAGGTTGCCATGTATACCAGGAAGGAGATAAGGGGGCCATGTATACCAGGATGGGGATGAGAAGCCATGCATACCAGGATGGGGATGAGAAGCCATGCATACCAGGATGGGGATGAGGAGCCATGCATACCAGGATGGGGATGAGGAGGCCATACATACCAGGATATGGATGAGGGGGCCATGCATACCAGGATGGAGATGAGAGGGCCATGCATACCAGGATAGGGATGAGAGTGTTATGCATACCAGGATGGGAATGAGGGGGCCATGCATACCAGGATGGGGATGACAGTGTTATGCATACCAGGATGGGAATGAGGGGGCCATGCATACCAGGATGGGGATGAGGAGCCATGCATACAAGCATACCAGGATGGGAATGAAGGGGCCATGCATACAAAGATGGGGATGAGGGCTCCATGCATACCAGTATAAGGATGAGGAGCCATGCATACCAGGATAGGGATGAGGAGCCATGCATACCAGGATGGGTATGAAGGGGTCATGCATACTAGGATGGGGATGAGGGGGCCATGCATACCAAGCTAGCGATGAGGGGACAATGCATACCAGTATAAGGAAGAGGGGGCCATGCATACCAGGATGGGGATGAGGGGACCATATATACTAGGACAGGGGATGTAAGTTCAGAATTTACCACATTTTTGCTTTCATTTTTATTTCTATGTTCCTGCTCTAAAACCTAAGTGCGGCTTATAGTCCGAAAAATATGGTACATAATTTTGGTTGTGTCACTTTCATGAGAATTGTTGATCAGAGTTAATGTGCAGCCTTAGCTCAAAAAATTAGGGGTAGAGCAAGACAGATTGGTGTTGGTGCAGCTGCTGCATGGCTGAAGCTCTACCCACCCACGGTGCCAATGGCTGCACAATTGTGAAATATAAATGGCGGTGAGCATGTTCCAGCCGCATGTGCCAGCTGCACTGTTTGGGCTTTACCAATACCTATGCAACATTGACATGAAACAGATGACAATGAATGGTTGATCCTTCTGAAGACTAACACTTGGGTAATAATAATAATAAATTTTATTTCTATAGCACCGACATATTCCACAGCACTTTACATTAATGAAATACAGAATGATTGATTGCTGATGACATTTAATTACAGTCTGTAACTTTACTTCCTGCTATAAGACTGGCTTCTGCAATAGTCGCACAACTACTTCAATATGTAAGAGAATTTGTTTTACGATAATGAGTTTTTATAAAAAAAAAAAAAACTAATTTGCGATGAAAGAGTTTTATACAACAGAAATCATATATTAATGTTAATGGCTCCAGATACGTTCACACCACTGTATTAAATGATATTCAGAGACAATTTTGTACGTCTCTTTATCATATCAGGTCACACTAGACTACATCAGTCTACCTTTATAATGAGTCTGTGAATTGTTACAAGTAACCCTAAAATATGTATAATTATAATGTAGCAGAGTTACGACAGCGAGACATTCTGCTCTGCAACCAATGTTAGATGTTCTTTTAGGAAAGTAAAAAAACAAATGTTTACAGCAAAAGTTTCCTATGAAGTGGAGTTAGTTCTATAAATTCCATACTGTACCTAATAAGATCTTGAAGCCTGCCATGCCATCTAGATTGAATTCTTCATATTCATTCCTGAGAAGTCGTACAGATTTCCAAACGGCTGATGTAGCACTTCTTACAGCGCCCTCATTATTTGTCGTACAAGGAGAGAACAATGCTAAAGACATAGGCAAAAGTAGCAGCCGCATCGTCAACTGAACTGTCCCTGCAGCTGCCTTACACCAATGGTGGTGGTCTGAGTGTCTGCTTCCTCAGTAGATCTGTATGTAGGGTGTAGCAAAACTTCTGTTCTGCTTATGGGAGGGATCTAATGGCTTATTAGCCTTTTATTCTAGAGCAGAGATGCACAGGAATCAATGGACCTGCTCAGCCACACTCCTTTGCAACATCAGTATTACGGATCACAACAACCTATAATTAAGGACACCTATGTGAATCAAAGATCAGGCACATTAGTCGATATGATATGTTCATGCAACGTTTTTTTCAGGTAGGCAAACCCTCCAAGTTTTTCAAGAGAAGGACGCTTTAGGAAACACCAACTTTATTTTTCCCCTAAATCGCATTTTTTTAGCCCTTTTCTTTCACTTTCTGTCTGCCTTTTGAACTTCTTTTGACCACTGGTGGGTGTTTTTTAGTCTTTTTCCAGCATTTTTGAGGCTTTTTTTACTACTGTTTTCCAGTTGTTGTTTTTTTTTTTTATCTCCATTCAACAATGAAACTTGTGATTAAAAATGCCTGCAAAATGCTCAAAAAGACACCAGGCAACTTTGAGCCATCCTGATAACTTGAAAAGTCTGAACAAATGCTCAGCAAGATGGTTTTTAAAAATGCATATGTTAATTCTTTTGAGCCTTTTCATATGTTGGAATATGTTTGGTGCAACAACTCCATTCCTGTCTATGAGTGTTTAGTTGCTAGATTTGTATGCTGTTTATAAAGTTAAATAAAAAAAACTCCCAGAGGCTCACACAGGGAGAGCATGTGACTGTATTTCCTTTTTTCCTGTGTCTGTGTATGAGAGAAGCAACCTGCTGTAGATGATGCACAGATAGCGACACAGAAATGATTTATTCCTGATCTATAAATCATATATTGTTCCTGATTGTTCCTGAATAAAGAAGCTCTGTTGTCACATGCTTGGAGAGTATCCTGAATAATCCACTGCCAACATGATACCACTTTTTCAGGGGGTTTTCTTAGCAGAATCTGCCTGGAAAAGGCCTTGTGTGCACCCACCCTAAGGGGCTTTCAGTATATAATGCTTATTTCAAATGTGAAGAAAGGAATGGTATCAGATATCTGCACTTATCACTTACCTTGGCTTTGCAGAAATAATCTACTATTACCTCTACTAATGTCTTGGAATATCAGGAAAAAGAATGGGACATAATTCACTGTGTCTGTGATTTGTCAGATATACAGCAATGTTAAATGGAATCTGTCAGCAGGTTTTTGCTATGTAATCAAGAAATGCAAAAAAAAACTGTTAATGCAAGAATCAAAAACAAGGGCACACAATGCAGAATAGCAGCAGTCCAATTGTCAAACTTATAATGTCCTTTAGGTTCCTCCTCCACAGATGATCACACAGGGGTTGTAGCGCCAACATGACCGCGAAGATATCCACAGATGGGGTTCTTTATACTATAGTCCGTCTTCTGGCGGCAGTGGAGCCCCTAGTTCAATAGCCGTGCGGCCGAAGCAAACAGCCGCAGTACTCCTAGAATCAAATGTGGACCGGTGTGCAGCAACTGGCAGGAAAGGCCACAAACGTATGTCCCCGGCACCCGGCTTTCTCCCTTCCGTGCACGGTACTCACAGTCACTGAGCGCACGACACCTCTCTCTCATACAGTCACTGGGCGCCCTGCACCTCTCTTCAACAGTCCCGCTGAAGATGGCGGGAGCCGACAAACACAGTTGCAGCGCCGGTGCTCAGGGGATGGAGCACACTGCTCACCCTGCTGCACACTGCTGGTTCGCGCCAAACTGCCTGCTGCCGCACGCACTTTTCCTTTTATCTGGCCCTTCCTACCCAGGTCATGAGGTTGGCCAGGTCCCTCATTTCTTCCCTCAGGCAACATGGGAGGCAGCCTCAACCGTTCCGGACCCAGTTTGGTACAGGTACCCGCAGCCTGGTCTTCCTTCTTACAATATGCATAGCCAATACCTCACTTTTAGGCTGTGTTCACACTTGAAATATTGCTCCAGTTTGGGGAGAATCATTGATGGTGTGGAGGCACGAGGGTCAGTGGATGCGCTCATCCGCTGGCCCAACTGTCTTTAGAAAGACTGCTTGAACCAGGGCTCATACCACTGAATGCCCACTCTCTCTCCCCTTGGGCAGAAAACTACTCAGACAACAAGTATATAGTGCACAACGGACCTTCAACCAGCATCCAGAGGTCAGAGAGAGATGTGAATGAGGCCAACCTGCACTATTTGATTATGTAATCTATTTGCATAGTTTTTCCTCCTCTGTTTGGCAATGCCAACAAACTTTCTAGCATGGACATTGTATGTAATCAACATATCAGCAAACATCATTGTTCAGTGGCCATGCATTACTGTTTTGCAAAGATAACAGAAAATAAACTGTAGGAGATAATAGTAGAGGTAATTATCCGCCCTACAAGAAGTCAATACTTCAGAAAACAGTTTATGATTCTGGGCCTACATAATTTACATCTGGCATAATTAAGAACAAATGCTGTGCAGACACAGTGGTTGGCGGGCTTCCAGGGTTGGCTACCACACTTGCGCACGCACACAGAGAGGAGGTAATAACATGCTTAGGAAGATGACAGTCCACTGAGGTACAAGTTCAGATGACCCAAGGGTTACAACCTGGTTTCTCCGAACATCTCCATGGAGCCAGGCGACCAGCGAGTCCCAATCCTGGCTTTCTGCAAACATATCCATGGTTCAGTGATGGTCAATGGAGCAGATCTGTATTCTTCCAGCTGGGGTCGAAGTCCCCTAATTCGGCATCCTGTATTATAATAAATATGTGTCCCTTGTGATGGAGCCATGAAGTATTGGCCGCAGGCCTTTAGGGTCCCCTGGATGTTTGGATGTCTTGGCAGAATCTCTTGCTGTCTCTCTCTCTCTCTGAACACAGGCCGATCCTTTCGTTTTATAGGTCACAACTTTTCATTTAGGCATTCCACGACAAGCTTGGGGGAAGGTGGTAGGGAGTCTTCTCTCACTGCTAGAGTGTTTAAACAACATGCATAGGTTGTCCTTCATATTGCAGAGCACAAATGGGTCATCAACATATTAACAAACATTCATTGCACCTTTGTTTCTCAAAGATAGTAGAACAATACTATGACTGCAATACAAGGGCAGATACAGTTACTGTTAACAATGTTTCTGCAGTTTTCACTCTCACCGCTATAATTTTTCACCTTGTATTAACCCCCTTAATCCCTGCACCTATTAGCAAACTGGTCATCTCTCCCTCCATCCTCCCCATCCATATCACCTCCTCAGAACTGTTCCTCAACATACAATCCTCTGTCTCCAAACACAGACAGCCCCTTCCTGCTCTTTCCTGCTCCCACCTGCTATCACTGTCTCTGCTCCTGCTCACTGACGGTGATATCTCTCCAAACCCTGGTCCTCCTCACCACATCCCCACAGTTATTTCTACCTCCCATCCACGCTCTATCACACATTTCAGTAACCTGTCTAACCTAATACCCATTTGTCCAGGCCCCGCTTCCCCAGTCCCACTAGCAGGAGTTCTATGGAACGCTCACTCTGTCTGCAACAAACTTTCCTACATCCATGATCTTTTTATTACTAGCAAACTTTCTTTCCTCGCCATCACCGAAACTTGCTTAACTCCCACTCACACAGCCTCTCCAGCTGCACTTTCGTATGATGTATTCCACCTTTTCCATACTCCCCGCTTCAGAAGCAAGTATGGCAGAGGAGTTGGTTTTCTCCTGTCAGATAACTGTTCCTTCACCAAAATCCCACTGCCACCCTCTGTAACCCTCCTTTCCTTTGAGGTGCACTCTATGCGTATTTATTCTTCCTCCAACCTCCAACTGGCTGTCATTTACCGCCCCCTTCCCCAGGGCCAGCCACCACCTTCTTCAACCATTTCACTACCTGGCTACTTCATTTTCTCCCGCTGACATCCCCACTATCATCATGGGTGACTTCAACATCCCAATTGACACTTCCTTCTCAGCTGCTCCTAAACTTCTATCTCTCACTTCCTCCTCAATGGTCTTCAGCAGCCACTCACAAAGATGGCCACACATTGGACCTCAACTTCACCCACCTCTGCTCTCTATCGAACCTTTCTAACTCGCAGCTCCCTCTTTCTGATCATAACCTACTTATATTCTCTTCCCTCTCCTTGTCCACAATCCCCACTCCACAAACTTGCTCATCCTCGCAGAAATCTTAAACACCTCAATCTACACTCACTCTCTGAATCTCTTCTCCTTCTTAAAGACATAAGTTCCTTACACAATGCGGACACTGCTGCTACTTTCTATAACACCACAATAGCTGCAGCTATGGAATCGGTCACCTCTCTCACACAGACCAAAGCTCGTAAAATCAACAGACATCCCTGGCACACCAACCTGACCAAAGAACTGAGGCAGGCTCCTAGAGTTGCTGAGTGGAGATGGAAAAGATCCCACTCCAACGAGCACTTCATCACATTCAAACAGTCCCTCACTACTTTCAAGGCCACACTTGCTGCAGCAAGACAAACCTACTTTTCAGCTATTCAACACTTTCAATTCTCTCCTCCATCCCCGAGCACCTCTTGTTTCTACACTCATCTCAGCTGAAGACTTTGCCTCATTCTTCAAGCAGAATATTGATAACTCAGAGAAAGTTTTGGACTATAACCCCCAGAGCCCCTCCTCCTATCTTCTCAGCCCTACTCCTCCAAAATCAACTTCTCCACCATTACAGAAGATTGACTCTCCACTCTACTATCAAGATCACATCTCACCACCTGCGTACTTGACCCAACTAAATCCCATTTCATCCCAAACCTCACCACAATCTTCATCCCAACCCTAACCCATCTCTTCAACTTATCACTAAAAACTGGTGTTTTCCCATCATGCTTAAAATATCCTCTCTATCTAGCTGTCTCCCCATATCGCTTTTCCCCTATGCCTCAAAACTACTGGAACAACATGTCCATCTTGAACTGTCCATCCACCACTATTCCTGCTCCCTCTTTGAAAACTTACAATCTGGCTTCCGACCACATCACCCCACTTAAACTACCCTAACTAAAGTCACCAATGACCTATTAACTGCCAAAGCCAAGTGACACTGCTCTGTCCTCCTCCTCCTGGATTTGTCCTCTGCCTTTGACACAGTGGACCATTCTCAATTACTTTAGACCTTCTCGTGTCTTGGCATCACAGACTTGGCCCTATCTTGGATTTTGTCATACCTAACAGATCGGACATTCAGCATCCCCCACTCGCACACCAACTCATCACCTCGCCCCCTATCTGTCGGAGTCCCGCAAGGTTCAGTCCTAGGGCCCCTGCTCTTTTCCATTTACACCTTCGGCCTAGGACAGCTCATAGAATCACACAGCTTTCAGTTTCATCTCTATGCTGATGACACACAGATCTACATCTCAGAACCAGATATCACCTCCCTACTAACCAGAATCCCAAAATGTCTGTCCACTATTTCATCCTTCTTATCCGCTAGATTTATAAAACTTAATATGGACTAAACAGAATTCATCATCTTTCCCCATGTCACTTGACCCCCCAAGGTCCAATAGGTCATCTTTCCCCATGTCACTTGACCCCCCAAGGTCCAATAGGTCCTATCCATTAAAATAAATGGCTGCTCACTTTTCCTAGTCCCTCAAGCTCGCTGCTTCGGGGTAATCCTTGAACCTGAATTCTCCTTCAAACCACATATCCAAGCCCTTTCCTCTTCCTGCCAACTTCAACTCAAAAATATTTCCCGGATCTGTACATTCCTCAACCAAGAATCTGCAAAAACACTAGTCCATGCACTCATCATCTCCAGCTTTGACTACTGCAACCTCCTGCTCTGTGGCTTCCCCCCTAAATCTCTTGCACCACTGTAAACTACTCTAAATTCTGCTGCCCGACTAATCCACATGTCCCCTCACTATTCCCCGGCCTCTCCCCTCTGTCAATCTCTGCACTGGCTCCCCATTACCTAGAGACTCCGGTTCAAAAACCTAACCATGACATACAAAGCCATTCACAACTTGTTTCCTCCATACATCTGTGACCTAGTCTCCGGATACTTACCTGCACGCAACATCCGAACCTCACAAGACCTCCTTCTCGAATCCCCTCTTTACTCCTCTTCCCAAGGTTTCTCCCGTGCATCCCCCCTACTCTGGAACTCTCTACCACAACATATCAGACTCTCGTCTACCATGAAAAAGGAACCTGAAGACCTATCACTTCTGACAAGCCTACAACCTGCAGCAACCACCGACCTCCACCCGCAGAGCCGCACTCCACATAGAGAATAATGGAGCCTCCAGCACCGACCTCCACCCGCAGAGCCGCACTCCACATAGAGAATAATGGAGCCTCCAGCACCGACCTCCACCCGCAGAGCTGCACTCCACATAGAGAATAATGGAGCCTCCAGCACCGACCTCCACCCGCAGAGCCGTACTCCACATAGAGAATAATGGAGCCTCCAGCACCGACCTCCACCCGCAGAGCCTCACTCCACATAGAGAATAATGGAGCCTCCAGCACCGACCTCCACCCGCAGAGCCGCACTCCACATAGAGAATAATGGAGCCTCCAGCACCGACCTCCACCCGCAGAGCCGCACTCCACATAGAGAATAATGGAGCCTCCAGCACCGACCTCCACCCGCAGAGCCACACTCCACATAGAGAATAATGGAGCCTCCAGCACCGACCTCCACCCGCAGAGCCGCACTCCACATAGAGAATAATGGGGCCTCCAGCACCGACCTCCACCCGCGGAGCCACACTCCACATAGAGAATAATGGAGCCTCCAGCACCGACCTCCACCCGCAGAGCCACACTCCACATAGAGAATAATGGAGCCTCCTGCACTGACCTCCACCCGCAGAGCCGCACTCCACATAGAGAATAATGGAGCCTCCGGCACCGACCTCCACCCGCAGAGCCACACTCCACATAGAGAATAATGGGGCCTCCAGCACCGACCTCCACCCGCAGAGCCGCACTCCACATAGAGAATAATGGGGCCTCCAGCACCGACCTCCACCCGCAGAGCCGCACTCCACATAGAGAATAATGGAGCCTCCAGCACCGCCCTCCACCCGCAGAGCCGCACTCCACATAGAGAATAATGGAGCCTCCAGCACTGACCTCCACCCGCAGAGCCGCACTCCACATAGAGAATAATGGAGCCTCCGGCACCGACCTCCACCCGCAGAGCCACACTCCACATAGAGAATAATGGGGCCTCCAGCACCGACCTCCACCCGCAGAGCCGCACTCCACATAGAGAATAATGGGGCCTCCAGCACCGACCTCCACCCGCAGAGCCGCACTCCACATAGAGAATAATGGGGCCTCCAGCACCGACCTCCACCCGCAGAGCCACACTCCACATAGAGAATAATGGGGCCTCCAGCACCGACCTCCACCCGCAGAGCCGCACTCCACATAGAGAATAATGGAGCCTCCAGCACCGACCTCCACCCGCAGAGCCACACTCCACATAGAGAATAATGGAGCCTCCAGCACCGACCTCCACCCGCAGAGCCGCACTCCACATAGAGAATAATGGAGCCTCCAGCACCGACCTCCACCCGCAGAGCCGCACTCCACATAGAGAATAATGGAGCCTCCAGCACCGACCTCCACCCGCACTCCACATAGAGAATAATGGGGCCTCCAGCACCGACCTCCACCCGCAGAGCCACACTCCACATAGGGAATAATGGAGCCTCCGGCACAGACCTCCACCCGCAGGGCCGCACTCCACATAGAGAATAATGGAGCCTCCAGCACCGACCTCCACCCGCAGAGCCGCACTCCACATAGAGAATAATGGAGCCTCCAGCACCGACCTCCACCCGCAGAGCCACACTCCACATAGAGAATAATGGAGCCTCCAGCACTGGCCTCCACCCGCAGAGCCGCACTCCACATAGAGAATAATGGAGCCTCCAGCACCGACCTCCACCCGCAGAGCCACACTCCACATAGAGAATAATGGAGCCTCCAGCACCGACCTCCACCCGCAGAGCCGCACTCCACATAGAGAATAATGGAGCCTCCAGCACCGACCTCCACCCGCAGAGCCGCACTCCACATAGAGAATAATGGAGCCTCCAGCACTGACCTCCACCCGCAGAGCCCCACTCCACATAGAGAATAATGGAGCCTCCAGCACCGACCTCCACCCGCACTCCACATAGAGAATAATGGGGCCTCCAGCACCGACCTCCACCCGCACTCCACATAGAGAATAATGGAGCCTCCAGCACCGACCTCCACCCGCAGAGCCGCACTCCACATAGAGAATAATGGAGCCTCCAGCACCGACCTCCACCCGCAGAGCCGCACTCCACATACATGGCTGCTCTCAGTGCTCTGTGCTGTGCGCACAGGACCTGTGATGAGGTCACAGGAGGGGAGGAGACAGGGGTCACATGATCGTGGGCCCTGACACCTTACCTCCTGTGATCTCATCACAAGCCTTTGCACGCTACCAGCAGCATCAGCGTTCACGCTACTTGTAAATGCTGCTGGTAGCAGAGCACATAATGCCGCCCCCACGGTCACTCACTTTTAGGTGGGGAGAAGATGGAGTGCCATTGCAGCAGCCAGCAGGAATGTGGTGGGGGCCCCCTTAGAAGCTCTTGTGGTGGGGGCCCCGGGGCTGAAGCCCCGCCTGCCCTGCCTATAATCCGGCCCTGCGCGGTGGCGGATTATAATGGGGCAATTTACTGGCCTGGGCTGTGGGCCCCTTAACCCCACTGGGCCCGGGGCAACTGCCCAAATTGACCTCATTATAATCCGCCACTGCATACTACATACAAAACATTCATACAATACATACAATACATACATATAGACATACATATGTAGTATGTATGTATGTTGTATGAATGTAGTATATACGTAGTATGTATGTAGTATGCATGTATGTTGTATGAATGTTGTATGAATGTAGTATATATGTAGTATGTATGTATGTTGTATGAATGTAGTATATATGTAGTATGTATGTATGTATGTTGTATGAATGTTGTATGAATGTAGTATATATGTAGTATGTATGTATGTATGTTGTATGAATGTAGTATATATGTAGTATGTATGTATGCTGTATGAATCTAGTATATATGTTGTATATATGTAGTATGTATGTATGTTGTATATATGTAGTATGTATGTAGTATGAATGTATGTTGTATGAATGTTGTATATATTGTGGAGATGTGGCTCGCTTAGGTGCAGCGGGAGACAAATGTGAGACAGGTTCTTCCACAGTGCTTGCGGTTTATTCACGGCATAAACGCACAAGGCAACGTAACACCAAACAAATAGCCTTTTAGCTCAGGCAAAATAACACAAAATGTCCGTAGTTGTAGACTCAGAGCAGGAGTCTCAGCACACATGGGAGGTTTAGTCCTCCCCACACACAACTCCCTGGTTCAGGAGCAGGTCACATTATAAGGCTGTAGCCACACCCACGTTCCCAGCAGCTGACTGGTCACATGACTGTGACCTCACCACAGGTCCTTCAAACAAAAACAATATCTGGTATGCTTTACTTCTGCCTTACATTATGGAGATAAGCCATTTATGAGACACATATCTCCCATCAATTACACGACCCTTAGCCCTGCCACATACCTCCCCCCTCTGCCTAAAGCCGTGGGGCTTGGCACTTTCACCTACCAGGCAAGGGATTCTGGAGAGGGCATCAGCATTCCCATGTAGCTTCCCGGCCCTATGCTCTACATGGAAGCTGAAGTCTTGTAGGGCTAAGAACCAGCGGGTGACCCTAGCATTCTTGCCCTTGGTTTCCCTCATCCACCTGAGTGGGGCATGGTCGGATATTAACCTAAACTTCCGTCCCACCAGGTAGTACCGTAATGTGTCCACTGCCCATTTTATGGCCAAACACTCCTTCTCTACAACTGAGTAATTTCTCTCACAAGAAGTCAACTTCCTACTCAAGTAGAGAACAGGATGCTCCTCCCCACGTATCTCTTGGGAAAGGACAGCTCCTACCCCGACATCTGAGGCATCTGTCTGGAGGACAAATTCACGTTTAAAGTCTGGGGCCACCAAAACGGGCTGCTTACAAAGAGCTCCCTTCATTTCTTGGAAGGCTGACTCTGCTTCTTCGGACCAGCTGACCATCACTGACTTTGTCCCTTTAAGCAGATCAGTTAGAGGTGCAGCCATTGTGGCGAAGTTTGGGATAAACCTCCTGTAATATCCCACAATCCCCAGGAAGGCTTTAACTTGCTTCTTTGACAGAGGTCTCGGCCATGTTTGAATTGCCTCCACTTTATTGATTTGGGGTTTGATCTCGCCACGCCCCACTACATATCCGAGGTACTTGGCTTCTTCTCTCCCCAAGGCACACTTCTTCGGGTTTATTGTAAACCCCGCCTCTCTTAGAGCGTCAAACACTGCTTGGACCTTTTCCAGGTGAGTCTCCCAGTCCGGGGTAAAGATGACGATATCATCCAGGTATGCGGCAGCGTATAGCTTATGAGGTGCAAGGATTCTATCCATCGCCCTCTGGAAGGTTGCTGGAGCTCCCTGTAGGCCAAACGGCATCCGGACATACTGGAAGCACCCGTCTGGTGTGGAGAATGCCGTCTTCTCCTTGGCTTCCTGTGCCATGGGGATCTGCCAATATCCCTTGGTCAGATCCAAAGTGGTTATGTACCTGGCAGGTCCAAGTCTCTCGATGAGCTCATCAACGCGTGGCATGGGATAAGCGTCGAACTTGGAGACCTCATTCAGCTTCCGGTAATCGTTGCAGAACCTCCATTCACCATCAGGTTTTGGGACCAGGACAATCGGGCTCGACCAGCCGCTCTTGGATTCCTCAATGACCCCGAGCTTCAACATACGCTGCACCTCCTTGGAGATTACCTCTTACCGGGCCTCAGGAATACGATATGGTTTCACGTTCACCCGCACATGTGGCTCGGTCAGAATTTCGTGCTCCACCACCTTCGTGCACCCCGGCAACTCTGAGAACAGGTCGCGGTTTTTCTGGAGTAACTCCCGGCACTGCTGCTTCTGGGCCTTCGATAGAGTCTCCGCTATGGTAACGGCTCCAACCTCCCCTTCTAGGTTGCCCAGCAAGCACGGAGTTACCGCTGGCTCTCTATCTTGCCACGGCTTGATAAGGTTAACATGGTAAACCTGGTATGGCTTCCGTCTTCCGGGTTGGTGGATCTTGTAGTTTACGTCTCCCAGTTTCTCCACCACCTCATATGGCCCTTGCCACTTGGCCAAGAACTTACTTTCCACCGTCGGGATTAGCACGAGAACTCGGTCTCCCGGACTGAACTGCCTCACTCTGGCTGACCGGTTGTAGACCCTGGCCTGAGCCTCTTGTGCCTGGCGGAGATGTTCTTTAACAATGGGCATCACCTTCGCAACCCTCTGCTGCATCAGTGCCACATGCTCAATGACGCTTCTGTGGGGCGTGACTTCGGCTTCCCAGGTTTCCTTGGCTATATCTAGGAGACCTCGCGGATGCCGGCCGTACAGAAGCTCGAAGGGGGAGAACCCCGTGGAGGCCTGGGGAACTTCACGGATAGAAAACAGTAAATACGGTAAGAGACAATCCCAGTCTCTACCATCTTCCTCTATGACTTTTCTCAGCATGCTCTTCAGGGTCTTGTTAAACCTCTCAACAAGGCCATCTGACTGTGGATGGTACACTGAAGTCCTCAGCTGGGAAATTTGCAAGACTCTGCACAATTCTCTCATCACCTTGCTCATAAAAGGTGTCCCCTGGTCGGTCAGGATCTCCTTCGGCAAACCCGTCCGGGAAAACACATGGACCAGCTCACGGGCTATACTCTTCGCAGAGGAGTTTCTCAGGGGAATGGCCTCAGGATAGCGTGTGGCATAGTCCAGGATGACTAATATATACTGATGGCCCCGAGCTGATTTAACTAAGGGACCGACCAAATCCATGGCAATTCTCTCAAATGGCACCTCAATAATGGGCAGTGGCACAAGAGGGTTCCGAAAATAAGATGTGGGGGCAGTTAACTGACATGTCGGGCAGGACCTGCAATAGTTTACTATTTCCCGGTGACACCCAGGCCAATAGAACCTCTGTACAATCCGTTCCTGGGTTTTTTCCACCCCCAGGTGTCCCCCCAAGATGTGTGAATGGGCCATGTCCAACACTTTTCGTCTATAGGGGCCTGGTACTATTAACTGCTCTGCCACCTCCTCCCTTATTTTCGTGACCCGGTACAACAAATCCCCACTCAACATAAAATGGGGAAACCTTGTGTCTGCTCCCGGCTCTTGTGCAACCCCATTAATGACGGTGACATTGTTAAAGGCTTCCCTTAGTGTGGGGTCCCTATGTTGGGCAGTCCCAAAATTCTCCCCGGCCACCCCCAACTCCGGGATGTCAGGTACAGGGGACCCTTCCTCTTCATCCCCAACAAGGACACATAAAGGGAACTCGTCTGCCTCTGGTGGTGGCGATACCTCAGTGGGGTGGATTGGTTCCCTGCTCTTGCTAGCACACTCAGAACCCATCCCCCACAGATCCCAAAACAGACAGAAATCCCGGCCAATAATTATGGGATGCAACAAGTCTCGAACAACGCCAACTTCATGCGACTCGGTGCCATGCGCCGTTTCAATCTTCACCCTAGCCATAGGGTAGTCCTTTGCATCGCCATGTATGCACCGAACACCAATCTTTTTACCCGGGAGTATGTTTAGAGGAAAACTGGCCCTCACAAGGGTCACCAAGCTCCCGGAGTCCAGAAGCGCCATTACTGCTCGACCGTTCACCTTCACGGGACACGCTTGTGGCCCCTTGTTAGGTAGCGAGTTCACACTGCAAGCTGGATATGCGTAGTATGAACTATGGCGTCTCATGCTGCAGTCCATCTGCTCGGTGGTCTGGGGACAACGGGCCGCTATATGTCCTGGCCCATGACACTTCCAGCAAATAACACCCGAGGGGACCTTGGGCACCGCCTCCCCCGCCCCTTTTGACCTTGGACGCACCACCCCTTTTTGTGACTCCGCCCCCTGCTGGGACCAACAATATGGAATGGGCTGCTTCCCCAAGGAACCTTCCATCCCCTGGTATCTCTCGACCAGCCCAACCAGTTCATCAGCATTTTGGGGATCACCCTGGGCAACCCAAGTCTGTAGAGGTCTCGGCAGAGAATGCACAAACCGATCCATCACAACTCGCTCTACCATCTGTGCAGGGGAAGCCGACTCTGGCTGCAGCCATTTCTGGACCAGGTGCAACAGGTCAAACATTTGGGAGCGCGGGGGTTTGTCCCGGTGATAGGCCCAACGATGCACTCTCTGTGCCCTGGTAGTCATTGTTACCCCCAAGCGGGCGAGAATTTCCGCTTTTAATTTGGGATACTCTCTGGCATCTTGTACCGTCAGGTCAAAGTACGCCTTCTGGGGCTCCCCCGTTAGGTAAGGGGCCAGTACCTCTGCCCACCGCTCTGGCTGAAGTTTTTCCCTCTCAGCCACCCTCTCAAACACTGTCAGGAAGGCCTCCACATCATCCTCAGGGGTCATTTTTTGTAATGCGCGTCTTACCGCCTTCTCGACGTCGGTGGCATCAGCCCGACCTGGGGTTGGGGCGCTCGTCCTGCCCTCCTGGATGGCAGTTGCCAGAAGCTGCATCTGCTGCCGTTGTTCCTGCTGGCCTTGCTGGATCTGCTGTAACAACAGCTTGTTGGTTTCCTGCTGCAGTGCCTGGGACTGGACCAGGTGTTTCATGAGGTCCTCCATGATTCCAGGCAATGCTTGTTGCCCCGCTGCAAACTTCACCCAGGACATGCAGCAACTGTCTCAAGTCTCTGCTGGGACCGCTGCCCGCACGTGTACCACCAATTGTGGGGATGTGGCTCGCTTAGGTGCAGCGGGAGACAAATGTGAGACAGGTTCTTCCACAGTGCTTGCAGTTTATTCACGGCATAAACGCACAAGGCAACGTAACAGCAAACAAATAGCCTTTTAGCTCAGGCAAAATAACACAATGTCCGTAGTTGTAGACTCAGAGCAGGAGTCTCAGCACACATGGGAGGTTTAGTCCTCCCCACACACAACTCCCTGGTTCAGGAGCAGGTCACATTATAAGGCTGTAGCCACACCCACGTTCCCAGCAGCTGACTGGTCACATGACTGTGACCTCACCACAGGTCCTTCAAACAAAAACAATAACAATATCTGGTATGCTTTACTTCTGCCTTACATTATGGAGATAAGCCATTTATGAGACACATATCTCCCATCAATTACACGACCCTTAGCCCTGCCACAATATGTAGTATGTATGTAGTATGTATGTATGTTGTATGAATGTTGTATATTGTAGTATGTATGTATGCTGTATGAATGTAGTATATATGTAGTATGTATGTATGTTGTATGAATGTAGTATATATGTAGTATGTTGTATGAATGTAGTATATATGTAGTATGTATGTAGTATGTATGTATGTATGTTGTATATATGTAGTATGTATGTATGCTGTATGAATGTAGTATATATGTAGTATGTATGTAGTATGAATGTAGTATATATGTAGTATGTTGTATGAATGTAGTATATATGTAGTATGTATCTATGCTGTATGAATCTAGTATATATGTTGTATGTATGTAGTATGCATGTATGTTGTATGAATGTTGTATATATGTAGTATGTATGTAGTATGTATATATTTTTTTTTTTTACATTCAACACATTAGCCGGATGATGGGACTACTACTGTCCCATCATTGGCTAATGTGTCAATCACTGTCATTGTAGCAGGCATAGCCTGATGGGACTTGTAGTCCCATCGGACGATGCCTGCACACAGACACAAAGACCCCCGTCAGACCGCACAGACCCCCGGCAGGCCCACACAGACCCCTAACAGGCCCGCACAGACCCCCGGCAGGCCCGTACAGACCCCTGGCAGTCCGCACAGACCCCCGGCAGCCGGCACAGACCCCCGGCAGGCCCGCACAGACCCCTTGCAGCCGGCACAGACCCCCGGCAGGCCAGTACAGACCCCCGGCAGTCCGCTCAGACCCCCGGCAGTCCGCACAGACCTCCGACAGGCCCGTACAGACCCCCGGCAGGCCCGTACAGACCCCCGGCAGTCCAAACAGACCACCGGCAGCCGGCACAGACCCCCGGCAGGCCCGTACAGACCCCCGGCAGGCCCACAATGACCGCGCATCATGATGAGCACAGACCGCGCATCATGATGACATCATTTCAGCAGCCAATCACAGCCACAACAGTGGCTCATTGCATTATGGGAACTTCCGATTTCGGTATCCGATATTGTAAAAATATCGGTACATGGTATCAGAATTCCGATACAGCGCATATCGGCCGATACCCGATATTTGCAGTATCGGAATGCTCAACACTAGTCATCAGTCATTGTCACATGAACTTTAGCTCATGTCCCTGGGCTTACTGAAATAATAGTCATCTGGTTAAATAAGACACTATGCTGTTTCTTCACATATGGATATTGTTTTCTGTTATGATCAGTTACAATATGCATTACCTGTATGTAAATAATATATTTTCCGATCTGTCCTTTGTAACCCTTTTTAAAGCACACAATGTGTTACTTTGTATAAAAGTTTAAAAGGCTGCATACATAAATGAAGACAAAAGGGAAGAAACTTGTCTCATGAAGACACGTTGCTATAATATATACTTATTCTTCTTATCCTGGCCTGGATACATTGATCTCTCTCTTTTAACAAAGTTGTGACAAGTCTGCTGTAAATGCCTCTGTCTTTTTTCATTATTTTGCAAAATTAAAGTATGCCTTTTGATGGATAAAGGTAGTGGTTATAAGGATACTTTCCAATGTAATGAATCTTCCATATTCAAATTTGGCATATATCACTATTTACACTGAAAAATGACAGACCAGATAATGACTTTAGGATCTTGGCTAAAATGAAAATGAGCAAAGCTGGTTAAAGTAAATGATCGTATTATTGTATTACAATTCCTCTAATTGAGGCCTTACTTGATTTGACGTTAGATAAATCCCCTAAGTCTGCTAGTACAAATGTAGGAATACATTCTTTTTATATCATAATTAAATGGAAAAAATAAATAAAGAAAAAATAGGTTTTAATTTGTAAAAAAACATTTATTTCTACACATCACTTCTTCTTTACTTCTGCACATCCTAGCAAATCTTAGTGCTTGAGTGCTCAACCCAAGTAATGAATATAATGAAAATCAATGGGAAACTCGAGCATTTTTCCGGAGGCCCCCCGGAGGTCAGGAGGGGTCGAAAAATTGCTGAAATCAATGGAAACAGCGCTAAAATGGCATGGGAACAGCTTAGGGAAGACCACTGGAAGCATTTCTGAATCCCAGTTTGCTGCTGGGAACAATGTTGTCAGAGCATTACGCCACTTATACGGACTGACAATAAAACATTCAAAACCGAAGTTAAAATGGATTTTACTGGAAAAAATGTTAAGAAACATTCTTTCAAGGATAATGACTTGCATATAAGGTAAAATAAATAAGAGAAAATAAAATGCTCCTCCTCACCTTGGGCTATGTTCACAAGTGTTTTTGCTGCGGTTTTTCACGCTTGCATTGCTTTCAATGGTGAAAAAAAACATTCACCAGTAAATGTTACTACCTTATCTGGTCATGTGGTGTGTGTGACATGATCAGACACATCCTGTTTAATTTATGAAGGAGAGACTCTGAAAGTCACAATTTTTTTTTCAGGGCTATCAGGCAGCCATCACTATTTGAAGAGGGCCATCAGGCGGCTCTTACTATTTTTATAGCAGGCATCTTGTGGACAGATGGGACCAAGATAGAATTTTTGGTAAAGTATATCATTCTACTGTTTACTGTAAATGGAATGAGATCTACAAATAAAAGAATATAGTAGTTACAGGTGGCCCTCCACTATTTGTAGATGGATAGCAGTTGGCCCTCACTATTGTTATTGGGCCTTCAGGTGGCCCGCACACTATCTGTAGAGAGCCAGCAGCCGGCCTTCACAATTTATATAGGGCCAGCCGGCGGCCCCTCACTATTTTTATAGAGGCAGCAGGCACCTTGTGGACAGATGAGACCAATATAGAGCTTTTTGGTAAAGCACATCATTCTAATGTTTATTGTAAATGGAATGAAGCCTACAAATAAAAGAACATAGTAGTTACAATCAAATATCGTGGAAGCTCAAAGATATTTTCGGGTTGTCTTGCTGCCTTTGGCACTGGGTGCCTTGACTGTGTGCAAGGCATCATGAAATGTGAAGATTCTCAAAGGATTTAAGGTCACAATGTAGTGTTCAGTTTCAGAAAGCTGGGTTTGCATCCTATGTCATGTGTCTTCCAGCAGGATAATGACCCCAATCATATTTCAAGAAGCACCCACAAATGTATAGAAACAAAGTACTAGTTAGTTCAGAAGTGGTAATTCCAGCTCCTGTAGCCTAAAGCTATGTGCACACATTGCGTTTTTGAGAGCGCAAAATTTCATCAAATCCGCAGTGTAGGGCACAACCAATGTTAAACAATCCAGAATTAGTGTGCACGTGCTGCAGAAAAATCAGCACGGATTCGCAGCATTTTATTTTTCGCAGCGTGTCAATTATTTTTGCGGATCTGCAGCGCTCTGCACCCATTGACTTCCTTTGAGTCAGTCAAATGCGGTTTTGCTGTGGAGTTGCATACAAAAAACGCTGCAGAAAGGCAGGAGGAAGAGTGTCTGTGTGTATCTGTGTGTGTGTGTTTGCGGGGGGGTCTGTGGGTGTGTGCGCAGCTGTGTGTGTGTACTGGTCTGTGTGTAGGCAGGCATCGTCTGATGGGACTACTAGTCCCAGCCGGCTATGTCTTCTGTCACATAGAACAGTGACAGCATTAGCTGATGATGGTATATTAGTCCCAACATCCGGCTACTGTGTTGAATAGTAAAAAAACCGATATATATACATACAGTACACATACTCACCAAACAGCTAATCCCCGACGCCCTCGATCACCTGCAAAAAAAATAAATAAATAAACACAAATACTCCCTGTTCCGATGTAATCCATTTAATAACAAGTGTCCCACAACGATCTCCCATGTAGAGCTGTCACATCAGGAGGTTTGACCGCTCTACACGGCTCCAGGAATACAGTGACAGGAGGTGATCCTCCCGCAGTGGATCACTCCGCCTCCTAGAGGTCACCGGAGTTCGTCCTGTCACTTGCGGCACCGCTGCGTGAGAAAATTCTGACGCAGCAGTAGTGCCATAAACTGAGAGCACGAACGCCGATGAACTACACTGCGGGAGTATTATCTCCGGTCAGTGTGTCATCGGAGGCCCTGTAGAGAGGTCACATCTCCTGATGTGACAGCTCTTCATGGGAGATCATCGTGGGACACTCATTATTAAATGGATTACATTGGAACAGGGAGTATTTGTGTTGTTTTATTATTTTATTTTTTTGCAGGAGAACGAGGGCGTCGCAGGAATTAGGTGTATAATAAATATGGCAAACTGTGTTGTTTTATTTGATTAACATACTTTACCCTGGCTGTGTCTTTATTTAACATGTAACAACTATAGGATTATTAATGGATAGGTGTCTTACTGACACCTCTCCATAACTAAGCCGTGGGCTTGATGTCACCTTACAATACAAAGGTGACATCAACCCTACAACTATTACCCCACTTGCCACCACTACAGGTCAAGTGGGAAGAGAAGAGGCTAAGTGCTGGAATTGGCACATCTTAGAAATGCGCCATTTCTGGGGCAGCTGAGAGCTGGTGTTTTTAGTCATAGGGGGGAAATATCCATGGCCCCTTCCTAGGCTATTAATATCAGCCTGCAGCTGTCTGCATAGCCTTTTCTGATTATTAATTATAGGGGAACCCCACATCATTTTTTGGGGGGCTCCCCTATTTTAATAGCCAGTAAAGGCTAAATATACAACTGTGAGCTGATATTAACCCCTTACCTACAATTGACGTAATATTCCGTCCATGTGACCATGAACCTAATTACCATGGACGGAATATTACGTCACCATGATCAGCGGCGCCCACGTGGTGAGCGCCGCTGATCGCGGCCGGGTGTCAGCTAATTATCATAGCTGACACCCGGCACAATGTGTCAGGGGCGGTCACGGACCGCCCCAGACACGTTAACCCCTTGCACACCGCGATCAAACGCGATCGCGGTGTACCGGGGGGTTAAAGGCAAGCATCGGCAGGGAGGGGGCTCCCTCCGTGCTTCCCTGAGCCCCCCACGGCAGCGCAATGTGCAGCGCTGCTGCGGGGGACTCCTTTCCTCCAGGCCCCCGAATCCAAGATGGCGACGGGGGCCTTCGGGGGCCTGAGGAAGCTGGCTTCCTCAGTGCCTGCAAAGCGCAGGCATGAGGAAGTCTGCAGCAGTGCCTGTGACAGATCGCTGATCTGTCACAGTGATCTGTGATGTGACAGATCAGCGATCTGTCACAGGACAGTGATGTCCCACCTGGGACATGGTAATAAAGTAAAAAAAAAAAGTGTTAAAAATAATTTAAAAAAAATCGCTAAATAAATTAGTAAAAAAAAAAAAATATTCCCCAATAAATCCATTTTTTCAAAATAAAAAAAAACAAAAACAATAAAAGTACACATATTTGGTATCGCCGCGTCCGTAATGACCTGCCCTATAAAACTGTCCCATTAGTTAACCCCTTTAGCGAACCCCTTAAAAAATAAAAATAAAAAACGAAGCAAAAAATAATGATTTATTATCATACCACCGAACAAAAAGTGCAATAACGCGCGATCAAAAAGACACATATAAATATCCATAGTACCGCTGAAAACGTCATCTTGTCCCGCAAAAAACGAGCTGCCATACAGCATCATCCGCAAAAAAATAAAAAAGTTATAGCTCGCAGAATAAAGCGATACAAAAATAATTATTTTTTATATAAAATTGTTTTCATTGCAAAAAACCGACAAAACATAAAAAAACGACCTAAATGAGGTATCGCTGTAACCGTACTGACCCGAAGAATAAAACCGCTTTATCAATTTTACCGCACGCGGAGCGGTGTAAACGCACCCCCCCAAAAGAAATTCATGAAATGCTGGTTTTTGTTCATTCTGCGTCCCAAAAATCGGAATAAAAAGCGATCAAAAAATGTCATGTGCCCGAAAATGGTACCAATAAAAACGTCAACTCGTCCCGCAAAAAATAAGACCTCACATGACTTGGTGGGTCAAAATACGGAAAAATTATAGCTCTCAATATGTGGTGATGCAAAAACTACTTTTACAATAAAAAGCGTCTTTTAGCGTGTGACAGCCGCCAAACATAAAAACCGCCATAAATAGTAAATCAAACCCCCCGTTATCACCCCCTTAGTTAGGGAAAAATAATAAAACTAAAAGAAAATGTATTTATTTCCATTTTCCCGCTAGGGTTAGGGTTAGGGTAGGGCTAGGGTTAGGGTTAGGGTTAGGGCTAGGGTTAGGGCTAGGGTTAGGGCTCAGATTAGGGTTAGGGGTGTGTTGAGTTTAGGGTTGGAGTTATAATTGGGGGGTTTCCACTGTTTGGGCACATCAGGTGCTCTCCAAAGGCAACATGGCGTCTGATCTCAATTCCAGCCAATTCTGCGTTGAAAAAGTCAAATGGTGCTCCTTCCCTTCCAAGCTCTGCCATGCGCCCAAACAGTGTTTTACCCCCACATGTAGGGTATCAGCCTACTCAGGACAAATTACAAAACAACTTTTGGGGTCCAATTTCTCCTGTTACCCTTAGGAAAATAAAAAATTGGGGGCAAAAATATAATTTTGCGGAAAAAAATGTTTTTTTTATTTTCACGCCCAGGCGTTATAAACTTCTGTGAAGCACTTGGGGGTTCAAAGTGCTCTCCACACATCTAGATAAGCTCCGTGGGGGGTCTAGTTTCCAAAATGGGGTCACTTGTGGGGAGTTTCAATAGTTTAGGTACATCAGGGGCTCTCCAAATGCACATGACACCCGCAGACCAATCCATCAAAGTCTGCATTCCAAAACGTCACTACTTCCCTTCCGAGCCCCGACGTGTGCCCATACAGTAGTTTTCTCCCACATATGAGGTATCAGCGTACTCAGGACAAATTGGACAACAACTTTTGGGGTCCAATTTCTCCTGTTACCCTTGGGAAAATAAAAAAATTGGGGACTAAAAGATGATGTTTGTTGAAAAAATACGATATTTTTATTTTCACGCCCGGTCGTTATAAACTTCTGTGAAGCACTGGGGGGTTCAAAGTGCTCACCACACATCTAGATAAGTTCATTAGGGGGTCTAGTTTCCAAAATGGGGTCACTTGTGGGGAGTTTCCACTGTTTAGGTACATCAGGGGCTCTCCAAAAGCAACATGACACCCGCAGACCATGCCATCAAAGTCTGCATTCCAAAACGTCACTACTTCCCTTCCGAGCCCTGATGTGTGCCCATACAGTAGTTTTGTCCCACATATGAGGTATCAGCGTACTCAGGACAAATTGGACAACAACTTTTGGGGTCCAATTTCTCCTGTTACCCTTTTGAAAATAAAAAAAATGGGGACTAATTGATCATGTTTGTGGAAAAAATACGATTTTTTTATTTTCATGCCTGGGCATTATAAACTTCTGTGAAGCCCTTGGGGGTTCAAAGTGCTCACCACACATCTAGATAAGTTCCTCAGGGGGTCTAGTTTCCAAAATGGGATCATTTGTGGGGGTTTTTCACTGTTTAGGTACATTAGGGGCTCTCCAAAGGCAACATGACACCCACAGACCATTCCATCAAAGTCTGCATTCCAAAACGTCACTACTTCCCTTCCGAGCCCTGACGTGTGTCCATACAGTAGTTTTCTCCCACATATGGGGTGTCAGCGTACTCAGGACAAATTGGACAACAACTTTTGGGGTCCAATTTCTCCTGTTACCCTTGGGAAAATAAAAAAATGGGGACTAAAAGATGATGTTTGTGGAAAAAATACGATTTTTTTATTTTCACGCCCGGACGTTATAAACTTCAGTGAAGCACTGGGGGGTTCAAAGTGCTCACCACACATCTAGATAAGTTCCTTGGGGGGTCTAGTTTCCAAAATGGTGTCATTTGTGGGGGGTTTCTACTGTTTTGGTACATCAGGGGCTTTCCTAACGCGACATGGTGTCCGATCTCAATTCTAGCCAAAAACGTCAAAAGACGCTGCTTCCCTTCCGAGCTCTGCCATGCGCCCAAATAGTGGTTTACACCCACATGTGGGGTATCAGCGTACTCAGGATAAATTGCACAATATCTTTTAGGGTCCTGTTACTTTTGGAAAAATAAGAATTGAGGGTGAAAAGATCATTTTTGTGGAAAAAAAATGATTTTTTAATTGTACTGCTGTACGTTATAAACTTCAGTGAAGCACTGGGGGGTTCAAAGTGCTCACCACACATCTAGATAAGTTCCTTGGGGGGTCTAGTTTCCAAAATGGTGTCATTTGTGGGGGGTTTCTAGTGTTTTGGTACATCAGGCGTCCGATCTGAATTCCAGCCAATTTTGCATTGAAAAAGTCAAACGGCGCTCCTTCCCTACTGAGGTCTGCCATGCGCCGAAACAGTGGTTCCCCCCACATATCTGGTATCAGCGTACTCAGGACAAATTGCACAATAACTTTTGCAGTCCAATTTCTCCTGTTACCCTTGGTAAAATAAAGAAAATTGAACCTGAAGTATTTTTTTTGTGAAAAAAAGTTAAATGTTCATTTTTTTTTAATATTCAAAAAATTCCTGTGACGCACCTAAAGGGTTAATAAACTTCTTGAATGTGGTTTTAAGCACCTTAAGGGGTGCATTTTTTAGAATGGTGTCACTTTTGGGTATTTTCTATCATATAGACCCCTCAAAGTGGCTTCAAATGTGAAGTGGTCCCTAAAAATAAAATGGTGTTGCAAAAATGAGAAATCGCTGGTCAATTTTTAACCCTTATAACTTCCTAACAAAAAAAAATTTTGGTTCCAAAATTGTGCTCATGTAAAGTAAACATGTGGGAAATGTTATGTATTAAGTTTTTTGTGTGCCGTATTGCTGTGATTTAAGGGCATAAAAATTCAAAGTTGGAAAATTGCGAAATTTTCGCCAAATTTCCGTTTTTTTCACAAATAAACGCAAGTTATTTGAATGCAATTTTACCACTAACATGAAGTACAATATGTCACGAGAAAACATTGTCAGAATCACCGGGATCCATGGAAGCGTTCCAGAGTTATGACCTCATAAAGGGACAGTAGTCAGAATTGTAAAAATTAGCCCGGTAGTTAACGTGCAAACCACCCTTGGTAGTGAAGGGGTTAATTAATAGCCTTGGAAGATCCATGGGTATTACCCCTTTCCCAGGCTATAAACATCTGCCCCCCATCACTGGTTTTCCCTGTTCTGATTTTGAAAATTGCGTGGGAGACCACGCCATTTTTCCCCCTTTTTAAAAAAAATTAAATAGATATTGCCTTTAAGGCCGGGGTCAAACTTGAGAGAAACTCGCATGAGTCTCGCACCTCAATACCCAGCACTGCCGCTCGCACTCGGGACCGGAGTGTGCGGCTGCATGTATTTCTATGCAGCTGAACGCTCCGGTCCAAGTGCCAGCGGCAGTGTCGGGTAGTGAGGTGCGAGACTCGTGGGCGTTTCTTGCAAGTGTGACCCCGGCCTAACGCAGATTTTGTGTGTGTGTCTTTATTTAACTCTTTATGTACCATTTTATTATGTTCATTACTAAACATCAGGCTTGGTATTATCTATCTATCTACTGTGTATATATATATATATATATATATATATATATACACACAGTATATATATTCACTTATATTTGTAGTGTGTGTGTAAACATTATATTTGAACATGATATGTGATGATATTATGGTATTTAATGGAGTATGTAAAAGAAGAGGTTGGACAAGAAATTACATCACAATTCTTTTTTTTTTGTTAAATAATATATCTTTATTTAGCTTACAAAAACGCGTACAAATCCACTTAAAAAAATGCATGAAAATCCGCATCAAAAACGCGCGGATTTTTAACTGCGTTTACTGCCAACAATGGAAGAATCCGTGCAGAAAATTCCACCGGTAAATCTGCAACGTGTGCACTTTCTGGCTCAGTATTTTCTCAGGATTTCATGCAGGTGAAATCTGCACCAAATCTGCATCTGAGGGCACTGGCAGGTCACCTGCTTTTTGATGTGTTTTTTCTGCATGCGTTTCTGATGCATTTTCTCACTGCATGCGTTTTTTTTGTCACTTGAAATAAAGCTAATTGAAAGTAGGCTTCTGGGAAGGAAAAAAAGTGATTTCCTGTTTGCAGATATATTGGGGTGTGTTCCCATGGTCAGTAAACACTGGGGGTTGGATGCTTCAAACATCTGCAGCGTCAAACCTGCAGTGGCCAGATGTTACAGCATAGAGGATGGGATTTCCAGACTGCAGCATGTCAATTTATGTAGCATTATGTTACGTAAATTGCCCATACACTTTCATTAGATGCAGTAAAACCGCATTATCTTCCTAGTCACATGTGTATTAAGTGTGGGAACGCAGCTTACTACGCATGTGTACTAATTTAAATAATGGTGAATCTTGTGACACAGCCAGACGTACACGACACAGGAACTGGAGGAAAGCACAGAAAGAGGTCCCCTCCTTTTTAATAAATCTATATATATAAAACTGAATGTATGTATGTGTGTATCACCAACCAATCACAAAGGATCTTTCATTTTACCAGAGCTGTTCAAAAGAAACTGCGCTGTGATTGGTTGCTATGACCAACAGTTTTCCTTGCAACCAATCACTAAGCATCTCTCATTTCACCAGAGCTGGTTAAAAGTAGCTGAGCTGTGATTGGTTGTTATGAGCAAGTTTTCCCACTTGACAACACCTCAGCAGACACTGACATGGTGGGAGAAATCTTGCATCTTTGGGAACATAAGCTCCCAGCCATTGTCTGCCTCCCTGAAAGGAGCAGAGAGCACATGACAGAAATGAATCCCCCCCGCCCATATCCCCATCAGACATCCTCCATCCCGTAGGCACATCTTCCCTCTTAAAGGGATCATTGGTATGGAAGTCAGAGCAAATCCATCCAGGGAGTTGGTTTTGACCCCCAGGCCTCTCTTAAAGGAATCCCTGGTATGGAAGTTAGGACCGTTCCACTCAGCACTGTGGTTCTGACCCCAGGGTCTCTTAAAGGGATCATTGGTATGGAAGTTAGGGCAAATCCACTCTGTGCTTTGGTACTGACCCCAGGCCTTTCTTAAAGGGATCTCTGGTATGGAAGTCAGGGCAAATCCATCTAGCGCATTGGTTCTCACCCCAGGCTCTCTTAAAGGGATCTCCTGTATGGAAGTTAGGGCAAATCCCTCAACGCTCTGATTCTGACCCCAGGATTCTATTAAAGGGATCATTGGTATGCTAGTCACGGCAAATCCACTCAGCGCTCTGGTTCTGATCCCAGTCTCTCTTAAAGGGCTCCCCGGTATGGAAGTGAGGTCAAATCCACTCTGCGCTTTGGTGCTGACCCCAGGCCTCTCTTAAAGGGATCTCCGGTATGGAAGTTAGGGTAAATCCCTCAGCGCTCTGGTTCTGATCCCAGTCTCTCTTAAAGGGATCCCCGGTATGGAAGTGAGGTCAAATCCACTCTGCACTTTGGTGCTGACCCCAGGCCTCTCTTAAAGGGATCCCCGATATGGAAGTTAGGACCGTTCCACTCAGCGTTCTGGTTCTGACCCCAGGCTGACGGGATGATGTGGGATATTAGGGGTAGTAGTCCGGTGGCTCTGGCTGATGGGATGCTGTGGGATATTAGGGGTAGTAGTCTGGTGGCTCTGGTTGACAGAATGATGTGGGATATTAGTGGTAGTAGTCCGGTAGCTCTGGCTGACGGGATGATGTGGGATATTAAGGGGAGTAGTCCGGCGTCTGTGATGGGATGATGTGGGATATTAGTGGTAGTTGTCTGGTGGCCCTGGCTGATGGGATGATGTGGGATATTAGGGGTAGTAGTCTGTTGGCTTTAACAGGTTGATGTGGGATATTAGGGGTAGTAGTCTGGTGGCTCTGGCTGACGGGATGATGTGGGATATTAGGGGTAGTAGTCCGGTAGCTGTGGCTGATGGGATGATGTGGGATATTAGGGGTAGTAGTCCGGTGGCTCTGACTGACTGGATGATGTGGGATATTATAGTGAATGTGGCAATGGGGAGTGAGCAGGACTCTACACTCAGCTTTATATATATAGATATAATCATTATAATTTGTTATAACTAACCATAGTTAGTTACTATTCCCGGGCAGCGCCGGGCTCTTCAGCTAGTAAATAATAATTTTATAAAAATGGTGTAGGCTCCCCTTATATTTGTTATCCAGCCAGAGTAAAGCCGACTACTGGGACTGGTATTTCACGCTGGTAAGGATCCAATATCCATGAACCTTACCAGCCTGATAATACCAGGTCACAGCAGTCTGCTTACCTTGGATGGTTAGCAAAATAGAGGGATCCCCACCAAAAAAGTAGCTTGGGGTCCCCCTATTTTTGTTAACTAGCCAAGGAAAAAGCAAACAGCTGTGGCCTGGCACCAATTGTGGCACTTTACCCGGCTCTTCCTACTTGTCCTGTAGCGGTGGCAAGTGGGGTAATATTTGTGGGGTTGATGTCACCTTTGTATTGTCAGGTGACATCAATCCCACAGCTTAGTAATGGAGTCTATATGACACCAATCCATTATTAATCCTATAGTTACATGGTAAATAAAGACACAGCCAGAATAAAGTATTTTAATTTAAATAATGCCACAGACTCCTTTAATAGATCTTAATTAAACCATACTTACTGCATCACCTATTCCACCAATGCCAACGTCTCCTGAAAGAGAAGTAAAATAAAACAGCAACAATATCCTTACCTGTCCGCCGAGAAGATATACATACTGTTCCACGAGTCCAGCTCTACCTCATCTGGATGTCATGCTGAATGGTGACATTATGCCACCATTCAGCCTGACATCCAGACACAGCGGAGCTTAAAGATGATCACCGGAGACGGCTTGGTCCCTGGCAGTCATGTGCACTGCAGTTCTCGTGGTCAGCTGATCATGAGAACTTGGCTAGTGACCGGAAATAACCCCGTCCCAGGCGGTTACATGCCCGGCAGTTCTCGCAATTAGCTCAGCTCTTCACAAGAACTGCAGTGTACTCGTACTTCTGGATGAACCAAGGTACAGCTTTATTTAAATTAGTACAAATGCATAGTAAGCTGCATTCCCGCACTTAATACGCATGTGACTAGAAAGATAATGCAGTTTAATCGCATCAAATGAAATTTTATGGGTAATTTACGCAGTGGAGACTGAGCGTCTCCTCTACATAAATTAACATGCTGCAGTCTGTAAAGATGCACCGCAAGTGCGTCTCCGCAGGAAAGCCAGGAGCGTCTGCGCACGCATAGTGGAGCATTCTATTCCGATTTTTGGAAAGTAGTGTGAACAAAAGCCAGCAATTCAGGAATTGTTTTTGTTTATACTGTTCATCATGCGGTAAAATTGATAATGTAGCTTTATTCTTTTAGTTATTACGATTACAGCAACACAACATTTATATAATTTTTTTTAATGTTTTGGAGCTTCTTCACAATATAAACTATTTTATAGAAAAAAATAATTGTCTTTGTGTCACTGTATTCTGGGAGCTGTAGGTTTTTTATTTTTCCGCTGATGGAGCTGTATGGTAGCTGTATTTGTGGGACAAGATGCTGTTTTCAGAAATACCATTTTTATTTACATTTCACTTATTGATTGCATTTTATTCCACTTTTCTTTGGCGGTATGATGAAAAAGCATTGTTTTTTTGCCACTTTTTTTATGGTATTCACTGAAGCGGTTAACTAGTTTTTCAGTTTTGTAGGTCGTTCCGGAAATGGCTGTACCAAATTTGTGTTCTGTTTTCATTTATTTTTGTTTCTACCTAAAGATCACTATTTATAGGCATATTTTTTGTATTTTCTTTTTATCCTGTGATTTTTTTTATATATATATATATTTTTCCAATTTTCTTTTTTTTCTTTTTTTCACTTACTCCCTCTATGGGACTTTAACTTTTAATACTCTGATCGCTGATGTATTGCGTTGCAATTCGCTGATCTCGCGGGGTGCTGTTTGGATATGAGAGGGAGCATTCTCCCTCTCCAAGTCTCCTAATTGCTGTGATTGATATCAGTTACAGCATTTAGATGGTTAAACAGCTGGGAGTAGTGTGGGCATCGCTCTGGACTATGACAGCTGGGGCTCATCTATCATGTGAGCCAAGCTCTCAGCTACGATCCTGCTGGCACAGCTCCTGTGCCACACATGATCGGCATGGCATACCTATACATCATTGTTCGGTAACCCTTGCGCGACCATCATGTATAGGTATGTCAAATGTCGTGAAAGGTTTAAAGAACTTTTACGACCTTAAGGGGGGGCAAAATATGTGAAATAAATGAAAAATACATACAGTATATACGCTACATAAATTAAAAGCAGGAAAAACTTTAAAATAATTGTCACATAACATTAATTTGTGATGAAAAGATGAACAAATTTTAAAATTTATTTCAGCGGTCCTATGTGGTCATTAAAAAAAATAGATTAAAAAAAATTGAAAAACAGGCGTTTACCTTTTTTTTCCCATCGATATTATCAGATGTTGGAAAAAAAAGAGAGCATGAAAATAACATATAAATTAAGTATCACGAAAAAAAGATTATTATTTGAATTTCCAAGAGCTGAAAAAATGTTACAGCTCTTTAAACCACATGTACGAAAAAAGCACGTAAATGTGCCTGGTCAGGATCAGATGTAAAAAGGCTGGTCTTGAACTGGTTAATTAATTTAATGGAAGGAACAAAGGACATGAAGTCTACATAACAATCCTCTGCTTTGTAAGCACTGCAGTCTGAATCTCCTTCCTACCACATATAAACACTCCTGGAGCATTACAGCCGCCTAAGGACTACTCACGCTCATCTGAAGAGTTTAATGCTGCTCTCCGCATACACCATTATTGGCTGTATGAAAAGGAACATGCCGCTTCCTTTCAATAAAAACTCTTGTAGCTTTTTGTCCCAATATATATTTCTCCTCAACATCTGTGCAATAAACATATAAATATAGCGTAGATGATTCGCTGATGCTCTCGGGCGGCCGCTGGAAACACAACACGTCTCATTTCCAACAAGTCATTTATTTAAACAGAGGAAAAGGATTTTGCTACTATAGATGATAATGTGACATAGAGTATTTATTTCTGTGCTTGATCTCAAAACAAACCTTGTACATTTTCTATAAATCAGCAGATGTAACACAAGCAATGCATCCTGTACATACAAGGTAGGTTCACGCCATGTCTGTGGTAACCATTTGGTGCACACGTTGAGAAAATCCACCAATGGAGAAGTCTAACTACGCTCTATTCAGTATTAGTTTGGCTTGTATGCATCGATACAAACAAAATAAGTGGGCACTGCCCCAAAATAAGGGAAGTTCAAACCTGTGTATAAAGGCAGCCTTGGGGAATGCGCACACAGCTCTTTACAGACTTTAGCATCGCTGTCCCCATTGTGGGTTAAAGTCTAAGTTTGGAGTGTGGGAGGATTCCCACTAAAACACATACAAACTACTTGCAGATGTTGTCTCTGGTGGGATGTGAACCCAGGGCCCCACCCGCAAAGCAACAATGCTAACCAATGAGCCACCATGCTGTTCTTCCATCTGAAGTCCTGACAAATGGAGTTCAAGCAGGTCCACCAATGGCACCATTGACTTCAATTGACCAGATGGAGTCACTTTGTGCTCTCTCTAAGGCTGGTTTCATATTTGCGGTTGTCTCCGCAGCGTTTCTACCGCATACTTCCGCATGCGTCTTGTTTACCTATCTTTAAGATTGGGGACGCAGGTACATCCAATTGGATGCTTTCTGCCGCGTTTGACGACGCATGCATCATTTCGTCGTCTGTGGCTGGGCGCGGTAAATGCAACATGTTGCAATTTTGAAGGCGTCAATTTGCCGCCTAGAAACATGTGGTTGTTTGCAGAAGTAATGCGTCAAAACAATGCACTGCAGTATATACGAACGCATGCGTTCGCAAGTACATGTGTTTGTTTGCATTTGAACGCATGTGTTTTTCCTGAATAAAGCTGTCTAGACACTAATTAGCCACCCCCCACACAAACCTAGATAAAAAGAGGGAGTGTGCATTGGCAGTCCACAACTCTGCAGACTGGAAACAAGCAAAGAAGAAGCTCTGACATGTGAAGAATCTCCACTTTGGACAATGTGAGTATAAAAGCCAATGTCTTTTTTTTTTTTGTTTTTCCTCTCGTCCTGAAAACCCCAAAGTCATTATCTCAGTAAATTAGAAAACTTTATAACACCTGCCTGAAAAAATGATTTTAAAATCCGAAATGTTGGCCGACTGAAATGAATGTTCAGTAAATGCACTCAGTTCTTGGTCGGGGCTCCTTTTGCATCAATTACTGCCATCAATGCGGCGTGGCATGGAGGTGATCAGCCTGAGGCACTGCTGAGGTGTTATGGAAGCCCAGGTTGCTTTGATAGTAGCCTTCAGCTCATCTGCATTGCTGGGTCTGGTGTCTCATCTTCCTCTTGACAATACCCCATAGATTCTCTATGGGGATAAGGTCAGGCGAGTTTGCTGGCCAATCAAGCACAGTGATACTGTTGTTTTTAAACCAGGTTTTGGTACTAGGGATGAGCGAGTAGTGAAGTATTCGGACTCGCTACTCGTTATGAGTACCCGAGTATTAGGAGGTACTCGTAACAAGTAGCGAGTCCAATATAAGTCTATGGGAAATGCGAGTAATGGGCTGTGTGTGTGTGCTGGGACTGTGCGAAGACTGTGCTGGCCTGTGAGAAGACTGTGCCGGGCTGTGTGGGTCTGTGCTGGCCTGTGAGAAGACTGTGCTGGCCTGTGCGAAGACTGTGCCAGGCTGTGCAGGACTGTGCTGGCCTGTGCGGGGACTATGCCGGGCTGTGTGGGGACTGTGCTGGGCTGTGTGGGGACTGTGCCGGGCTGTGTGGGGACTGTGCCGGGCTGTGTGGGGACTGTGCCGGGCTGTGTGGGGACTGTGCCGGGCTGTGTGGGGACTGTGCCGGGCTGTGTGGGGACTGTGCCGGGCTGTGCGGGACTGTGCTGGGCTGTGCGGGGACTGTGCAGGGACTGTGCTGGGCTGTGCCGAATATTGTGAGGCGAGTAGTGAAATACTCGCCAGGATTCGAGCCGCATTACTCGCCGAGTACCGAATCCTAACGAGTATACTCGCTCATCCCTATATGGTACTTTTGGCAGTGTGGACAGGTGCCAAAGAAAAACTTCTTTCTCACCCACGTTTTTTTTTGTCCTTTCTCATTCTCGGGTCCTCTACCAGATGCCTGGGAATATATATATATCTGTTAGGGGCTGGCGGAACGCACCAAATAGTAAAGATGGTATTTAGGTGCGTTCGCAGCCCGTGCTCCACAGTGCAGAGGTGTTAACTGCTGCTCGGTAATGGCGGATGTGATATGGCAATATAATAAAGGGACACACGGGTTAACCTCACCCAGTGTGTACAGAGGCGGACTCTGTTACCTCACAGAGCCGCACAACCGCCAAATAATAAATGCTGTAGCCTGTTTGTACTCACAAAACTCGGCAGTGTGAGCGCTAGCGTATAGTCACAGGACTCTGCCCCTGAGACACAGGATTAGAGTCCCTCTAGACACGCTAGTGCTCGGCACCGCAGCTGCGGTGCCAGCTAACTATAACACGTGCAAGTGTGCACAGCGCTGCTCAGGCGGATGCCACTAATCGCCCAGGATTTGGCCAGATAAGCGTAGGTTGCGTAAGGCGTTTCACAGGCGTGGCTGTCACTTGCCGCGGTATGATAGTGCCCTGCAGTGGGCGACACCATTGGACGCTAGTGTGCAGAAGGCTGGACTACACTGTGGTGTATACAGTAGCCACTGACAGGCGCTGACCCTAACCTCTGAACCCTAACAACAAACACAACCAAGGGTAGGGGTGTCATAATGAGTCAGTCACCAGATACATGCATCCATCATCATACACTCCATAACAATTTGAGTTTATGCTAGCGCATGGCCATGCGGCTCTTTTATAGCAGCGTTCTTCCGGGACCTTCCTGACCCTCCTGATGGTCCAATCCGAGCTGGTGAAGGACCTGAGCATGTGACCTCCGATCTCCAATGAGAGATCGTCCTACGGGCATGCTCAGTGGACCGAAAGGAGGACTTAGTCCCTGGAGCAGCAACCTAACCTACAGAGCTGGTCTGAGAAGAGCGCCTGGATCGACGAGTCTGCTGAGCAGCCTCCTCTGCGGTCGGAGAGGAATGGGAGACTGCTGAATGCAAGGTTCGGGATTCCTGCTGTGCAGCGACAGGAACCCGACGCCTAACAATATCTTTGTCGCCATAAAAGGAGGGCGGCCCAGAAACATTTCTTGCACAGGGGCCCCATGCTGTTAGTGTCCGCCCCTGTGTATTTTATATTCCTTGTGCTTGATAGGTGGTGAATGAGCATGAAATATATGTAGATAATACAGGAATGAACACATATCCCATATAAACAGATGTATATTATCTATATATATTTTATGATCATTCCCCATCTATAAAGCAAAGGGAATATACAGTGGGTACGGAAAGTATTCAGACTGTTTCGGTTGCAGATCGCACTAAATATAAAATATAATAAAGTGCGATCGCAACCCGGAGTCCACCGTGCAGAGATGGTAAACTGCTGCTCGGTAATGGCGGACACTAGCTGCACACCAGCGGAGGAACCACTAACCTGGTGTGAGCAGGAGCGAACTCTGTTACAGCTTAGAGCCGCAGAAAGAGACATCGAAGCCTGTTACCTCACAGACTACGGCTTGGGGAACCACTACCACGGCGCCAGGGATTAACCCTAGAGAAACGCTGTGCTCTGTAAGGCTACTTTCAGACTAGCGTACTGAGGCACAGCGCAAGGCCGCCACTAAGCCCCGACCCCGGCCGCGCCTCCTCTGGTCAGCTCCTCCTCTGATCGCATGACGCTGCATGTGATCAGCGTATCCTATATTTAGCATTGGTCGTGCACTGGTACACTTTTGCCGGCACTTGCGCCCTTTTGGCGCTGCGCCGAGTGCACAAAAATGCAACACAGTGCACGACCAGCGTACCCAATGCTAAATATAGGGTATGCTGATCGCGTGCAGCGTCATGCAATCAGAGGACGAGCTGAGTGGAGGGGGCACGCCCGGGGCAGAGCTTAGCGGCGGCCATGCGCTGCACCCGGTAATGCTAGTGTGAAACCAGCCTTAGCAGTCACAGGATGCAGCTGACCGTTGTGTTACCGCACTTGTAGGGTTCAGCAGGTTCGCAGGATGCAGTGACAAGACACGAGACTGAGTGTGGTTTGTGGAAATAACTTTTATAAACTGTAGCCGCAGGGGCTATGTTGAGCAAACAAAAAGTGTTAACAACAACCAGTCCACACAGGGACTCGACAAACCTAACAACACTTTCTTATGGTAAATGCAACTAACCCGGTTGGCCCGGGTGCTATAGGCCATGTATGACCAAACTGGGGGACCTTATCTCCTATAGTAACTGATCCTTCCAGGGATCTGTCAGGATCACATGCGTGGCTGCGTAGAGGTCGCTGATGCGGCTGCCTTGACGCCTCGACATTCTGGGATGAAACTGGGCGCAACAGGCCCTGAAGAAACGATGACAGTGAGGCGCAACAGGCCCTGAAGAAACGATGACGGTGGGGCACAACAGGCCATGAAGAAACGATGACGGTGGGGCGCAACAGACCCTGAAGAAATGATGCCGGTGGGGCGCAACAGGCCCTGAAGAAACGATGACGGTGGGGCGCAACAGGCCCTGAAGAAACGATGACGGTGGGGCGCAACAGGCCCTGAAGAAACGATGCTGGTGGGGCGCAACAGGCCCTAAAGAAACGATGACGGTGGGGCGCAACAGGCCCTGAAGAAACGATGTCGGTGGGGCGCAACAGGCCCTAAAGAAACGATGATGGTGGGGCGCAACAGGCCCTGAAGAAATTATGCCGTGGGGCACAATAGGCCCTGAAGAAACTATGCCGATGGGCGCAACAGGCGTCTCCTTGTGGCTCTCGTCTCACCGCGGAGTTATGACGCAGTCTCTAAATATAACTGTTCACCAACCTCTGCTCAGGGTCCCTTAGCAAACCGGACGGGGGCCTCTACGGCCGCCTGTAGCGAGGTGGCGCCCCCAGGGGCCGGTGATGACAGGGGCTGCAACTGTGGGATAAGGCAGGGGGGCAGTGTCCTGACCGCTGTAACGGAATGGTCTGTAGTCGCAGCGGTCACTGGAGGTCACGGACTTGTCACAGCAGGGCGGTAAACAGCGGGGGTGGCTGTATGCGTCTGTATGCGGGGAGCGGCCGTCGGTGAGAGTCCCTCACGTGTCACTTGTCGGTGAGTGCGCAGCTTTCCTTTCACAGACCCCTGTCGGTCTCTCCAGAACACATCGTCCGCTCCCTCGGTCCTCTGTCTCACACGGCTTCCTGCCTGTTGTCACACTCTCTCCCAACTGCCACTTCAGCGCGCCCCCTGCTCCTTTTATCCTTGCCCCGCCCCCTGTTTCCCTGACAACTTCAGTCAAGTCTCTCCCTTTACTGTCGTCCCAGTATTGTTCCCTCAGGAACCCTGATGGCGGTCCCCTGGGTACCTGCCCAGTCACTGCCTGGGAGTCCTCCTCCCCACACTCTCCCACCCTGTAAGCTCGCCAGTCCTCGGGCGAGGGCCTTAGTCTTTTGAGATCGGTCTGTAGGGGTTTCAATGTTCGTTGCCATATGAATTGATCTTGCTCATATCATTCAGGGGGTTTGCCGTCTGTTGACCGCTCGGAGCGTCTAAGTTCAACTGGGGTAGAGTCGTCTGGGGTGGTGGACATCGGTGGGCTGATTGGTGCGGGCGGGCTAATTGTGTCAGATGATTCATTACTGAGTGGAGGGCCTCCGTGTCCTGGGAGACAATCTTCGTCGTCGTCCGGGTCCCAACATACGGAAGACGGTACGGATTTCGACAGGGTAGGCTCCGGTTGCTTCGGGTCGGAGGAAGTACATGGTCGTAACATATTATGATGCACAATACGAGTGGGCGGTGTTTCATCCTCCTCAGGTCGTATTTCATACACCGGTCCGTCTGGATAGATACGGCGTAAGACCCGATAAGGACTTTCTTCCCAACGCGGCTCCAGTTTGTTCTGGGGGCGTTGATCTAGTACAAGCACCCGGTCCCCGCTTTGGAGGTGAGGAGGTGGGGTTGCATTCTTCCCTGGGTGCTCCCAGTCTCGGAGCTTGGTGTGTACAATTCAGTGAAGAGTTTGCAGCCGGTGACGATGATTTCGGACCCAAGACGACACTCCAGTCCAAGGCTGAGGCTCTTCGGGGTCTAACTCCACCTCCGTGATCCCTTTACTTTCTCGTCCGAACAACAGGGAATAGGGGGTATAGCCAGTCACTCGATGTACCCTATTGTTATAGACCCAAACTAATTCAGAAACATATTCGGGCCAACGGGCCTTCTTGTCACTCTCCAGAGTGCGCAACATCTGAATCAATGTCCGATTAAATCGTTCACAAGCCCCATTCCCTTGTGGGTGATACGGTGTGGTCCGGGATTTGTCAATTCCATAGAGGTGATGCAGTTCTTCCATGACTTTTCCTAAAAAACATGCTCCCTGATCAGGATGTATCCGTTGAGGACAGCCGTATACTTGTATAAAGTTTCTACAGATTGCGGAGGCAGCTAACTCTGCGGTCTGATCCCGAGTGGGGGTGACCACAGCGAACTTGGTGAAATGATCTACCATAGCGAGACAGTGTTCGTATCCCTGAAATGTGGGCCCAATGGTCAGATAATCCCCCGTCAGGAGCTCAAGGGGCGCTGAGGTCACAATAGTCTGAGTTGCGGCTCGCTGAGCGGGTGGTTTGGCTAGTTCACACAGGTGGCAGGTCCGGCAAATTTCATCCACAACAGCCGGCAAGCGCGGGTGGTAGCTTTCTGTTGCAGCCATTGCAAGGTTTTTTTTGTTCCGAAATGGGCCCCTTTTTCGTGAGCCTCCCGAGCCAGTACGTGAAGTTGGGCTCCTGGCGTAACCACCTGCCAAACCGTCATCGAAGTTGTTTGTGATGTTATTTTACGATACAATAATCCCTTTCGGATAACCAACCTCTCCCATTGTCGCAGCATAAGCAACAGGTCTTGAGTCAAATTTTGCCGTTGAGAGTCAGTGGGTAATTGCCCAGCTGCGACCCATGTACTGAGAAGGCCAACCTCTTCGTCTTCTTGTTGCTGTTGTATCCACTTATCCCGGGATTGTTCCAATATGCCACTTGGGGTCTCAGAGGAAGATATTTTTTTATTGTCAGTTGTGAGCACAGCAGCAGTGAGAGCGAACGGTATTTCCTCTCCTTCTAATTCTTCGTCTCGATTCTGTCCTGGAGTTTTATGTCGAATCCTGGAGAGGGCGTCTGCATGGACATTCTCGGCCCCTTTTTTGTAGATAATCTTATAATTATACTTCGCCATCCGGGCCACCCATCGCTGTTCCAGAGCCCCCAATTTGGCGTTTTCCAAATGAGCCAGCGGGTTGTTGTCAGTTCACACTACCACCTCGGAGCCCGCTAGGTACTCTGCGAATCTCTCCGTCATAGCCCACACCACTGCGAGTAGCTCGAGCTTAAAGGAGCTGTAATTGTCAGGGTTACGCTCGGAGTCATGGAGTGAGCGACTTCCATATGCGATCACCCTCTCCCGGCCATCCTAAACCTGTGACAATACAGCCCCCAGCCCGTGAAGACTCCCGTCAGTGTGCAAGATGAACGGTTGAGAGAAATCTGCATAAGCCAACACTGGGGCATCTGAGAGCGCAGCCTTGAGGTCTCAGAAGGCCTCTTCCTGAGGGTGTTGCCACTGGATTTTTCGCCCATTGGCCCCAGCGGGAGCCCCCTTCAGCAGGTCGTGCAGGGCTTGAGCTCGACATGCAAAATTCTTTACGAAGTGACGGTAATATCCAGCTAACCCCAGAAAAGCCCGCACATCTTTCACCGTCTCGGGGGTAGGCCATTCCTGGATAGCAGCAACCTTCTCCCGGGATGGCCTCACACCCTGTGCCGAAACGACATGACCCAGATACTCAATCTGAAAGCGAAATAGGTGGCATTTCTGAGGCTTCACCTTCAACACGTACTTTTGCAACCGGCTGAGTACCTGTCCCAACCGCTTCAGGTGGTCCTCAAAGGTGGCGGCACAAACGATGATGTCGTCCAGATAGATCAACGTAGCCTCAAAATTGAGATCTCCCAGACACCGCTCCATCAATCGCTGAAAGGTCCCGGGGGCATTGGCCAGCCCAAACGGCATCCGATTAAACTCAAACAGTCCCATGGGCAAGATGAACGCCGTCTTGGCTCTATCTTCTGACATGGGCACCTGCCAGTACCCACTGGCCATGTCCAGGGTTGAAAAATATGTTGCTTTTCCCAAGGTGGACAGGGATTCTTCTATGCGGGGCAGTGGATATGAGTCTTTAATAGTGCAAGCATTCAGTTTACGATAATCCACACAGATTCGTAGTGGACCATCTTTCTTCTGGACCAACACGATTGGGGCCGCCCAGGGGCTTTGACTTTCCCGTATCACCCCTTTTCACAGCATTTGGGCCAGCAAAGTTTTCACCTCCTGATAGAGTTGTGGCGGAATCTGTCGATATCGTTCCCGGATAGGGGCCGCTCCTGCTGTGGGGATTTCATGAGTGATGGAGGTGGTACACCCAAAATCGTCCTCATGACTAGAAAATACTTCATGGTACTGTCCAAGCAATGTTTTTATCTATGAGAGTTGGGCTGCAGTTAATCCAGAAAGCTCGGCCCGCATTTGCTCCAAAATATTTCGGCCCTTCTCTTGTGCCGAGACTTCGTGGACCTGTAAGGTTCGTATTGTTACTTCCCAAGGATCCTCTGGGTGTACTCGTAATTGAACCGCAGGAGCTGGCAGCACTTCTTCTAAAGGCCTTACTAGTTTGGCCAGTACAGTCCGTGCTTTCAGAACGGTGTCTCGGTCTTCAAGGTTAACGCAGCGTACCAGGACAGTTCCTTTTTGCACCGTAGCCAGGGAACGGGCCACCAGTATGCCAGGAAGTAAGCGCTCTGAGTGACACGGCTCCACCTGCACCTCCACGCCCTCCAAAGGTATCGGGGCTCGAATTGGCAGGGCCACCACTGTCTGTCCAGGAGGTAGCACAAGCAGGGGAGCTGCTGATGCGATAACTTTGCCCAGAGCCTCGCCCTCCTGGCAGTCCTGATGCACCCGCGCACCAGCTGCTGGAATACCTGTCCCTGAGCTGTGCGAGAACACCACTGCTTCAGAATCTTCTGTGTGGGATCATTTAGTAGCAAGTTGCCGAACTCAAGTAAAATATTCATGCCTAGGGTGACGGGGTGCCGTTGATCAGCTTCCCCTTGAGTAAGCACCACCCCTCTGCGACCAAGGGATTTACCGCACAACGTCACCTGCACCCACACTACCCCGGCAACCGGGACCGGCAATTGGTTGGCGGCTATTACTCTAATCATGGGCCCCCACTGGGGTCTTGCTGCCTCCGGGAAGTTTTGTTGAAAGTACGTTGCAGGCATGGTGGTTACTTGTGACCCCGTGTCTACCAGACACCGGACGGCCCGGCCCTCCACTTCTGCCCAAACCACTGGACATTTTGCTACCAAATCTTCAGGACTTCCACCACCCCTAGTTGTGGTTTTCGGCTCCGAGCGGTGTCCCCCCGGCCCGGAGCCCTTTAGTTTAATGGCCGCCGGGGGTGGGTAGCTCCACACTCAAAACACCGGGCCTGTGTAGGCTGACCAACCTGCGAGGAGCATGATCCCCAAGAGCCGGGATTAAAGCTAGGTCGTCCAGTTCCGGTCTCGGTCCTTCTCTTTACTTCGGCCAACTCGCCCTTAATACTTTTCAGCTCTTGCTTCACCTCTTCCACCCACTGACGCTCCTTGACTACATTCACGGAGGCCTCCACACCTCTGACTTTCCCCACGGGGACCGCCATCCCCTGCTCCTGCTCTCAAGCACGTGCCTGACTTCCCACCTCTGAAAAATCTATTCAGGGATTCATTCTGATCTGTTCCCGCAGTGCTTATTTGACTAATGGATCTCGCAAACCAGTCACCAGTAGGTCATGTAGGGTAATGTCAACAGGTCCTGCCTCAACCCCGTCCTTTCTTTCTATAGCCGTATGCAATTCTTGGAGGACATTCATATACTCTGTGATCGTCTCCCCCTCTGCTTGCATCCGACTAAACAAACGGGTTCTTAACTCTCCCACATTAGTAGGGTCCCCATGGGTCTGTTCTACTATCTGTAACACTTTTTCAAAAGTGTTACGGTGCCCCGGAGGTTTCAAAATCACTGACCTCCGCGCCTCCCCGTCCAGTGCTACGAGTGCCACCTCGGCCTCCAGATCAGGGGTCATTGGGTGCATCCGAAAGAGCCCCCGCATCCGCTCTGTCCAGCTCCATAACATAGTATTGGAGCTGGAAAATCTAGGCAGGTTGTTCAGCATGGCTCCCAATGATATGCTGGTACGAGGACCCTCACCATTTGTAGAGTTTACAGCTCTACCCTGATCTGGGGCACCACTGTCTGTGCTCGGAGACTGCACCCTGCCGACTATGCCAAGTGTAGGGTTCAGCAGGTTCGCAGGATGCAGTGACGAGACACGAGACTGAGTGTGGTTTGTGGAAATAACTTTTATAAACTGTAGCCGCAGGGGCTATATTGAGCAAACAAAAAGTGTTAACAACAACCAGTCCACGCAGGGACTCAACAAACCTAACAACACTTTCTTATTGAAATGCGACTAACCTGGTTGGCCCGGGTGCTATAGGCCACATATGACCAAACTGGGGGACCTTATCTCCTATAGTAACTTATCCTTCCAGGGATCAGTCAGGATCACAGGCGTGGCCGCGTAGAGGTCGCTGATGCGGCTGCCTTGATATTCTGGGATGAAACTGGGCTCGACAGGCCCTTGAAGAAACGATGCCGGTGGGGCGCAACAGGCCCTGAAGAAACGATGACGGTGGGGCGCAACAGGCCCTGAAGAAACGATGCCGGACGGGCGCAACAGGCCCTGAAGAAACGATGCCGATGGGCGCAACAGGCGTCTCCTTGCGGCTCTCGTCTCACCGCGGAGTTATGACGCAGTCTCTAAATATAACCGTTCACCAACCTCTGCTCAGGGTCCCTTAGCAAACCGGACGGGGGCCTCTACGGCCGCCTGTAGCGAGGTGGCGCCCCCAGGGGCCGGTGATGACAGGGCTGCAATTGTGGGAGAAGGCAGGGGGGCAGTGTCCTGACCGCTGTAACGGAATGGTCTGTAGTCGCAGCGGTCACTGGAGGTCGCGGACTTGTCACAGCAGGGCGGTAAACAGCGGGGGCGGCTGTATGCATCCGTATGCGGGGAGCGGCCGCCGGTGAGAGTCCCTCACGTGTCACTTGTCGATGAGTGCGCAGCTTTACTTTCACAGACCCCTGTCGGTCCCTCCAGAACACACCGTCCGCTCCCTCGGTCCTCTCTGTCTCACACGGCTTCCTGCCTGTTGTCACACTCTCTTCCAACTGCCACTTCAGCGCGCCCCCTGCTCCTTTTATCCTTGCCCTGCCCCGTTTCCCTGACAACTTCAGTCAAGTCTCTCCCTTTACTGTCCTCCCAGTATCGTTCCCTCAGGAACCCTGATGGCGGTCCCCTGGGTACCTGCCTGGTCACTACCTGGGAGTCCTCCTCCACACACATTGCGTGCGTACAGCACCGCCCTGGCGGATGCCACTAGCCAGCCTAAGCTTAGCGCTGGAAAGCGCAGTAACTGCGCACGGCACCGTTGAGACGGACACTGCAGCGTATGCGGTACACACGTGTCTCGTGCAGATGACACTCTGGCATAACGTGTGAGAAGCTGTAAGCACTGCGGCGCTATGCAGTGCCACCTCTCGGAGCTGACTCAGGACTCTAAACCCTACCAACATGCGTATCAAAGGGAAGGGGTTTCATAATGAGTCATTCAGCGATTCACAAGCATCCATTATCACACACATCACTACCAATTACTGTCTATACCAGCGCATGGCCAAGCGGCCATGCGAACCTTTTATAGCAGCGACCTTCCAGGATCTTCCTGATGGTCCAATCCGAGCTGGAGAAGGACCTGAGCATGTGACCTCCAATCTCCTTTGAGATCGTCCCACGGGCATGCTTAAGAGACCGAAAGGAGGACTTAGTCCCTGGAGTAGCTCGCTGCTGACCAGCATGCGTTGCTATAGCTGGACCAGAGGTGGCAGCAGCAACCAAACCCACAGTGCTAGTCTGAGCAGAGCGCTGGGATCAACGAGCATGCTGAGCAGCCTCCTCTGTGGCCGGAGAGGAATGGGAGACCCACCGAAGGCAAGTCTCGGGATTCCTGCTGTGCAGCGATAGGAACCTGATGCCTAACACAGATCCCTTTACACTTTTCACTCTGTTTCAGTGCAGCCATTTGGTAAATTCAAAAAAGTTCATCTTTTTCTCATTAATGTACACTCTGCACCCCATCTTGACTGAAAAAAAACAGAAATGTAGACATTTTTGCAAATTTATTAAAAAATAAAAACTGAAGTATCACATGGTCATAAGTATTCAGACCCTTTGCTCAGTATTGAGTAGAAGCACCATTTTGAGCTACTACAGCCATGAGTCTTCTTGGGAATGATACAAGATTTTCACACCTGGATTTGGGATCCTCTGCCATTCTTCCTTGCAGATGCTCTCCTGTTCCGTCAGGTTGGATGGTGAACATTGGTGGACAGCCATTTTCAGGTCTCTCCAGAGATGCTCAGTTGGGTTTAGGTTGGGGCTCTGGCTGGGCCAGTCAAGAATGGTCACAGTGTTGTTCTGAAGCCACTCCTTTGTTATTTTAGCTGTGTGCTTAGGGTCACTATCTTTTTTGAAGGTGAACTTTCGGCCAAGTCTGAGGTCCAGAGCACTCTGGAAGAGGTTTCCATCCAGAATATCTCTGTACTTGACTGCATTCATGTTTCCTTCAATTGCAACCAGTCGCCTTGTCCCTGCAGCTGAAAAATACCCCCATAGCATAACACTGCCACCACCATGTTTCACTGTGAGGATTGTATTGGGCAGGTGATGAGCAGTGCCTGCCTGGTTTTCTCCACACATACCGCTTAGAATTATCACCAAAAGGTTCTATCTTCATCTCATCAGACCAGAGAATCTTATTTCATGTATTTTTTCAGCAAACTCTATGCGGACTTTCACGTTTTGCACTGAGGAGAGGCTTCCGTCGGGCCACTCTGCCATAAATGCCCGACTTGTGGAGAGCTGCAGTGATAGTTGACTTTGTGGAACTTTCTCCCATCTTTCTACTGCATCTGTGGAGCTCAGCCACAGTGATCTTGGGGTTCTTCTTTATCTCTCTCACCAAGGCTCTTCTTCCACGATTGCTCAGTTTGACTGGACAGCCAGGTCTAGGAAGACTTCTGGTGGTCCCAAACGTCTTCCATTTAACCCCTTACTTACCGATGACGTACTACTGCGTCATCGGTAAGTATCCCCTGCTTTGAGGAGGGCTCCGGCTGTGAGCCTACCTCAAAGCCGCGACATGTCAGCTGTTTATAACAGCTGACATGTGCCTTCAATAGGCGTGAGCGGAATCACGATCCGCTCACGCCTATTAACTAGTTAAATCCCGCTGTCAATCTGACAGCGGGCATTTAACTAGCGCTTCCGGTCGCCGGGCCGGAAGTGAGCACATCGCTGACCCAGTCACGTGACCGTGTTGCCTTGACAACCAGAAGTCTCATAGAGACCTCTATGGTTGTTGCACGCACATTGCTATGATTGCTGCCCAGTGGTCGCCGCTCATAGCAATGCAGTAAATCTGCTACATATGGGCGATCTGTTCATCGCCCATATGTAGCAGAGCCGATCAAGTATGGCATGCTTCTAGCCTCCCATGGAGGCTATTGAAGCATGTCAAAAGTAAAAAAAAAAGTGTTTAAAAATTAAAAAATAAAAAAACTCTAAAAGTTCAAATCACCACCCTTTTGCAAAATAAAACAAAAAAAAAAAAATCACACATATTTGGTATCGCCGCATTCAGAATCGCCCGATCAATAAAAAAAGGATTAACCCCATCGCTAAACGGCATAGTGAGAAATAAATTCAAAATGCCAGAATTACGTTCTTTTGGTGGCTGCGACATTGAATTAAAATGCAATAACGGGCAATCAAAAGAACGTATTTGCACAAAAGTCGTATCATTAAAAATGTCAGCCCGGCACGCAAATAATAAGCCCTCACCCGACCCCAGATCACGAAAAATAGAGATTTTTTATTTTTTTGAAGCAAACTTTGGAATTTTTTTTTCACCACTTAGGCCTGTTTCACAGTTCCGTTTATTGCCATCAGTCAAAATCTGCCGTTTTGCCAAAAAAACAGATCCGCCATTGACTTGCATTAGCGGAGGATTTTGACGGATGGTCATGGATGATCAAACATCCATTTTTTGACGGATGCACTCAAAATTTTGGCGTCAGCTGACTTGAGTGGAGGGACGATGAAACTTTTTTTGCTGTGTCAAAATAGCGGCTAGCAACGGATCCACCATTCGTTATGATGGTTGCCTATGGGCCGCGGATCCGTTGCCAACCGTTAATTGACGGAATCCGGCAACGATCCACTTTCTTACACTGAGCATGCCCGGCTGAACTTCCTTGCCAGAAATTTAACCCCAAATTCCTTTCTGGCGGCGAAATCTCTCTCTCTCAAAAAAGCCCTCACGTGGCCATATTGGCAGAAAAATAAAAAAGTTATGGCTCTGGGGAGAAGGGAAGTGGGAAACGAAAACGAAAAAAACCCCGGGAGTTAAGGATTATTGAGGCCACTATGCTCTCAGGAACATCGAGTACTGCAGAGATTCTTTTCTAACCTTGGCCAGATCTGTGCCTTGCCACAATTCTGTCTCTGAGCTCCTGGGCCAGTTCCTTTCACCTCATGATCCTCATTTGGTCTGACATGCACCGTATCTGGAGTGTCTGCAGTGAGGAGCTCACTGGAGCCTCAGCCTCCGCTCTCCACAGGTCAGTGCTGAGGTGACAGGAGCGGGGCCGCACAGCTTCACTGCAGACAGCTGAGCTCACTCAGGGAGCCCGCCGCGCTGTCGTGTGTCTCGCACGGATACTGACGCGGGGTTATCGGAAGTGGAGTAGCCAATCAGCAGGAGGGGGTGTGGCTATGCCGGCTGGCCCTAGTCTGGGCTGTACAGACGGGATGCCCGGGCTGAGTGCGGCGCTGTTGGCGGGGTGCACGGCGGCGGCTCTGCTCCTCTCCGGGGCCGGCTTCCCCTGTGTCCTGTCCGCGGTGACGCTGGTGGGCGCTCTGCTGTGTGTCGCCGTCCTGTTTCCCGCCAGTCCGTCCCATGTGTGTGTGCTGGTACTGGGAGACCTGGGCCGCAGCCCGCGGATGACGTATCATGGCCTGTCACTGGTCAGAAACGGCTTCACTGTGACCCTCGCCGGCTTCCGTGGTGAGACCCCTGAGCTGCGCTTCTGCCTGTGTTGTAGTGCTGTGACCGGGGTGTCACGTGCCTGCCTGTACAACTACGGGGAGACTGTGGTCCCTGCACACCCGGGTAGCACTGCTCCGGAGGCTGTGACCCGAACCTGTCACGTGGTGCAGGGCTACAGAGCAGGAGGGCTGGATTATTGTGCTTCTAATATAGTGAAAGGGATCCACTAATTAGAGGGGTCGTCTGGGGAGAGCTCCTCCGTCCACAGAATTGGCGATCATGTATTGATCAGCGGGGGGTCTGAATGTTGGGAGCGGGGCTGCTAGTCAGGATGGGCCTCCGGCTTGGAGGCCTTGTAAATCCCCAACTAACTGCTCCATGATTCCTTGTGGGGCTGCTGAGCGCTGATTTTGGCGTTTTCCATGTGACCCATAGAGAATAATAGTGGCAAGAGGGGGTCAATAAGTGTGGATCCAGCAGTCTGACCCTACCCCCCTCCCTCCCTGGATCCAGCAGTCTGACCCTACCCCCCTCCCTCCCTGGATCCAGCAGTCTGACCCTACCCCCCTCCCTCCCTGGATCCAGCAGTCTGACCCTACCCCCCTCCCTCCCTGGATCCAGCAGTCTGACCCTACCCCCCTCCCTCCCTGGATCCAGCAGTCTGACCCTACCCCCCTCCCTCCCTGGATCCAGCAGTCTGACCCTACCCCCCTCCCTCCCTGGATCCAGCAGTCTGACCCTACCCCCCTCCCTCCCTGGATCCAGCAGTCTGACCCTACCCCCCTCCCTCCCTGGATCCAGCAGTCTGACCCTACCCCCCTCCCTCCCTGGATCCAGCAGTCTGACCCTACCCCCCTCCCTCCCTGGATCCAGCGGTCTGACCCTACCCCCCTCCCTCCCTGGATCCGGCGGTCTGACCCTACCCCCCTCCCTCCCTGGATCCGGCGGTCTGACCCTACCCCCCTCCCTCCCTGGATCCGGCGGTCTGACCCTACCCCCCTCCCTCCCTGGATCCGGCGGTCTGACCCTACCCCCCTCCCTCCCTGGATCCGGCGGTCTGACCCTACCCCCCTCCCTCCCTGGATCCAGCGGTCTGACCCTACCCCCCTCCCTCCCTGGATCCAGCGGTCTGACCCTACCCCTCCCTCCCTGGATCCAGCAGGCTGACCCTACCCCCTTCCCTCCCTCCCTCCCTGGATCCGGCAGTCTGACCCTACCCCCCCCCCCCTGGATCCGGCAGTCTGACCCTCCCTCCCTGGATCCAGCGGTCTGACCCTACCCCTCCCTCCCTCCCTGGATCCAGCAGGCTGACCCTACCCCCCTCCCTCCCTGGATCCAGCAGGCTGACTGGCAGCGGTCTGGAATAATGCGCCACATGTCCATCTCCGCAGGTGAGCCACGGGTGTCGGTGCACGCATAGTGGACATGGGATTTCTTGAAATCCCATCCACTATGCTGTAACATCTGGACGCTGCGGATGTATGCAGCGTCCAACCTGCAGCGCTTACTGACCGTGGGAGGATACTCTAAGACCTCAATGGTTGCGGTCAGTACCTGGACCAAGAGAACATGGCTCGCAACCACTACAGGCACCTGTGAAACGGGGGAAACCTGAAGGAGCGCAGCCAAAAGGATTAGGGTGTCAAGAAGACATCCAGATTTCAAACGCACACCGATGGTCAGTTTACGTAGTGTTAAAAAAAGAAAAAAAAAGCAATAAATCAGTGGGCTGAGATTTCTATAAATCCCTTCATCTTTGCTGGAACTGTAAGTTGCTACATTTTCTGCACAGGGAAAAGACACATTGTTATAAACTCATCAAGGGAACTAAAGGGAAGGCTTTGCTTGTACATGAGGCTTCAGCGCTCTTGCTGTCTCTGGTACTGACCCTCACAGTATCTTCAGGCGGAATGTACTTTGCGTGTTGTATGTAGCGGGATGGTCATTTTTTTCCTTCTCTATTTTGATAGAAACCGAGCCTCACAGTGATGTCTTGAACAATCCGAAAATAAAAATTCATCAGCTGACAGACTTCAAGGTGCTGAGAGGTCAGTGTTGTCGGAACTTTCATTTATTCGGCTCAACTTGCGTCTCTGTTTTTCATTATTGTTTCAATTGGGTTTAATGGAGTTGTCCATGTTATCTTCATTTTAACCATTGTGTCGGTAACATGACCTGTGTCATTATAGAAGTGTTCTTTTCACTGATTGCACACAGCTCGTGTTGTAAAAATGGCTGCTGATGGAGGAGCATGTGACCAGACCTGACCATCGGCCTGCTCCAATAGAAAAGCATCCTCTTCGTGCCTTGTGATCCTCCTTGAGATGGTTCTACTCCATCATTGGAGTCCAGCTGTTTAATTAAACTGATAGGACTTGATTTGGAAAGGCACACACCTGTCTATATAAGACCTCACAGCTCACAGTGCATGTCAGACCAAATGAGAATCATGAGGTCAAAGAAACCGGCCAAGGAGCTCAGACAGAATTGTGGTGAGGCACAGATCTGGCCAAGGTTACAAAAGAATTTCTGCAGTACTCAAGGTTCCTAAGAGCACAGTGCCTCCATAATCCTTAAATAGAAGAAGTTTGGGACCACCAGAAGTCTTCCTAGACCTGGCCATCCAGCCAAACTGAGCAATCATGGGAGAAGAGCCTTTGTGAGAGAGGTAATGAAGAACCCCAAGATCACTGTGGCTGAGCTCCACAAATGCAATAGGGAGATGGGAGAAAGTTCCACAAAGTCAACTATCACTGCAGCCCTCCACCAGTTGGGCCTTTATGACAGAGTGGCCTGATGGCAGCCTCTCCTCAGTACCTAACGTATGAAAGCCCGCATAGTTTGCTAAAAAACACAGGAATGACTCCCAGACTATAAGAAATAAGATTCTCTGGTCTGATGAGACGAAGATAGAACCTTTTGGTGATAATTCTAAGTGGTATGTGTGGAGAAAACCAGGCACTGCTCATCACATGCCCAATACAATCCCAACAGTGAAACATGGTGGCAGCATCATGCTATGGGGGTGTTTTTCAGCTGCAGGGTCAGGATGACTGGTTGCCATTGAGGGAAACATGATTGCGGCCAAGTACAGAGATCTCCTGGATGAAGACCTCTTCCAGAGTGCTCTGGACCTCAGACTTGGCCAAAGGTTCCCCTTCCAACAAGACAATGACCCTAAGCACACAGCTAAAATAACAAAGGAGTGGCTTCAGAACAACTCTGCGACCATTCTTGACTGGCCCAGCCAGAGCCCTGACCTATATCCAACTGAGCATCTCTGGAGAGACCTGAAAATGGCTTTCCACCAACATTCACCATCCAACCTGACAGAACTAGAGAGGATCTGCAAGGAAGAACGGCAGAGGATCCCCAAATCCAGGTGTGAAAAACTTGTTGCATTATTCCCAAGAAGACTCACGGCTGTACTAGCTCAAAAGGTGCTTCTACTCAATACTGAGCAAATGGTCTGAATACTTATGACCATGTGATATTTCAGTTTTTCTTTTTCAATAAATTTGAAAAAATGTCTACACTTCTTTTTTTTTTTCCAGTCAGGATGGAGTGCAGAGTGTACATTAATGAGGAAAAAATGAACTTTTCTGAATTTACCAAATGGCTGCAATGAAACAAGGAGTGAAAAATATAAAGGGGTGTGAATACTTTACGCACCCACTGTATATATAATTATTAGGGATGAGCAAACTTGCTCGGATAAGGTGTAATCCCAGCATGCTTGGATGCTAAACCGAGTGTTTTTGGCGTGTTTGAATAATATGTTCGAGCCCCCGTGGCTGCATGTCTCACGGCTGTGCGACAATGAAGGGATTGCCAAACGAACAGTCACTCTCCACCTTCAGCTCTAATTGGCAGCTTTCTGCCTATGCACAGTGTAGGTAGAATGCTGTCAATGGCACAAGCAGGGCTAGGTAGTGTGAAATATATATTTTTTTCTGGAGGATTGATTTTAATGTCCTTATACTTTTGTATTCCCTACCATGAATATTTCGAGCTGAGATAGAATTCTTAAAATAAATATACCTATATTGTTCCTGCGATACTTGCTATATATGTTGGGCAGTACAGAATGTGAGGTAGTTGTAGGATAATAGTCTAGCTATCATTGTCAGTCGTCCCACCTAACCCCATGTCCATCCATCTGTGATGACTGTGTGTCCGAGAGTGGGACCGAGAGCCATCCCCGCCCTAAATACAGGGCTTACCAAAATGAGTACACCCCTTTTGAAAAGTTGGATTTTAATCAATATCTCACTGGATACAAGAATAATTTCCAAAATTTTGACAAGCCTGAGTTTCATAGAACATTTTTTTAACCCATAACATGAAAGTAAGGTTGATAATGTTTCTTTACAAAATATTCAGTTTTACTCAAATTAATTTATGCAAATCTGAGTACATCCCATATCTAAAACTACTACACCTAGTATTTTGTATGACCGCCATGATTTTTTTAGAACACCACCAAGATTTCTAGGCATGGAATTAATAATTAAGTTGGCGACATGTTGCAACATTTCTCTTTTTTCCATTCTTCAAGAACGACGTCTTTTAGAGCCTGGATGCTGGATGGAAAGTGATGGACAACTTGTCTCTTCAGTATTCGCCATAGGTGTATTGGGTTCAGATCAGGAGAACCTGGGCCCATGAATCACTTTCATCCGGTTCTTCTTGAGAAAAGAAACAATTTTATATTTTGGATCATTGTCATGCTGGAAAAGTGCACGTCGACCCAGAGCATGGAGTGATGATCTCTATAAATATAAAGCGGCACACCTGTGAATTCATCAATGAAATGTAGCTCCCCGACACCAGCAGCAGTCATGTAGCCCCACATAAGACCACTGCCACCACCATGGTTTACTGTAGGCACCATGCAGTTAGAAAAATGGGGTAGAGTGATGGCCTTTCCTGTGTGAATGTGTATAGAGAAATGACTGTCAATCAATGAGTAAGACAGCCCACTGGACTCCAAAGCAGAACATGAGCAGTGAATTTGATAAACTATGCTGAATATTAGCTACATGACAAGCTATACTGAATATTTTCCCACTGTCTCTAACACTCAGCCCACAATAGAACAGCACATACACTGTGCCAAATTTCTCAAGTTATGAAATTGCTTTCATTATTTAGAGGGCAAGAAAGTAAGCAAGTTTGCAATTGACTTGCTTTTTTAAGTGCTGTTGTTAGGCCGCAATAACAGCTGTTATTTCAGAGTGTTCACCTGATTTCCATGGAGCTTGGCCACTAGAGGCAGCCGAGATCCTTCTCAAGTGTGGGCAGGTGGTTTATTCTAGGAGAGGTGTTAACTCTTAACATAAAAGTCAGCTCTCTCTGGCCCTATACAGCTGTTGACTGCTCACCTCCCTCCCTCTCAGCTCCTGACAAGCTGACTTATAAACGCTGAACAAATACTGATAGCTGAGTGCGTTACAGCAGAACTTGTGCAGTGTTTTAAAGTTCTACTAATACTACAGCTCTCACCAGAACTGTCACTGAAGGAGGAGTGCCAGCCCTACCAGAAAGTAGGGAGACTGCATCGCTCGGAGCGGCTCGAGACACCTTGACAACACCCCTTTAAGGCTTGATCATTATAATCAAATCTTAGACTGCATAAATTAAAACACATTTTCTGTTTTTCTGCAGTTGGACCAAGACTACTTCGATATGTCCTCAAGGTTGCTGTGCAGGCTGTTCAGCTCTTTTGGGAGCTAGTGAAGATGGATGCTCCCTACTTTATCCTTCTTCAGGTATGGAGGGGGCTACATTTATCTGTAATGTTTGGAATTATTTCACTCCTGCTGTCTTTCTGCACTGCAGACGGAGAGGTCAAATCGATGAGAATAACACATTCAACACAGGGATTCTGTCTGCAGGCTTTTGCTATGTAGTCAGAGAATAACATTATGTAGGGGCAGAGACCCTGATTCCAGTGATGCATCACTTACTGTGCTGTGTGGCTTTTTCAAATAAGTTAGTTCTTTGCAGGGGATTCTCTACAGGGCTAGGTGCCTTGTGCCTACTAATGATGAGCGCGCATACTCGTTGCTCGGGTTCCCCTGAGCATGCTCGGGTGGTCTCTCGAGTATTTGGATGTGCTCGGAGATTTAGTTTCTGTTGCCGCAGCTGCATGATTTACGGCTAGTTGACAGCCTGAATACATGTGGGAATTCCCTAACAAACAGGCATTCCTCACGTGTATTCAGGCTGTCAAGTAGCTGCAAATCATGCAGCTGCGGGCGACATAAACTAAATCTCCGCGCATGCCAAAACACTCGGAGACCACCCGAGCATGCTCAGGGGAACCCGAGCAACGAGGATACTCGCTCATCACTAGTGCCTACTAGTAAACTGCTCTGTATAACCACTGATTGGCAGATTTCTGTTAGTCAAACATACAATTGCCAAATAATATAGAGAATAAGCTCACAAGTTACAACACATGTCCACCTGGTAGCTGAGTTAGAGCCCCAATATATGAGCATCAAACCATTAATATTAAAAATATCAAATTTATTAGTTATCCATTAAAAATATTTGCATAGATACATAACAGAGTGCAAGAACAAAAATCAGTGACACAGACTCTTCACTATTTACATGTGTTGCTGCATGGCAAGTGACATGACGCTCACTCAATACTTCCTATTTCAAAAAAGTTGTAACATAACCCCCAGTGCACATTACTTTGTAAGCACAATAACCCAAGAGTACCACATCGGGGATTCATGGCAGGAAACCTAGCACATTAAACCCTCTGCACACGACCTCCAACCACTAAACGATTCTCCGCCAGAGATATACCTTGTGGGGCGCTCACAGAGGAATACAGCGCCCTACATACCATGTATCAACTAGCACCAAAAACGTTATGAGCCGCCATGCACACATTACCTGGATCCCAGCAACATATAGAGGTGGACCAGGAGCCCTTTCAGCAGACCCTGACGCGCAAGTTTCGTCCTGCTTCCTTGGGGGGCAGATTTGTGTAAACTGTATATTGACAGCTGCTAATCAGCGGTGGGGGCGGGGTTATACAGAGCAGTTGACTAGTAGGCATGAGACACCTAGTCCTGTAGTGATAATCTCCTGTTGATTCAACGCTAATTTTATTGAAACAGCAACGCTCATCCCAGTAAGTTATGCATCACTGGAATCAGGCTCTCTGCTCCTACGTCACGCTACTCTCAGACTACATATAGCAAAAATCTGTTGACAGATTCCCTTTCACCAGAATAAGCATGTTAAACTGGCGAGATCTTGAAATAGTAGCTGCAGAGAGAAAAACATTTTTATTGTTTTAAGTTTGTCTTTTCCGTTGTGGAAGTATTAGATAGTGATTAGTGATGAGCGCACGTGCTCGAGTATGCACCAAGTATTATGGGCAGAGGCGTATCTAGGCTTCCTGGCACCCGGGGCAAGAATTTGGTTTGGCGCGCCCCCCCCCCCCCCCCCACTCCAAATCCCCCACACATTAACCCCATCCCCACTCCAAATCCCCCACACATTAAATAACCCCCATCCCCACTCCCAAATCCCCCCCACACATTATGTACCCCCCACTCCAAATCCCCCACATATTAACCCCATCCCTACTCATTAACCCCCCCAAGCAATAACCCCCATCCCTACTCATTAATTCCATCCCCACTCATTAACCCCCCACCCGTCCATACTCACAAATCCCCCAACACATTATGTACCCTCCCACTCCAAATCCCCCACTCATTAACCCTCCACAAATTAATTCCATCCCCACACATTAACCCCCATCCCCACACATTAACCCCCATCCCCACTTAATAACCCCCATCCCCACACATTAATCCCCATCCCCATATTAACCTCATCTCCACTCATTAACCCCATCGCCACACATTAACACCCCCCATCTTCGGTGGTTTCTTCAGCTCCACATTGGAGCACACTTACCACCAGTGCTGAGCGTTCACTCTGGGCGCCGGGGAGTGACGTCAGCAGCGTGATCACATGACATGTCACTCTGCTGACGTCGCTCTGGCCCGGCGCGGTCAGAGCTGCAATTGTACTGGCGTCTATACAGACGTCAGTACAATTGTTCCCTGGGAGCCGGCACGCGCACCTTCTCTGCTCCTGCTGTCAGCTTGACAGCTGACACAGAGAACCGCCGACTCTCAGGCCGGGGGGGCGGCAGAACGCAGCCGCCAGGGAGGACACTGCGGACCGCTGCATTCCGGCCCGGACTGCGCCCCCTGCCGGCTGCGCCCGGGGCAACTGCCCCGGTTGCCCCCCCCTAGATACGCCCCTGATTATGGGTGCTCGACTGACATGTTTGAGTCCTCGTGGTCGAATGTTTTGCAGCTGTTAGACAGCTAGACAACATGAAGGGAGTTCCTAACAAATACGGGCAATCCCGCTTGTTTTGGGGCTAACATCTGCAAATCATGCGGCACGGGGACTACTCGAGCACCCGCGATACTCGTTGTGTAGCCGAGTAACGAGCACTTGCGATCATCATTAATAGTAATGCTTCTATGATAATTTCCCCGTCAATCCTAGGAACGTTAGCAGATGCTCATCTCTGGGAGAGTTTTTTTATGTCTTTTCTCCTGTAGGATGTTGACCAAACATAAGCAGGAAGCATCATGCAAGAGAAAAAAAAAAAGATAGAGGACAATGTCAAAAAACGCTAGTATTTTCTTGAAATAGCTTCACCAGAGAAGAGCTGGTGGGTGTGCAGGCTGTCTAAAAGCTTTAGTTTATTAAGAGGGTAGTCTACGGTTCACGTATCAAGCAGGGCCAAGAGTGGCTACAAGAGCCTCCTCGATCTGTACCACCAACCAGTACACGAAGCTCACGGATGTCACAGCTTCATATTCCCAGCGATGGCTCAGCTGTGGATTCCTGCCAGACTGCAGCTTATAATTGGAGGGCACAGTCACAGACACACAGTGATCAATTGCAGGATACATCTAATTAAAAGGGATTGTCTGAATGCCGCTAACAAGGAAGATGACGTTACTTGATGTCTATATGATTTATTCTTTTTCTGTTTGTACAATCTGAGAATTTTGTTTCTGTCTTCTTTAAGGTAGAATCCTCCAGGATTACCAGCCATAGCAGTAACATGGCTCTTTTGTCTTCTGAGAAGATGTCAACTGATAATTGACTGGCATAACTATGGCTACTCTATTATGAGTCTCACAAATGGACCTAGACATCCAATTGTACGCGTTGCCAAATGGTTCGTATAAGTGTAATATTTAATACTAAAGATTAGCTATAGTGGGAATACCTCTGTCCTGGATATTACAGTGCATTTGTTATAGGCTAGGCCATAAATGTCTGAGTCCCACATCTCGCTTGATGAAGTAGCTACCATCTGTCTCATCCAGGCAAAATATAAAAGGGAGGTAACGGTGCATGTACCTGGCTTCTTCTCGACATTGGTGTAGTGATGGGATCTTCACCAACACAGCTGTAGTCAAAAATATTTTTACCCCTGAATATTAGGTACACCATGTGAAATCTCTCCTAAAATAGTGTTTAGATTAATACTGCGATGAACCTGCACCTCGCCACCCCGCCACTATTATGTCAGAGGCATTACGCGGTACGATCTCTTCACTTGCACCAACGTGGCGCTCCACACCCCCTGGTGACAAGTAAACTCAGCTTGGCACAGTTTTACACAGACACCCTCTGTCCACAGGGGCACGGGGAGTAGAGAAGGTGACCCACGCAGCCACTGACGTGTCACCACAATCACTCACAACCCTGAAAGGCTTAGAGACTCTTTTCACTAGCACCAGTGAAACAGCCCTGTCAGCCTGGTAGGACTGCCACCAACAAGTTCCTCATTAGGTGAAAGGCTAGAAATGAGCCCCGGTAGCATGTGAAGTTAAAACCGAGAATGCTGACGTTTGGATCAAGGTAGAAGAGCAGCCCAAGGTTAAATTATATATTTAATCGCCCAAAGGGCACACTAGACAATACACAATGCATGATATACACAATGGTAATACATATACAATGGTCAGATGTGCAAATGCAGGTGAATTATAAAATATATAGGCAGTTGAAACATGTCAGCAGTCTGGACCACCTGCTAAGCCAGGTGTCCTGTTACAGCTACCCATGCTGAAGGAGGACTCTAGTATGATATGATATGGTTAATGGGCATTATGTAAATCCTCCATATTCTTCACAAATACTATATGCCCCCTCCAAAAAAAAAAAAAGCCTTGGGAAAGCAGTTGCTAGTGACATACCATCAGGGCAAAAGTTAAAGAGGAGACAAGGTCTGTGATCACTTTGTGAGCTATGTGGAAATGCATAGAACAATTCTATTTTTGCTGCCTTTTTATCCTGGTCTCCCTGGTCAGGAAACCGCGGGTAAAGCACACACATTAAATTACTATAGAAGGAGATTGTATCAGGCGCTGTCAACTGGTGTTAATAAAATGCATAGAGCTTGATTCTTTTCTCAAATTAGCTTATTTATTAGTTCCAAAAAGTAAAATAAAAGCATCAAATAAAATATCAGGTGCTAAAATGAATGCGGTTTTGACTTTGAACCAAAGTCTTAATCAGGTAATTTGAGAAAAGAATCAAGCTCTCCGCATGCTCCTAATACCAGCTGACAGCGCCTGATTGACGTTTGTTATTCTACTACTGGAATTCATCTTCTAATTAGGGAATCTGCTCTTATAATGTATTTTCTCAGATTTTTGATACAATAAGGCACAAGAAAGATAATAAAATAAAAAATTGGCAGGAAAAGGGATAATGGACTAAAAACTATTCCACTATGTGAACTATGGCTCTGACTAGATCAAAGCAAAAAAGTTTAGACTAGTTGTCTTCATACTGTTAGTGCTTACCTGACTTTAAAAGGAAATTATCATCAGTATTTCACCCTCCAAACTATTCATTTGCTCATGCAGTTCTTTCAAAGACGAGTCCAATAATATAAATATGGCCAGCTTGTTACTGAGTAATCCGCATTTGAGTTCCTATGCATATGGGGCTGTAGATCGGAAGCCTCTGTCGCTTCGGCTCTATTCCACTCCCAGCGCCTTCTCCTCCTGTAGACGAACTATTCCTGTAGCTGAAGTCGCACAGCATAGAGGCAGTAAGTCCAGCAGGAGGCAAGGAATAGAGCTGGAGTGATGCAGGATTCAGATCTACAGCCTCATTTGCATATCAATTCAAACGCTGATTTCTCAGTAATGGAGGAATGGACTGGCGATGTAAAAGTATTGTCTCTGAAAGAGCTACATGAACTTATGTATAGTTTGGGGATGATATCCTGCTGACAGGTTCCCTTAAATAAGCCTATCCATGGTGACTTTCATCCATAAAAAGGAAACGTAATTCCCTGTTCTGTGTTCAAAATGGCAAAGGCAAGAGCAGTCTGAGCAGATGAGAAATAATATCACCAAGCACAAGCTGTCTAAAGGCAACACGACCATCTCCAAAGGCCCTGGCATCTCGGTTTCAACAGTTATGAAGAAGTTTGCTACTTTCCATGGTGGAGAGAGGAAAATTAATGAGAACCCTACAAAAGTTGGTTAAAAATGTGTCAAAAAACCCGCATTCAACCTCCAAAGAACTTCAGGCTGACTGCACACTGAACAAGACAGGGCTCTACTGGGGAAGACTGCTTAAAGAATAAAAAGTGACTGAACATTGCCCAAAGCGACATGGACAAACCACAATCCTTTTGGGAAGGTTTTCTATGGACCATTGAAACCAAACCCGAGCTCCTTGACTAAATGAAGCCAATAAAGAATAGCGCACCCCTACCTACCATAAAATGTGGTGGATCCAAAATTCTTTGTGGGGCTGATTGCCGCCTCTGGAAAATGAAATCCGAGGACTGTTGGTGAATTCGGCAGTGAAACGTGCTCCCAAGTGTCAGGAAGCTAGGTGTGAGTCTAACAAAATGGGCCCGTCAGCAGGAGAACGACCCAAAGAACGCGGCCCAAAGTACACCAGAATGGTTAAAAAGGAAGATATTTAATATATTTTTTTTGTCTTTAACCACTTCCCCTTTTCATTTTTACATTGTTTTTTTTTTTTTTTTCCTTTTCATTACCTCTTCTCAAGTGCGGGAAGTCCGTTTTAGTCTTTGAGAGCGAGTCCTCATTGACTTCTATTGGTTTTTGGTTCATGTTTGGGTAGAGTTCTGGTACCCAATCCGAACTTTGACAACTTTAATCCCATCCTTGACATACACTATGTTCCTTTTTTATTTTTTGTTTAATGTATCTGGATATTAGTTGGTTCAGATCCATGTATTTCGGAAGGTATCGGCATCTTTTATAATGTTCAGTAGTGTCAGTAATGTTGACCACAGCTGTATGATGTTGTGGATACGGCAACCTTTCGGAAGTCTTTTTTTTTTTTTTTTTTTTTCTAGTCTCCTCTATCTATTTCCTGCTTAATTTTTCTTGAAAATATATTTGTAATTTTCAACAATTGATATCTATTTATTTATTTTCATATATATTTTAATTTTTGCAGGTATGAAAAAATATTTGGCAGACTGTCAAGTTATAATTTCTGTGTAACAAATGCCATGAAGGAAGACTTGTTGCAAAACTGGAGAATAAAGTAAGACTAATTGCACGGTGACCACAAGTGTGATGTATCTGTGTCCAAGATTATGATCTAAAGTAGTCTAATAGTGTCAATGCCGCAGCATGCTAAAGCTGGAAAAGTGTGGTGAGATCTGCTCCACCATGACATCTGATGAGAATACTGTAAGCACACAGCTGGCCGATCTCACCTGTCGGGAAGCTGCAATTTTCTCGATTACGCTGTCGCCTTATTGGGGGACACAGAACTGTTGGTGTATACACCCCTGGACGGCGTCAGCCTTCTCCAGTTTTTGCTTAGTGTCGCAGGAGGCACGCCTAAGATTTTTTTTACTCCGTCTTTTTCCTGGATTTTTTTTCAAAGGACTTCTCTTCCAAAGGTCCTCGGTTTCCTTCAGTCAGGCCTGGACGCCGGGCTATCCCTGGGATCGCTGAAGAGCCAGGTGTCAGCGCTTTCAGTGCTCTTTCAGAGGCGTATTGCTAACAAGCCGCAAGTGAAGACTTTTCTCCAAGGGGTTTCCCGATTGGTTCCCCCCTACAAACGTCCGTTGGAGATGTGGGACCTCAACCTGGTCTTGACAGCACTACAGTCACCTCCTTTTGAACCCCTTAGGGTGGTCTCACTCCGCTTTCTATCACAGAAAGTGGTTTTCCTGGTGGCAATCACCTCGCTACGCAAGGTGTCTGAACTTTCAGCTCTTTCCTGCAGACAACCCTTCCTGGTTTTTCATCAGGACAAGGTGGTTCTCCGTACAGTACCATCCTTCCTTCGAAGGTCGTGTCCAGCTTCCACCTCAATGAGGAGATATCACTACCGTCTCTTTGCCCGGCTCCCGTTCATAGGGTAGAGAAGGCTCTGCATACGCCTGACCTTGTCAGGGCATTGCGTATTTGCGTGTCTAGGACTGCTCCCTTCCAGAAGTCTGATTCACTTTTCCTTCTTCCAGAAGGCGTTCGCAAGGGCCTACCGGCTTCCAAAGCCACCCTTGCTAGGTGGATCAAGTCCACCATTCAAGAGGCTTACCGCCTCAACAATTCTCCCCTTCCGGCCGGTATCACGGCACACTCTACGCGGGCGGTAGAGGCCTCTTGGGCCATTCGGCATCAAGCCTCGGCACATCAAGTGTGTAAGGCAGCCACTTGGACTAGCCTGCACACATTTACAAAACACTACAGAGTGCATACCGAGTCCTCAGCGGATGTGAGCCTGGGTAGACGGGTCCTGCAGGCGGCAGTACCCCAAGTCTAGGGGACTGTCAGCACAATATTCGTCCGCTGCTTCCCACCCAGGGACTGCCTTGGGACATCCCACGGTTCTGTGTCCCCCAATAAGGCGACAGAGTAAAGGAGATTTTTGTGTACTCACCGTAAAATCTCTTTCTCTTAGCCTTTAATTGGGGGACACAGCTCCCACCCTGTTGCCCTTGCGGGCCGTTGTTATGGTTGGGTTCTCATATTGTTGTTTGAGCCTGTTAACCATGCCTGTAAAAAAAGGCTACTGTAATGTTTCTGGTATATTCCTCCTAATGCTTTTGCACAAAACTGGAGAAGGCTGACGCCGTCCAGGGGTGTATACTGCAGAGGAGGAGCCAAAGTTAATCTTTTTCAGATTATGCATAGTGTCGCCTCCTAGTGGACAGCAGCATAACACCCACGGTTCTGTATCCCCCAATTAAAGGCTGAGAGAGATTTTACGGTGAGTACACAAAAATCTCCTTTTTTCATTTTTTGTCTTTTTTTTTTCCCCTTTGTGTCATTGGGGGCACAAAGATCATGGGTTATATCTTCATTTTGTTTTAACCCTTTGCATCAAGGGCAGAACATTATCTAAAATGGAAGAAGCCCTATAATGGGAGTCGTTTTTTCCCCGTAGATCTTACTTGTGGCACCCGTATAAGTGTTTCTCTAATTTTACTACTGCCAGCAAAAAACGTATTGTCCTGTATTGTGCCTGCACAAGCGGTATTCGCTGAGGGGGGTGGGAAACGCTTACGGTAACTACTTTGTGTCTGCCCCCTAGTAGCAGCGGCCATACTGCATGATCTTTAGGCCTCTGCCCCCCCACTGAATAAGGCAAGAAAAGGTTTTTATCATAAATGACGCTGTTTTTTTCTTTGTACTGGAAATAGATCTGTGCATGATTGATGTATTTCCTGTTCACTTGTATCACTGCATCCATTTCTTTCCTATCGCAGAGCCATCACTCTGTATGATAAGCCAGCAGCCATATTTAAAGAGACCCCAGTGGAGCTCCAGCATCTGCTCTTCATGAAGCTCGCAGTGGATTACACTCCGTTCAAAGCTCGGTACAGTTTTCAAGATTCTTTTTACTTTAGATTTACTAAAACTGTCTAACTTTTTTAGAGCCATCTGGCTTTTCCCCTCCGGCCTGCCGACCCAGACATCGGAGGGGCTTTGAACAATGGCCCACATGCTGCACAGTGCCCTCCACCCGCAAACCATCACCGCTCTCTGCATCCTTATCATGCAGACAGCGGTGAATACATTGGTGGAGGAGCGGACTTCCACCAATCAGCGTGTGAAACAGTTGATGTGATAACATAATTTCATTTCGTCAGTTGTGTATGGTGGAAAGTCGGTGAACCGGAGAGAGAAGCAGAAGGCAGAGCGCCGGGGGAACGGGAGCAAAGTAAATCTTTTTTTCATGTGTATGGGAAGTTATGCTGGACATGGGGAGGCTATGGGGGTCTCATGGTGGACATGGGGAGGCCATGGGGGTCTCATGCTGGGCATGGGGAGGCCATGGGGGTCTCATGCTGGGCATGGGGAGGCCATGGGGGGGGTCTCATGCTGGGCATGGGGAGGCCATGGGGGGGGTCTAATGCTGGGCATGGGGAGGCCATGGGGGGGGTCTAATGCTGGGCATGGGGAGGCCATGGGGGGGGTCTAATGCTGGGCATGGGGAGGCCAATGGGGGGGGTCTAATGCTGGGCATGGGGAGGCCAATGGGGGGGGTCTAATGCTGGGCATGGGGAGGCCATGGGGGTCTCATGCTGGGCATGGGGAGGCCATGGGGGTCTCATGCTGGGCATGGGGAGGCCATGGGGGTCTCATGCTGGGCATGGGGAGGCCATGGGGGTCTCATGCTGGGCATGGGGAGGCCATGGGGGTCTCATGCTGGGCATGGGGAGGCCATGGGGGTCTCATGCTGGGCATGGGGAGGCCATGGGGGTCTCATGCTGGGCATGGGGAGGCCATGGGGGTCTCATGCTGGGCATGGGGAGGCCATGGGGGTCTCATGCTGGGCATGGGGAGGCCATGGGGGTCTCATGCTGGGCATGGGGAGGCCATGGGGGGGTCTCATGCTGGGCATGGGGAGGCCATGGGGGGGTCTCATGCTGGGCATGGGGAGGCCATGGGGGGGTCTCATGCTGGGCATGGGGAGGCCATGGGGGGGTCTCATGCTGGGCATGGGGAGGCCATGGGGGGGTCTCATGCTGGGCATGGGGAGGCCATGGGGGGGTCTCATGCTGGGCATGGGGAGGCCAATGGGGGGGGTCTAATGCTGGGCATGGGGAGGCCATGGGGGTCTCATGCTGGGCATGGGGGTCTCATGCTGGGCATGGGGAGGCCATGGGGGGGGTCTCATGCTGGGCATGGGGAGGGCATGGGGGGTCTAATGCTGGGCATGGGGGGGTCTAATGCTGGGCATGGGGAGGCCATCGGGGGGTCTAATGCTGGGCATGGGGAGGCCACTGGGGGAGGTCTAATGCTGGACATGGGGAGGCTATGGGGGTCTCATGGTGGACATGGGGAGGCTATAGAGGTCTCATGCTGGGCATGGGGAGGCCATGGGGGTCTCATGCTGGGCATGGGGAGGCCATGGGGGTCTCATGCTGGACATGGGGAGGCCATGGGGGTCTCATGCTGGGCATGGGGAGGCCATGGGGGGGGTCTAATGCTGGGCATGGGGAGGCCACTGGGGGAGGTCTAATGCTGGACATGGGGAGGCTATGGGGGTCTCATGGTGGACATGGGGAGGCTATAGAGGTCTCATGCTGGGCATGGGGGGGGGGGGGGTGTCTCATGCTGGGCATGGGGGGGGGGGGGTGTCTCATGCTGGGCATGGGGAGGCCATGGGGGGGGGGGGGTCTCATGCTGGGCATGGGGAGGCCATGGGGGGGGGGGGTCTCATGCTGGGCATGGGGAGGCCATGGGGGGGGGGGGGGGTCTCATGCTGGGCATGGGGAGGCCATGGGGGGGGGGGGGGGGTCTCATGCTGGGCATGGGGGGGGTCTCATGCTGGGCATGGGGGGGGTCTCATGCTGGGCATGGGGGGGGGGGGGGTCTCATGCTGGGCATGGGGGGGGGGGGGTCTCATGCTGGGCATGGGGGGGGGGGGGTCTCATGCTGGGCATGGGGAGGCCATGGGGGGGGGGGGAGTCTCATGCTGGGCATGGGGAGGCCATGGGGGGGGGGGGGGGGGAGTCTCATGCTGGGCATGGGGAGGCCATGGGGGGGGGGGGGGGAGTCTCATGCTGGGCATGGGGAGGCCATGGGGGGGGGGGGGGAGTCTCATGCTGGGCATGGGGAGGCCATGGGGGGGGGGGGGGAGTCTCATGCTGGGCATGGGGAGGCCATGGGGGGGGGGGGGGGAGTCTCATGCTGGGCATGGGGAGGCCATGGGGGGGGGGGAGTCTCATGCTGGGCATGGGGAGGCCATGGGGGGGGGGGGAGTCTCATGCTGGGCATGGGGAGGCCATGGGGGGGGTGAGTCTCATGCTGGGCATGGGGAGGCCATGGGGGGGGGGGAGTCTCATGCTGGGCATGGGGAGGCCATGGGGGGGGGGGGGAGTCTCATGCTGGGCATGGGGAGGCCATGGGGGGGGGGGGGGGAGTCTCATGCTGGGCTTGGGGGGGGGGGGTCTCATGCTGGGCATGGGGGGGGGGTCTCATGCTGGGCATGGGGAGGCCATGGGGGGGTGTCATGCTGGGCATGGGGAGGCCATGGGGGGGGTGTCATGCTGGGCATGGGGAGGCCATGGGGGGGGGTCTCATGCTGGGCATGGGGAGGCCATGGGGGGGGGGGTGTCTCATGCTGGGCATGGGGGGGGGGGTGTCTCATGCTGGGCATGGGGAGGCCATGGGGGGGGGGGTGTCTCATGCTGGGCATGGGGAGGCCATGGGGGGGGGGGGGTCTCATGCTGGGCATGGGGAGGCCATGGGGGGGGGGGGTCTCATGCTGGGCATGGGGAGGCCATGGGGGGGGGGGGGGTCTCATGCTGGGCATGGGGAGGCCATGGGGGGGGGGGGGTCTCATGCTGGGCATGGGGAGGCCAGGGGGGGGGTCTCATGCTGGGCATGGGGGGGGGTCTCATGCTGGGCATGGGGAGGCCATGGGGGGGGGGGGGTCTCATGCTGGGCATGGGGAGGCCATGGGGGGGGGGGGGGGTCTCATGCTGGGCATGGGGAGGCCATGGGGGGGGGGGGGGTCTCATGCTGGGCATGGGGAGGCCAGGGGGGGGGTCTCATGCTGGGCATGGGGGGGGGGGGGTCTCATGCTGGGCATGGGGGGGGGGGTGTCTCATGCTGGGCATGGGGGGGGGGGGGCCTCATGCTGGGCATGGGGGGGGGGGGTCTCATGCTGGGCATGGGGGGGGGGGGTCTCATGCTGGGCATGGGGGGGGGGGTCTCATGCTGGGCATGGGGGGGGGGGGTCTCATGCTGGGCATGGGGGGGGGGGGGTCTCATGCTGGGCATGGGGGGGGGGGGTCTCATGCTGGGCATGGGGGGGGGGGGTCTCATGCTGGGCATGGGGGGGGGGGTCTCATGCTGGGCATGGGGAGGCCATGGGGGGGGGGGGTCTCATGCTGGGCATGGGGAGGCCATGGGGGGGGGGGGGTCTCATGCTGGGCATGGGGAGGCCATGGGGGGGGGGTCTCATGCTGGGCATGGGGAGGCCATGGGGGGGGGGGTCTCATGCTGGGCATGGGGAGGCCATGGGGGGGGGGGGGGGGGGGGGAGTCTCATGCTGGGCATGGGGAGGCCATGGGGGGGGGGGGGGGGGGGGAGTCTCATGCTGGGCATGGGGAGGCCATGGGGGGGGGGGGGGGGGGGAGTCTCATGCTGGGCATGGGGAGGCCATGGTGGGGGGGGGGGGAGTCTCATGCTGGGCATGGGGAGGCCATGGGGGGGGGGGGGTCTCATGCTGGGCATGGGGAGGCCATGGGGGGGGGGGTCTCATGCTGGGCTTGGGGGGGGGTCTCATGGGGAGGCTATGTGGGGGGTCTCATGCTATACAATGGGCTGTGTGTGCGCTCAGTCGGTATATAGGGGGATGTCTGAATACTTAATTCTGCTCAATATTGAGTGATACAATTAATACAAAATAATTATGAATGTTAATATTAAAATTGAACAGAAATAATTTGAGCCCATTGGTCCGGCTTTCCACATTAGTCAGTCTCTCACGTGGCCCCTCGGAAAAATTAATTGCCCACTCCTGGTCTATACACTTAAAATGCTCAAAGCACATTTTTCTTACGTTCAAGAACTTAACAAAAACAGTGATCAAATGGATCCGAACATCAGATTCCCCCCTATAATGCTGCTGTTGGCACATTGTGTGCCGGCCCAATAGACATACCTCTTAAATATTATTTATACGTTGCTCTCCCTGTATGATCAGTACCGTGGGGGATGTGATGAATGGTTCCCTTTATCTGTATGTGCAGAAAACCTCTTTCAGAACAGTTCTGTCAGCTAGAAAAGTCACGTTCACTATGCTTTAAAAGGCCCGTATTTTTATTTTTTCCAGATTAGAGAGCAATGAAGCCCACATTGAAAGATCTGCATTTACAGAGAAAAACCTTACATCGGGTGCTGTTACATTCAGTGAGGGACGACCTGCCCTACTGATCAGCAGTACAAGCTGGACAGGTATTCTGGTTTCCTCTTTTCGACTATAAATAACAGCTTAACTTTTGATTAGTGAATTTACCAATTTAATGACCCTAAAAAGCTTTTTATAAAGGCTAGAGAGATTTTTCAGGACCTTAGGAGAGGTCATTAATAGCTGATCTGTGGGGTTCGACACCACCTCCGATCTCATGTTATTAACTCCTGCGGTGCTCAGATGTAACCAGTGTCCATAGCTGGAACCTGTTGGCTCGTTACACCGTGCAGTGGCCGTTTCAAGGTACTGCAGCCTAACCTCTATTGTCACCTGCACTGGAGCCGACGCCTGGTGTTGGACCGTATCGTATGAGAATAGGACATGCTCTGGAGTCTGGTGGATCAGAAACATGTATGTATGGATCAAAAAAGTTGCGTCTGTGTGCTACAACGTGTACAACAGATCTGTGGCTGTGGCCTAAGTTCTGCCTAAGGCTAGGACTCTTATTGCAGCATTCACGGGTTCCTTGATTTTGTACGTATTGCTGTTTGCATGTAATTACCTGTCTGCTTTATCCCAATGCACTCTTCTGTCTCTGCAGAGGATGAAGACTTCAGTGTATTGCTCAGCGCTCTGCAAGGTCCGTATGTAGTGTTCTGTATGATCTCCACTTTCACTTCTTCTCTTAAAACCCAGTTGTGACTTGTAGAAGGGTTTACTGCGACTCTGCTGTTCTATCACTTCCCAGATGTATTACACTAATTAACAATGAAACCCTAAACCCAGAAAGTGTGACCCGAATTCACTAAGGTTATTCATTTTACACCAGTTTAAGTATGAAAAGGAGTTGAAGTAATTTGTACAAAACTTAACAGGTGTAAGATTTGTCATGAAATAGTGAAGAAATTAAGTGGGTGTAGCTTTATGTAAAAATTGCACCTTTTTCTTAATTTAGGCTAGATTTTTCACCAGCGTTGTCTTTGGAGACCACATCTACTTTTTCTGATTTTGCAGCTATGTGTTCCACTAGTTACAACTAGGTAAGAAATCTGGACCAATGTCTTCAGATATTCTCATGACCTAAAGACAAACCTCTGACAGAAAAAAAACACGATTTAAGTGCAATGTGTAAACGAGACGTTAGAGACATTCCTGTTAGTGAGAATGAGAAAATTATTGTCAGTACCTAAATACCACATTTTTTTCTCTCACCTATGACTGCACCACAGAGGGAGGGGATCCGCACCTCAAGGACAGGAAAGCTACCAGATTTAAGGCTGGTACCTCTCCCACGCATCAGTTGGGTTTTCCTGTTCTTGACTGGAGAACCTGCGTTCGGATCAGTTGTACTGGATGAAGTTGAGAAGACTTGCCAGGTCTGCTCTGCCGATTCAGGCAGCGGATTCCAGCCTGCTCAGCCGGTGCAGGGGTCCTGGAAGCGCCCCAGTGGGCTAAGGGGGACTTGACTGGAGTGCAGTTGCGAATAACTGTGCCATTTCCGATGGTCAGCTGTCTACCATGTGTCCCTAGTCTGCACAGGGCACGCACCAAACAGGCGTGACATTTAACCCGGAGGTGATTTTTCACTTCCGGGACGGGATCGTAAGAGGCATCAATGGAGGGATGGACTGTGTCTGTCAGGTCCCACATTTAAAACGTGGTTAGACCACCAGAAGTGCGGGTTCTATGCTCCAGCAGTCCCTCCAGCAGTAATGGAGCTGCAGCGGGAGCCCCAGCAGGAGCATGTTGGGAAGTAGCAGCAGCAATATCAGCGGTGGCGCGTGGCAGCTTTACTGTTAATTGCTCCGGTGGGAAGTGTGGCACCAGGAGTGATAGTGGGCCCAGTTGGCAAAGCCACTGCTACAGTAATGTGGATCTTGACAGAATGGCTGTTTCCAAAGCCTCTAGAGGGGATCTGTCGAGTGTTATAATTCCTTCTCCGAATCCGATACCCTTGATAACTTCTGATCAGTAAGTGATCTTCATGAAAGTTCACTTTATAAAAGAGTTTGCTTTGTCATTTTATTGTCAGGGAAACCCTAGGAAGTATATATAATGAAGTCTAATCACAGGGTAAAGGCTTCCCCTGTTCTTGGCAGAAAAGACTTTTGTCAATCCTGTATTGAACAGACAGTTTGTGAAGAATCCATTAGCTTTGTCTCAGAAAATCCATCATTAGGGCAGAGATCAAGAATTCACTAAAGTTCCTATGTCATGGGGAGGAAGAAAGGGGTAGGAAAGTTAGGAAGTCTAGGAGATGATCTCCATAGTCGGACGAATCAGACAGGTCAGATGGTGAAATGTCTTCGGATTCTTCTACTTCATCATCGGATGGCTGTACAGGGGGGTGTCTGTGCTTTCCTGTAGAAGATAGGGATGAATTAGTAAAGGCAGTTATATCCACAATTTGTATTGTTGAACCGAAATCCAAATCTCTCTAGGATATCATGTTTGGGGGGCCTAGAACAAAGGAAGCGTCAGACTTTCCCTGGTAATGAAAAGGTCCAAGCCCTCGTCAGAAGAAACCACGAGAAACAAGGTTCCTTTCCTTCCTCGTTTAGGAGGAAATATCCTTTTGATGAGGCCTAGACATCATCTTGGGATAAAGGTCTGAAATTACATGTAGCTGTCTCAAAAGTATCCAAAAGATTGACTTACCCTTTGAAGATTTGGGGATGCTTAAAGGGAATCTGTCACCTCGTTTTTTGTGTATAAGCTGCGGCCACCACCATTAGGGGCTTATCTACAGCATTCTGTAATGCTGTAGAGAAGCCCCTGATGTAACCTGAAAGAGAAGAAAAATAAGTTTTTATTATACTCACCTGGGGGCGGTCCGGTCCAGTGGGTGTCGTGGGTCCGGGTCCGGCGCCTTCCATCTTCATGCAATGACGTCCTCTTTCTTGCTTCTGTCGCGGCTCCTGCGCAGGTGTACTGATTTGCCCTGTTGAGGGCAGAGTAAAGTACTGCAGTGCGCAGGCACTGGTTCTCTCTGACCTTTCCCGGCGCCTGCGCATTGCAGAGAATTACACCTGCGCAGGAGCCGCGACAGAAGCAAGGATGAGGACGTCATCGCATGAAGATTGGCGGCGCCAGACCTGGACCTGCGACACCCATCAGACCGGACCGCCCTCGGGTGAGTATAATCTAACTTGTTTTTCTTATCTTTCAGGTTACATCGGGGGCTTATCTACAGCATTACAGAATGCTGTAGATAAGCCCCTAATGGCGGTGGCCGCAGCTTATATGCGAAAAATGAGGTGACAAGTTTCCATTTAAGGATGTCCTGGAAAGGAAGACGGACAGCTTTTTCTAAGGGTACTTGGGAATTGTCAGCTGAAGCTCTGAAACTAGCCATTTCAGCAACATGTACTGACAGATCTTTAATGGTTTGACTGGATCCTCTGGAAGGTTAGCTGAAGAATATGGTGGTTAGGGGCAGTATTTTGGCCACAATTCCTTTAATGAAGGGAGCTGAAGTGTTTCTATCTGACGCATCAGCAAATTCTGCAAATCTGGCAGCTAGATCAGCGCCACTTTCTAATGCAGCCCGTAGAGCTCTCTGGTTGAAATGCTGGCTGGTGGATATTGAAGCTAAGTCAAAGCGATGCCCTATCCCGTGTGAAGGGGAATACCGATTTGTGCCAGTCTTGGATGACATTTTGCAAAAAGCAGGAGATGGCAAAAAAAGATTTTCTAATTTGCCCTTCCCAGCTTATAGAAGATCCTTTTAGAAAAGAAGGTACAACAGGAGAAGATGCATATTATCGTGTGCCGATACATGTGGCCTACCAGAAATTCCTCAGAGTAGCCTTAACCATAAAAGGATAAATCAAACACTTCCAGTACAAAACCCTTCCCTTCAGACTTGCGGTGACCCCTTGGGTCTTTCCTAATTATAGACAATTCAGTTCATCACTGCAAGTTCAGCTGAATGTGATCAGGACTACCTTGAAAAACGTAGGTTGGCTATTGCATCGAAAAAAAAATCGAGACTAAAGCCCCTGAAAGTGCAAATCTTATGTCTCATTCTGGACTCCAGAAATTGTGAATGTTGTCTTCCAGAGGGTAAAATACAAAAAATATGCAGCCAGGTATCGGAGGCAGTAAACATCCCCACCATGTCCCTCAGGAAGTCTTTGTGCTTGCTGGGTTCTCTGACCTCATGTATCCTGGCAGTGTTTTGGGCCCAGTTTCATTCCAGACAGTTGCAGTGGGACATTCTAAGGAACGAAGTTACCTTGAAAGCACGTCAACATTATCCCCGATAACTATCCATTCCCTTCATGGGTGGTTGAAAATAGAAAATCTAGCCAGAGGAGTTCCTTAAGTAAAGCACATTTCTAGGATTATTACAACAGATGCAAGCCCCAAGGGATGAGGAGTCGATTTATGGGATCATCTGGTTTAGGGAGTCTGGATAGGAGAAGAAAAGTAATTTTCTTCAAAAATGAATGAGTTACTAGTGGTAGAATATGCCATAAGGAAGCTCCTATTTTCCTTGCAGGGTCACCATGTAAGATTCCGTACAGACAATCTGGTAACAGTGACCAATGTAAATCATCGGGGGAGGAACTCTGTCCAATTCCTTGACAAATGGCAGAAAACTATCTCCTTTCTCTGAGAGCTCTATTTACAAAAAGCAAAAGAGAACCACAAGGCAGACTTTTTAAGCCGCAATTGGCTTAAGCAGAGAGAATGTGCATAGAACCAATCAATTTTCCATCACATTATGGATGTGGGGCCTGCCGGACATAGACTTATTTGCAAGCAGACAAAACAGGTGGAACAGTTTTGTTCTCTGAATCCCAGGGAGAATCCTCAGGTACTGGATGCTTTTTTGATCAAATGGAATTATGATCTAGCATATATGCCTTTCCACCAGTGTTTCGAATTCCAGCAGGGCTGAGGAAAATCGGGGAAGTCATCCTGATATCACCCCCCCTAGCCCAAGAGGCCGTGGCTTTCAAGGTTGACGATGTCAGTCACCAATCCATGGGTGCTATCGAAGGTTACGGATCTTCGGTCCCAGGGGCCGGTATGGCATCCTCAAGTATCCAGCATATATTTAACAGCTTAACAGCATGGAACTTGAGAGGTCGCTGTTAAGAGGGTTTTTCCCTAACCTGATTTCTACCCTGCTCCATTGAACAGATTTGTAAAGCATGGTCCTCACCTTCTACTGTCACAATCCATTTTTCGATCTGTATCAGTTTGGGCTCCTCTGGTATAAACTTTTTTCCTTTCAGGCCATTGGGGATTAATATCAGTTTTTGCCCCCCGGTGGCTGCTGGTGTTACTACATTTTTGGTGTTACTACATGTTTAGTTAGTCTGCTGGTGGAGATCACTCCCACCTTCCTATATAAGGTCACCTGGTACACCAGCTGACTGTTGGTAATACAGGTCCTTTGGAAGACAACCGTTCTGAAGAGAGGAGCTATCTTGGGCAGGGGTGTTTACAGCTTATCTGGAGCAGTGGTTATTCTGCTGGAAGCTGTGTTCAGGTGTCTTAGGCTGGTTTCACATTTGCGTTAAAACAACGCTGCGCCCTGCGTCGTTAAGCCCCGCCCCGAGCCGGCTCCCTGCCCGCCCCATCCGGGATCGCATGCGTGCAAATGCGAAAGTAGGCGGTGATCCCGGATGGGGCGGGCAGGGAGCCGGCTCGGGGCGGGGCTTAACGACGCAGGGCGCAGCGTTGTTTTAACGCAAATGTGAAACCAGCCTTACTCTGCGGTCCGGAGCATGACGGCAGAGAAAGATAAGTGTTTTGTTTTTCCCTGTCTGGTATTTTCCTTGGTGTCTTATTAGTACAGAGGTGGGACCAGTGTCCGCACTTGCCAGTTCCCTAGTGAGGGACCCAGGTATCTTGTTCGGTGACAGGTTGAAAGAACCTGTATAGGGAACGTCAGGAGAGTTCAGGGCACTTCCTTAGGAGAGTGCAGGAGGTGTCCATTTCCCCGTTCCCTATTGCAGGGCCCACTGTTGTAATTGTTTCCCCGATGTCCCCTTGTTTGTCTTTGTTGGTTTTGTGACCGACTGATCATCGGGTCGTGTCACGCAGGGCCAGTCACATCGTGACATCTACTTTCTATAGACAATATAGGCTGCATTTGACTTTCTCTTCTGATCTCACTTTTGGAAGAAGGGTTCTGCAGGCTGTGGTCCCTCCCTGATTACTTATTTTTTTGTAGTTCTCTCCATGGTGCTGTTATGGGTGAGAGAAAAAGATGTCATTACTTACTGGTAAGCAGATTTTATAGAACCCATGACAGCACCCTTATATTTCTTTCCATCACTTGTATGTGTAAACACTATTTCATTTTTGGTGTAAGGTCACTTGGTGCTTAACCCCTTAATGTCCAATGACGGACACAGTCCGTCATCAGACATTTCCCCTGCTTTGATGAGGGCTCCGGCGCTGAGCCCGCATCAAAGCCAGAACATGTCAGCTGTTATGAACAGCTGACATGTGCCCGCAATAGGCGTGAGTGGAATCGCCGTCCGCCCGCGCCTATTAACTAGTTAAATGCCGCTGTCAAAGCTGACAGCGGGCATTTAAATAGCATTTCCGGCCGCCGGGCCGGAAATGACCTCATCGCCGACCCCCGTCACGTGATCGGGGGTCGGCGTCATGTTGCCTGGACAACCAGAGGTCTCTATGAGACCTCTATGGTTGTTCCAGGCATATGGCTTTCAGCGCCACCCGGTGGTCGGCACTGAAAGCACTGCAGTAAATCTGCTACATATGGGCGATCTGCTCATCGCCCATATGTAGCAGAGCCGATCGGGTTGCGCAAGCTTCTAGCCTCCTATGGAGGCTATTGAAGCATGCCAAAAGTAAAAAAAAAAAAAAAATGTTTACAAATAAAAAAAAATTAAAAAAACCTAAAAGTTCAAATCACCGCCCTTTCGCCCCAATCAAAATAAAATAGTAAAAAAAAAAATCCCACATACACATATTAGGTATTGCCGCGTTCAGAATCGCCCGATCTATCAATAAAAAAAAAAAGCATTAACCCGATCGCTAAACGGCGTAGCGAGAAAAAAATTCAAAACGCCAGAATTACGTTTTTTTGGTCACCAAGACATTGAATTAAAATGCAATAACGGGCGATCAAAAGAACATATCTGCACAAAAGTGGTATCATTAAAAACGTCAGTCCGGCACGGAAAAAATAAGCCCTCACCCGACCCCAGATCATGAAAAATGGAGACGCTACGGGTCTCGGAAAATTGCGCAAATTTTTTTTTTTTTTTTTTAAGCAAACTTTGGAATTTTTTTTCACCACTTAGATAAAAGAGGACATAGACATGTTTGGTGTCTATGAACTCGTAATGACCTGGAGAATCATAATGGCAGGTCAGATTTAGCATCTAGTGAACCTAACAAAAAAGCCAAGCAAAAAACAAGTGTGGGATTGCACTTTTTTTTGCAATTTCACCGCACTTGGAATTTTTTTCCCGTTTTCGAGTACACGATATGGTACAACCAATGATGTCATTTAAAAGTACAACTCGTCCTGCAAAAAATAAGCCCTCACATGGCCATATAAACGGAAAAATAAAAAAGTTATGGCTCTGGAAAGAAGGGGAGGGAAAAATGAAAATGTAAAACCAAAAATACCCCTGGTCGTTAAGGGGTTAAGGGAAGCATGTGGTATTGGGGTATAATGCTGTTTGTAAATAACCATATGGCGGTCCTCTCGTGCTCTGTAATCCAACTGATGTGTGGGAGAGGCATCGGCCTTTTATCCTGTCCTTGAAGGGCCAATCCCTTTTCTCCGTGCTGCTGTCATGGGTTCTGAAAAATCCCATTACCGGTAATTACATCTTTTGGACTGTAAGATGCACCTTACCATAAGACGCACCCCAGTTTAAACAGCAGAAAATAGGAAAAACATCACTTTCCAAATTCTAGTCCTAGATCGGTTTCCTTAATATCACCCCCTGGGAATGACTTAAAATGTTCCATATATTCTTCATGGCAGGACTGCTGGAAATCTCACTCCTAAGAACAATATGCCTGTCATCCTGCCATAACGTGGGAACTCTAGTTGCACTCCCATGGGTGTATTTGAAATCTTGTTAACACTCTTAATTCATGGCAAGCCTGACAAAGCATTGTGCTGGTCGTCCTACCATGGAGTGGATTCTATAAAGGAGGTCAATCACACCACACTTCATGGCAGGACTGCCAGCCCCACTCCATAGTAGGACCGTCAGCCTGTTACTCTAATGCATGAGATTTTTTGGTGGTCCTGCCATGAATTGGTGTATGTAAGGTGACATTAACACTCAGGGGGCGTTATTAGAGAATCCTAACCAGGATTAGAATGTGGCAATTGATGCCCACCCTTCCTCAACTTGTCCTGACTCTTTTACACATGATAAATAGAAGATATTTTATAAAACACAGAATCGTAAAGTTGGACCTTTAAAAGCTTTATTCCAATACTGTGATCAGCTTCCAACACTTGTGACATGTTGCACTTTAAACGTGTGCTGTAGTATTATTATTATGAAATGCGTGGTGTCTCAGCATGGGTTAAACAACATCCCAAATATTCAGTCTCCTGGTTTGAGCTATTTGGTTCACCTGAATTGTAGAGCCGTAAGCAGAATAATTTTTTTCTGATTTCTCCTCTTATATCAAATTGTGGATTTTCTAATCGATTCACCCAAATATTTTATTAACACATTATTACATTTGTACTTTTTTCTTTCTCTTTAGATTATGATTCATTTATCATAAATGGATGCAAGCTTCCCTCTTTAGTATGTGTTATAACAGGTAAAGGAACAATTTTTACATACTGTAATCAATTTGATTTTCTTCAGAAATATATTTATAGTTAAAAAAAAAAAAAAATGGTTAATAAAAATGACCATTTTGTCATTGTATTTTGAGATTTGTTCTTATTGGTGTCACCATACAGTATAGATTATAAGTTGATGGGGTTGTCCAGGTGGAAAATGTTATACTTTAAAAATGTGCCTTAAACAAATATTCTACAACTTATTGGTCTGCTTCTATGATCCAGTGTGCCCCTTCTGAAGACATCAACTCCATTCCTGGCAATTTTTTTCTGGCTTTTACTTCACATTGCAATCAGTCACCTGTTCAGTGGCCCAGTTGGGGCTTACGTCCGTACCCCCCGCAAAACGGGATTTTGACGTATGCGCCAACGAGGTCTTAGACTTGAATGGTGCCGACAGAGCAAATGTGCGCCCTGCCTTGAATCATTGTCACATATATACCCCTGCTGGAGGCGGACACCCTGACGCAGTCTACTACACGCCCAAAAATGATGCACAGCAGGACGCATGTTTTCTCTGTCAGCACATATGTCCAAATCCCGTTTTGCGGGTGCTTTGGATGTAAGCCCTGAAGGGGCCACTTAATGGGTGCCTGAACACAATGTGAAAGCACACTAGTGCAGTACAGTGTTTCCAGCATTTTTTTTTTTTTCTTATTCCCTTTCACGCAGATTCGGTCAGTGAAAAAAGAAAATTGCTGATTTGCACTGCCCCATTGAATAACATTGATCCAAGTACTGTCTGTTTTTATGGTCAGCACTTGCACCAAAAATAGTCATATGTGAACGAACTGTAATGCATCAGCTTTTATTGATTTGCCTCACTGCATGTTGTCCAACAATAGACCATATTACACTACCGTTCAAAAGTTTGGGGTCACCCAGACAATTTTGTGTTTTCCATGAAAACTCATACTTTTATTAATCTAATGAGTTGCCAAATGAACTTAGAATCTAGTCCAGACGTTGACAAGGTTTGAAAAAAAGATTTTTATTTGAAATAATAATTTTCTCCTTCGAACTTTGCTTTCGTCAAAGAATGCTCCCTTCGAGAAGCCCTTCCCACAAGTTGGTTTGGCTTTATGGGCACTTCTTGTGTATCGTACGGTCAATCTGCTCCCACAACAACTCAATGGGGTTGAGATCTGGTGACTGTGCTGGCCAGTCCATTACAGATAGAATATCAGCTGCCTGCTTCTTCCCTAAATAGTTCTTGCATAATTTGGAGGTGTGCTTTGGTCATTGTCCTGTTGTAGGATGAAATTGGCTCCAATCAAGCGCTGTCCACAGGGTATGGCATGGCGCTGCAAAATAGAGTGATAGCCTTCCTTATTCAAAATCCCTTTTACCTTGTACAAATCTCCCACTTTAACAGCACCAAAGCAGCCCCAGACCATCACATTACCTCCACCATACTTGACAGATGGTGTCAGGCACTCTTCCAGCATCTTTTCAGTTCTGTGTCTCACAAATGTTCTTCTGTGTGATCCAAACACCTCAAACTTTGATTTGTCTGACCATAACACTTTTTACCAATCTTCCTCTGTCCAATGTCTGTGTTCTTTTGCCCATATTAATCTTTTCCTTTTATTAGCCAGTCTCAGATATGGCTTTTTCTTTGCCACTCTGCCCTGAAGGCCAGCATCCCGTAGTCGCCTCTTCACTGTAGACGTTGACAATGGCGTTGAGTGTACTATTTAATGAAGCTGCCAGTTGAGAACCTGTGAGGCGTCGATTTCTCAAACTACAGACTCTAATGTATGTGTCTTGTTGCTCGGTTGTGCAGCGGGGCCTCCCAATTCTCTTTCTACTCTGGAGAAAGCCTGTTTGTGCTCTCCTCTGAAGGGAGTAGCTCACACCGTTGTAGGAAATCTTCAGTTTCTTGGCAATTTCTCGCATGGAATAGCCTTCATTTCTAAGAACAAGAATAGACTTTCGAGTTTCACATGAAAGTTCTTTTTTTCTGGCCATTTTGAGAGTTTAATGGAACCAACAAATGTAATGCTCCAGATTCTCAACTAGCTCAAAGGAAGGTCAGGTTTACAGCTTCTTTAATCAGCCAAATTGTTTTCAGCTGTGCTAACATATTTGCACAAGGGTTTTCAGGAGTATTCTAACCATCCATTAGCCTTCTTACACAGTTAGCAAACACAAAGAACCATAAGAACACTTACTTGAGTGATGTTTGTTGGAAATGGGCCTCTATACACCTGTGAAGATATTGCATTACAAACCAGATGTTTGTAGCTAGAATAGTCAATTACCGTATTAACAATGTATTGAGTGTATTTCTGAATCATTTAATGTTGGCTTCATTGGAAAAAACTGTTTTTCTTTAAAAAATAAGGAAATTTCGAAGTGACCTTAAACTTTTGAACGGTAGTGTACATGATACTTAAAGGGAACCTGTGACCAGGTTTGACCGATATGAGATACCACCACCACCTTTCAGGCCTGATATACAGGATTCTCTAATGCTGTATATCTGCCCCCAGCCCGACCTCCAAGACAAGGAAAAAGGCCTTTTATTATACTCACCTGCACGGCGGTCCGGTCCGATGGGTCTCTGTGGTCTTGGTCTCTCGCCGTCCACCTTCTTGCTTTGTGTGGATGACTCATCCCTGCGTCATCCACACAGTTTTGCTGACATCGCGTTCCTGCACAGGCGTACTTGTCTGCCCTGACCAGGGCAGAGTAAAGTACTGCAGTGCACATGCACCCGGGCTCTTTGACCTTTCCCAGCACCTGCACACTGCAGTACTTTGCTGTGCCCTCATCAGGGCAGATAAGTACGCCTGGCAGGAGCGTGATGCCGGGGAAACTGTGGATCATGTAGGAACTCATCATCCACATGAAGCAAGAAGGAGGGCGGCAATTGTAAGAAGATGGGAGGTGCCAGACCAAGAAAGCGACACCCCTCGGACCGGGTTAAACAGCAAGTAAGTATAATGAAAGGTTTTTTTTTTTTCTTTTTTCTTCTCTTACAGGTCGGCTTGGGGGCTGATATACAGCATTGTAGAATGCTGTATATCAGGCCTGAAAGGTGGTGGCCGGTTCGCTTTAATATCCTTTTGAAAGGAAATCTAGTGTGTAAGTACTGGTGATGTTTAGAGATGGGCAAATATGGTCGGAAACTGGTCGCCAAATCCAAATTTGCCATATTGGTACCAAATTTGTGCCAAGTTTACGTTTGACGCTCATTTTAGAACATACTCGCTCATCTCTGCTACCATTGAATCCAATGGCGTTTGGCGAATATTGAAAATACAATATTCGCCGGCGATCGTAATCTGAACCGAATATTTAAAAATTCACTCATCTCTAGTGGTGTTTTTGTGCCTGTGCCATTTCTAGGTAAGGGGCCCCTGAAGGAATACTACTGTAATCTGATTAATGAGTTACAACTGGAGAACATACAAATCTGCACTCCTTGGCTGGAAGCTGAAGACTATCCTATATTACTAGGTAGGGAAATAATCCAACACAGATGTGTTTTTCTTTTCACTACACATTTTGGATTTCAGCAATTAAACTTATTTTAAGGGTACGTGCACACGTTGCGGTTTCATCTGCGGATTTTTCTGCACAGAATCTGCAGGTCAAAATGCTTGCGGATTCCCTGTGAATTTCGCCTGCGTTTTTACACCTGCGGATTCCTATAATAGAATAGGTGTAAAAACGCTGCGTAATCCGCACAAAGAATTGACATGCTGCGGAAAATAAGCCACTGCGTTTCCGTGCAGATTTTTCCGCAGCATGTGCACAGCGGTTTTTGTTTTCCATAGCATAACATGGTACTGTACCTCCCATGGAAAACTGCTGCAGATCCGCAGGGCCAAATCCGCTGCGGATCCGCAGACGAATTCGTAACGTTTGCGCTTACCCTAAAAGTGCCCCAATATTAGAGAAATGTCTGCTTTCTTCTACAAACCGTACAGTACATCCTATTGTTAGGGTACAGTAATACCAGATATCATTAATAAAAAGCAGCCATGTTTGTACAGACTGTAGACGTGTTATAACCAGAACTCTTTGTTTTAGGTTCAGCTGACCTAGGAGTCTGTCTTCACAAGTCATCTAGCAGTTTGGACCTTCCCATGAAGGTGGTTGATATGTTCGGCTGCTGTCTCCCTGTGTGTGCAGTTAACTTTCAATGGTAATTTTTATGATGAAATAAAAATCTAGATGTGATACAGAAAAATATTTTTGTACGGTCAGTCTGCAGATTGAAAAAAAAAAAGTCAGTTCCCGTTCTCAAGACTGTGGGGGTTTCTTACAACAGTAAGTAATCTAGAAGAAAGCTGGTTATTTGTCATCTTTTTAGTGAGCCTTTAAGTGATGTCTGGGAATATTTTCCTTTTTTATTGCAGGTTTAAAGACATGGAGAATAAAAACTGCAATACTTACTTGCTCTCCCCAGGTCTAGCACTACCTTTTTTGCAATCGCCCACAGTCTTCATTGACTGGTTGCAGCCAGCACATGCACTAGTCATGGTATCACTACTGCGCCGTATCACTGGACTCAGCAGTTCATGCGGTCTACTTTGGTATCATCACTGAGCTAAATGGCTGGCTGCATTAGTCATAACGCTCTGTAATTGTGACTTCAGTGCTGTCTGTCAACAAAGGCCAGAGCTGCAGCTGAAAAATGGCTCAGGGCCTGGCGAGGGTGGTGGGTATTGGTACCATTCTATGTCTGCTGGGCTGTTGAATCCAGCCATGTTCCTGACTCTGATCTCGTACGTGTACTGACTATATGTCCTAGAGCACTAAAATAAAAATGCACATAATGAAGCGTTAACAATATCAGAAACCGAACCCGGCATTTCTGCAAAAACTTTGTTTCTTTTTACACCATGGGTTGCTAACTGAGTAGAGGGCTTGTTTTATTGCAAAAAATCTCTTGAAATGACGGGGAAGATTCAACCACTGCAGCCTTATTTTTTGAAACAAAGTGGTCATCAGCAGATCATACTGGAAGACAGTATTACAAGGTGGCCATTTAGATCAAGGTTTGCACAACATTTTCTTGGTTCAAGGGCCCCATTGTCATAACGAACCAATTCCAAGGGCCACAATAAAATTTAAAGAGGTAAATACACGAATACTTCACCAGAACCAACATTATTACTATTATTCAATTATATAGCGCCATTTATTCCATGGCACTTTACATAAGAAAAGGAAAAATTATAGACAAGTACAATAAACATGTGTAAGACAAGGGACACACAAGTACAGAAGGAGACAGGACCCTGCCCGCGAGGGCTCACAGTCTACAGGGATGGGTGAGGATACACTAGGAGAGGGCAGAGCTGGTTGTGCGGTGATTCAGTAGACCGAGGATCATTGCAGGCTGTAGGCTTGTCAGTACAGGTGGGTCTTCAGGTTCTTCTTGAAGGTTTCCGTTGTTGGTGAGAGTCTGATGTGTTGCGGCAGAGAGTTCCAGAGTATGGGGGAAGCGCGGGAGAAGTCTTGTATGCGGTTGTGGGGAGTAGAGAAGGAGATCTTGAGAGGATCGAAGGTTGCGTGCGGGCAGGTACCATTAGTACATTAATATATCAAGTTTTGAGGAGTTGTAGAGTTTCTGCTAAAAAAAAATTAATCGGTGTGAACACACGCTAACTTAAACTGAGTTTTTGGAGCAAAAACCAACCAAATTATTTTCATCATTTCAAATCTAAGTTTTGATGATTTTTATGTTTTAACATAGCCATGAAGCATATTCTGGATTGCTACATGTGTACAAATCAGAACCCCCATTTGCACGAGAACCACCATCAGTACATAAATGCAGTGCCGGAACCACCGTTAATACGAGAACCACTATCGGTACATGAAGGCAGCGCCAGAAGCACCGTCATGAACCTACAATTCCCAGTATGTCCTTAACCAATGATGACAAGATGCTGGGTGTTGCTGTTACCAGTCATTATCAGACTGCGACTCATACAGGAGCCACAGTACTGATGAGGCGCAGGCAGTATCCCAAATGTTTACATCCAGGTACCTTTTATAGATGACCTGTTTTAATTGAAGTCATTATTCTTCTCCATTTTGTCATGAAGCCATGATGAGATTTCATGCCCAAAGCTCGTCTTTGTGGACTTCCCTCATCTCTGTCTTCAGCTGCACATCCCGACACGGTGCCTGTAAAAGTATCATCCTGCCCCATAAATATATCCTGTGATGTGCCCCTGAATAAATAATTGCCCCTCATTGTGCTTCCTGCACAAAAAATTCCCCCCATACTACCCCTCTCTAATATCCCCCACACTGCCCCTCTTCAAAATATACCCCCACAATGCCCCTCTACATAAAAATACCCACTCAACAGCCCCTCTCCATAATATCACCCCAAACTGCCCCTTTCCATATCTCTCCCACAATGCGTCTCTGCATATTGTCACCACTGCCCCCTTTCACAATCTGCCACTTGCCCCATAGTGTCCTCTTTTGCCCTCGCAGTAAATCCAACCGTTCCTCCCCCTGGCCCCATCTAAAATGAAAGCACATTTTTCAGCTCTTCCATGGAGCGCTTACCGGTGCCCAACGTCTAGTTGGGCTGTGTGGCTCCGGCAGCAGCAGCATGTTGACCTCATCATGCTGCTGCGCATCGGGGCCGGGACTGACGTGTCCTGCTTTTGCTGTAGTGTTCAAATGTATTCACTTCTGAAAGATGCAAATACGTTTGGATGTAGGAAGAAGGGAGCTGCGTCTCCCGTACAGCCGCATGTTGTGCAGGCCTGATCTAGATGAATGGTCATCCTTGTAATTGATAGCTGAATCCAACAAAAAATTATTTTTATCAGCAGCTCTTTGCCCATACCCAGGGGGGTTTCCAAGTGGCCCTAGAAATTCAGTTGTATGGCCAGGCACCTCACAAAATAACACAAATTAAGCAACCTTATATCTGATGATCATGGCCTGTCTATCTTGAGCACCAGATTTCCTGTCTGCTTACAATTTGTTTTGATCATGTAAGTTCTCACTAGTTAAAGGGGTTGTCTGGAAATATATATAATTTTCCGGACAATTATAATAGAGATCTAGAGAGAGATCTCGAGCAGGTTGTGGGTAGTGCTGGGACTGGGGTTCCCTGATTACGGCAGGAGCTGGCCTTTTGAACCCTGCCATGCTCCTGTCTGGTACATACAGGCAGTAAACTTCTGAGATCACCAAGATGAAGTGACATCAGTTGTACACTTCCAGAAGATGAGGTAAGGGACGTCCATTGCATGCAGAGGGGATACTGCCCCCCCCCCCCCCCCCCGTCTGAAAGAACCTCTTAATGAGGCACCTGAAGTTGGGAATGGCAGTCTTCTGATGATCAAACTGAACCTAGGTGAACAATGTCACTCTACCAGGGAATTTGTAGGAAATTAACAAATACACATGTTCCCCTTTTAGCTGCAGAGACCACCCACTGCACATTTCCGCAGTACTTCTGCACTTTGTGCACTTGTTTGTATGCAGATTTCTGCTTGGTGCTGTAGATTGGGAAATGCAGGTTTTGTAGAATCTAACACTCACCACTGAGCTGTGCTGCGTCCCCACACAATGCGGAGTCTACCTGCAGCATCACTTTTCTTCAGTCCGCACTGTAGTTTCACTGACAACCAAAATGTTGCTATTTACGAGGGGCTTGGTGGGTTGTTACTCAGCAGCGCACAATATATTGCTGCAAAAACGCTGAAATAATAAGCATGATTACTTTCTTTACAGCTTGCACGAACTTGTAAAACACAATGAAAACGGTTTGACATTTGAAGATTCCAAAGAACTTGCTGCGCAGCTAAAGGTATTCATTCTGTCTCGTCATATTATATCTGACTGAGGGTTAAAGGGAATGTAGCTGTTGTATATGTTTCAAGTAAAAGAAAGTCCCATGCTACATTTAAAGGGGTTGTATCAACCACATTCTTGTGCACTGCTCCCCAGAATCTTGGTAGGGTGCGGTGTACTTCTAGCTGTGCTCTCATATGCTGCAATCTGAGTCAGGTTTTCCTCTGCAGTATTGGAGGCGCTGTTGGGATCCAGTCATCGTCAAAGCAGGGATTATAAACTGTATAGTAAAGAAATTGTAACCATTGCCTAGGAGACCATCCACTGCTAGATAAGGGAACTGAAGGTAAACTAATCAAAATTTCAGACGGTGTAAAGCTAGGAAGGATAGCTAACATGAGAGGAGACAGAGAAAGGATCTAGATAAGCTTTAACAATGGGCAGTGACTAATAGAATGGTATTTATCAAAGAGAAATGCAAGATTCTACATCTGGGCAAGAAAAATTAAAATTACATCTATAGAATGGGAGGAATAGAACTAAGCAACAGCACGTGTGAAAGACTTGGGTATGCTAATAGATCACAGACTGCACATGAGTCAACAGTGTGATGCGCAGCAAAAAAAGCAGTTCTAGAATGTATTAAGAGACGCATGGAGTATAGATCACATGAAGTAATTTTTCCCATGGTACATGACGGCACCACAAGAGACGGGATCCGCCCTACGAGGACAGGAAACCTTCAAGATAAAAGGGGGCGGCTCCTCTCTCCGCATCAGTTGGTTTCCTGTCCTCGACGGGGAACCCTCAAGATGAAAGCCTCTTTGAAGATTCCGAAGAGGATGCCTGGGCCTGGGTCGGGTGATTAGTGGCAGGCACTGGTCTGCTACACCCGTCACCAGGTACCGGTAGTCGCCTCGGGGGCCATATATTCCTATGTCCCCCCTGAGCGAGTGCATGGCCACAGCCCGTGAGGCAGTTGCCCGGGTGAAGTAATGATGCCTCGGAGACCATAGTTAGTGTACCCTCCAAGATGACCAAAACTTGCCCCATAGAAGTCCACGGAGGCCACTTTCCGTGCTCCCTCCCTGTCGACATATAGTGGCCATGCAGCCCAGGAGACACATCGGTGCCCGGGCAGAAGAGCTCCTCGGAGGCCACGGACAGTGACCCTCCCTGTCGAAGGCCAGACACCGGACCCCGCAGCATACCTGCAGTCAGAAGGTGCTCTGCAGCATGGGAGTCCAGGATGGATGACATCAGCGGAGTGCGGCAGGTATGGCTGATCCGTGGTCCAGGTCCATCGGGGGTAAGGGGTGTCTGGGGGCCCCGAAATAGGGGGCCCAAGCGCTCACCCGGCCCGCACAGCAGGTCGTCTGGCCGCACCAGGGGCAGCGCGCACTCGGAGCGCGCATGATGGCCGCCGAACCGGAAGCGGTTGCGTTCGACCCGGAAGTGGAGGGGGCGCACAGCACCGCGGGGCCTGGGAGTGACAGGAAGAGTGCGCGGTCCCGGGGGGGGCACGGGCGCGCACGGGTCCGCACACAGGTGCGAGACCAGCTGGTCCAGAGGGAAGAAAAAAAAAAAAAGGCTAAAAGCCCACTCCACGAGAGCCATGGCAACATCCTGGGCGGAGAGAGCGGACGCCTCCATCGACCAAATATGTAAGGCGGCCACTTGGTCCTCTCCATCTACCTTTTTCAGACATTACAGATTAGACCTATCTGCTACCTCTGATCTCACATTTGGGAGAAGAGTGTTGCAGGCAGTGATCCCCCCCTAAAAGAGAATACAAATCTCTGTAACTCTCTCGTGGTGCCGTCATGTACCATGGGAAAACACGGGTATTACATACCTGGTAATGTGTTTTTCCAGGGGACATGACGGCACCCTTATATTCCCGCCCTATTTGATCACGTCATTAGTTGAGTGTTTTTTGTTAGTATTATACACTCCCTTGGTGTGGGAAATTTAGCAGTGTAAAATAGGTATTATTTATGTGTGCACTAACTGGCGGAGTTCCTCTTGTGCTCTGTAAAACAACTGATGCGGAGAGAGGAGCCGCCCCCTTTTATCTTGAAGGTTTCCTGTCCTCGTAGGGCGGATCCCCTCTCTCGTGGTGCCGTCATGTCCCCTGGAAAAACACATTACCAGGTATGTAATACCCGTGTATCCCCATCCAATCCTGGGTGAGACGTCATATGGAATACTGTGTGCAGTAATGGGCACCACATTTTAAAAAACACATTAAAAAGCTTGAGCAAGTTAGAAGAGCTACCAGGATGGTGAGCAGACTGCAAAGTATGTCCAACGAGAAGGATTTTGCAAGCATTTTGGCCACCTAAGAAGAGGTAAGAAAAAAAAAAGCGTAGTATTAATTTAAAAAAGAAACCGACTGCAACCTCCTAATCTTCTCACGTAACCCGTCTACTGTATGAAAGTCATGTCACATTTATAGTGCAGTGTACACCACAAAATAACAGCAACCACTATTCTAAGAATGTTGCCCATAATCACAGAGCTGTAGGAGAAATCAGCACAAAAACAGGGTCTTATCTAAGAGATATGACAGGCGGTAAAATTAGATTACACTCACCTAGACATGTTTAAAAAGCATTTCCAATGGAATTTTAGCTGCAGCAAATCAGCAATTGACCATAAAACATAAAAGGATGGAAGGAAAGGTCTGTGGATGGTTTCTGCTCTTGCCGACAGTTAATGAGACGTAAATCCCAGGAAATAAAACAAAATGGTTTATTGTACCCATTTCAAAGAACAAATGACTTCTTCATCAGGAAAGACCACAGATATAGGCATAAAATATAGACAAATTAAATTTAATGGATCAAATAACCAGAAATTACCTTGTGTATATGTATTCACCACTTTAGCTATGAAGCACCTAAAACTTTCTGGTGTGAGCAATTACCATCATAAGTTACATGCTTAGTGACAACCATCTGTGTGCAATATACCGTATATACTCGTATATAAGCTGAGTTTTTCCAGCATGGTTTTTTGTGCTGAAAACTCCCCCCTCGGCTTATGCACAAGTCAGTTGTCCCAGAAAGCCGGAGGGGGAGCAGTGGGTCACAGAGGCAGGAGCTGGCGGCTGTGGCTAAAGCCTGTGCTGCTGCTAAAGAGAAATGAATATTCATTTCTCTTATAGCGCGCACAGTGATAGCTGCAGCCGCCGGCATCCAGCATGCTACTTACCTTCCTGCGCGCCCTTGTTGCATCTCCTTTGTTTCAGGGCCAGCAGCACTTCCTGCAGAGCGATCATGTGGCTCCGCTCATTAAGGTAATGAATATTCACACCTCCACTCCCATAGGCGTGGAATGAACATTCATTACCTTAATGAGCGGAACCACATGATTGCACTGCAGGAAGTGCTGCTGGTGTCGGAACGAAGGAGATGCAGCGAGGGCGCGCAGGAAGGTATGTAGAATTATTATTTTTTTTTTTTTTTTTTTTTTTTTTTTTTTAATGGGAGCCATGCACACAAAGATAGGGGATAAGGAGCCATGCATATAAGGACAGGAAGTGGTGAGCCATGCATACCAGGATAGGGATGAGAGGACAATGCATACCCGGCTTATATTCAAGTCAATAAGTATACCGTTTGGCAAAATTAGTTGCCTTGGCTTATACTCGGGTCACCTTATACTCGAGTATATATGGTAATTGTCACATGGTCCGTCAGTATATACACACCTTTTCTGAAAGGCCACAGAGGCTACAACACCATTAAGCAAGAAGCACCACTACTCTAACACCATGAATACCAAGGACATCTCCAAACAAGTCAGGGACAAAGTTGTTGAGAAGTTCAAGTCAGGGTTGGGTTATTAAAAAAAAAAAAAAAATATCCCAATCTCTGATGAACCCCCCCCCAAAAGCACCATCGAATCAATTGGAAAGAACATGCTACCACAAAAAACTGCCAAGAGAGAGTCATCCACCAAAACTATCAGCCAGGGCGAGGAGGGCATTAATCAGAGAGGCAGCACAGGTAAATATGAAAGGAGCTGCAGAGTTCCTAAAAGACTGGAGGTATCTATCCATATGACCACAATAAGCCATACACTCCATAGAGTAGATCTTTATGGAAGAGTGGGCATAAAAAAGCCTTTACTTACATTGTAAGGCTCTTTTTGAGTTTGCCAAAAGACTCCCCAATTGTACACTACCATTCAAAAGTTTAGGGTCACTTAGAAATTTCATTATTTTTGAAAGAAAGCATTTTTTTCCAGTGAAGCTAACATTAAATGATTCAGAAATACTCTATACATTGTTAATGTGGTAAATGACGATTCTGGCTGCAAATGTCTGGTTTGTAATGCAGTATCTTCATAGGTGTATAGAGGCCCATTTCCAACAACAATCACTCCAGTATTTGTGTTTGCTGTGTAAGAAGGCCAATGGATGGTTAGAATACACTTAAACCCTTGTGCAAGTATGTTAGCACATCTGAAAACAGTTTGGCTGATTAGAGAAGCTATAAACCTGACCTTCCTTTGAGCTAGTTGAGACTCTGGAGCATTACATTTGTTGGTTCCATTAAACTCTCAACAATGGCCAGAACAAAAAAAACTTTCATGTAAAATTCGACAGTCTATACTTGTTCTTAGAAATGAAGGCTATTCCATGCGAGAAATTGCCAAGAAACGGAAGATTTCTTACAATGGTGTGTACTACTCCCTTCAGAGGAAAGCACAAACAGGCTCTATCCAGAGTAGAAAGAGAAGTGGGAGGCTCCGCTGCACAACTGGGCAACAAAGACAAGTACATTAGAGTCTGCAGTTTGAGAAATTGACACCTCACAGGTCCTCAACTGGCAGCTTCATTAAATAGTACACCCAAATGCCAGTGTCAACGTCTACAGTGAAAAGGCAACTCTGGGATGCTGGCCTTCAGGGCAGAGTGGCAAAGAAATAGCCATATCTGAGACTGGCTAATAAAAGGAAAAGATTAATATGGGCAAAAGGACAGAATGGTAAAAAGTGTTATGGACAGATGAATCCAAGTTTGAGGTGTTTGGATCACACAGAAGAACATTTGTGAGACGCAGAACTGAAAAGATGCTGGAAGAGTGCCTGACGCCATCTGTCAAGCATGGTGGAGGTAATGTGATGGTCTGGGGCTGCTTTGGTGCTGTTAAAGTGGGAGATTTGTACAAGGTAAAAGGGATTTTGAATAAGGAAGGCTATAACTCCATTTTGCAACGCCATGCCATACCCTGTGGACTGCGCTTGATTGGAGCCAATTTCATCCTACAACAGGTCAATGACCCAAAGCACACCTCCAAATTATGCAAGAACTATTTAGGGAAGAAGCAGGCAGCTGATATTCTATCTGTAATGGAGTGGCCAGCGCAGTCACCAGATCTTAACCCCATTGAGCTGTTGTGGGAGCAGACTGACCGTTTGGTACGCAAAAAGTGCGGTGCCCATCAAGCCAAAGCATCTTGTGGAAGGGGCTTCTGGAAGCATGGGGTGAAATTTCTCCAGACTACCTCAGCAAAATAACTGCTTGAATGCCAAAGGTCTGCAATGCTGTATTTGCTGCAAAGGGAGCATTCTTAGACTAAAGCAAAGTTTGAAGGATAAAATTATTTCAAATAAAAATCTTTTTTTCGAACCTTGTCAATGTCTGGACTAGACTTTAAATTCATTTGGCAACTCATTTGATAAAAGTATGAGTTTTCATGGAAAACACAATTGTCTGGGTGACCCCAAAATTTTGAACGGTAGTGTATGGAGGAAGGTGCTCCGGGTTGGATGAGACCAAAATTAAACTTTTTGGACACCAAGGTAAATGCTATGACTGGTGCCAAACAACACAGCTCATCACCCCAAGAACCCCATCCCCACCGTGAAACATGGTGGCAGCATCATGTTGTGGAAATGCTTTTTGGCAGCAGAGACAGACAAAATGGTCAGAGTTGAGGGGAAGATGGATGGTTCGAAAAAACGGATAATCTTGAGCAAAACCTGTTTGTCTGTTAGTGATTTGAGACTTGGACACAGGTTCACCTTCCAACAAGACAATGACCCAAAGCATACTGATAAAGCAACACTCGAGTGGTTTAAGGGGAAACATGTAAATATTTTGGAGTGGCCTAGTCAAAGCCCAGACCTTAATCCAAATGAGAGTCTGTGGTCAGACTTGAAGATTGCTGTGTTGCGAATTCTCTTTCTGGCATCCCTCTGGTTATTACTGAAGGTAGTGGAGCTGGTCAGATTGACAGAGGGGTTGCGAGTTCTTTTTCTGGGCTTCCTCTGGTGGTTACTGGAGGTAGTGGAGCTGATCTGATTGACAGGCTTGCCAACTGATAATGAGAATGACTATTGGCGATCTGGGGTTTCAGATTGGGATTTAAGACAGCCATCTCCCTCTATCCCTGCTGGTGGTTTTCTTCCTGTGCCTTCAGAGGTCTGATGTCGCCTGCTCTGTGCCTGCCTGGTTCAGCTAAGTGGTTCATTTGCTTTTCTGTTTGCATTTGATCTGGTTTTGTCTCTCTGCTTTGTGCGGGTCAGCCAGCTCCGGCTGGGGCTGTGCTGAATCACCGCCCATATGTTACTGCTTGTGCCAGTTTGTTTTGTTCCCTGTTGTATTGGTCTCTTTTTGCTTTGCTTTCAGAATATACCAGAGTGCTGATATAGTGGGGGTGAAGTCGTGCGACTTCAATGTTTTTGTGCATCAGACGTGTTGGGACTTTTTGCAGGTTTTGCGTGTTTGCAGACAGTGTCTTTCCTTTCCTTTCCTGTCCTGTCTAGTCAGTGTGGGCCCCATCGTTTGCTCAGTCTATTCTCCTACCTGCGTTTGTGTTTTCATCTTGTCTCACCGACAATGTATGTTTGGGGGCTAGCTATTCCTTTGGGGTCTGCTCTGGGACAGTTTAGATTTCCCCTTTCTTGCTTTAGGCTTAGTTAGCTCTCCGGCTGTAGAGGTGTCTAGGATCATCGTAGGTACGCTCCACGGCTACTGCTAGTTGTGTGGATAGGATCAGGGGTCTGCAATCCGCTTAGTTACCAACCTCTCTGGTTTTCTGTGGCTTAGCCTGGGCCTGCCATTCTCCACGGTGACCCATGCTGTTCATCAGAGTAAACTGACTTGAAGGAGCTGAAGCAGTTTTGCTTTGAAGAATGGGCAAAAATCTCAGTGGCAAGATGTGGAGATCCAAAGCAACTTGCAGCTGTAATTGCTGCAAAAGGAGGCTCTACAAGTAGTGACTTTAGCGGGATGAATAGTGATAAACAGTTATTTGTCCTATTTGTTGGACAAAAATGTTCACAGTTATAGACATGTTCTTTACATGAACTGATGCAAATCCTCAAAAGTGAAATTCCAGGTTGTGAGGTAGCAAAACACGAAAAATGCCAAGAGTTGAATACTTCTGCAAGCAACTGTATTTAACTGTTTGAGTGTCTTATATTGTATGCATGTCAATCTGACACTTTTCATGGATGTAGTTTGTATTAGTAGACAAGTCCAACAAGTAACAAAAGCTGGTCAATTAAAGGGAACTTGTCTGCTAAATTCAGGCTGTCCAAAAACAAGGGAAGCGTGAATCAGAAACCAACAGTGTTACTGCAGCCACGTATATTTATTTGGAAACGTGGCAGTTATAGAGAAAATTCTTTGAAAAGATGGGATATGACTACTCCAAGAGGCAGGGCTCCGGTGGCCTCTTCTCATTGGGATCCCCAAAATTGACAGGTCTGTCAGTGTGTGTGCACATAGAGAAAGCTCTTTCCAGGAAAGTGGAAACTGGCTTCTTTGGGATGATGCATCTAGAAAGACTTGTCAGTCAGACTTTTCAAAGTACAGTGGGGAAAATAAGTATTTGATGCACTGCCGAAGTTTTCCCACCTACAAAGAACGGAGAGAGCTGTAGCTTTTATCTTGGGTACACTTCAACTGTGAAAGACAGAATCTTACAATGTGATTTGCTGGAATTTTTTTATGATTTTTACAGAATTTACATTTTATTGCATGAAATAAGTATTTGATACAATAGAAAAACAGAACTTTGTAATTCAAACAAAGGTTTCTGTACCAAATACTGAGGTCAGATGTATCCTGTAGTTCTTGACCAAGTTTGCACACACTGCAGTAGGGATATTGGCCAACTCCTCTATATAGCTCTTCTCTAGCTTTTTCAGGTTTCGGGGCTGTCGCTGGGCAACATTGGGTTTCAGATTTTCTATAGGGTTCAGGGCAGGAGCCTGGCTAGGCCACTCCATGACCTTGAGATGCTTCTTACGGAGCCACTCCTTAGTTGCCCTGGATGTAGGTTTCGAGTCCCTGCCATACTGGAAGACCTAGCCACGACCAATCTTCAATGCTCCTACTGAGGGTAGGAGGTAGTTGGCAAAAATCTTGGGATACATGATCCCATCCATCCTCCCTTCAATACAGTGTAGTCCTGTCCCCTTTGCAGAAAGCACCTCCAAAGTATAAGGGTGTGTGTGCACACATTGTGGATTCTGCTGCTGATCCGCAGCGGATTTGGCCCTGTGGATCTGCAGCAGTTTCTGCTGCAGTGTACAGTACCATTTAAGTCAATGGAAATTGAAAACCGCAGTGCACATGATGCGGATTGTTCCGCACGGATTTGCTGCGATTTTAAATTCGCAGCATGTCATTTCTTTGTGCGGAATCCGCAGCGGTTTGACACCTGGCTCCATTGTACAGCTGTCAAACTGCAGGGGAAAACCGCAGGCTAATCTGTAGATAAAACTCAGGTCTTTTGACCTGCGGATTTAGCGAAATCTGCAGAAGATTCCACAACGTTTGCACATACCCTGATATTTCCCCCACCATGCTTCTCAATTGGGACGGTATTCTTGGGGTTGTACTCATCCTTCTTCAAACACGGCAAATGGAGTTAATACCAAAATGTTCTATTTTGTTCTCAACTGCCTCCTCTGGATCATCTATATAGTCATTGGTGAACTTCAAATTGGCCTGGACATGTGCTGGCGTGAGCAGGGGAACCTTTTGTGTCCTGCAGGATTTTAATCAATGACTGCGTAGTGTTACTGGTGGTAATGTTTGAGACAGTGGTTCCAGCTCTCTTCAGGTCATTGACCAAGGCCTCCTGTGTAGTTCTGGGATGATTCCTGACCTTTCTCAGAATCATCCTTACCCCATGTGGTGAGATCTCGCATGCAGTCTCAAACTGAGAAGCTTGACAGTCATCTTCTATTTTATAATAATTGCACCAACAGTTGTTGCCTTCTCACCAAGCTGCTTGCCTGTTGTCCATCTCAGCCTTGTGCAGGTCTACAGTGTTGTCCCTTGTGTCCTTAGACAGCACTTTGGTCTTGGCCATGTTGGAGAGGTTGGAGCGTGATTGAACGTGTGATGACAGGTATCTTTTATACAGGTAACTATTTCAAACAGGTGCAATTAATACAGGTAATAAGTGCAAAGTAGGAGGGCTTCTTAAAGAAAAACTAAACAGGTCTGTGAGAGCCAGAATTTTTGCTGGTTGGTAGGTGATCAAATACTTATTTAATACAATGAAATGCAATTATTTAAAAATCATACAATGTGATTTTCTGGCTTTTATTTTTAGATTCTGTCTCTCACAGTTGAAGTGTACTTACGATAAAAATTATACACCTCTCCATCTTCCCCACTGTATGTTTTCTCTGAAATGCTGCAGTGCGTCAGGGATAAACACACATGACTGCAGTAATGGAGTTGCTCTGTGACTCAGGATTGATCTATGAACATGCAGGTATGAAAATGAAATAATGTAGAGATGTCTTTTCAAATTCTATCATTTTTTTTTTTTCACAGATGTTATTTATGGCCTTTACAAGCAAAGTAAGCAAGCTGCAAGAGTTTCGCCAAAATCTTCGTGATTCGAAACAAATGAGATGGGATGAAAGCTGGGATCAGACCGTCCTACCAGTACTTAGAGACAACGGAAAAACATAAGAGGGAATCCTTTCTCTAAGGCCATATATACCAGCATCTCCTACTGGGAAAGAGAAGTCTGTATGGAGTTGAGAAACTGTTTTCACTCCAGTTTTCGGATCCATTCTATACTTCTAAACCTGTTACAATAACAAGGACCAAAGGGCAAACATCTGAACTTATGGCTGATGCCCTTAAGAGGACACTTCTACGTGTAGCTGCATTTGGGTGGGATTTCTTAGTCATGTCTTTGTCTGGAGTTAATGTCCGACTGGTTGGCAAGATTAAAGATAGTTTTGGTGACTAGCCATGCTACATACATTGTCTTTGCTGTAACATTCATGAATTGGTTTCACAGATTTTCGAGAACATAAAACTTTAATACATTCAGAGACTTGCATCACAGTAACATTAAGGTTGTCGATCATGGAAACATGCTTGGTGGCAATTTCACGTGTAACCCTAATCTTGTCGCTTACTGTTCTAAGACCAACCATGGTGGTAATCTGTGCGTTGTAGCATGTCCTTGCCATTCAGCGCGTGTCTCCTCCATAGTCACAGGCTTTTATTTAGTGCAGTCAACCAGCAGCAGCTTGTATGTATTTGTATAACACTGTACAGATAATTACGGGAAAACTGTCCCAGAGATGCCAGGATCCGTACAGTTGAGCCCAACGAGACCTGGTTGGAGAACTTAATATGCCTCATTTTCAACCTCTTGGAAAAATATTTACATTTTTAAAGTCAGTTTCAGAATTTGCACTTCGCAGGTTTTATCATATGCAAATATATTCTTCCTGTGATGCGGGAGCACTTGCCAGCTTAGCCCAGTATCATCTAAAGGGGGAGAAAAAAAATAAAGACTTTATTTTAAATTGCACAGAGGATTGTCATGCCCTATAACACTAAGATTAAGCACCTAAGTGGCATAACACGCAATGAAGAACAGTGCAGAGAAATGCTTCACTTCGGCACTGAGCAAAGAATAGATTTATCATGTACTGTATATACTCGTTTATAAGCAGAGTTTTTCAGCACTTTTTTTGTGCTGAAAAGGCCCTCCCCCCAGCTTATACACAAGTCAATTGTCCCAGAAAGCTGCTGGGGGAGGGAGGCTGCGGCTGCAACTGTGCCCGCTGCTAAAGAGAAATATTTTCTCTTGTAGCGCGAACAGTGACAGCTGCCGGCTTCCAGAAGACGCCCTCGCCACGGTACCACTCAGCACAGGAAGGGCTGCCGGAAGCCGGCACCAACGAGGTGTTGCGAGGGCGCTGGGACCAATGAGATGCTGCGAAGGCACGCTGGAGGGTGAGTAGGATTCTTTTTTTTGTAATAAGTATGCATACAAGGATGGGAGGAGGGAGCCACGCATACCAGGACAGGGATGAGGGGACAATGCATACCCAGCTTATACTCGAGTCAATAAGCTTATACAGTTTTCCATGGCAAAATTAGGTGCCTCGGCTTACACTCAGGTAGACTTATACTCGAGTATATACGGTAGTTCTCAAATTGCTCCAAATGTACAGGAAAAATAGCATTTCAGAGACAGACTCTCGCTAGAGCTAGCACTACATGGCGATATGTGCAGCGCTTCTACCTGCAGCCAGTGATTGCCAATGAGGGCAAATAGAAACCCACGACTTACTGCGGTTATTGCAAGATATTCAACATTACTGGCTTTTGTTGTTCACAAGCCACACATTGATTTGACTTCAAGGACACCATTGTAAGTCGATTGCAAGCGGTGAGCTGTCAGTGCTGTATGCCAAATCACAGCTTTATAATAGTCGTGTTCACAGTTGCTGTACTTATGCAGCAATCATCCATTAGAATGGTCCTTTGGCAAAAGAGTTGAGCAGACACAACTTTAGTCCGTTTTTAAAAAATTGATTTGTTGGATCCGGTTTTTAACATTGAAGCCTATGGAAAACTGATTTGTTAATCAGCCACCTGTTTTTTTTAATTTGTAACGGATCCAGTGATGAGCCATAGCCTGCCACAGCTAATCTCAATATGTCCATGACTCTTTTTCACCATAGTGTTGCATGTTAATTAGAAATGGTTATAACAGTACTGTATCCATACAGAGCAGTAATGAGCAATTGATCCGCACTTCCCTGGTCAGGTGTCTACGCCAGTCCTCCATGACATTCGATCTTCACTCCTGGGCCCCTCTGGTGCTTAACGGAGAAGACCGGCAGCCACAAAGGACCAGGCTAGTGCGAAATGAATTGCTCATCTCCAATACAGAATGGCTGCAGTTACTTTGTGAACAATCTTTTCAATAAGACACAGAAATCGCTTACTTAACGTCGTCTGGAACAATCTGTAGGTGTCAGGATTACGAATGGTGGATGCTACATAAACGTCTAACTTATCTCCAGCTTTTGTACAATGGAAGAGCTTCTTCAATACTCTTGAAAACGAAGTCACGAGTTCTGGATCATATACAACATCTAGAAACAGTAAAACATAGTGGTAACATGGACTTCAGCTTCAGTCATGCACATGTTAAAACTCATGCAGAAAATGCCTATGTAATTATTAAAAGGGTTACTTGTCCGGAAATTCAGAGTAAATAAATGGAGTTCCTCTCCAGGACTATCGTTCATCGGGCACAGTCTGTAAAGGACCAGGTCAGTTCATATATCACATAACTAGCACTTTTACTTCAATGGATTTACCTGTTCATAGTGAACTGGGCAGCATGCATCAGGCACGGGCTGTATGATATCTGACATGTATGCCTGACTCTGAAACGCTGTGACATTTTAGAGAAAACCATACTTTAAAAACTGCTGGGGACTGAGCTGCACAGGAGACTATGGACACAGATAGGTCCCCGGCAGCTTCTCTCTGCCGACTACCCTTGAATAACATCTCGCCCTATTCATGGATGCAGGTGAAGCCCCCGATTCACCAAATAGCTTGGCCAGAATTATTGAGTAACTCTTTCAAAAGTCACAAAATGGTTGTGCAACACACACAGCCTTAATGAATTGGGGTCTTAATGCTGTTTTAGGGGGTTAGGATGCATTCACATGTCAGTGTATTGCCTGTGACTTGTAATCTAGCCACATGTCCGCTCAACAGCCGCATATATGGCTATGAGGCTATCTAGTCTAGTTTAGTTCAGGAGACCGGGAGATGGTATGTGGAATGCTGTCTGTACTTGAAAACAGGCATTAATGACATGATGATTTATATAATTTTTTGTAATGTTGCATGGTATTTTTCCCCACGGGCTTCTCATTAGGCCTCAACAACAACAAGACCCCACATTTTACTAATATAATAAAATGAAAAAGTGGCATTAAAATGAATGCAGAGAACAATATTCCCAAAAATGCAAAAAAAAAAAAGTTATCTATCTTGTCATGTCACTGCATTGTTCCCGTTCGGCTCCTTGTGGGGGAAAAAGTCTTTTTTCTTCCTGAATACTACAAAGTACAACCTGTTCTCACATTTGCTAATATCTCAGTGTGTCGTTAGGTGGATTCCCAAGTGAAAGATAAGTGGTTGGAATCAAAGCGTACACTTTTTATATTGTCATGAATATTCATTAAAGATTTGTTATTTATACTTTATTTTTTGAGGCGTTCTCTTCTTGTCGGTTTTCTAATTCATTTTTTGAACTCCCTCGGGTTATAAGGTGGTCAGTACCTGAGGCAATAACCAGGTCGGCATCCAGGTGTAGAAGTTGCTGCTCGGTAACAGTTTCCCAGTCAAGCTCAGTTACTGATAGAACAGTCTTTTGGTTTTTGCTGGAAACTGAGTCTGCTTCGCTTAGGATAAAGCCATTAAGCCGAATGTTTTCTTTCAGCTGCTGAAGGACTTTGTGGTGGCAGTCACTGAATGTGTATTTCTTAGGAGAACAGCTCTTGCATATGACCAGTCCGGTCAAACCAACTCCACTCCCGAGTTCTAGAATCGTCCTCAAAACACAGGGAACAAAGTTAAATTACTAAGAAAAATTTTGGAGTGCTTGCAAAGTAGAAATATATTGCATGTGGATACATAGTTGGCAGGTCTGTCTTTGCCAAACCATATAACAATGTGCACGTGCCAAGTGGCACGGATAACTGCATCGTCATTAACGCTTGGGAACAATAATTTTTAGGTAATAGTTTACAGAAAAAAAAGAAATTGACCTATATTAATCAGGGGGCCACTTACATAATCAAGTCCGAGGTGAAGTATATGGGTATAGGTATACAGACAATTTTTCTGAACTCACTGATTTCTTTGTAATTAGCTAATGACAAAATAAGACAGTAGATCACTAGGTAAAGCAGGATCAGGCATGCTAGATTTCTCTCTCACCATTCATACAAACATACACGCCAAGCTGAGCATCTGGGCTTGTGGTCATGTCAGGAGAAACGATCATTCAGCTAAAGAGTTTTCCCCAAAATCGCAAGTGGGGGTCTGACTGTGATCCTGGGAATGTGGACCTGCAGAGCCCTGTCTTCAATGGAGGGATAACTTCCCAAACACTGAGGGTCTGACTGGGACCTCTGTTGATCCTGAGAACTGGGGCACTAGAGAGCCCCATATGAAAAGAGTGACAGTCAGGCATGCGCAACTCCGCTCCATTCATCCTCAAGGGGACTTCCGAAGATGGCGGAATGGTTCGTCCTCAGCACTCCCATTAAAAACTCCTTCCACATTGGGCTTGCTCTTTAGAGCTCTGTTCTTGGAATTGATGGGGATCTCAGCAGTTTGCAAGTTATTCCCTATCCTATGCATCATAAGGTATTATAGGTACAAACACTTTGAAGTGTGTGATCACGTATAGCAGGTTTGTTAAAATAAATTGTATTGGGAACTAAAGATTACCTTTCACCAAATGTTATGTTGAATTGGACAAAGGATGTAATAGTGACTTGCAGAGCAGGGATGGGTGTTATAAGTTTTCACTGGGGGGCGTGTACTTCGTCCCCCTGTATGATGCTGACCAATCAGGCAGCAACACTCAATAGAAAGAAGAACACCCCCACAATAGGTTAGAGATGATTGTACATCCCACACACTGATGTGTCAGGCAGCCCTGATCTCCTGGTCTAACCACCTGCCTCAGTGGGTAGCAGCAGAGCAGAGGTTAGCTGTGCAACATTACAAACAAACCCCTCTATCAATTCTTCTGATTGAGTGTGTCAATAATGAGACTTATGTCTGCTGTGCTAACCCCGAGTCTATTTTCACCTTCCTGACCAGGCCAAATATTACAGTTCTGACCAGTGCCACTTTTTATAGTAATAACTCAAATGCTGCAACATATCCATGTGGTTCTGAAAATTGTTTATTTGTGACACATTGTACTTTGTTTGTGGTAAACATAGGTCAATACTTTTTGTGTTTATTTGTAAAAAAATATTGGAATTTTGGTGAAAACTTTGAAAATGTTGCAATATTCATACTTTTAATTTCTATGCACATAAACAAGATAGTTATAGCACACAAAATAGTTAAATAACATTTTCCACATGTCTACTGTAAATCAGCATAATTTGAAATAATTTGTTTTTGCTAGGAAGTTAGAAGGGTTAAAAATTTATAAGCAAGTTCTCATTATTCCAACATGCAAATTGCCTCTTCAAAGAGGAAATGGACTAAACCTCTAGTGCCACCTTCTGGAAATACCAAACCTAAAAGTCAGCAGTTGGCACTACAGTTGTTAGCTCTTTTCCTCTCTAAAGAGGAAATTTGCATATTTAATTGGATGTAAAGGCCCTGTCATACACAGCATTCTCGCTAGCGAGATCGCTGATTTTCTGACGCCACAGCGATCTCACCAGCGAGATCGCTGTGTGTGACAGGGATCAGCGACCGGCCCCCCCGCCGGGTATCGCTGATCGTGCACAGCCGTCTTGATCGTTGCTCTCCGGTTGGCCAGCGTGCATCGCTGTGTGTGGCAGCAGGAGCCAATGATCAGCGAGGCTCTAAGCAGGCGCTGGGAGCTGGTATCTAAGGTAAATCGGGTTACTAAGGGGCGCGCGTCACTTAATTACCCGATGTTTACCTTAGAAACCTGCGTGCTTCTATTATTGGAGGATTTTTAAGTCCTCTTTCTGTGCTATTTCAGTGTTAGGATTTAGTATTAGGGACCCGTAAACGTGGAGACCTTCGGCGCAGGTTACGGGCTCACGTATTTTGGACAAAATATCTTCAGGGTGCAGTTGGGCCCATTTGGTCTTGTAAACTGCGGCGTCTGTTCACATGGCATGCATTTTGATGGCGCTGGGCAGCCCGTCTGAGCTAATAGAAGGGTGTCACTACTAGGCTGGCCTGGATGCTGTGCATGGCCATAGTGTGAACAGCGCCGCATACAAGTTTTTTGTTGTGCATTAACATACCAGGCAGCCGCCCCCTCCATGTATTGGTAGGCTGTGAGCGGTTGTTTCATAGGTATTCTTGCACCTGTGTTGTCATCTTAATTATATGGGTCCACTGCCTCCTGATAGTGCATTTGTCTGGAGGCCTGGATGGGTAAACCTTTCTGCTTTTTTGCTGTTTTCTTCTATTGGAGGATTTTTAAGTCCTCTTTTTGTGCTATTTCAATGGTTTGAGGGTGCCATATTCCATTGGCAGAGCCCCTTGAGTTGCCAGAACACCCGAAACTCCCCATAGGTAACGTCATTTTACAAACTGAATTCAAGTGAATTAATCTATGGTGCAGTGATCATGTTGACGCCACATTTTATACCATTGTGAGCTGAAGAAAGAGTAATTACATATTTACCACTAAAATGTTTTAGCCCCAAGTTTTTGATTTTTAAAAGGGCTAATAGGACAAAAATGGACCTCAGTTTGTTGTGCAATTTCTTCTGAGTACATTAATATCCTACATATATTCGGGAACTACTTTTCAAGCACAATGGAAAGCTCAGAAGTGAATAAGTGACATACTGTATTGCAGAGTTTGCGGTCATGGTTTACGGGTGCCATGACCCACTGTAAGAGCCCCTGAGGTGCCAGGACAGCAGAATCCCTCCATAAGTGACCCCAATTTACAAACTTCACTTCTCAATGAATTCATCTACGGGTACAGTGATCATATTGACACCACGGGTGGGTCACAGAATTCTGTACCATTGGTTAGTGAAGAAAAAGGTAAATACATTTTTACCACAACATTTTTGTTTTAGCCCCAGATTTACATTTTCACACTTGGAAGCGGTAAAAATGAAACCAATTTGTCTCACAATTTCTGCTGAATGTAGAAATACCCCATATGTGTCTGTAATGCTTAGAAACATGGCGAGACCCGGGAGGGACGGAGCTCTATTTGACTCTTTGAGAACAAATTATGATAGAATAGTTTGTGGACTCCATGTATAGAATTCCTAAGTGCCAGAAGAGCAGAATCCCATTTGGGAAATTACACCCCTCTAGGAATTTATTTAAAAGGTGTAGTGACGATTTTAAGTCCATGAGTGTTTTCCAAAAACAGACAGCAGTAGATGTTGCCGAGTGAAAATTGCAAATCTGCCATCGTTGTGCCCAGTATGTTGTAGTGCCAAGCCCACTTGTGCTTCTGGAGACATGGACAGGTAAATTAAACGTGCTCTCATCGCTACAGAAGGTTGCTAAATGTAGTTTAGGCACAATATGAGGCTCAGAAGGGAGAGGGGCATTTTGCCTTAGGAGTGCAAAAATCGCTGGATTTCTATTGGGAAGCGATCAGCCATAGTGCTTTTCCAGAGCCTTTGTGTTACCAGTAATGTGTATCTACCCCTATATTTCTGTTAACAAATGAAGGCCCTGAGTGGGGACTTGCCTTTTTTTGTGGATTGAGTTGAAGCTTTTATTGGGAACATTTTACATAACATTTTGGATCACATTTATCCTGCTTTCTACGCTGAGCACTTACATTGAGGTTTCAATCTAAATCTCTGAGTGATATGATTCAGATGAAACCCCCGAAGGATCCATTCACTATAATGAAGCAGCAGAGTTACTCCGGACTCCGTCTGGCCTCTGTTCAGCGTTGTCCTTTTCAGAAATGCACAAAACAGTGGCGGACCGCCCTTTTATACTTGCCTAAAAAGACGGACACCGCTGGATCATAGGCCAGACAGTGTCCACTGTGCCTCCATTTGCCTCATTATAAGGAATCTTCCATCGGGGGTGCCAACTGAATCCAGTAGTTCACAGATTTACATGGAAACCCCGGTGTAAGCACTCAACACCGAGCGCAGGATAAATGTGAGCCGAGCCTTAATGCGATCTTTGGGAGGGAGAATGAACAAATCAACAGCAGGACAAGATTACCTTTTTAATTTACATTCCTCTTTTTGATTGCGTTTTATTCTACACTTATCTGCAGGTATGATGAAAAAGCATAGTTTTTTGCCTTTTTTTTAATGTTCACTGAAGGGGCTAACTTGTGGGACAATTTTATAGAGCAGGTCAACATGTTGATACTAAGCATGTGTGATTTTTTTGCTTTTACATAAACAGACATATTTATAATTTTTTTATCATTTATATTTTATTACTTTCTAAAAAAATATTTTTACAATTTTTTTTTACTTTTTTTTCTTTATTTAGTCCCGCTATGGAACTTTAACTTTTATTACTCTGATCACTGGTGTAATGCATTGAAATGCATTACACCTGTCAGTGTTACACTGACAGAAGCCTCTTAGACCATGCTCCTGAAATAGACTAACAGGCCGCCATATCTAGCAGACCCGGAGGTTGACATGACATCCTTAGGTTGCCATGACTACCATCGGGCCCTTGGGTTGATGTTGCTGGGGCTCCAATCAGAAGGGAGAGGGAGCTCCCCTAAATGTTGTGGTTGATACTGATTGTGGCATTTAGGGGTTAAACCACCAGGGGCAGTGCAGGCACCGCTCCTTGCTGTGACAGCCGGAGCTTGGCTATCACGCTGAGCTCCTGGTGGCGATCATGCGGGTTCAGCTACTGTAGAACCACGCATGATCGCCATGACGTACCTATATGTCATTGGTCAGGAACCCCTTCCCAACCACGACGTATTAGGTACGACATGGCTCCCTGCCGCTTTTAACTCTACCAAAGTAAAGGAAGAATCAGGGCAAATTCTTCTTGTAGCTCGAGAAGAGTGAGCCTATTCTGATATATTTTGATTTAAGCCTGAAATAACTTCAACTGTGTAGAAAAAAAACTACAGAAGTTCACAAATCTATATCAGGCTATTCCTCTACTATGTGGTCTAATTGATTCAATCACTGCAAATTCAGAGCTGCAGTATTTAGGCAGTGGGCATTTATTTTAAGCAAAAGCAACATAGAGGATATTTAGTGAAGGGAATGGAATAAACAAGAACTTTGCTTACCGATTGCTGAAGATTTCATTATTTTCAATTGCCCATTCAGCTAAGGATAGAGCGGCTTCCCATGTCACTAGGCCTGTGGTTCCTCCTGAGATCATTGCAACATTTTCAGATAACGTTACAAGGTCCCCTGTAGGCTGAAAAACAACTTTTATTAAACTGGAAAGGTGTTCTATGATCTACAGCAAAGGCTCAAAAGTGTGACCTAAATCCTCACAAACAATTGTGACGACAAATTACAAAATGATATTGGCATTAAAGGGACCCTGACAGAGGATACATGCTGCCCTATTCATGGCTGTATGAACATTTTCTTTGGGATACCAAACTTCAAAATACTCCCATAAATGTGGGCCACTGATTGCAAACAAAATGTTTGCACACTAAAAAGGGAATTTTATTAACATACATTCAAAACTATGTTGTAAAAATTAGTACACCCCAATGAAAATATTAGGAGCAAAGCTAATGTTTAGACTACAAACTAACAAAATTTCAACCGGCGGTAAGTGTAGTTATTTATTAAACAGGTGTGCAGCAGACAATTAACTATAACAGGGTGTTACTTAAAGAAAACCCCTTGCAATTTCATGCTGTCAGCAATGGCACCACATGGTAGAGAAATGTCACAAGACCTGAGAATGAAACATTTATTTACACAAGATGAAGGCTTCAAAAAGATCAGCAAAGCTTTACTTATCATTCAGAATATTGTAGCAAAAGTGGTATAAAAATATAACAAAGATGGAACTGCAACTATCTCAGGGACATCCAAGCCAGGCATGGAAGTAAAAGGGAAAATCTTCTCATAATGGTTGAAGAAAATTAACATGCAAGTTCAATGCAGGTAGCTAAAAAAGTTGAAAGCCAAACAGGGGTGCGTTTTTCCCATGACACAATACAGTACACACTGGAGAGGGTTGGCATGCACAGGTGTCGTCCACAAAGGAAAAATCTTCTAAAGCCCGTGAACAAAAAAACAGCTTACAATTTGCACATGCTGAAAAATATGAAGACTACTGGGACTATACTCTGGCGCAATGAGACCAAAAATAAATGTTTTTGGATCTGATGGTTTCAAAACAGTATGGTGTCAAAAAGGTGAGAAGTACAAAGAAAAATGCACAGAGCCTACAGTGAAACAAGGTGGTGACGTTGTACTTATGTTGGGCTACATGACTGCTCTGGTGTCGGGGATGTACAGTTCATTGATGGTATTATGAATTGATATGTGTACTGCTCTATATTGAAAGATGATGCTACCATCACTCCATGCTCCTGGTCGACGTGCACTTTTCCAACATGACAATGATCCAAAACACATATAAGAGGCCACTGTTGAATTTCTGAAGAAAAACATGGTGAAACTAATTCAGTGACCAAGCATGTCTCCAGATCTGAACTCAACCAAAAACCTTCTGAAGACACAAGTTGAGCGTCACTCTCCATACAGCACTGAGGCTCTAAAACAGACCGTTCTTGAAGAATGGAAAAAAGTAGATTTTTTTACTTACCGTAAAATCTGTTAGTCAAAGTCTTCATTGGGGGACACAGAACCACGAGATAGTTTGCTGCCACATGGAGGCTGACCCGATTATTGCAATTAAATAAAATTGACTTCTCCCCAGCGAATTATACCCTGCCTGCTGGAGCAGGCTTCCTCAGTTTTGTGGGAAAGCAGTAGGAGGAGTAAAGAGTTAAGGCAAGAAGAAACATAACTAAACGCCCAAACGGGCAACCAAGGCAGGGAGCTGTGTCCCCCAATGAAAACTGCGAGAAATAGATTTTACATTCAGTAAAAAATCTACTTTTCTCCTTCATCTTATTGGGGGACAAAGAACCATGGGACATCCTAAAGCTGTCCCTAGAGTAGGATAGAATTTCATACCATACCATTATTACCTAGTTTTCTGCCATAACCTAAGCGGAAGTCTGGGCTATTGCTGCCTGCAGTATCTTCCTATCAAGGCTTGCATCTTCCGAGGTGAAAGAGTGCACCCTGTAAAACATAGAAAAAGTATGCACTGATGCCCAAGTAGCTGCTTTAAATAGTTGCAAAGCGGATGCCTGATGACGAACCGCCCAGGAAGCCCCCACCGCCCAAATAGAGTGTGCCCTAATCCTAAATGGAGCCACCCGGGCCTTAGCCTCATAAGCCTGGATAATAGCAGTCTTGATTCAGAGGGAAATTGTCGCTTTAGAAGCAGACTGACCTTTAATAGGGCACTTTGGTAAAAAAAACAATACCAGTGGCCAATAAATAATACCTTATGGTTCCAGCAGCCAACCTGTGCAGAGCTTTCTCCCTAGGATGAGATGGTGCTGGACACAAGATAGTTAAACAAGATCTTTATTAACGTGAAAAATAGATACCACCTTTGGGAGAAAAGATGGAACTGGCCTTTACACTACCTTATCCAGATGAAGACAGAGCCGCAACCTCTGAGACCCTTGTAATTGAAGTGATGACTATAACAAAAGCTATCATATAAGATAGAAAAAATATACAGACCTCCTCCCTGACCCACATATCACTGACTGCCCCCAGCTATGCCTTCTGAAAAAGGTGGAGGTGGCCACCCACCCTGAAAGAAACCCCGAGAGGAGGCCGCCCATCGAGTATTGAACCTCCTACCACCTCTGGACCTGGTGAGCCTAGCTCTTAACCCAGAGGAGCATCCGGTGGGTGTTGCTCTAAAGGTAGCTCTCCCAGGCTCCTGAGAGACCTTCAGTCTAACCTGCCGACCTGAGTTGTCGGGTGCAGGAAACTGGCAAAAAGGATGGACCTGCAAGGCCCCATGCCTTTGAAAGGAAAAGCTGGCTCTGGTGGAGGAAGCAGAGTGCTTCTAACTCCTGTTACGTCTGAAATGATCTCATCTAACCAGGTCCCAAATAAACAAGACTCTTGGAAAAGTAGACCTGTCAAAGATTTCCTTGAAACCAAGTTTGCCCTCCATACCGTGAGCTACAGCATGTGGCGAATTACGACTATTACTTGCCACCTGAGCAGAGCACTCAGTCACATCCAAGGATGCTCTCTTTGCGGCATCAAAAGCTGCAGGCTGATTATAATTCATTGAAAGCATGTTTGTCTTTGTTAGTGGTTTATAAAGCCACTCACAGAGTGTAAAGTCCAAATTTTTCCTTAATTATCTCTACTTCCTGATATAGTCCCATACAGAAGAGTTGTTTTATTCAGATACTTTTTTCTTTTCTTTCCTTTGTATTTTATAAAGATGCTGAATAATGATACTTCCCTGCCTGTGCTATCTGGTCAGCGATCTTGCCTAATCCCAGATCATGGTAACCAGCCAACAAACTGCAAATGCCTAGCCAAAGCCTTTACCCTCTTGAAAACCCAGGTAGCAGAAAAGGCTAGACAAAGGGCTAAACTGCTGCCTCAAAAGCGGACTGTGCCACAAACTCTATATGCCTGTCCGAGGGACCTTTAATCACCGCAATTTCAACAAGAGGTAGAGTGATCACCTTAGATAAGCGAGATACCGGCGTATTCTGCCACTGGAGGGAATAGACAAAGCAGCCACTAGCTCTGCTGGGAAGGGATATGAAACCTCCATATGGCTACACTTCTGAGAGCATCTGTCTGGGGTGTTCCCATGCTTTCTGTAACACCTCAGTAAACTCCACACTGTTAGGAAAGGATCTAGAAACATGCTTACCCTTCCTAGAGAAACCTAATATAGTAATGCGAGGAGGTGACGCAGCTGTCACTTCCAGAGAGGTGTCCACTGCAGACACAAAACTATCCATCATCTCCCTTAGTTTTGCCAACTGATATGGATCCAGGACGGGTTCTGAACTGGATTCTGAGTGCTCAGGGGAGAGAATCCCCTGGGAAGTGGAAAAGGAATCTGGGAGCCTCCCATGTGAAAGTGACAGGGACGAGGAAGTACCCATGGCCGTCTGGAACGTTTTCGTGAACGGTCATATTGGTACGGGGTGGCTGGAGGATCCGACCCACTTACAGTGGTGATCGGCGTTCCTGCGGAGGTAGTAGTCGCCGACAATCATTCTACAACAGTAACAAGTGTCCTGGACACCCTGGTTAGTTTGGCTACGGGCTAAGCTAAATCACAAGCCCAGGCAGGAGAGGCCACATTCTCCTCAGCTATCATAGAGGTTCCCTGTGTGGCTACCAGCAAAGAAACAGATCACAAACTGACCAGTGGAAACAGTGGAAAACATACTATTACAAGTCACACAAGCATAATAAGTGACAAGTGCAGGCTGTGCACGGTCCTCTCTAGACTCAGACGTTATGAGTGATAGAGAAAATATAGGAAGAAAAAACAGAAGACTTCCCTAAATAGTGACAGAAAATGGAACAAACTCACGACAGAGTTATACTTACTTGTCCTGAAGCTCCAGAACCCTTTATCTTCTGTTCTAAGCAACCGCGGTTATGTGGTGTGGTGGCAAGAGCTAGTTGGCTTACGGACCGCCGCCCCCGTACCTACTCTGCCAGGGTACCATAGTCTGGCCACATCGACGCGAGAGGATACAGACTGAACAATTACAGCATGTACTCTCCGACGCTACGTGGGTGAGACAGAGTGCCCAATTACACTCTGTTACCATGAGATGCACATCTGAAAAAAAACAAAAAAGTGATTAGCGCCTAACCTAAGACAGGTCTGAGACAGACCTTGCCTCCAACTGACACTACCCTAAACTGAGGAAGCCTGGCTCCAGCAGGCAAGGTAAGGTCTGCTGAGGAGGAGCCAATTTTATTTCATTGCAATAATAGTGTCAGCCTCCAGGTGGCAGCAGACTATCCCATGGTTCTGTGTCCCCCAATAAGACGAACGAGAAAGATAGATGTTGCAGTGTGTCGCCATCTTCTTCGATCCATGCCTACAATACTTGGTACCGTCTTTAAAAATCATGGAGGTCTTACAAAATATGTAGATGTAGCAGGTTTTGATATGGGGTGTACTCATTTTTGCGTGAACCAATTTGAGTAAAACTGAAGATTTTGTAATGAAAGTTATATTACTAACCTTACTTTCATGTTATGGGTTAAAAAGTGTCCTATGAAACCCGGGCTGGTCAAAATTTTGGAAATTGTTCCTGTGGTCAGCGAGATATTGATTAACATTTTACTTTTCAAAGGGGTGTACTGATTTATCCGGAGCATTGTACACGGCTAGAATCATGCAGCCTGTCTCGTACATGACGCCCGTGGATGGGGCAGCATGTATCCGCTGCCAGTGATTTGGGATGCCACTCATGTTATGCCCCGAGCCCATTCTGAGGTTTGGACGGCATGTAAAGGGTATCTTTTAATTACTGAACTTCCTAAGAGGAAGAGCCCTTTCCTCAAGTCATTAGCGTAATGTGGAACGCCTAATTAATGACACCGCATTGCAGCCATATCATTATGTTACTGAGGGTCAGGCAACTGAGCATTGACTGATCTCTACTAATTTTCTTTACATGTGTACAAAAAAAAAAAAACAGCATTCAGCATTCTGAAGGCAATTCTCATTAGACCTGAGAAGGTGAATGTTTGGATCGACTGCAGCATCAGATTCTGATATACGGCTTTAAGTGACTGGTTGCTCAGGAATCAATAGGACATGTGAAAGTAAGAAACGTTGTAATACAAGAAATCGGCTTCTTTCACCTCCATGACTGATCTTTCTTTCTCAAAGCTGATTTTCAAAATAGTCAATGCACAGGTAAAATCTGTCTTTGTATACAGACTTTCCCATGATATAGGAGATGACAGTGCCCATAAAGGTCTATGGAGGACTCTACCTGCATATATAATAAGGTACATTACAAAGTTGCATATTTTCATGTGTACTATTGATTTATGAAATAAAAATTAAAATGACGGCCACTTTTTAAGAAAATCATGCAAGCAACCATTGGGGCTCATTCGTTTTGCATTGAACGACAGGTAAACTTCACCTGCTTTATTTATTAATTTGTAAAAAAGCAATAAGTATTAGTATAAGGGGGTACACAGTCATTTGGGCCTTCATTCAGGCAGTGCCTGACTGTTTAAGGCAGACACGAAACCATAGTTTACCGTGCTATGGTGTCTGCCTAAAAAAAAGGGCACACTGCTGGACTGGAAGCCGTAGAACTGTGGCTGAGAGTCGTGCATGGGTCTCTCTCTGGAGACTTCATGGGTCAGCGAGGACAGCTGAGCAGTCTGTGTGTTGGTGCTGCAGAGAATCATGTGGAAGCTGCAGCCTGTTCAGTGTGAACTGTTAGGATTAGACAGCTGCTGAATGAACAGTTTACTTGCTGTGATACATTTGTGCACAGATTAGGCTATATTTGGTCATGAATCCATTTAGAGTTTTATGAAAGCAAAAAAAAAAAAAAAACACAAAGATTGAGCTTGGTCTAAGTTGATATACATGCAGCAGATAAACTCATTCACATTGGCCATAAAACACATAAAACCTGCAAGAGACAAAATGAGAAAAATCCTGCTGTAAGGGAATAAGTAAAAAGCAAAAGTGCATTTAAATAACACCGAGTTCTTAGTAATACTGTATTTGATCAAAAATAGCATAAAAGCTGTCCCACCGTAGACAAGGTGATTCTGACTGGGACGGTCCTTCACTGACTAATACTAAAAACCTTACCATGTGTCAGAGTTGACCTCAGTGTGTGAATAAGGGCAGACAAAAGGACCGGGTCCCAACCAGTGAACACCAGTCTGGGGAAGCACTATATACAATTTCCAGCTCAGGAGAGGGAGGCCACACCCCGGCTTGCACAGAATGCAAAAAGAAAAAAAAACACAAAAATTGAGCTTGGTTTGAGTTGGTATACATGCAGCATATAAATGCATGTTCACTTTGGCCATAAAACACACAAAACCTACAAGATACAAAATGAGCAAAAACCCTGCTGTGACTAAATAAGTGAAAACCAAGTCCATTAAAATAACACAGAGTTCTTACTAATACTGTTTTTAGTCAAAAATAGCATAAAAGCCGTCCCACCGTCAACAAGGTGACTCTGATCGGGACGGTCCTACACTGCTTTTTACTTATTCACTTACAGCAAAGTTTTCGCTCATTTTGTCTCTTGTTTTATGAAAGCAATAAAACTGCATGTTTGGACAAAACCGTATTGCCTGTGTGAATGCTACCTAATGCCTTCCTGAGAGTGTGAATCCTTACACCATGTAAAGCTAAGGAATGACACCTCTCTATCTCTTGGTTCCAGTAAGGTTACTGCTCCCTTATTGTACCTGCCAACACTTACCAAACAGTAGCTTTTGTAGCAAACTGCAGAGTCTTCTGAATTTAAGATTTCCGCCAGTGCACTATATAAATCATCCAGCGGTTCTGCTCCTGTACGCTCATGCTGCAGAGAAGAAGGCGGGAAGAATTACGACCTTAATATTATCTTCAATATGTATAACTCTCAGCACATAATACGTCTTCACTATGCAGCTTCATATTTAAATAGAAACAATATCGTTGTACCCACAGAGAAATGTACGGGTTTTATTCATAGACGTAGAAAATAGCAAAACAAAGAATGATCCATCTGCCGTGCAGCACAGAAGATTTACAGAGGAGTTTACTTTTCATCATTATACAACAAATACTTATAAAGTTAAAGGGTTATCCCTATGGAGCGAAGAACGTGCAGGCAGATAGTTGCTAACTTCCTTCCTGTTCTGCCCACCACCGATCTCTGCTGGCTCAGAGTGGAAACGGACTGCTCCTGCCGGCAATCCTGTGGCTTTAGGTGATGTCACATCCACAAAGCAGCTTTTTCTCTTCTGCTCTGTCGATGTCATGCTGATTTGAAAGCCGACTCCCCGCTGTCAATCAGCAAGATGTTAGCAGTGATGTGTCACTTGTTAGGCTCCGTGCTGTAGTTTCAATACAATTAGTGTTTTATCAGCTGGAGTTTATCACTGCCAGACTAGGTCTCACATGCAAGCCAGTCAATCTAATCTGTGTAAACGAGCCCCCACTACCAAAGCTGCTGTTGATCAGTAGTGTGGGTGATGTTATACACAGGTCAGCATTCTTACCACTGCTGCATCTGCAGCAGAGATTCTATTAAAACAGCACCAAGCAGTCTAGTTATTGATATATCACTGGAGTCAGGCTCTCTGTCCCTACATCATGCAGCTCTCAGATTACACAGCAAAAACCTGCTGACAGATTCCATTTAAAAGAGTAAGCTGGAAAAGGAAGAGCTGCTCTGTTGACTTGAGGTAAAATGAAGCAGAAGAACCACAATCAAGAGCGGTGCATAACTGCTCTGAGCTGGCAGATCTGTGCCAGCCAGATAGTGAGAAACTACCTACCTGTAAGATCTTAGACCAATAGAGAAAAATGAACAAAGTTCTAGATAACACCTTTAACATGTTATTCCCAAATTACAATGTGGTCTAATAATAATGTACATATTGAATTATTAATTTGTCCAAATTTAAAGGGAATCTATCACCAGGTTTTTGCTATTTAATCTGAGAGTAGCATAACATAGGGATAGGGAAACTGATTCAAGCGATGTGTCACTTACTGGGCTGCTTGGTGCAGTTGTGATAGAATCCCTGTTTTCTCTGCTGTAGATGTAGCAGTGCTCAAATACTGAGCTCTGTAAAACCCCACCTACACCACTGATTGGCAGATTCCTGTGTACACTGTACAATGGCAGCAGGCTGCCAATCAGTGGTGGGGGGTGTAGTTATACAGAACAGCTGGACTGACTTGTATGGTACTTAGTCTTCTAATGATAATCTCCTGCTGATAAAACTGATTGCATTGAAACCGCACACAGAATAGTAAGTGACACATTCCTGGAATCAGGGTCTCTGCCCCTACATCATGCTGCTCTCAGATAACAGAACAAACAGCTAACATTTTCCCTTACACTCATTGTCTGCCCAGTTTTGCACATATAACACTCCTAAGGGAATGTGTATACAGAGTTTTCTGAGACTAAAGAACCTGACAAATCACTTAAAGGGAATCTATCAGTAGGATTGTCCCTCCTAAGCCGTCTATATGGACATGTAGGTCATAGGAAGCTGAATAAAATAATACCTTGATATCTGTGATCTGATGTTTAATATTTCTGAAAATATGGATATTATAGATTGTGTCATGCTACAGAGCAGGAACTGTGTGCTTGATTAATGTTATTTTATTTTTTCAAACAATAAGATATACAGTAGGTAGAATAGGTGGCAGGTCAGTGAAGGATCAGTGACCTGCCATAAGGATGAACATGTAAGCAGAGCACCAGATAAAGACCCTCACAGAGGCCGCCCTGGAACATAAGCATATCATTAACTCAAAACTGAAAATAAAGATTACACAACAACCACAAAATAGATTTCATCACCAGGTGTCATTTTATTCAGTATAAAGGCACCGACATGACACTGTCTGTAAGTTACTGAGCCCAATCCTGCTGACAGGTTCCCTATAATTGGGTTTTCCCATGAATAAAGTACACTTCAATCAACAGATCTTAGAATAATAATAATTTCCACAATTGGATGTGTTAAGAAATAATGTTCCTGTGCTGAGATAATCTTATAAATGTGCCCCTGCTGTGTACTGTGTAGTGGCTGTGTCTGACCGTGCAGGAACATGGTCTGATCATACCACATCTCCTGGGTAGGGGGAGGAAGAAAAAGATAGTATGTAGTCATTACAGCATAGGATCGCTTCTACTGCTTCTTATGAGGCAAAACATTTCACTGCCTGTTTTTAAGCAATGTATTACCTCGAAGAATGAATCGGCTGTGTTCCCGTGCCGTAATGTCTATATTCTCTCTTTTTCTCCCCCCCTGCCCAGGAGATGTGGTATGAACAGACCATGTTCCTGTACGGTCAGACATGACTATTACACAGTACACAGCAGGGGCGCATTTATGAAGATTATCTCAGCACAGGAACATTTTATTGAAACACCTCCAATTGTGGAAGTTATTATTATTCCAAGATCTATTGATTAAAATGTTGATTAAAATTAACTTCATTAGTGGGAAACCCCCTTTAAGGCCGGGATCACACATGCGAGGAATACGGCAGAGTCTCGCATGTTAATACCCGGCACTCGGATCGGAGCGTGCGGACGCATAGCAATACATGCAGCCGCACGCTCCACTCCCGAGTGCCGGCGGCAGTGCCGGGTATTAACATGAGAGACTCTGCCGTATTCCTCGCATGTGTGATCCCGGCCTAAGACTGTAGGCAGGAACCTGTCTCTACATGGTCTCAGAAGATTCTGAGCTGGGAACCTCCTTTCACCAAAATGTACAACGTGAATGATCACCTTTTTGATTAACTCCGATAAAAATAGTCTTCTGTACTGTAATGATGGTGGACACTTTTGACAAACTGGATGATTGATGGTCTGTGAAGAAGAAAAGCACTCATTAGCAACCAAGTAATAAACGGTCTACCATAGACCAGCACTGTACTATATTTATCAGCAACAGAACTTCAACTTCCACAATGACCTGACTGCATAAAATGCAATGACCCAAGAGTGTGATTAGTTTCTAGATGGCTCAGCATACCCCCCCGAAAAAGGTTATGCGGAGGAAGAGCAGTTCAGGTTTACTTTGGATTTATTTGCTGGAGCAATTACTGCACCACGTATCAGAGCTGTGTGATCATCGCATGACCATGGGGCGATATTTACCCTTCAGCGTCATTGAGGTTTCTATTGACCGACGGCGGCAAATATCAGAAAAACCAGTAAGGGTGTGTGCACACGCTGCGGTTTCTGCTGCGGATCCGCAATGGTTTTGGTACAGCGGATCCGCAGCAGAATTAGCTGCGTTGTACAGTACCTTTATAGCCTATGGGAAATGAAATCCGCTGTGCAGACACTGCGGAATTTTCCACGCTAATTTGCTGCGGTTTTCAAACCGCAGAAAGAAATGACATGTCAATTCTTTCTGCGGATTCCGCTGCGGTTTACCATCTCCTCCATTGTAGAGATGATAAACCGCAGGGCAAAACCGCAGGCTAATCCGCAGGTCTTTTGACCTGCGGATTTACCTGCGGATTTTGCAAAATACGCGTGGATCAATCCGCAGCAGAATCCGCTGCGTGTGCACACACCCTTAGAATTGATGCCACAACTTTCATTGAAAGTTGTAGAACATTTCATTATAGAAAAATAGACATTTGCTCTAACTGGAGTAACAATTTATGTCTCTGACTCTTCTGAAGGGCTTTTTAAGGCCATTTTCTAATTAAAAATGCTCCCACTTGCATAAGGCTAACTTCAAAGTACGTAGAGGAAAACATCCCCCCTTAGTGTCTCCCCTTTAAGTTACCATTAAAATGGTTGTTCGCAATAATTAAAAAAAAAAAAATCTAGGAAACTAATACTTACCTGTCGAATTCCCTGCCAACCTGTTGGCACAATAGCCGGTGGGCCACCGAAGCTGCCGATTATTAGTTCTTTTATCAAAGACCCTGCCTTGTAGCCAATTTTATTTAAAAATCCACGTCAACCCCTTTACTTAGTCTTAGGCCTGTTTCACACTTCCGTTTTCTCAAATCCGTCAAAATCCGTTGTTTTCCGTAAAAAAACGGATCCGCCATTTTTTGCAGGATCCGTTTTTTTTTGTCCCATAGACTTCCATTACGGTTACCGCGGATCCGTCAAAAAAATGGATCCGTTTTTAAAAAAACGGATCCGTTTGCATCAGTTTCCGTCAAAAAAACGGAAACGGATCCGTTTGGCGGACACAAAAACGGAAGTGTGAAACAGGCCTTAGGCCACATTTACACGTTCAGTATTCTGAATTTACAGGACGTCCCCATGACAGCACCATGGAGGACGTCCTCCTCCTCCTTACAGAGACAGGAAAGCACACGAGAGGTTAAAAGGCCCCGGCCCACCCCTCTTCCCTCAGTGTCTTTCCTGTCCCTGCATGGAGGGATATACGAGAGGAAGATCAGCTTACCGGAGGGCGCAGGGGGATCGGGCAGCCAGTCCAAACCTTCCCCCTGCCGGGATGCCCAGGGCCGACACTTCCCGGTGGGGAGTCCCTCTGCCCCAAAGACAGGAGCAGGACGCGCTCCTGGAGGGAGCCGTTCCTCTCGGAGGGAGGCTCTCGGCTCCAGGCGGCGCCGCAGTGGAGCAGAGTCCCCGCAGGCAGCGGGAGGTGCAGGCGCCGGCCTCACAGGCGCAGGAAGCCGGATCCCCGCAGACGGGCGCCGCCATTACAGAATGCCCGGGGCACGTCAGATCCGGGCAGGAAGCGGCAGCAGGGAGGACCCGTGGCGCGGCGGTGACGTCACGCGCTGTCTTTGAATCAGCACGCCAGCAAGCTTAGTGCAGGCCAGCAGGCTCACCGAACGCCAGCAAGCTCAGCGCACGCCAGCAGCATCTTTGGTAGTGATGGACTCAGAGGCACCAGCCGACAGGGGTAAGTGCGCTTGGCGCAATCCACCCCCCACACCGCCTCCCCCGCAGCCCAGGACGATTGACCCGACTATCCCTGTTCTGTACCATACAGGAGAAGGGTACCCCAGCCCCCCCGGCAGACGCTAAAGATCCGGCCAAGGCCACACCTAAATCTGTCAGATGCCCGGTCTGCAGGGTAAAGCTGCCAGACACCCACGTCAAAACTCTCTGTGGACCCTGCACCTCAAGGGTCGTAAGAGATGAGCAACCGTCCCTCCTGGCCGAGATGCGATCCCTGATCCGGGAGGAAGTACAGGCCTCCAGATCCAACCTCTCACGGCCACAGTCCCCCAGTCCGGGGCCAGGCCGGAAGCGGCCGAGGTGGGAGATGGAGCTAGCCTCGGAAACAAGCTCGCTTGAGGGGTCAGACCTCCGGGACTCGGATCCCGAGGAAGAGGGAGAGATCCCGACTGACAGGCGGGAACAAGACAGGAAATACCTGTTTAGACTAGAGGACACTGAGGACTTGGTGCAGGCGGTAAGGAACACCATGCAAATTGAGGAGGTTCCTAAGCCGCAGTCCCGAGAGGACCTGATGTTTGGGGGACTGGTTGCTCGGAGACAGACTGTGTTCCCTGTGAGTGAGCACATTAAGACAATGGTCCTAGAAGAGTGGAAGGAGGCAGAACGTCGACTCGTGCTGTCCCGGGACTTTAAGAGCCGACTGCCTTTTGACCCAGAGGAAACTCGATTGTGGGAGGAAATTCCTAAGATCGATGTTCCTGTAGCTAAGGTTACCAAAAAGACCGCCATCCCCTTCGAGGACTCGTCAGGTCTCCGAGACCCGATGGACAGGAAGGCGGATGTCCTGTTAAAGAGAACATGGGAAACGGCGGCGGCCCTCACTAGGGTTAACGTAGCAGCTACCTCGGCGGCCAGGTCCATGTTCCTATGGGTGGGGAAGTTGGAAGAGCACTTAACCAACAAGACCCCTAGATCCGAGATCCTAGCTTCCTTCCCCCTGATGAAATCAGCCACGGCATTTCTTTCAGATACATCGGCCGAATCAGTAAGATTCGCAGCCAGAAACAGCTCCCTTTCCAATGCAGCTAGGCGAGCGGTTTGGCTAAAGTCCTGGTTGGGGGATAATGCTTCAAAGGCGAAGCTTTGCTCCATCCCCTTTTCAGGCTCAAGGGTGTTCGGACCAGCTCTAGATAGCATCTTAGAGCAGGTGTCTGACAAAAACAAAGGGTTTCCAGAGGAAAAACCCAAGCGTCCCCAGGCCTTTCGGAGGGGGCCCTTTTTCCGGAGACAGACCGAAATTAGGAGCCAGGGTAGATCCAATAGAAGCTTCTATAGAAACGTGCAGAGCCCCTTTTTTTGCATCCACCTCCAGGTCCAGAAGGCAATGACGCCATAGGCGTCGGGGGAAGACTGCGACACTTTGCAGAGAGGTGGGGCCAGGTAACTCACAACCAGTGGGTCCTCAAAACCATCACAGAAGGTTACAGCATAGCAAATGTTGTTCCTCTCCCCCCGACAGATACATTGTCCCCACTGTAGTTCCGGAAGGCTCTGCCATGTGGGCAGACCTACAGAACATGCTCAGGTCAAAGGTCATTGTGCCAGTTCCGCAGTAGGAAAGGGGAAAGGGTCACTACTCCTCCCTGTTCTCCATTACAAAACCATCCGGGGAGGCCAGAACTATCATAAACTTGAAACCTCTAAATGCCTGGGTGGTATACAAAAGGTTTCGGATGGAATCAATACGTTCGGCAATTCATCTTATAGACAGGAATGCCGTTATGTGTACCCTCAACCTGAAGAGTGCGTATTATCAGGTCCCCATCCATCCCTCATCTCAGAGCCTGCTAAGGCCGGTTTCACATTAGCGCTTTTTAAGCGCACGCACGGCCGGGGGTAGCTCCGCCCCCGAGCCGGCTCTCGGCCCGGCGTGCCCGCCCCTTGCTTGTAGCGCCGCCTCCTAGCGGACAGCGGCGCCTGCGATAGGCGCACCCTATCTTTAGCATAGGGTGCGCAGATCGTGCGCAGGCCGTGCGCTAGTTGCGCTTTGACCTGCGCTGCGCACTTTTGACGGTGCGCCGTGCGCGCCAAAATCCGAAAAGTTGGATTTTGGCACGCACGGCGCACCGTCAAAAGTGCGCAGCGCAGGTCAAAGCGCAACTAGCGCACGGCCTGCGCACGATCTGCGCACCATATGCTAAAGATAGGGTGCGCCGATCGCAGGCGCCGCTGTCCGCTAGTAGGCGGCGCTACAAGCAAGGGGCGGGCACGCCGGGCAGAGAGCCGGCTCGGGGGCGGAGCTACCCCCGGCCGTGCGTGCGCTTAAAAAGCGCTAATGTGAAACCGGCCTAAGATTCGCAATCAGACTACCGGCCCGGACCTGCCACTTCCAGTTCCAATGCCTTCTATTCGGGCTGGCTTCAGCCCCCCGAATATTTACAAAGCTGGTAACAGAGGTAGTGGCCTACCTGAGAAATCAGGGGGTCACTATAATACCATACCTAGACGACTTTCTCCTAGTTGAAAGATCAGAAGAGAGGCTCATTCAGGACAGGAGCCGAACGATCAGAACATTTGAATATCTCGGCTGGCTTATCAACGAACAGAAGTCAGACCTAAAGCCAGAAAGCAGGAAAATCTTCCTGGGAGTCCTTCTAGACTCAAGAAGCAGAGTATCCCTGCTTCCAGAAAAGAAGCAGCGGATCATTCAGGACAGAGCCAAGAGCCTCCTAAAACATCGCTCCTCCATAAGAGGGGCAATGGAGGTCCTGGGCCTGATGACGGCCTGCATTCCGTGCTTCAGATGGGCCCAGTTCCATTCGAAGCCCCTGCAAAAAGAGATCCTCGCAAGATGGGACAGACGTCAGGATTCACTAGATGGGCCCATATAATTGCCAGATCCGGTAAGAAAATCTCTATGGTGGTGGATGCAGCCCAGAAACTTACAGGTGGGCGTGCTATGGATAACCTCGCCATACGTGGTAATCACTACAGATGCCAGTACGTGGGGGTGGGGAGCCCAAGTAGAAGGAAGAATTTTCCAGGGAAGATGGCCAGCCAGCATCAGAAACAGATCCTTCAACTTCAGGGAGCTCTATGCGGTCTGGGAAGCCCTGCGTCAGAACCGGTCGGTAGTGAGAAATCGACAAGTCCGAATACTCTCCGACAACACAACGGCAGTCTCGTTCCTGAAGCACCAGGGAGGCCCGAGACATCGTCCGCTCCAGGCACTAGCAGGAAGAATATTCGCTTGGCAGAAGAAGTTGTCCTCTCAGTAACGGCAATCCACCTGGAGGGTTCTCAGAACGTAGTGGCAGACTACCTAAGCAGACAGCAGGTCTGCCCGACAGAGTGGGAACTAAGAGATCTTTCATCAACTATGTCAGCGTTGGGGAACCCCCAGTATAGACCTGTTCGCAAACCGGAAGAACTCCAAGGTTGCCAGATTCTACTCCCTGAACCCGGCGGACCACCCGGATGGAGTGGATGCCCTGAGCCAGGCCTGGAAGGAATATCTCCTGTACGCATTCCCACCACTGGCGCTTATACCGGCGGTACTCAGGAAGATCTGTGAGGACCGCGCGACGGTGATGATGATAGTGCCATACTGGCCAAGGAGGAGCTGGTTTCCGCTACTAGGGGCCATGGCAGTAGGAAACCCAGTCGAGCTACCCCTGAAGGAGGACATCATCCACCAGGGCCCGATCCGCCACCCAGATCCAGCAAGACTACACCTCTCGGCATGGATCCTGAGAGGAACATCTTGAGAGCAAAGGGCTTATCCGATCAGGTCATATCCACTCTAATGGCCAGCAGGAAGCCAGTAACATCCGCAATCTACCGGAAGATATGGAAGAGATACTGCCTGAAAGGTGGCAGGTCCGACCTCCTGGCAGGTAGCCCCGACCTCCCTAGTGTTCTAGGCTTTCTACAGTCGGGGTATAATAAGGGCCATAAACCCAACACGTTAAAGGTCCAGATTTCGGCCTTGAGCTCCTTCTTTGACTACCCCTTAGCTTCCCATCCTTGGGTGGTAAGATTCATAAAGTCCACGCAGCGTCTTCGCCCCACAATTAGGCAGCTCACCCCGCCCTGGGACCTCGGCCTGGTACTCAGATCCTTATGTAGGGACCCCTACATCCCTAGTGAAAGGATGACCATTTCAACTCTCACTCGGAAGACGGCCTTCCTTGTAGCCATCACCACAGCCAAAAGAATAGGAGAGATCCAGGCCCTGTCCACCAAAGATCCATATCTCCAGATCAGAGAAGATCAGATAATCTTAAGATTAGATCCGGCGTTTATCCCCAAGGTAGCCTCTTACCAGAATATAAATCAGGAGATAGTGTTACCATCCTTCTGCAGCAATCCCCGCAATGGGAAGGAACAGCGTCTCCACTCTCTAGATGTAAGACAGGCAGTTATAACCTATCTAGAGGCCACTAATGACTGGCGTATTGACCCAAACCTGTTCATCCTCTTTGGGGGTAGAAATAAGGGGAAAAAAGCCTCTAAGGCGTCCATCGCAAGATGGATTGCCTCGGTAATTTCGGACGCCTACCAGTCGGAAGGTGCTAGCCCGCCAGATTCCTTAAGGGCCCACTCTACCAGGGCAGTTTCGGCCTCCTGGGTTGAGCGCGCAGGCGCCTCAGTCAAGCAAATCTGTAGAGCAGCAACCTGGGCCAGCCTTAATACATTTTGCAAACATTACAAGCTTGACGTGTTATCAGGCCAACATACTGCATTCGGGAGAAAAGTTCTCCAGGCAGTGATCCCACCCTGAGGAGGTGCTTTGGTACTCTCCATGGTGCTGTCAGGGGGACGTCCTGGAACATAGGTATTAGACCTACCGGTAATGATGTTTCCAGGAGTCCATCCTGACAGCACGGGTAGTTCCCTCCCTGTTATGTTATGCTATGTCATATGATGTAATATGATGGTATCATTAAAAGAATTATTGCATTATCCAGGCTGTGGTACTTGTTAAATCACTGAGGGAAGAGGGGTGGGCCGGGGCCTTTTAACCTCTCGTGTGCTTTCCTGTCCCTGTAAGGAGGAGGAGGACGTCCTCCATGGTGCTGTCAGGATGGACTCCTGGAAACATCATTACCGGTAGGTCTAATACCTATTTTTTCACCCACTCCTAATGTAAAATACTGACCAAATACTGAATGGGCGAACGTGGCCTTATACAGATTATTTTTATCATAAGAACATGCCGGCACCGGGTTCAGCAGTCATTTATGTACACTTCATCAAGGCTGAAGCACAGCTAGTGCTGTAAGCTGGTTTCATGAAAAGTACAGGACATCAGCAATAGTAATGATCACTAGCAGAGGAATGTTTTTACCTTTCCCAAAACAATGAGAGCAAATGATGGCTGTAGGCTCAACTGATGGTCCAATTCCTGGAGAGGAGAAGCATGGGATAAAATCAAATTAATAGGCAGAACCGCAGAGACTCTGCTGGGTACTTGGCTATCGCTCTGGGGCAAATTAGCAATGTACGTATCCCCGTCTCTAATTCTAACTCTTAATAACAGCTTATTTACTATTAAGACTACTAATAGAGAAGAACCCTGTCCCAGGCAGGTGGGTCTCAGTATTATACGGCTTTACCACTCGATCAGTAGAATTTGCTCTTTAGGCTGCATTCAAACATCAATTTTTCACATCCTTGTTTCATCCCTTTTTCTCACCCATAGACGCACATACGAATCCGTGTAGTCATTCCATTAAACTCAGTACATGTCATATTGGTTTTTGTAGATCAGACTTGGTCATTACAGCTTATGGAGATTTGTTAAATACAAATTAAGAAAAAACAGAATATGTGTTTTACATCAGTTTTTCATCCATGTTCAATTGACACATTGCTAAGTGACAACTGGAAAAAGTTCAGCATTTACCTCCTTTGGATTGACAAAAACATGCATGACACGTGCAAGAGAAACGTCCCGTTTTTGATGAATGAAAAACAGGTAATGTCTGAATGTGCCCTTAGGCTACTTTCAGATTTCCGTTTTAAAGCATCAGGCGCGATGCGGCGAAAAATGTAAAAACCGGATTCGACGCCTGTTGCCACCGGATCCGGCTTTTTTCCCATAGACTTACTGTACATTATCGCCACATTGCGCCTGATGGCCATGCGGTGTGTCCGGCTTTTGCCAGAAATGGCAAAAAATGCCTGTCCGGTGTCTGCAAAAAAAGTTCCATGCAACGTTTTTTTTTACAGCGCCGGACCGCTTTTTTGCAGAGCGCATGCGCGAAGACTCTTTCTCCCTCTCCTGCACCGTATCCGGCAAAAACAGATGATCCGGCGGGCTGCGGCTTCTACCAGATCCAGTTTGACAACTTTTCGCCGCAGCCCGCCGGATTTAAAATCCGGAAATCTGAAAGTAGCCTTACTGAAGTATCTGTCCCTTCACAAAAGACATCTTTTCAATCCACTGACTAACAAGAGGCTTGTAAACTAGAGCTGGGGATCTGGTGGATAGTGGTGATCTGGAGGATATTTATCCACTCCTGATTGGGGAAGAAGCTTCATCCCCTTAAGTAGGAGCGCTAACTTTGCTGAACAAACAAGGCAATCATGCCAAATGTCACCTTCCATGGCAAGGATCCAATTCGCCGGCAACAAAGAAAGTCTCTCTGGAAGGCATCACACAAAGTTGCTTGAGCAGGGTCCATAAGCTGATCACTGGAAGGCAACTGAAGATCCATCTAGCAGAGAAATAAACATGATTTTTCTTAAAGAGCAGAATTAAATGCGATCATCATAAATGTCAGTGATTTTACACATTGTAATGTACACACACAGTTTTAATGGTTACTTCTTGTACCAATTTCCTTATTAAAGGGGTTCCACACTACTGTAAAGCCGGGTTACAATGTGAGAATGATGATGACCAGGATGGTCTTACAGCTATCTCGCCCACCCAGTCTGTGGTCTGTATGATTCCTCTTAGGACCCACTGTTGAGCAACGACTCTGAATGTATATTTTACTGCCTATTTCTATTAGTGTGTACCCACATTAGTTACATTCCACCTAGTCTTAGGAGAAGAGGCCACAGAGTGGTAGCCACTGTGACTCCCCTTCCCAAGAACCACTGATTGATGATCTGTGCTATTATAAAGCTGTGCCCCACAGACACAAAGAAGGACAAGGAGCTCAGTTCACCCATACAGAGCCCTTCAAATAAAAATGTCTGATAATCATTTGGGGCTTCTGCCTGCGGATTTCACAGTCTATGAGACTGTTAACACATCCGTTTTACTTTGTGGACAAAATATCCGTTTGGAAAAAAAAAAAAACGGAAACATCCATTGTTGATTCATGTCACTGATCAAGCTCACCCACTCAATTTTTTCGTCTAGTTATCTGCTTAACGACCTACGACGTAAATTATCATCATAAGTCGCTAAGTAAGAATTTGGCTCAGGAGCTGAACCTGCTTCATCCCAGGCAGATGGCGTCTGTGTAATACAGCAGGCACCTGCCTGTAACTGCAGCAGTTGGGAGCTTGCTCTGATCACCAAGGTTTAAGCATTTAAATGCCACTCTCAATCTCTGACTATGGCATTAAAATGAAGTTATTGCCAGTGAGCACATAAGAGCTTCCATCGCACCCCCTCCACTTCTCCTACTGACATGATAGCTGGGTCAAAGACTGACCTCCATGGAAGACTGCAATAATTGCAGGATACACGGTATACTGGTAAGTGATTGAACAATGGCAGGATGAAGTTCTGTATGAGTCCTAACAAAATAATATAAGAATAAAAAAAAGGAAACACTAAAATCACTGTATTTTTCTCCATTCTAAACTAAGAAATTAAACACATTTGATATCGGCATGTGCAAAGAAACTCCGATCTATCAAAATACAAAGTTACTTAAAGTGCAAGCTAAATGCCCCCAAACCTGCCTTTCAGTTGCTGCACTTCCCCCAAAATTCAATAAAAAGTGATCAAACTGTAATAAGTACCCCCAAAATGTTAATAAAAATGTCAGTTCTGCGCCCAAAAACAAGCCCTCCTACAGCTCCAAAGACAGAAAATAAAAGTTACAGATCTCAGAATAGGCTGACAATTTTTTTTTTCACAAACTTCAGAATATTTTTTTCATGACTAAAATAACAAATAAATAAATACAGCATAAAGAAAAAAACAAACAAGCGCGTCATCGCCGTAAGCAAGCTGACTTGAAGAATCACAGCACAACAAACACTGTTAAAATAAAACTCGGAAAACAATGGCCGAATTGTAGGTTTTTTCGCAGCCCTTGGAATTTTTGTTCCATTTTCAGTACATGATATGGTAAAATGAACGGTGCCATTAAAAAAGTGCAACCTGTCCTGGGAAAAACGAGCCCCGATACGGCCGGTATAACGGAAAAATAAAACGTTACGGTTCTTGGAACAAAAGGAGAAAAATGAAAACATTCCTGGGTGGTTAATGGGCGGCAGGAGAGGTTGGAAATGTATCATTTTTTTTTAGAAAAAAAACAATAAAACATGGTTGGTAAAAAAAAAATGCTCACGTTGGCCAAACCTGGAGATAAAGCTGATCCAACAGAAAAAGGGGCTTTTTTTCATGCACAAGACAAAAAAAAATGGATGTCTGAATAAGGCCCAAGGGGAATTTTTTTTTCTATAAGTCTCTGATCAGAAATCTGTCATGGCTTCTGTTCGTACTGGTATGGTAACTTACGTCAGTGGTGACTTGTTCAGAGGACCACACTGATTGCCAGGAATTAAGGGACACAGAACAGGCGTGTGTGACCCTTAGGCCGGGGACACACTTGCGAAAAACGTGCGCGATTCTTCATATCAATACACAGCACTGCCTCCAGCACTCGGGAACGGAGAGTGCGGCTGCATAGAAATACATGCAGCCGCACACTCCGGTCCCGAGTGCCGGAGGCAGTGCTGGGTTTTGAGAGGCGAGACTCGTGCGAGTTTCTTGTGTGATTCCGGCCTTAAAGGGGCTGTTCATGGAAAATAAATCATCTCCTACACGCAGGATATCCATAGCATACCTGATAACTAAGTGTTTGGTGGGGTCCAACCGCTAGGACCCACACTGATCTGGAGAGCGGCACTGCAGGGCGCATGCCCGACCGCTGCTCCGTTCAGTCACTATGGAGCTGCCCATTTGGCTTTTTCCCCCCATAGAGAATGAATGGCGTGGAGGGCAGGTGCCTGACTTGCTACGCCATCTTGTAAAGGGGCTACTAGTCCCCAGTCCTGCCGATCAGTGCAGCCCCCCTGCAATCATCAGCTACCACCTATCCCATGGATAGCCTGCAGTTAGGTTACATCATGAGGCCCCCACTAATGTACTAGTCTGATTGGCACAAGCCTGTATGTCTGACGCCGCCGGTGTGAACACAGCCCCACAGATAGGGGTTACGGGGCAAAAATGGGAAGGGAGCGCCACGTTTCCAAAGTGCCAGCTCGGTACTGTGTGGTCCGTTCTTCGGTTTGGGCTGTCAGTGCCACATTGTCTTGGCAGCCTCAAGCCGAGCACAACGCACAGAGCTCGGAGCCCCACTTACGGGGCAGGGTCATGAAACGTGCGTGTTCCCACAGAAACCATTCAGAGCACTGAGCTCATTTTTTAAACAGCTCTAATAAGATGAAAGCTGCTGTTTGATTGGTTGCTATGGGCAACAAACGGCTTTTTTCTTCTTTAGGACAGTTTCATCAATGTGCCCCAGCCTGTTTGCTGCGGGGTAATGAACTCTTGCCACAGTGACGGAACACCAGCTCTGCAATTCTGAGACTGTGTGTATACACTGTGGAGACTCTCTCTGTCGAGTGGTGCGTACAGCGCAGCTCACACTGCACCACACCAGCGCCGTCCTCTCCCGTGCACCCCCGGGGTCACACAGTCACATCCGTACACTACCTCACTGCACTGCAGAATCAGGCACTGGTGAGGAGGAGAAAGGACCTGCGCTGACGTCGTGCGTCACGTAGCAGTCACGTGTGTGGGCGGAGCCGGACTGCCAGTGGCCGCGCTGCAGAGCGGTAAAGGCCCCAGTTTAGCGGCAGTGTGGCCGGCACTGCCTGTGACATGGGGTCTCTGGGCCCAATCATCAGCAGCAGCAGGCAGCTCACTTTGTTTCCCCCTCCACAGCACTAGGAACTGTGTGATTGGCTGGTGGCCGTCAGGTGGTCAGTGAAAGGTCCTTGTTTTCAAAAACCTTGCTCTGGAGTTTCGTTCATCAACCTTGTTTCCCCAAATTACGACTTTTGTGTAAGTGTCATTAACCATTTAATGACAGGAGTGTTTTCGGTTTTGCAATTTCATTTTCCACTCCCCTCCTCCCCAGAGCCATAGCTTTGTTACTTTCCCGTCACTATGGCCATGTGAGGGCTTATTTTCTGCGGGACGAGTTGTGCTTTTGAACGACACCATTGGTTTTACCATGTGTAACAGAAAACAGGAAAAAAGATTCCAAGTGCGGTGAAAATGCAAAAAAAGTGCAATCCCACACTTGTTTTTTGTTTGGCTTTTTTGCTAGGTTCCCTAAATGCTAAATCTGACCTGCCATTATGATTCTCCAGGTCATTACGAGTTCATAGACACCAAACATGTCTAGGTTCTTTTTTATCTAAGTGGTGAGAAAAATTCCAAAGTTTGCTAAAAACAAATTGCTCCATTTTCCGATACCCGTAGCATCTCCATTTTTAGTGATCTCGGGTCGGGTGAGGTGTTTTGATTTTTTTTTCTCACTACTCCGTTTAGCGATCAGGTTAATCATTTTTTATTGATAGATCGGGCGATTCTGAACGCGGCGATACCAAATATGTGTATGTGTGATTTTTTTTTTTATTGTTTTATTTTGATTGAGGTGAAAGGGGGTGATTTGAACTTTTATTTTTGTTTTCATTTTTAAGCACATTTTTTTTTTTTTTTTTTTTTTTACTTTTGGCATGCTTCAATAGTCTCCATGGGAGGCTAGAAGCTTCCATAGCACGATCGGCTCTGCTACATAGAGGAGATGCATAGATCACCTCTATGTAGTAGAATTACAGGCTTGCTATGAATGCCGACCACAGGGTTGTTCTTATAGCAATCTGCCATCAACAACCATAGAGGTCTCCAGGAGACGGCTGGTTGTGATGGCAATGCATTGCTGACCCCCGATCACATGACGGGTCAGCGATGCGCGTGTTTCAGGCCCAGCAGCTGGAAGTGCTTGTTAAATGGCGCTGTCAGCGTTTGACAGAGGCATTTAACTAGTTAATAGGTGTGGGCGAATCGCGATTCCGCTCGCGCCTATTGCATGCACATGTCAGCTGTTGAAAACAGCTGACATGTCGCGGCTTTGAGGTGGGCTCACCGCCGGAGCCCACCTCAAAGCGGGGGATATTGCCAGCTGAAGTACTATTCCGTCAGCTGGCAGTAAGGGGTTAATTCGCCTGACCGCTTCTGTTTCATTTGTGAAAAAAGAGATGGTTAGGGAGCACTACTAAGGGGCAGGAGAATAATTAATATTGAAAATAAATGAGGGGTGCTGCACAATGCAAAGGCAAAAGCAATGATCAACAAAAGAAGAAAAAAGGACCCAGCATATAAAGCGCACACCCAAGGCAATAAAGTATGTGACCAATACATATAAATTTTATTGAGAGACAAACAGGTATACAGAATAAAAACATTTAAAAAGGAAGGCACACCCCCAAATGTCCCAAACAGATCTAATAATAAATGCTGATAGGCAAAGACCACTTATGGAAAATTACACAAAATTCACCAAAATGTACATAATAATACATAGGGCATGACCCAACAACCCTGAATCTGGGCATCCCCAGAGAAATGTAGCTATTTACTCAAAATATTTATATTTATAGATAGACCAAAAGGTACTATAAGCAAGGTGACCATCCATTATAAGAATAGAGGGGCTATCATACCAACACTCACTCCAGAAGACCCCATAAGATCTGAGGAGCCCTGTAAATAGCCCTGATATAGGAGGGAGCAGGGAACCATCCAATATAAGGATGGTTAGGAGATCTAGACCCAAATAGAATATTGAGGGCAAGAAAAAAAAAAATGGAGATAAATGCCACAGTATATAGTAGAAAGTAAAGAAATGGTCACCATAAAGAGTAGTCCAAAATGGAACGTCGGGGGTCAGGTCGTCAAGAAAATGTGGTCCCGGGACAGGGGAGGTGTGGGGAGCCACAAAACTACAAATGCTATTTCATTTGTGTTGAATTAACTGTAGTGATGGGCGAGCACTAAAATGCTCGGGTGCTTGTTGCTCGAGCCGAGAACATTGGAATACTCGGGTACTCGACCCGAGCAACGAGCCCAATGTAAGTCTGTGGGAGACCTGAGCATTTTTACCGCGATCTCCCCCCCAGGGGTTCTTTTAAGGTCTATAAACGTCAGAAAATGATGGAAACACTGCTCAAATGACACGGGGACATCATGGGGATCACCCCTGGAAGCATTTCTGACTCCTAGTTCACAGCTTTAAACAATGTCAGAGTTTCATGCCATTTTTACCAGTGCACCAAAAAGCATACCAAAACGAAACCAAAACGGATTTTGCGGGGCTATTTGGGGCCTGTGCCGGCTGTACGGGCTGTGTCGGCATCGTCCAATGGGACTACTTGTCCCATCTGGCTATGCCCGCTACAGTGACAGCATTTAGCGGATGATGGGAAAGTAGTATTCCCATCCAGCTAATGTGAATGTAAAAAAAAAAAGACATACAGAACATACAACATATAACATACAGTATATACACATAGCATACAACACATAGCATAGAGTACATACCGCACACACCTAATTTCCCGAAGCCTTCGTCTCCTGCAAATTATATTAAAATAATAAACCAACCTATACTCACCTTTCCGCCATAATCCATTAATAATGAGGGGTTCCGTCATGTGACCACTAGGACCTGCGGTCATGTGACCCTCAGTGTGCACTGCGGTCATGTGACGGAAGGTCCTGAAGCTACGATGAAGTGCCTGAATGAGCAGCTCCTGCCGCGTGCCCTCGCAGGAGGAGGATGTCGGCACAGACACAGGAAGAGCCATGGGGGACCTGGGAGCACGGAGCCATCATTGGAAGGTGAGTTAAGTGTTTGTTATTTTATCATGTGGTTGCCAGCAGGGGGGAATATAGGGATGGGGGGCCCTTGTGAATGCCAGCAGGGGGGAATATAGGGACAGGGGGCAGTGTGCATGCCAGCAGGGGGGAATATAGGGACGGGGGGCCGTGTGCACGCCAGCAGGGGGGAAAATAGGGATGGTGGAGCTGTGTGCATGACAGCAGGGGGGCATATAGAGAGAGGTGGGGGCCATGTGTGTGCCAGCAGGGGGGCATATAGAGAGAGGGGGGCCATGTGAGTGCCAGCAGGGGGGCATATAATGATCAGGGGGGCCATATCCAGGATGGGATGGGGGGCAATGTGCCAATGTACCAGAAGCACAGGGGGGCTATGTGCCAGTATGGGGGTTATATAGATACCAGTGCCATTTAGGATAAGGGAACCCCAGCAACACCCCTGCCCATGGCTAAACGGCCTGGTAAGGCCTCTGCGAAGTCCAACCGATGTCCCATATGCCATGTGAAGTTGGCAGATACGGCAAAACTCTCTGCGGTCCCTGCATGTCCAGAGTTGTAAGGGAGGAACAGCAGTCCCTCCTGTCTGAAATGAGGACTCTGATCCGTGAGGAGGTGCAGGCCTCCCTGTCTAATCTCTCACACCAGCAACCCTCCAGTCCGGGTCCGAGCCATAAAAGACCTAGGTGGGAGACGGAGCAGAGAGAATTGGAACTGAGCTTAGACGAGGAATCCGATCTACAGGGCTCAGACCAGGAGGAGGGCGAACTACCCCTAGAAAGCCAGGAATGAGGCAGGAAGTATCTATTCCCAGTCGAGGATACAGAGGAACTGGTGCAGGTGTGGCGCCCCTGAGGGTTCAGTCGCCACAGAGGTACTGCACCTCCTCCTGAGGTGTGGTGCCCCACCATCCAGGTAAGGTGGAGACCCCTGACCATGCTCCAACATCTGCACCCCACACAATAGAGTAGTGTAGCAAAGCACCCTTTGGTGGCTCCCTGCTTGGAACACGAAGCGTGCTGGGAGGCGGGTGGAGTTTAGATTGCACCAAAAGAGCGGGATGAGGATAGGAGTTAGACAGTCACAGGAGTCTGACGAGGTCGGACCTGTGTAAGGAGATCCCCTGAGAGGGATGGAGGAAGGAAAGTGCTGCAGCCGACCTCAGTGATCTGGGTCCGCTGGCACAAGAAAGGAACACTGAAAGAAAGCCTGACTCTCCATAAGAAGGAAAGGATTAGTACGGAACATGAGGAGAGGATGAGAACAGAGGATCGAGGGTTAGAAGAGAACCCTTTCCAAGTTCTAAGCGCAAGGCCGGGGTCCGGTCCCCGAGGTTGTTTGGATGCTTATGGTCCCGCAACAGACACCGGAGGAATAGAAGTTTGTCATCACTTTATTCCCACACCAGACTTGGGGGGCACAACAGCAACGAGATAGAGAGCCGGGACTTGGTAGCAAAGAGTCCCCGAAGCAGGCTACAGCTGTGTGCCGTACAAGTAGAGTTTATAGGAACATCTGACAGGAGGAACTCCAGTGTAACTCAGTACTGTGAGTACTTCACTAAAGGCGCTAAGAGGGAGACGTTCAGAAAAGGCACATAAGTTGGAGGAGTGTTGGAAAGGTGTGCTTCATCTTGCCTGGAGGATGGCTCAGCTCCTGACCAGGAGGACACGGCACCGATGCGGGCTCTTGAGCCACTACAGACTGTGAGTAAAGCTTTGGAACTACATGCCCTGGTGTCCTCCACTTATTCCTGCGTTAACCTGCCCAGGACTGCTACATCCCTTGCGCCTGACACTACACCATCTAAGTGTCGCTATATTCACTCTGCCCTGGGACTACAGCCCTGCCTGTGGAGGGCTATACCATCACTGCTGCACTACAGCATCTGTCCCGGAGGAACTGTCTGCAGCGTCGGCTTAACATCCACATTGCTGAACACCACAGGTGGCGTCACGACTTATTCATTCACACCGAACATTTACAATGGGTGCCCAGGGCCACGGGCCGGGTCCCCGCTGCCGTGACATTTCTCAGTGAGGCTCATCGGGACAGGCACCGAGTACCCCACAGCCCTGGGTGTGAGGGCGACCCAAATTGGCGTCACAAACAGGATGACGAAGCCCGGTGCCAGCGGGTTCTGTGTGCCTACGATTTATTGAGCTTAAAAGTTTGTGGAAATGTGCAGAAGACCCAATTTGATAGACTGTAAAATGAACGCTAAAAATGGCCACCAGCGCGGAGAAGAGGGGCGTGATAACATGGGTGGTCCTAAGAAAAGACCACGGACTGTCCTTGGCCTTCCCTGTCTGAACTATGCAACTGCAACATGACCCACCCCCCGAGGGGTTCGTATACTGGCCTGGTATGGAGGAGTAGGAAAAATACGCCGCCCTGAGATGGAGGAGCGGGAGCCAGTGGTGGGAAAAGAGCAGAGACAGGAAGAAGAAGGAGAAAGAGAAGACGCCATCATGGAAGGAGAAAGGAGGCCTGAAGAGCGAAGGGAGGTTGAGCTGAATCTCCCAGGCGCAGCAACTGAAGGCTCTGATCTGGCTTCCACAATGAACCGCCGGCAGCTGGAGGAGGAAATAGCCCAGTTGACTACCCGTCTGCGACTGAGGCAGGAGGCATTGCAGAAGTTGAGTTGGCAGCACGCCCAGGAGGGGCCTACACCATCGGCACCTCCGGACCCGGTGCCTAACTTGTTGGTACCTGCTGTTACAGCTGCCACCCTGGTACCCTCACCGGTGGTACCTGCCACCGCTGCACTGGACTATTCTCAGGCAGCGCAAGTTTATACCTCCACGCTGTCCATACGGCTGGTTGCGGCCTGTCCGGAAGAGTCACCGGAGACCCCTGGACCTGACGCGGCTGCGCAGGTCCAACCAGAGACCCCTGCGGACCCAGAACTGCCATCTGCTCCACTATCGTCCCCAACCTTGGGTCTGATGGCGCCGGAGAACGTTGTGCGCCGCCGGGAAGCCCCAGGTATGACTGCCACCCCTCCAAACGGATTAACCCCCGAGTTTACCTATAGTGAGGCTGGCATGCTTGAACTCCAAATGGGACAATTAGACGAGCTATGCTCTCAATTCTGACGCACTAAGCTGACTGCAATGGGGAAGTGGAAGAAATCCTTACTGAAAAGAGTGCGGCTGGAGCAGGCGCGCCCCATTCGACATCTTCTGATCCCAGCAGAGGAGTCTGAGCAGCTGATGGGTGTTACTATGCATCATGGGTTTCCTTTGCCACAGGTTCAGGACCCCCGCCTCAACCCTTACCAGCGCCCACAGACGCCAGAGACACCAGGCGTCAGGCTGAAAATCAAAACTGTGGTATCACCTGAAGCTGAAGAACAACATCCAGTAGTACCAGCTGCAACCCCTGCGGAATCAGTGGCAGCAGAATCACAACCAGCAGCAGCTGAAATGCTACCCTCACCAACAGATACCAATTTAACTCCTTGGGAGAGAGAATACCTGCAATTTGTAGACAGCCGGCGACAGGATGAAGACACTCAGAGCATCTCCCCTGGAAGCAGCCCAAGCCAACAGCTTCCAGTACCCCAGGAGGAGCATCCCACCAACACTAAAGAAAAATAACTAACCTAACTTTGTTACCCAGGAGGGTATTTGCACCGTTGTGCCTCCTTCTATTTTTGCTCATCATGTTTTTTCTGTTTCCAGTTTAGTAGCCCAGTTTGATTGGCAGAGCTTTTTCTTCTGAACTGTGGAGATCATGGACACTGAATGATCCAGAACTGTGTTTGTAAGTAGTTGCACCTCTTTAGGTGCCCTCTCTTGGTTTTACATAGACCTTTTGAAGAAAAGGACTACCTCATCTGGAGCGTGGCTCCAATCCAAGGACACTGCAAGAGATCCCGGCTGGGAGCGGTGTCCAGCACTTACAAGAATTATTGAAGTTTTAATGTGAAGCATTTTATAATGTGTCTTATGAAAGTATTACAGTAATAGATAGAGAACAGCTTTTATATAGGATTTAGGAATGTTTTAATAAAGAGATGAGAGATCTGAATAAAATATACAGATTTGGAAAATACCGGTGACGAACCAGGCATCAGCGGTTGTCACTTAAAGTTAATGATAGAAAGTAGAAAATGTGAAAAGGATAGATGATGAAGAAATGTGTTGATGATGAAACTTGCACTTTTGGAATTAGGACTCTAGATAGTTAATTAAGAATTGTTTGCAACGTTCAAGAATGAGTGTCATATTGAGAAGATTAGATAATTATTGTTTATTAAGCATTACAAAATTTTGTATTTTCCTGTGTTTGTCAAGTTTTGTTTTCTTGCAGCTCGCGGACGTGATGTGTTTAACGGGGGGGGGGGGTATGTGACGCCCCTGAGGGTTAAGTCGCCACAGAGGTACTGTACCTCCTTCTGAGGTGTGGTGCCCCACCATCCAGGTAAGGTGGAGACCCCTGACCACGCTCCAACACCTGCACCCCACACAATAGAGTAGTGTAGCAAAGCACCCTTTGGTGGCTCCCTGCTTGGAACACGAAGCGTGCTGGAAGGCGAGTAGAGTTTAGATTGCACCAAAAGAGCGGGAAGAGGATAGGAGTTAGACAGTCACAGGAGTCTGACGAGGTCGGACCTGTGTAAGGAGATCCCCTGAGAGGGATGGAGGAAGGAAAGTGCTGCAGCCGACCTCAGTGATCTGCGTCTGCTGGCACAAGAAGGGAACACTGAAAGAAAGCCTGACTCCATAAGAAGGAAAGGATTAGTACGGAACGTGAGGAGAGGATGAGAACAGAGGATCGAGGGTTAGAAGACAACCCTTTCCAAGTTCTAAGTGCAAGGCCGTGGTCCAGTCCCCGAGGTTGTTTGGATGCTTATGGTCCCGCAACAGACACCGGAGTAATAGAAGTTTGTCATCACTTCCCACACCAGACTTGGGGGCACAGCAGCAATGAGATAGAGAGCCGGGATTGGTAGCAGAGAGTCCCCGAAGCAGGCTACAGCTGTCTGCCATACAAGTAGAATTCATAGGAACATCTGACAGGAGGAACTCCAGTGTAACTCAGTACTGTGAGTACTTCACTAAAGGTGCTAAGAGGGAGACGTTCCGAAAAGGCACATAAGTTGGAGGAGTGTTGGAAAGGTGTGCTTCATCTTGCCTGGAGGTTGGCTCAGCTCCTGACCCGGAGGACACGGCATCGATGCGGGCTCTTGAGCCACAACAGACTGTGAGTAAAGCTTTGGAACTACATGCCCTGGTGTCCTCCACTTATTCCTGCGTTAACCTCCCGACACTGCTACATCCCCTGCGCCTGACACTACACCATCTAAGTGTTGCTATATTCACTCTGCCCTGGGACTACAGCCCTGTCTGTGGAGGGCTATACCATCACTGCTTCACCACACCATCTGTCCCAGAGGAACTGTCTGCAGCGTCGGCTTAGCATCTACATTGCCAAACACCACAGGTGGCGTCACGACTTATTCACACCGAACATTTACAATGGGCGCCCAGGGCCACGGGCCGGGTCCCCGCTGCCGTGACATTTCTCAGTGAGGCTCATCGGGACCGACACCAAGTACCCCACAGCCCTGGGTGTGAGGGCGACCCACAGGCCGTGAGAAATACTATGCAAATAGAGGAGGTCCCAAGGCCACAGTCCAGACAGGACTTAATGTTCGGGGGCCTTACATCTGAGGCAGACGGTGTTCCCAATAAGTGACCACGTTTGTGCCATGATATTAGAAGAATGGTAGGAGGCGGAACGTCGACTGGTGCTGTCCCGAGACTTTAAGAGTCGCCTACCATTTGATACAGATGACATTAAAACGTGGGAAGAAATTCCTAGAATTGATGTGCCAGTGGCTAAAGTCGCTAAAAAGGCTTCCATCCCATTTGAGGACTCGTCAAGCTTGAGGGACCCAATGGACCGGAAGGCGGACGTTCTCCTGAGACCGGCTTGGGAGTCATCTGCGGCCCTGATCAGAACAAACATAGCGGCCACCTCCGTGGCTAGGTCCATGTTCCTATGGTTAAGACAATTGGAGGAACACCTATGCAGTAAGACCCCTAGAGCAGGGATTATAGCTTCTCTCCCCCTTATGAAGTCCGCCACTGCCTTCTTGGCTGATACTTTGGCCGAGTCAGTAAGGTTTGCCACCAGAAACAGTTCTCTGTCCAATGCGACCTGTAGAGCCATCTGGCTAAAATCTTGGTCGGGGGATAATGCCTCCAAGAACAAGCTATGCTCCTTTCCCTTCTCAGGGTCTAGAGTATTAGGGCAAGCTTTAGATGACATTCTAAAGCTCGCATCTGATAGGAAGAAGGGGTTCCCCGAGGACAGACCGAAAAGGATACAGCCCTTTCAGAGAGGGGTGCCCACCCGCAGACATTCCGACTACAGTGGTCAGGGAAGGTCCAGTAGAGGAACTTACAGAAGTCCCTATAACCAGAGCAGGAGGGGCAGGGGCTCCCTTTTCGGGTCAGGCTCTAGGTCTAAAAGGCAATGATGCCATCTGTATCGGCAGGCAGGCTCAGACACTGCGGAAAACGAGCTAAATCACCAAAACAAGTAGGTCCTAAAAACCATAGCAGAGGGCTACAGAATAGAGCTTACCTGCAGACTCCGCCATGCTTGCAGACCTTCAGGACCTGGTCAGCTTAGAGGTCATAAAGCCGGTTCCCCCGCCAGAGGTAGACAAGGGTCACTTCTCCCTGTTCCCAATCATGAAACCTTCGGGGGAATCACGCATGATCATAAACTTGAAACCTCTAAATACGTGGGTCAGATACAAGAGGTTCAGGATGGAGTTGATAAGGTTGACGGTCCTTCTCATAGACAGGGATTCGGGGATGTGCACTCTCGACCTGAAGGGTGCTTATTACCATGTCCCGGTCCACCCGGCTTAACAGGAACTGCTAAAATTCGCCGTAAGGCTGCCAAACCGTACCTGCCACTCCCAGTTCCAGTGCCTCCCATTCAGCCTGGTCTCAGCTACCAGAATATTTACGAAGCTGGTATCAGAGGTGGTGGCCTACCTAAGAAGCCAGGGAATCACAATCATACCTTACCTGGACGATTTTCTCCTGGTGGCAGGATTGGCGGAGACTTTGGCCCAGCTCAGAGATCGGACCATTTCAGTGATGGAGTTCCTTGGCTGGTCGGTAAACTGGCAGAAGTCAGATCTAACATCAGAATCCCGAAAGGTATTCCTAGGGGTACTTCTTGATTATAGATGCAGAACATCCTTTTTACCAACAGAGAAACAGGACACGATATGAAGCAGAGTCGGCAAGTTACTAAGTCATCGTGCCACCATAAGATCAGCCATGAAGGTTCTAGGTCTGATGACGGCGTGCATCCCTTGCATGCATCAGGTGAGCGCAGACTCACTCAAGGTCTTTGCAGAGGGAGATCCTGTCTGCATGGAATCGTCGTTAGGCCTCCCTAGACAAGACAAAAGGTCTGTCAGCAGTGGTAAGAAGATCACTACTCTGGTGGACTCGGCACAGGAACCTACGGACAAGCATCACGTAGATCTCCTCCTTGTGTGGCAATCACCATGGATGCCAGCACATGGGGATGGGGAGCCCACCTAGAAGGAAGAATCCTCCAGGGCAGGTGGCCCGAAGATATCAGCCACAGGTCCTCCAGCTGCAGAGAGTTCTAAGCAGTATGGGAGGCCCTAAGAAGATACCGGTCACGACTGTGGAACCAGCATGTTAGAATGCTATCGGACAACGTAACAGCAGTGGCAATCCTGAGGCACCAGGGAGGTCCCAGACACAGAGCACTACAGGACCTGTTGGAAAAGATATTCTCCTGGGCAGAGAACACAGTTCTCTCGATAACCGCTGTACATATGGACGGCTTGCTAAATGTCGTAGCGGACTAGCTGAGAAGGCAAAGGATTTACCCAACCGAGTGGGAGCTGAATCAGGAGATATTTCAGTACCTGTGTCACCACTGGGGGACTCCCTGGATAGACCTGTTCGCTAAAAGGAAAAATTCAAAAGTACCCAGGTTCTATTCACTGAATCCATCAGACATGCCAGAGGCAGTCGATGCCCTGAGTCAGACATGGGACGAACTGCTCTCCTATGCCTTCCCACCGTTTGCACTCATTCCAGCAGTGCTCTGGAAGATTCAAGAGGATCGGGCAAAAGTTGTACTGATCTCTCCATTCTGGCTGAAGAGGAGCTGGTTCCGACTGCTGGGAACCCTGGTCATAGAGAATCTGATCGAGCTTCTTCTAAGGAGAGACATCCAGCAGGGCCCTGTCTTCCACAGGAAACCAGGAAGATTACACCTTTCAGCATGGATCCTGAGCGGGACATCCTGAAGGCCCGGGGCTTGTCGGACCAGGTCATATCTACTATCCAGGCCAGCAGGGAGCCGGTGACCTCGGCAATATATTACAAGATCTGGAAGTGGTTCTGTCTGGAAGGTGACAGATCCAACTTCGTAGCAGGGGTTCCCGACATCCCACGGGTCTTGGACTTTCTCCAGGCAGGGTTTAATAAAGGTCTTAGGCCTAGCACCCTAAAAGTTCAAATCTTGGCACTAAGTACCTACTTGGACTACCTCCTCTCACCCATGGGTTGTTTGGTTTGTAAGAGCTATCGAGAGACTGCGCCCTACTATCAAGCAGTTAACCCCCAATGGGATCTAAACTGGGTCCTCAGGGCTCTTTGTAAGGAACCGTGTTGTGAGTTCATTTTTCCCTTCATCATTGAGGTCTGATGAACTCCCTCCTCTGGTGAAGGAAGGTAGTGAGACTGATTACCAAACACCTGGGCAGCTAGATGATAACTGGGTGGCTGGAATTGAGGACTGGATATAAGGCTGCCGACGCCCTTCTTCCTGGCTGGTGATTTTCCTGCTGGATTCTTGGAGACCAGTCTGATTCCTGCATCTCAAAGCTAAGTTTTTCTGCTCTGCTTTGTACTCTTCAGTTATGTTTTTGTTTTGCCTTGTTTTTTGGGAGTTCTGCCATCCCCGGCCAGGGGTGAGCTGAATTCCATTTTTGTCTCTGATCTGTTGATCTTTTGCTCTGTCTTCAGTATATACCTGAGTGCTGATATAGTCTTTTGAAGCCTAGCGACTTCAGGGCCTGTTTTTCCTATCAGTTGGTTGGCTCATTTTGATAGGGTTTTTGCGAATGGCAGACAGCAGCTTTCCTATCCTGTCCTATGTAGTTAGCTTGGGCCCCATCGTTTGCTCAACCTATCTTTCTATCTGTGTTAGTGTTTTCATCTTGCTTCACCGTCATTATATGTTGGGGCTGCCTATTGCTTTGGGGTCTGCTCTGGGGCAGTTTAGTTTTTCCCCTTTCTGTCTTTAGGCTATGTAGCTCTCCGGCTGTGATCGAGGGGTCTAGGGCACCATAGGAACCCCCCACGGCTACTGCTAGTTGTTGTGGATAGGTTCAGGGGTCTGCAATCCGATAGCTGCCAACCTCTCTGGTTTTTCTGGATTTAGCTGGTATTTTGTTTTTTCCTCCTTCGGTGACTCATCATAACAGAACCCTATGTTCTGGAAAGAGACATGCCCATTTCAGCTTGCACATGGAAGACTGCATTTCTGATGGCCATTGCCATGGCCAAGAGAGTAGGGGAGATCCAGGCTCTGTATACTAGAGACCCGTAACTACACATATGGGAGGATCGCATAATCTTAAGGCTGGATCCAGCTTTTACACCTAAATTAGCCTCCGGCCAAAGCCTAAACCAGGAAATTGTGTTACTCTCCTTCTGCAAGAACCCCTCAAACGAAAAAGATCAGGCTTTGCACTCTCTGGATGTTAGACGGGCAGTCATTGATTATCTGGAGGCCACTCGAAGCTGGAGAAAGGACCCTAACTAGTGCATGATGTTGGGGGTAAAACAAGGGGAAAAAAGCTTCCAATGCGTCCATCGCAAGATTGATTACCACTGTAATTTCTAACGCCTATTGATCAGAAGAGGTAGATTCCCCAGAGGGGATAAAAGCTCATTCTATCAGGACCATATCAGCATATTGGGTCAATAGAGCAGGAGCATCTCTAGAGCAGATCTGCAGGGCTGCCACCTGGGCCAGGGTAAACATGTTCTGCAGGCATTACAAACTAGATGTGTTATCTGACCAGCAGACGGCTTTCGGGAGAAAGGTTCTCCAGACAGTAATCCCACCCTGAGGAGGTTCTTTTGTATTCTCCATGGTGCTGTCAGTAGGGATGTCCTGGAAAATAGGTATTAGACCTACCGGTAATTAGGTTTCCAGGAGTCCATCCTGACAGTACGGTTAATTCCCCCCTAGGTATGCTATATCATATTGTCATGATCCAGGTTGGATCTGACAGATTTAAATGCACAAGGTAACCTTTTTTTTCCTTTGGCTGTGTGCCAAAGGTGGTTTTGCCCCCGGTGGTCTTTGGGATTATTGCACTGTGGTGATTTCAGTTAGTTTTTCCCCCGGTGGCCATTAGGGTCATTGCACTTTGGTTACCTTAGTTTGTGCACTTAATTATGTAACAGGTGTGAAGCTCTATAAAAGAGTGTCAGGTGTGTTAATCACTGTTGGTGATATTGTAAAGCATTCATTTGCAAGCAAGCCTGGGTGAAGGATGGAGCTAAAGGAGAGTCACAGGCAGCTCAGAGAGAGTCCTAGAGTGGATTGGTGGAGTCAGCGATGGTGTCTGCAAGGAGTGCTGGCATGGCGTGGTGGAGTCGTAGCGATGGTGTCAGCAAGGAGTGCCTGCATGGCTTGGTGGAGTGGCCGTTGCGGTATAGAACTGCACTCACGGTGCTGGACTTGGTTGCTGAGAGCTGGACTCAAGCATGCTGGACTTTTTGGCAGAAAAGCTGGACTCATTTGCGGGACTCCGTTTCTGGACAGCTGCATGGAGGTGGTGGACTCTGGTTACTCCAAGGCTGCACTATGATGCTGAGAAGGTCCGTTTCAGTGCACCCAGATGTCGGACACGGTGGAGGAAAAGATGCAAGCAGGTGGTGGGCTCTGTTGCTAGGAGCGTAAGCAACAGAGCAAAGCTAAGTGGTGTTTCCCCTCTTTTGTCACTTTTCCTTATGTGTGTTTAGTGCAGTGGTGGGATTAGTTTCTGCACGACCAATTCCCGAATGAGGGTTTAGGTGCAGGGCGAGCTAGGGTTAAAAGGTATCCTGAGTGGCGCCCGGTGCGAAAACGGCCTAGGGAACATTAGGAGTGTAGAGACACTGACTCAGGGGAGTGCAGGAGGTGTCCAAGTCAACACTACCTATCGCAGGGCCACCATTGTTATTGTTACCCAGGTTTTCCCCCTTTTCCCCAATGTCTTATTGTATTAGTTACCAGCCTGCTGGCCGCGTCACATAGGACATTTACACGTGCCGCGTCCAGTTGTATCAATTACCGGCCTGCTGGCCGTGTCACTCAAGATGGGGCACGTGACACATATGCTGTAATATGACTTAGTCAATAAAAGTTTGTCAATTGCATTATCCATGGTGTCGTACTTGTCAAAACACTGAAGAAAAGGGGGTGGGGTGGGACCTTTTAACCTCTCGGGTGCTTTCCTGTCCCTGCAAAGAGGAGGAGGAAGTCCTCCAAGGTGCTGTCAGGATGAACTCCTGGAAACCCAATTACCGGTAGGTCTAATACCTATTATTTATGTATGATGATAAAGGATAGTTTTTTGCCTTTTTTTTTTTACCATGCAAATGTGGCGCTGGTCATCCTATAGTGCTATTGTATGTTGTTTGCTTTTTGTTTTTTTTCGAACCTGATGAAGGCTGCAATGTAAAAATAGCTGCCGAATCGTGTTGTATTGTATTTTAACAATTTTTCTTTGAAAAATTAAATCAATTTTTTGGAATAGATTTTCACTGGAATTGGATGTATTTAAGAAATCCTTAGGTGACGAGCACCACATTTGCTTGGAGTTCCTCCTTACTCTGAATTCACTACCTATGTAGATCTTAAGCAGGATCTGTACATAGTTCTCCAATGTGAGCTACACCTTATTGGATTATACAAGACACGGAAGAGAGGTGCACAAAGAATCGATTCCTAGAGAATCTCAACGTGCATTTCCTATTGATTAAAGGTGAGCATAACCATAACTAAAAGAATTTTTTATTTTTGGCAAAAAGGTATTACACTCAGAGGAAGCGCCTCACCTGTCTTTCTTCCCTCTTTCCCTCAATCAGGGTTTTTTCTGAAGAATTCTGTTGTTTTGACTTTTTTTCTCGCTACACTGTTTAGCGATCAGGTTAATCTTTTTTTTATTCAGAGATTGGGCGATACCAAATATGTGTATTTTGATTTTTTTTATTGTTTTATTTTGAATGGAGCGAAAGTGGGGGTGATTTTAACTTTTATATTTTTTTTATATTTTTAAACACTTTTTTTGCACACTTCAATCGTTTCCATGGGAGACTAGAAGCTGCCATAACCCGATCGGCTCTGCTACATACAGGCGATGATCAGAACGCCTGTATGTAGCAGAATACCTCATTTGCTAAGAGCTCCAACCACCGGGCGGTGTTCATAGCAATCCGGCAGTGACAAGCGTAGAGGTCTCCAGGAGACCTCTGGTTGTCATGCCAACCCATCAGTCACCCGCAATCATGTGACGGGGGGGTCACCGATGGGCGGATTTCCTGTGTGATTGCTGGAAATGCATGTTAAATGTCGCTGTGAGCAGCATTTAATGGTTTAATAGCCTCGGGTGGATTGCAATTCCACCTGCGACTTTTCCGGGCACATGTCAGCTGTTCAAAACAGTTGACATGTCCCGGAAAAGATGTGGGCTTACCGCCGGAGCCTACATCAAAGGGAGGGTGTCCGACATTGGCGTACTATTACGCCCGATGTCGGAAAGGGGTTAAAATTGAGAAATATATTTTTTCTGTTCAGGAAATTTCATTCCTGGGGTTCATTTTAGAGGCCGATAAGTTTAAGAGTGTGTGCACACGCTGCGGATTCTGCTGCGGATCCGCAGCGGATTTGGCCCTGCGGATCCGCAGAAGTTTCTGCTGCGTTGTACAGTACCTTTATTTTCTATGCAAAATGAAAACCGTAGTGCACATGCTGCGGAATTTTCTGTGCAGATTTGCTGCTGTTTCAAATCCGCAGAAAGAATTGACATGTCAATTCTTTCTGCAGATTCCGCTGCGGTTTGCCATCTGCTCCATTGTAGAGATGATAAACCGCAGGGCAAAACCGCAGGCTAATCTGCAGATCTGCGGATTTACCTGCGGATTTTACTAAATCCGTGCGGTGAAATCCGCAGAGCATACCGCAGCGTGTGCACACACCCTAAGATGGATTCTGGGAAGGTCCAAGCCATAATAGATTTGGTTGCAACATTTTCTAGGATTCCCCGACTATTATAGGAAATTTATTAGAAATTTCTCTCTGATTACTAAACCTCGTACTGACCTCACACGTAAGGTTTGGTCACCTGATGCTATTAAGGCTTTTGAGAAATTGAAAAAGTGTTTTATGTCTACTCCTGTTCTAATCCAAACCTTTCTTCAAGAAACATTCATTGAAAAGGTGGATGATTCGGAGTTCAGACTAGGGGCTGTTTTATCTCAGGGTTTTAAAAACTCTAACAAATTTGAGGCCAGGTGCAATTTCTTGAGAAAATTTTCATTTGCTGAAAAAAATTATGATGTGGGGAATCATAAGTTACTCGCTGTTAAAGTAGATTTTGAGGAATGGAGGTATTTTTTGGAGGGTGTAATTAATCAAGTTACTCTTGTCACCGACTATAAGAATTTAGCTTACATTGAATCAGCTAAACGACTAAGCCCTAAACAGGCCAGGTGGTCATTATTTTTCTCTAGGCTCAATTTGTCTATCACTTTTAGGCCATGGTCTAACAATGTGAAGGCTGACACATTATCACGCTGTCTTAATTTATTTTCTCCTCCAGAACCATCTTCCATTCTCTCTAAGGGCAGCGTAGTCTCTGTGGTATCCTCAGAGTTCGAAGCAGAGATCCATAATGTCTAGTCATTGGCTCCTAACACCACTCCATGGTCCACATTATTTGGAGCTGTGTACCTAAGATTGTGTCTGTTGCAGAAGTTTCATGATTTTCATGGTCATTCTAGGACACAGCTACGCAGAAAGCCATAGCTAGGCTATTTTGGTGGCCGTCTATGGATATTGATATTAAAGAATTTGTATCCGCTTGTGAAGTTTGCGTACACACTAAGGTCTGTTATAACCAGCCAGCAGGGGAGTTGGTACCACTGCCAATTCCAGAAAGATCGTGAAGTCATCTGTCCATGGATTTCATCACAGATTTTCTTTTGTCTCAGGAGAAAACTGTTATTTGGTGGTGGTTGACCGATTCAAAAATCAGGATCATTTTGTTGCTTTGTCAAGGCTACCTAATGCAACGACACTCTCCAGGTTGTTCATTTGTCATGTTTTCAAGTTGTGAAATTGCATAGAGTTCCTCTTAACATTGTGGCTGATATGGGAGTGTCATTTGTCTCCAAATTCTGGAGAGCTTTTTGTAAGAAACAGGGGATTAATTTGTCATTTTCCTCTGCCTACCATCCTGAAACCAACAGTCAGACAGAAATGACGAATCAATCTTTGGAACAAATTTTAAGGTGTTTTTTTGCGTAATAGCAGAAGGACTGGTGTTTTCTTTTATCTCTTGCTGAGTTCGTCTTTAACATTTGAGTCAATCAGTCCACTCAAACCTCAATTTTTTTTTGGAATTATGATTTTCATCCCCAGTTTGGTAAATTTTCTAGGATAAGTTTTGACTGTCCTGGGGTGGAGGTTCAATGCAAATAAACTATAGGAACAAAAAGCGCAATAGGGTCTTATCCGGGTTATTGTTAGAAGAATAAATAAAAATTCACTCACCCTTTCCAGGAGGGGTTCAGGCATATAAGATCCGTAGTCAGCTTGCTGCATGTCCAAAGGTCAACTCCGTGACCGCCAGAACTTCAGATTTTTATGGAATAAATTCATGGACTTCAGAGCGCTGCTTGACAAATTCACGAATCCAGGTTATGAGAAAGATTAACTGTTTATTTCCCAACGTGTTTCGAAGTGTCATCCCCTGAGGAAGAAGTGGTATACACTTCGAAACGCGTTGGGAAATAAACAGTTAATCTTTCTCATAACCTGGATTCGTGAATTTGTCAAGCAGCGCACTGAAGTCCATGAATTTATTCCATAAAAATCTGGGGTGGAGGTTGCCATACCAAAACTTGGGGATGTTTGAAAAGGTTCAAAAAATATTGGTGCAACTCAGATTCACAAAAAATGCAGGCTGATAGAAAATGTGTGACAGTTCCTGTCTTTAAAATAAGTGATAAGGTTTGGTTGTCATCCCAAAGTATTAAACTTAAAGTACCATTGGCAAAGTCTGCTTCTCCTCACTGCTGGCGACATATCTCCCAATTCTGGACTCCCACAGCTCATACTTCCCATTATTACCCCCTTCTATCACTCCAAATCCAAAAAAACCCAAAATCTTTCCAACCTCAAATCCGTGCCTTTGACGCCCACCACCCTGCTCCCTCTCTCTGGATCACTCTGGAAAGCCCGCTCTGTCTGCAATAAACGCCATGTGATTCACGACCTATTTACCTCTCACAATTTTTCTTTCCTTGGCCTCACTGAAACATGGCTGACACCCTCCGACACCGCCTCCCCTGCTGCGCTATGCTATGGCGGCCTCCACTTCACTCACACTCCTCGCCCTGGCAACAGACATGGTGGAGGAGTGGGCCTTCTCCTTTCTTCCAACTGCACCTTCAACCCAATCCGGAGCAAGAGGAAAAAAAAAAATGATCCAGCTTGAGACGGAGGCGGCTGCAATTTTACAAAGCTTTATTGGACAACTTAAAAATATGTTGGTTCTTTAAAAATCTCTTATAGCAAACACCAAGCACACCAGTGAGGAGGATCAACGCGTTTCAACTAAAAAAAAGTCATAGTCATGATCTATGTGCCTTATGTGTCCCTATTACTGCACTTGATACCCCAATACTGAGCCGCTGCTGCCGTATGTGTCCCTATTACTGCACCTGAAACCCCAATACTGAGCCTCTGCTGCCGTATGTGTCCCTATTACTGCACTTAATACCACAATACTGAGCCTCTGCTGCCGTATGTGTCCCTATTACTGCACCTGATACCCCAATGCTGAGCCGCTGCCGTATGTGTCCCTATTACTGCACCTGATACCTCAATGTTGAGCCGCTGCTGCTGTATGTGTCCCTATTACTGCACCTGTTACCCCAATGCTGAGCCGCTGCTGCTGCCGTATGTGTCACTATTACTGCACCTGATACCCCAATACTGAACCGCTGCTGCCTTATGTGTCCCTATTACTGCACTTGATACCCCAATACTGAGCCTCTGCTGCTGCAGTATGTGTCCCTATTACTGCACCCGATACCCCAACGCTGAGCCACTGCTGCCGTATGTGTCCCTATTACTGTGTCATGGTTTGAACAGGGTTCTTGCCCTGCACTCACAGGGTTAAGTGTTCGTGGCCTCTTTCTGGATCTGGGAGGGGTATTTATACTCACTCTTTACCAGGGTTCTCTGTCAGCTATACTGTTGTTCTGATGTGTCTGACCCCTGGTGTGCGTGTATCTGCGTTGCTTGTTTGATTCCCGTGTATGACCCGGCCTGTTCCCTCACTCTGTACTCCGTCTCTCGCTTTGGTACTACTGTCTTCTCCGGTTCTGACCTCCTGGCTTGGCTATCGTTACTCCGTTACAGTTTGTCCCTATTGTACCGTCTATTTCCCGTTCTGGTTTTCTGACCTATTGCTACGTCCTGACTATCCTTTCTGTCTAAACCCCGTGGTACTGTATTGCTATCTGATGCTTTGACCCTGGTTTCATCTGGTTTCTGTCTCTGTCTATGCCCCTTGGTAACATTGCCCCGTAGTTACCTTTCTAGGAGTTTCCCTGCAGCTCCTAGATCTGTGGAGCTTAGGCCACGCCCCCAGCAGTCATGTGCTTCAGGTCCTGATACTCTGAAGCACGCATCGTCACCGCTGCTGCCCTGCTCCACAGGTATCTGTGAGTACTGTTTTTGTACTCAGGACACCCGCACTGGCACAGTGAGCAAGTGCAGTGCGGTGTTCCTGACAACTGTACTTGATACCCCAATACTGAGCCTCTGCTGCCGTATGTGTCCCTATTACTGCACCTGATACCCCAATACTGAGCCGCTGCTGCCGTATGTGTCCCTATTACTGCAACTGATACCTCAATACTGAGCCTCTGCTGCCGTATGTGTCCCTATTACTGCACCTGATACCCCAATGCTGAGCCACTGCTGCCGTATGTGTCCCTATTACTGCGCCTGATACCCCCTATACACACACGGCTCTGCTCCACACCCCCTATACACATACGACTCTGCTCCGTACACCTTGTACACACGCCTCTGCTCCGTACACCTTGTACACATGCGACTCTGTTCCGTACACCTTGTACACACACTGCTCTGTTCCGTACACCTTGTATACAGGCGCCTCTGCTATGTACACGCTGTACACACGCGGCTCAGCTATGTACACGCTGTACAAACGTGGCTCCGCTCCGTACACCTTGTACGCACCTGGCTTCGCTCTGTGCACTTGTACACATGTGGCTCTGCTCCGTACACCTTGTACACATACGGCTCTGCTCCCTACACCCCGTACACACGCGGCTCTGCTCCGTACACGCTGTACACATGCGGCTCCGCTCCGTACACCTTGTATACACATGGCTCCGCTCTGTACACCTTGTACACACACGGCTCTGGTCCGCACACTCCGTACACATGCGGCTCCGCACCATACACCTCGTACACATATGGCTCCAATCCGTACACCTTGCACACACGGATCCACTCGTACACCCCGCACACACGGCTCTGCACCGTACACACTTGGCTCCGCTCCGTACACAAACGGCTCTGCTCACTCCATACACACGCGGCTCCGCTCCTCTGTACACCTCATACATGCATATCTCTGCTCCGTACACCTTCTACACACACGGCTCCGCTCTGTACACCTCATACACACACAGCTCTGCTACATCCACCCTGTGAACCCCTCCTGACCCCACACAGAAACTTACTTCACCTCATCCAGCACCATGACAACCATCACAGCAGAGCCCTCCAGCCGCTGAAGCCCCTGATCATGTGACCCCCTGACTCCGCCCCTCCCGTGACCTCATCACAGGTCCTTGTGCGCACAGAATAACCCAGGACAACATTGCTGGCTGTGAGGTGGGGGGCCCACTGCTGGAAACCGGGGCCCCCACCGCCTTCTCAGGGGCCCATAGTGGCTGGGCGGCAGAGTAGGGAGATTGATTCTCCCTGCTATGCCGCAGAATGTAACTGTATGGGCACTCTGTGCACGCCGATACAGTTACAGTAGCGTAGCTGGGTGGGCCCCCTCGGGGCCCGGGGTGACACTACTGACTCACACACTCTCTGACTATTCTACCACTGTCCTCCATATCCTCACTCCACGACACAGACACTGCCACTAGCTTCTAAAATGCCACTCCTGCATCAGCCATCGACTCGGTCGCCCCTGTCATGCATAACAGAGTGCGACGAATCAATAGACAACCCTGGCACAATAACACAACTAAAAATCTTCGGCAAGCATCCAGAACTGCAGAACGGCACTGAAAGAAAACACATTCCCAAGACGACTTCACTGCACTCAAACAAGCAACACTTGCATTCAAATCAGCTCTCACCTTAGCTAAACAGGCTTACTTTACATTCCTTGTATCTTCCTTATCCCACAACCCTAAACAGTTGTTCAATACTTTTAACTCCCTCCTCCGCCCACCACTGCCCCCTCCAACTTCCCTAATCTCTGCTGATGACTTCGCCATGCACTTCAAAAACAAGATAGACCAAACACGGCAAGTCTTTATTATTCAACCACCACAACCTCTTTGTATACCAGACCAATGCCCAAACCCCATAACCTCCTTATCCAACATCACTGAAGGGGAGCTTGCTCATCTTCTCTCAAATCACACCTCACCACTTGTGCACTTGACCCCATCCCATCCCACCTCCTCCAAAACCTCGCCAACACTCTTATCCCATCTCTAACCCACCACTTCAACCTATCACTAACTTCCGGTACCTTCCCTTCTGCTTTCAAACATGCTGCAATCACGCCTATCCTCAAAAAGCCAACCCTCGACGCAACTGCTATGTCCAGCTATCGCCCAATATCGCTGCTCCCTTTCGCTTCCAAACTCCTGGAGCAGCACGTCCACGCTGAACTTTCCTCCCATCTCTCATCTAACCTGCTCTTTGACAATCTACAATCTGGTTTCCGCCCCCATCACTCCACTGAGACAGCCCTGACCAAAATTACTAATGACCTACTTACAGCCAAAGTAAATGGACAATACTCTCTACTCCTTCTTCTAGACCTGTCCTCTGCCTTCGACACAGTTGACCACTGCCTCCTACTGCAGATCCTCTCGTCCTTTGGCATCAAAGACCTTGCCCTATCCTGGATCTCCTCATACCTCTCCAACCGCACATTCAGCATCTCCCACTCCCACACTACCTCCTCATCCCACCCTCAGAGATGTTGGAGTCCCCCAAGGCTCTGTTCTAGGACCCCTACTCTTCTCAATCTATACACTTGGCCTGGGGCAACTCATAAAGTCCCACGGATTCCAGTACCACATTTATGCCGATGATACCCAGATCTACCTCTCTGGCCCAGACGTCACCTCTCTGCTCTCCAAAATCCCAGAGTGTCTATCAGCCATATCCTCCTTCTTCTCCTCCCTCTTCCTCAAACTGAATGTGGACAAATCTGAACTGATCATCTTTCCCCCGTTTCACAGATCTTCCTTACCTAAACCATCTATAACAATTGACGACATCACGCTTTCCCCCGTACCGGAGGTCCGCTGCCTCGGAGTAAACCTTGACTCTGCCCTGTCCTTCAAACCACACATCCAAGCTCTCTCCACTTCCTGCCGCCTCCAGCTCAAAAATATTTCCAGAATCTGTCCCTTCATCAACCCTCACTCTACTAAAATGCTTGTGCATGCCCTCATCATCTCCCGTCTCGACTATTGCAACATCCTTTTCTGTGGCCTCCCTGCTAACACCCTTAAACCTCTCCAGTCCATCCTTAACTCTGCTGCCCGACTAATTCATCTCTCTCCTCGCTACTCCTCCGCTTCTCCCCTCTGTAAATCTCTTCACTGGCTCCAACTCCCTCAGCGTATCCAATTCAAATTACTAATACTGACCTACAAGGCCATCTATAACCTGTCTCCTCCATATATCTCTGAATTAATCTCCCGATATCTTCCCTCATGTAATCTCCGATCCTCCCAAGACCTCCTTCTCTCCTCCACACTTATTCGCTCCTCACCCAACCGCCTCCAAGACTTCTCCCGAATAGCCCCTATCCTCTGGAATTCTTTGCCCCAACATGTCCGGCTATCAACCACACTTGGATCCTTCTGACAGAACCTGAAAACCCATCTCTTCAGGAAAGCTTACAGCCTGCAATGATCCCCGCTGCCCCCTCACCACTACTGGAGCCACCGCCTCACCATCAATGGAGCTGCTGCAACCTCCCAACCTACTGTCTCCTTCCCCACCATCCTGTAGAATGTGAGCCCGAAAGGGCAGGGTCCTCTCTCCCCTCTATATCAGTCTGTGATTGTTAGTTTGTTTACTGTAAGTGATATCTGTAATTTGTATGTAACCCCTTATGTACAGCACCATGGAATCAATTGCGCTATATAAATAAATATTAATAATAATAATAATTGATCCCAATGAGAATCTGGAAATGATCAATTTGGTGGCTTTCAGTTGAAGCTTCCTCCATTTCTCCGGATCCTGAAGTCTTTCACAGATCTCTGCTAAAGAAGTTTGTCTGTTAGATTGCCACCTCCTTTGGTTTCTATCGATGATAGTTTAGAGTACGAGGTACAGAGTATCATAGATTCTCAGGCCTGTTCACTTGTCACCAGCAGATGGCAGACATCCTTACAATGACTGTAAATCTGCAGGTGTAAGGAGGCAGTGGGGATGAGCTATGACTATGAGCAATGAGGACATATAGGGCCGGTTTCAATTCATTTAGAAAAAGACTGAAAAGAGTTAATCAATGCAATCCGACTATGACAGAGGAAAGTTTGTGTTATTTCTTGTAATCTATGGCTCAGTTTGTTTGTTTTTCCCATAATTAATATAATATCAGACAAAGTTATGCAGATGTCAGTAGCGGCAGCCTGGGGTAATTATTGACTACTGAATCATGTAGCCTCGGTAATCACAACACGCAGTTTATTTTCTCTGTGATTTTTATTTTATGAATATCTTTTGTTGGAAAACATTAATTTATTTCTCGTATCGGGGAAACTAGTTACATACAGTAGCTGCTAATGCAGAATCCAGAAGTAAAGAGAAGAAATGTGCTTTATAGGTCCAGAATTTCACCGCAATCTCATGTAAATGTCGGTGTTTCGTAAAAAAAAAATCTGCATGGGTTAAATAGTTATATATTGAGTTATACGACACACGTTACGTGCATGTGACTATTTTCATGCATGTGTTGCTGTGATATTTTGCCCAGAATCTGCGAAGGAGGCTCCAACTCAGGTGTGAACAGAGTCTTATCCAAACAACAGCAGGCGCTGCACAGATCGTTCTAATTTTTTGCTACAATATATCAGTCTGAAATCCAGGCGGTTCAGTTAACCAAGCATTTCCTAGATTGAATATGTCGTTCACCAACAGCAAACAGAAATCTTAAAAACGTTGAGAAATTTGTAAAAAATAGAATAATGGGAAGGCGAATAAGACGTTTAAAATTGTCCTCAACATTTTGTCTTAGGTACTGATAAAGATCCCAATGCATGCACCAGGAGTATGTAGACTGACCCTAGTATCCTTCGGACATATCAAGCCTAGACATTCATGCCTTATCCAAGCATTCACTTGGGTTCAAACGAGACCATGGCCTCAGGTGGCCCCTTATCTCCTGGGAAATGGAAAGAATCATCCATTGAAATTCAACCTTTTGGTTCTGTTTTCCCACGACATATCATGCTGGGAGACCCCAATATGTCTTAGAAATTGGCGGGGATAGCCAAATTAAATGTAATATGAATGGGAGTCTCTGGGCCTCATTCACATTAGAAAGCCATGCGCCATAAGAGCATAGTATGCCACAGTCCGAAATTTGCCAGCCCTGTCCTGATTTTTTTAATACAGTTCCAGCACAATTGGGACTATCCTATGCCATGACCGTCATGGTTTGCGTAAACCCCACCCACATGTGGATTTGGCTCCTTTCCGAGAGGGTCAGGGAGTTTCTGTGAGGAATTTACACAGCCCTATATTACCAACACCAATATTGGCATTAGTGGACAAAGCCTGAATGGTGGCACACATTGTAACCTTTTGTTATATGGTGCCTATGTTCTTAATCTCAGCTAAAGGCACAGCTTTTAAAGATGACATTTCCTATTTTATGTTTAACAGGACACACAATGTAATAGTGGCTGCAGATAAGAGTAAGGCTGTGTGCACACATTCAGGGTTTTTCGCGTTTTTTTAGCGGTTTTCCCCTGCAAAAATGCTTAAAAAACGCATACAAGTTTTTTTTAGATCATCTCTCCGTTGTGGAGATATTTGCAATCAAAGTAATTGACAGCTGGTGAGTTAATTTTCATAAAATCCAAGTGGACATTATCAGATAGGTTTCACTGAGGGGGGGTGTACTTCTCAATAAATGATGCTGAGCAATCATGAGCAGACAATAGCACAGGAGAAAAAGAACACGCCCACTATAACTCAGTCTAATAGGTTTGTAATATGACACAGCTAACCTCAGCTGTAGTGCCCCTTCCCCCACATGGACTGCCAGTAGGTGAAAGCTCAAAGGTGTTAGTAATGACTCTTAGGTCTGCTGTGCTTACAGGACCTTGTAATGGCTCTGCAGTGAGATCAGGCTGTTCTTCATTATGTACCTCACATAAGAGTAGCCTGTTCTAAGCTATGGTGGAGGGTGTTCTTTCCCCAGAGTGTTGTTGCCTGCTTATGATTGGTCAACATCATAGAGGGTGAAAAAGAACATGCCAGCAGTGAAAACGCTCAGATAACACCCCCCTTGGAATTAGTGAAAATGACCTCCAGTAGATGCCAAATACTGTGATTGCTAAAATCACTGCATAAAAGACAGGAGAAAGTAATAAAAAGAGGTATTATTCTGCTCTGCAGTCACTAGATAGACTGTATAGTTCAACATTAAAAATTTGGTGACGGTTCTCTTTAAAGGGGATGTCCAGTCTAAAATGTAAATTCTGCAGTCATTCTGTTACTTTTGAATCCTTCCTGCTCACGTGCTGTGCTCTGTGAGGATTCACAGTTCTTTGCCCTGGCAATGGCGGGCAGGTATTTGATGTGCATACTCCTGGGCAGAACCCGTTTAGTGAGTGCATCCTCACTCAATACACTTGTATTGTTGAGGCTGGGCCCACTAGATGACCACACCCACTAGAGGAGGTGCTGCCTTATTCCACAGACTTGTATGGAGTGAAGCTGCGCCCACTAGATGGATTCTGCCCGGGAGTATGCATAATGCATACCTGACCGCCATTCCTGAGGCAGAGAACAGCGAATCCTTGCAGTGAACAGTGTGTGCTCTGGGAGGATTAGCAAGTCTGCAGTCACACAAAGTCACTGCAGACTTGTCATCGTAGACCAGACAACCACTTTAGGGGAGAATACCCATGTAATTCAGCATACGATTGAACTAATACTTTTTCTTACTTATTAAGTCTACATTCCCAAGATGAGTATTTGATGAGTTTTTGATGTTGCAGATTTTTTGCACTATATCTGCACCTATTAAGTAAATTATGTGACTTACGTTTTTTTCATTGCGTATTTGAGCACTTTTTTTTAACATGCGTCTTTAATGTGTTTCTGACGCTTCAGTTTTTGTCTCTTTTTTGTACATCACATTTTAAATAAATATGCTTTGTTTATTTATACTTCTTGATATTTTGCTTTCACATAACTTCATTGACAAAATAATATGCAGATTTCATGTGATGTTAGTGCCTTTCCACAGCGGTAAGGCTACCTTCAGACTAGCATTACCGGGTGCAGCGCACGGCTGCTGCTAAGCTCCGCCCCAGCCACGCCCCCTCTGTTCAGCTCCTCCTCTGATTGAATGACGCTGCATTCGATCAGCGTACCCTATATTTAGCGTTGGGTATGCTGGTTGTGCACTGGTACACTTTTGCCGGCGCTGCGCCGAGCGCACAAAAATGCAACACAGTGATTAATGCTGTGAAATACTTGGATGTTCTGAGAAATGGAAACATTAAAGATGTTCAGTTTCAAGTTCAAATGAACTGTGTCTCAATTCTTGCAAAATCGTCTGCAGACAACCTTCAGTGGCGCAGAAGAGAACCTGACGATGTTGGACCTGAAGGCACAGGTATGCTGACTAAGGGACACTATATTTATGTGAGGGAAGGCCAGGGTGTGATGGAACAGAAGTCCTCAGCCATGACTACCACCCTGGCAGAACCTTACACTGGTACTGTAAAAAGCAACTGAAAATTAGCATAAAAAAGCAGCAAAAAAAACACAGCAAAAATGCCCAGTGTGAACATACACTTAAAGGGAATGGATTGTCGTATATGTGAGCCATTAACTGCACAGTCCAGGACTAAAATGCATGTTATAGGCTCATGATCAATAAACTGCACTGAATAGATGTGTTAAATGTGTATTAAGTGGAAAAATGTGAAAAGTTTTGTATCTCATGCAACAGATTTTCTTTTGTGATCTTGCTTCACACATAAGACTAAGCAATTGAAGTAAATAATCTACAGTGACGTCTGTGGTTGTTTGTCTTCTTTAATGTCATCTTCCTGTCTTTCCTCTTTTCTTGCTTTCTTCGCTCTGTCAAGAAACAAAATATAAGCAAAGAAAAATTGAATTAATCTGTTGTCACACAAGCTTGTCTAAATTATTTTTTTGGGATTAGTAAAGTTATCAGAGAAAGTAATAAATGTCTGTCAGTAGAGTGTAGGTACAGATGAACGCTGCGCTTAATATTCAAGTTTATTTACTTTGGAATAATGATGTGGAAATCACATATAATGGATAGAGATAGGTCGACAGACAGATGATAGACACACAGAAAGATGATAGGTGTCCGTGTGTGGAGAATGCTCAGGATCGGAGCTCCCTTGGCGTGCTGTAGATGCTGGCCATATTATATTGCCTGCTTCTGTGTCTAACAGCAGTGATCAATGCTGAGTTTTGATCAATGCTGAGTTTTGATCACTGCTGTTAACTATTTACATGCTGCTGTCAATCACTGACCAGTGTTTAAATGATGAGTTTTGATCCCTGCTGTTAACTATTTACATGCTGCTGTCAATCACTGACCATTGTTTAAATGACATTATTGCTGGTACTCATAAACACTGGCTCCCATCAGCCCTTAGAAACGTGATTGCTAGGCACCGATTATTTATCATGGCTGCCAAGGATGGCGGCGGAGACACGGATTAATTTTTAAAGAGGACCTATCACATGGAATTTGGACTCTAAAGCCAAGACTGTAATGTCGCTTAAAATCTGATTAACATGATACCTTTTTTTACAAAAACACATTATGCTGTTCTGAACAGACTTGGTTTCTTAAAACCTATGGAAAAGAGCTACTGTATTTTGTACTAGTAGTAATCATTCCCAAGTTTTTGTCGTAATCATTCCCAAGCCTTACCAGCTTTAAAAAAAAATCCAAACAGATACTGTTAAAATGGGAGAGGGAATCATGAGCACAACCTAACAGATTATATTTTTCAGTATTTACCCTTTCTTCCTCTTCACAGCTGTGTATGGCACGTAGAATAGGAAGATTAGCAGGAGCACGCCACATACTGAAGATAGCACAATCACTGCTATAGATATGGCGTCATCTGCAAAAGGACAAAGCACAAAACCGTTACAGAACAACAGCTCTGTTGTATCAGGGGCCATGTGTCACGGACAGTCGTTATACTGAAAGTAAAGCAAAGAGATAGTGAGAGAAAGAAATAAGTTGTCAAATGCAAACTACACACACAACAATGTAATGGCTAAAAGTACAAGTTAATAAAAGTAAAAACCATGTAAGTGAAATAATGGGACTTATTCTAAATTCACAAATATTGACAAGTAGGCCAAATTATTGTACTTAAAGATTACCTGACAGCTGGTACATGCTGCATGATCCACCGGCAGCATGTTTCAGACCCTGGCTGTATGCCTTTAACCATGAGTCTTTGACAGGTCTCTCCTTGCTATGCGTATAGTATAGGGAGAGCCTTGTCACTCCAGAACAGGAGATGAGGAAAAGCCACCCAGAAACCACCTGTCCGACTAGCCCCAGAGGCTTTCAAAGTGTGTTCTCCTCTGAAATGCCACAGCGATCCCTGGCTGAAGTCATGCAACCACGGTCTGATACATCCTGTCCATGGATCAGGCAGTATGTATCAGCTGTCAAGTTCCCTTTATAACAGTGGTCCACTACTTGTACAACCCCTTTTTGAGTGAAGTAGTTTCTCTTTAAAATAAAAATAACATACAGTTGTGGCCAAAAGTATTGACACCCCTGCAATTCTGTCAGATAATACTCAGTTTCTTCCTGAAAATGATTGCAAACACAAATTCTTTGGTATTATTATCTTCATTTAATTTGTCTTAAATGAAAAAACACAAAAAGAATTGTCCTAAAGCCAAATTGGATATAATTCCACACCAAACATAAAAAAGAGGGTGGACAAAAGTATTGGCACTGTCACGCTCGCGCCTTGGCTGAATGGCGCGAGCCAGGGGGTTGTGGCCCCACTGTGCCACAAACCAGACTACCCTGGAAGGGGCGTAACTACGGCAGCTTCCTTGGTCTTCACTGGAGCCTCTGATGGTGAGGTCAGGCTTGTGCGGCAGGTAGCTGCCGGGTGCCACTCCAGGGTGGTGTCTGGCTGTGGCTGCTGATCCCACTCGGGAACAGGACACCTGGACAGGTGCGAGTGACAGGCAGACTGAGACACAGGGCAAGAAGGTACGACAGATACAGGGCAAGCAGGCACGGCTTGAGACACAGGACAGGCGGGCACGGCTTGAGACACAGGACAGGCGGGCACGGCTTGAGACACAGGACAGGCGGGCACGGCTTGAGACACAGGACAGGCGGGCACGGCTTGAGAAGGAACAGGTAGGGGCCTGTTCACACAGCAGGTGCAGGTATGGATGCAGGCAGGCAGGAGTGGAATATGAAGGAACAGGTTTGGACCTGTTCACACAGGAGGTGCAGGTATGGATGCAGGCAGGCAAGAGTGAAATAAGAAGGAACAGGTTTGGACCTGTTCACACAGGAGGTGCAGGTGAAGGCAGGAGTGGAGAGAGAAGCTGCAGAAAGAGGTTCTGCAGCGGCAGCAGGAGTAGAGCAAAGCTGAACCACAAGGTCTGTGGAGAGAAGCTGCATCAAGAGGTTCCGCAGCGGCAGCAGGAATGGAGCAAAGCAGAACCACAAGGTCTGTGGAGAGAAGCTGCAGCAAGGGGTTCTGCAGCGGCAGCAGGACTGGAGCAAAGCAGAACCACAAGGTCTGTGGAGAGAAGCTGCAGCAAGAGGTTCTGCAGTGGCAGCAGGAATGGAGCAAAGCTGAACCACAAGGTCTGTGGAGAGAAGCTGCAGCAAGAGGTTCTGCAGCGGCAGCAGGAGCTGTGCAGACAGAGCGGCTAGAGTGCAGATGCACAGATAAAGCTGCGAGAGTGCAGATACACAGACAGGGAGGACACAAGGAAAGACACAGCTAGGAAGGGAGCCACGGACAAGGAGAAAGGGAGACTGATAGACAAAGGTAAGACTGAGTTCAGACAGAGAGACAGGGACAAAGACACAAGGACCAGGATATTCAGCCTCCTGGGAGGCGGGCAGAGAACAGACAAGGCACTGGGAACAAGACTCAAGGACCAGGATATTCTGCCTCCTGGCAGGCAGACAGAGAAATGCTAGGCAAGGTACCGAGACACAGGAATACAGACTAAGAGTCTTCAGAGAAGGCAAGACATAGAACAGGGCCTGGCTGGCTCAGCAGCAAGGAGCTAACTGAGTTTAGACATTGCACAGGCAATGTTTCAGTGGGAGTGGCGAAACTAAATAGTCAAGGGCTCCAGGTGATTGGTCAGGGACAGATTACACAGGTGCACCCTGACTGCATAAGAACCAGAGAGTTCAGGCACTGCCCCCCTATACACACAGTCTGGAAACATGGAGAGCAGAGGCACAGAGCTGGCAACAGACAGAATTCACACCATGGCTTGAAGCAGAAAGTAAGTTGGTGTGCGGGGGATGGGAGGCCATGCAGTGATGCCAGCAGGGTTGTTACAGTACCCCCCCTTTACGGCCTTTATGGCCCCTCTTCCTCAAGCCTGCCAGAATGACCAGAAGAAGGAGTACGGGACCACACACAGTCCAGGTTGACACGACATCCTTCAGGTAGGGTGGAGTATGTGTGCCATCAGGAATCCCAGATTGCCCGGTTTCTTGGTGCCTAAGGCTAGTTTCACACTTGCTTTTTTTTGCAGCGCGTTTTTCCCGCAAAAAAACGCATTGAAAAAACGCATACATAAGCATACAACTGCTGCGTTTTTTTCAAGCATTTTTATGAGCATGCATGAAAAAAACGCAGCGTTTTTATGCGTTTGTATGCGTTTTTAGTGCGTTTTTACCGCGTTTGCGTTTTTTTCCAACATTTTTAGGTGGCCCCTCACACTACCCAAACCATGACTTTACTAACCCTAACCCTGACCCTAACCCTAACCCTGACCCTAACCCTTAACCAAATCATACTTAACCCTAACCCAAACCCTAAACCCTAACTAACCCTAACCCTAACCCTGACCCTAACCCTAACCCTAACCCTAACCCTGACCCTAACCCTAACCCTGACCCTAACCCTAACCCTAACCCTGACCCTAACCCTTAACAAAACCATACTTAACCCTAACCCTGACCCTAACCCTAACCCTGACCCTAACCCTTAACCAAACCATACTTAACCCTAATCCTGACCCTAACCCTGACCCTAACCCTAACCCTAACCCTGACCCTAACCCTTAACAAAACCATACTTAACCCTAATCCTGACCCTAACCCTGACCCTAATCCTTAACAAAACCATACTTAACCCTAACCCTGACCCTAACCCTAACCATGACCCTAACCCTAACCCTAACCCTGACCCTAACCCTAACCCTAACCCTGACCCTAACCCTTAACAAAACCATACTTAACCCTAATCCTGACCCTAACCCTGACCCTAATCCTTAACAAAATCATACTTAACCCTAACCCTGACCCTAACCCTAACCCTGACCCTAACCCTAACCCTAACCCTGACCCTAACCCTAACCCTAACCCTAACCCTGACCCTAACCCTTAACAAAACCATACTTAACCCTAATCCTGACCCTAACCCTGACCCTAACCCTTAACAAAACCATACTTAACCCTAACCCTGACCCTAACCCTAACCCTGACCCCAACCCTAACCCTAACCCTGACCCTAACTCTAACCCAAACCCCTAAATTCCATGGTTAAAAAAAAAAAACGCATATGCGAAAAAACCCATACATGAGCATGCCAGTGCGCACATATGCGCATCCATAGGCTATAATGGCCATTTTTAGCGCAAAACGTGCGCATATGTGCGCATGCGCTTTTTTGCAGGGCCAAAAAATGCAACATGCTGCGTCTGGAAAATACCAACGCACACCCCAAAAAAACGCAGCGCATGAAAATCGCATACATGCGCTAACCAGCGCGCAGGTATGCGCACCCATGTTAAATATAGGGGAAAAAACGCATGCGCAGGTATGCGTTTTTTTCCAGCGCTAAAAAATGCAAATGTGAAACCAGCCTTAGGGAGTCAGTTTCCAACACAGAGGGTACAAAGACTTCTTCCTCCTGATTGGCAGAGAGCAGGGACCTGGAAGCTTCAGACTTGACCCCTACATCAGCCGGCCAGCTAGAAACAGAAGACACCATCACCGAGTCCGACTTCCGCCCGATGTGCCAGAAAAATTGGACCTCCTCCTCCCGGTTGGTGAGAAATGGAGATAGGTAGGTCACTGCTCCAACATCTTCACCCACCTGCCAAATGGAAGCTGGAGGCATACATACAGGGAGCCACTTCAGCCTGTTACCCTGAAAAAACTGGACCACATCTTCCTGGTTAGAGGATGGGTGAAGCTCTGTCTTGGGACATTCACCCCTGGGCCACAGGGGAGCTGAAGGCATACACTCAGGATCCATCTTCAGCCCTTTATCCTGGGGAAGACAATCAAGAGGCAGGGGTGCTCTTGGGAGCAGGACACTGGTATAGTCGCTGGGGACGTGTGAGGAGACTGAGACCGCCTCCCCCTCTTCAGAGGCATCTTCACACCTTGACTCGGCGACTAGCAAACCAGACGAAGAAGACGACCTTGCTGACTGAATGCGACACAAGGGAACCAGACACCTCTTGTCACTTGGTTGTTTCAAGTGTGGTGCCTTGCTGGGTCTCCAAACATAAATGGGCATCAGGATCTCTGGTTCAGAATGACCCATGGGCATACCAGTCAACCAATGGAAGACGAACTTCTTCATATACAAAGCTCCGACCTGGAGCTGTAGTTGTCCTTGCAGGACTAGACTGTTCTCAAAGAGGGCTCGGCCACCTTTAGACGATGCCCACGCCGGGTTCTGGAGCTGAAGAATGGAGATCACACACCGACTCTGTATGGCCGGTAGCTCGAACACCCCAAAGCTCCCAGAAGGCAACGAAACAGTCATAGGCTTTAATGGAGAGGGAGGACTCTCACCAGGGACAGCCTCTCCTACTGGTCCAGGGTTCTGGAGTACAGACTTCACAGGGCAGAGGCCAGACTCTGGCTGCAACTTGACCCGCTTCTTCTTTTTAGACCTCTTGGATCGTGCACGGGAGATCGCATCGGCAGACTTGGGAACAGATGATGGCTGGACGGTCATAGGTGGTTGAGATGTTTCACCCACAGGTTCCTCTTGTCTGGTCTGTCTCTGGAAGCTTGGAGGGGAAGACTTTTCAGGAGCAGCAGGACGAGGCACATCAAAGACTTTACGGAAGGCCACCAGGAAGGCCCCTAGGTTCATGACGATAGGATCCCTTGCTTCCCAGAGGGGAGTAATCCATATCAGAGCATCTCCTGCTAGGTAGGACATGATGTATCCCACCTTGAACCGGTCAGAGGGGAACCAGGCTGCATTCTGCAGGATCTGGTGCAGGCACCTTTTCAGGAACCCTTGGCACTCAGTAGGATTCCCATAGAACCTGGGCGGGTCTGCTGGGTCATGCTCTTCATAGGCCAGGAGCTGATTGTAGAGGGCATTGGAGATGATGATTGGTTCAGAGGTCTCCACAATCGGAACCACGCAGGACGGAACAAATTCCTCTGGTTGCTCATACTGGCGGAACACAGGATCATGATGCTCTGCGAGCGGAAGGACATGGGACTCAGCGGGGACCATGGCCTGTGCAAACTGTCACGCTTGCGCCTTGGCTGAATGGCGCGAGCCAGGGGGTTGTGGCCCCACTGTGCCACAAACCAGACTACCCTGGAAGGGGCGTAACTACGGCAGCTACCTTGGTCTTCACTGGAGCCTCTGATGGTGAGGTCAGGCTTGTGCGGCAGGTAGCTGCTGGGTGCCACTCCAGGGTGGTGTCTGGCTGTGGCTGCTGATCCCACTTGGGAACAGGACACCTGGATAGGTGCGAGTGACAGGCAGACTGAGACACAGGGCAAGAAGGTATGACAGATACAGGGCAAGCAGGCACGGCTTAAGACACAGGACAGGCGGGCACGGCTTGAGACACAGGACAGGCGGGCACGGCTTGAGACACAGGACAGGCGGGCACGGCTTGAGACACAGGACAGGCGGGCACGGCTTGAGACACAGGACAGGCGGGCACGGCCTGTTCACACAGCAGGTGCAGGTATGGATGCAGGCAGGCAGGAGTGGAATATGAAGGAACAGGTCTGGACCTGTTCACACAGGAGGTGCAGGTATGGATGCAGGCAGGCAAGAGTGAAATAAGAAGGAACAGGTTTGGACCTGTTCACACAGGAGGTGCAGGTGAAGGCAGGAGTGGAGAGAAGCTGCAGAAAGAGGTTCTGCAGCGGCAGCAGGAGTGGAGCAAAGCTGAACCACAAGGTCTGTGGAGAGAAGCTGCATCAAGAGGTTCCGCAGCGGCAGCAGGAATGGAGCAAAGCAGAACCACAAGGTCTGTGGAGAGAAGCTGCAGCAAGGGGTTCAGCAGCAGCAGGAATGGAGCAAAGCAGAACCACAAGGTCTGTGGAGAGAAGCTGCAGCAAGAGGTTCTGCAGCGGCAGCAGGACTGGAGCAAAGCAGAACCACAAGGTCTGTGGAGAGCAGCTGCAACAAGGGGTTCTGCAGCAGCAGCAGGAGTGGAGCAAAGCTGAACCACAAAGTCTGTGGAGAGAAGCTGCATCAAGAGGTTCCGCAGCGGCAGCAGGAATGGAGCAAAGCAGAACCACAAGGTCTGTGGAGAGAAGCTGCAGCAAGGGGTTCAGCAGCAGCAGGAATGGAGCAAAGCAGAACCACAAGGTCTGTGGAGAGAAGCTGCAGCAAGAGGTTCTGCAGCGGCAGCAGGACTGGAGCAAAGCAGAACCACAAGGTCTGTGGAGAGCAGCTGCAGCAAGGGGTTCTGCAGCAGCAGCAGGAATGGAGCAAAGCTGAACCACAAGGTCTGTGGAGAGAAGCTGCAGCAAGAGGTTCTGCAGTGGCAGCAGGAATGGAGCAAAGCTGAACCACAAGGTCTGTGGAGAGAAGCTGCAGCAAGAGGTTCTGCAGTGGCAGCAGGAGCCGTGCAGACAGAGCGGCTAGAGTGCAGATGCACAGATAAAGCTGCGAGAGTGCAGATACACAGACAGGGAGGACACAAGGAAAGACACAGCTAGGAAGGGAGCCACGGACAAGGAGAAAGGGAGACTGATAGACAAAGGTAAGACTGAGTTCAGACAGAGAGACAGGGACAAAGACACAAGGACCAGGATATTCAGCCTCCTGGGAGGCGGGCAGAGAACAGACAAGGCACTGGGAACAAGACTCAAGGACCAGGATATTCTGCCTCCTGGCAAGCGGACAGAGAAATGCTAGGCAAGGTACCGAGGCACAGGAATACAGACTAAGAGTCTTCAGAGAAGGCAAGACATAGGACAGGGCCTGGCTGGCTCAGCAGCAAGGAGCTAACTGAGTTTAGACATTGCACAGGCAATGTTTCAGTGGGAGTGGCGAAACTAAATAGTCAAGGGCTCCAGGTGATTGGTCAGGGACAGATTACACAGGTGCACCCTGACTGCATAAGAACCAGAGAGTTCAGGCACCGCCCCCCTATACACACAGTCTGGAAACATGGAGAGCAGAGGCACAGAGCTGGCAACAGACAGAATTCACAGCATGGCTTGAAGCAGAAAGTAAGTTGGTGTGCGGGGGATGGGAGGCCATGCAGTGATGCCAGCAGGGTTGTTACAGGCACTGTTCGAAAAATCATGTGATGCTTCTCTACTTTGTGTAATTAACAGCACCTGTAACTTACCTGTGGCACCTAACAGGTGTTGGCAATAACTAAATCACACTTGCAGCCAGTTGACATGGATTAAAGTTGACTCAACCTCTGTCTTGTGTCCTTGTGTGTACCACATTGAGCATGGAGAAAAGAAAGACCAAAGAACTGTCTGAGGACTTGAGAAACCAAATTGTGAGGAAGCATGAGCAATCTCAAGGCTACAAGTCCATCTCCAAAGACCTGAATGTTCCTGTGTCTACCGTGCACAGTGTCATCAAGAAGTTTAAAGCCCATGGCACTGTGGCTAACCTCCCTAGATGTGGACGGAAAAGAAAAATTGACAAGAGATTTCAACACAAGATTGTGCGAATGTTGGATAAAGAACCTCGACTAACATCCAAACAAGTTCAAGCTGCCCTGCAGTCTGAGGGTACAACAGTGTCAACCCATACTATCCGTCAGCGTCTGAATGAAAAGGGACTGCATGGATGGAGACCCAGGAAGACCCCACTTCTTACCCCGAGACATAAAAAAGCCAGGCTGGAGTTTTTTGGGCAAAGCTTTTTGGGCAAAGGCATCAACATAGAGTTTACAGGAGAAAAAGAGAGGCATTCAAAGAAAAGAACACGGTCCCTACAGTCAAACATGGCAGAGGTTCCCTGATGTTTTGGGCTTGCTTTGCTGCCTCTGGCACTGGACTGCTTGACCGTGTGCATGGCATTATGAAGTCAGAAGACTACCAACAAATTTTGCAGCATAATGTAGGGCCAAGTGTGAGAAAGCTGGGTCTCCCACAGAGGTCATGGGTCTTCCAGCAGGACAATGACCCAAAAAGCACTAGAAAATGGTCTGAGAAAAAGCACTGGAGACTTCTAAGGTGGCCAGCAATGAGTCCAGACCTGAATCCCATAGAACACCTGTGGAGAGATCTAAAAATGGCAGTTTGGAGAAGGCACCCTTCAAATATCAGGGACCTGGAGCAGTTTGCCAAAGAAGAATGGTCTAAAATTCCAGAAGAGTATTGTAAGAAACTCATTGATGGTTACCGGAAGCGGTTGGTCGCAGTTATTTTGGCTAAAGGTTGTGCAACCAAGTATTAGGCTGAGGGTGCCAATACTTTTGTCTTGCCCATTTTTGGAGTTTTGTGTGAAATGATCAATGTTTTGCTTTTTGCTTCATTCTCTTTTGTGTTTTTTCATTTAAGACAAATTAAATGAAGATAATAATACCAAAGAATTTGTGTTTGCAATCATTTTCAGGAAGAAACTGAGTATTATCTGACAGAATTGCAGGGGTGTCAATACTTTTGGCCACAACTGTACTTATCTCCAGCACCAACTCTGCTCTAAAGATGTTGTCGCTGCGGATAGCTTTACATTGAGCCCTGTAATCAATCGGTGTGTCCTCTTAGGCTACTGTGGTTTCACTTCTTCCTCAGCCCTATAGCCACCGCCTATTGGTTACAAGGCTCATGTGGCTTAAAAGGGTTGTCCCATTAGCGAAGTACATTTTAGTTGACAAATCTTGGTATTAAAAAGTTCTGGAATTAGATGTGTTAAAAAAATGTTCCTGTGCTGAGAAAATCTTACAGCATTACAGCATGGGATCGCAAATCATTCTTTCTGTGAGGCAAAACATTTCACTGCCTGCTTTAAATAAATATTTTACCTTACAGAGAGAATAAGCTGCAAGCCCATGATGTCTTGTCTGTAAACTCTTTTCCTTCCTCCCCTGCCCAGGAGATGTAGTATGATCATCTAATGTTCCTGCATGGTCAGACACGACTATTACACAGTACACAGCAGGGGAACATGTATAAGATTATCTCAGCACAGGAACATTTTTTTTTTAAATACATCCAACTGTGGAACGTATTATTAATCAAAAATCTATTGATTAAATGTTGATCAAAATGAACTTTGTTCATGGGGTTAGTATCCTCAATAGTCAGAACCTCCCACTCCCGTCTCCAAGACTTTACACGTGCCGCGCCAATTCTTTGGAATGCACTTCCCAGGTCAATACGATTAGTCCCCAGTCCCCACAATTTTAAGCGTGTCCTGAAAACGCATTTATTCAGACTGGCCTATCGCCTCAACACATTAACCTAACCTATCCCTGTGTGGCAGAGCCAAAAATTTTACCATAACCAGGTTCCCAGCATCATGTTCCCACATGCTTTATGCATCCATTAGCCCTCTGTGTCTGTACTGTTACACACTTAACATTATGGCTGGTCCATACAATCAGGGCAACTGTTACCACCCACCTTTCGTGTCTACCTCTTTCCTCATAGACTGTAAGCTTGCGAGCAGGGCCCTCACTCCTCTTGGTATTTGTTATAATCTACTGTATGTGATTATTGTTATGCTGTAATGTCTATTGTCTGTACAAATCCCCTCTGAAATGTAAAGTGCTGCGGAATATGTCGGCGCTATAAAAATAAAATTTATTATTATTATTATATGGGGAAACTGCTTTAATAATGTTATGCAAGCCCTTGGAGACCAAGTGCAAGAATGGCGCAGGTACAGGAGGCATCAGTTATTTTTATTTTACTAAGAGTACTTTTGTTCCTGGGGCTCACGTTAGGTTGTTATGCCATGTGATCCCTGTGCCCAATCATCACTGACGTAATTGTCCCTGCCTTTGGACAAATCAAACATCAAGGGGAAGTCCGAGATCAGCCACAGCCCTAACTTCCTGTTGATGTTCAATACGTCTGAAGGTGGGGACAGTGACTTCGGTGATAGTTGGGTGCACGGCTCACATGCCATTGCAACCTTACCGAGCATCGGGAATAACAAACATAATAGTTCAAAATAAACCAATCCCTTTAGTCAAATGGGGGTAGCACTCCACAAAAGCTGAAACATACTAGCCTCAAAAATAACTTTTTTTTAGTATTCACTAAGAGAGTGCCTCTAGCCCAAAGGGGTCACAGCTCCAAATCACTGTATAGATGCTAAATGCTTAGGGTTGCAATAAATGCACATTCTTAAAAAAGATATCCCATGTATTGACGATGTCAGAAAGATTAGACAAAATAAATGCTTGGTATACATTTGAACTAATATACTGTTGGTATTTTTACATAAGGTTATACAAAATAAATTTTGCCTTTTTCATTATCGTACTGTATATACTGTATGTCTATCTCTCATGACAGAATCTATATCTAGACACTTCCTATCATATTCTGATATTATGATTAGTGCTTATTTTTGGCATTTAATTATTCATCTGGGATATCTTTTTCAAGAATGTGCATTTATTCGAACCGTAACCATTTAGCATCTATACAGTGATTTGGAGCTGTGTCCTCTTTGGGCTACAGGCACCTTTTTAGTGAATACTTTGTACTATATTTAAATAAATTAATAAAGTAAAGAATTTTATCAATATCATTTTGTGTAAAAAGCACTTCTTTGCCCTCCATATGTTATTTTAGAGGCTAGTATGTTTAGAACCCTGGGAATTCAGGTGCCGACACCGCTGGATCGGCATCGGTACTGCAGATGAGTATAGGTGCTTTTTATTTTAACCGGGTCGAACATGAGGAATAAAAAAGGGTTGTCCAAGTAATGAACAACCCCTTTAGGTCTTTCTGGTAAAGGCCTGACTGCAATATTTTCTACTGAAATGTGTATATACCCTCTACACTGACCCTCAAATAGAAGTATAAGGTGGAGTAATGTTAACTGAAGATGGGGCAGTGCACAGTATTCTGGATAATAACTGTATTATATGGCATTTAACTCAATTGTTTAGTAAAATGTGAGGATTAAGTAAGTCATGGTCTTGGTTACTTACTATTTTGATCATCATTGGTCTCATCTGGCCCTTCTGTGTTATCCATACTTGAAATCATATCTTGAGTTACTGAAATGGAGCCGTTGTGTGGCTCTGGAATGACCCCCAAGAGTTTGCACATAAGGGGGTATATGTGAATGCTGTCAAATGGCTCTGAAATGTAATTCTTCTTAAAATCCGGCCCAAAGGCGCGAAAAATCATCTTCATGTCCATTTCATTGTTGTCAAATCCATGATCTCCCTTATTAACATAAAATATATATCGCTGAAAAAAAACAAACGGTAAAAGTGTTATAAAAATGGGGTGGTAGAGAAAAGATCATTGGGAAGTAAATATAATACAAATAATTTCTATGGAAATTCAGTTTCACACTTAAGATATAATGTTTGTCAAATTGATATTGTCAAATGTATTAAAATAACCTCTTAACACCTTGGACGGTGGAAAGTGTCCTAGTTGCCCCTCCACTTATGCCCTGTCACATATTAATTCATAAGAAATACATATCCAGATGTTCCTTGGACTAAAACAGCTGATCATCAATGCAGTAAGTCAGAGGAGTCAAGGAAATCTGCAGATTATTGGGCCATCTAAAAAAGGTTTTTCTTTGTGAGATTGCCCATTTTGCTCAATTTTGTTTTGGAGTACTAGGACTAAGTTGAATTAATAAAATAATAACTATAGAAACATTATTGTCAAAGGTTTCATTAAGACTGTAAGCCCATGCTATCGTTCTGTGTGGCTTAAATATTAATATTTACCACATCTGATTGTTTAACTGCTTTTCACATAAAATTTACTAAAAATGTTTTCTTTTGTTTAAAGGATTTTCTTGTAATATACAACCTTAAAATATAGTAGTTGCTGTTTTAAGGTGACCATGCACAAGATAAAGGTTTGTCCAACAAATATTGACAGGATCTTCTAACACACTCATATTTTTGGATTTCATCATGCCCTTTATTTGTTTAGCAGGAGATAAGCCTAGTACAGAGGTGTCTTCATGTGGCTTATTTCCCACTATTTTGTAATTATGCTTTTCTCAATATTCTAATTCTCTTATTAGACTGTCTTTGGGAGTGTGGAAGGAGTACCCAGAGAAAACCAAGGTAAATTCATGTAGTTGTTGTCCTTGGTCAGATATGAACCCAGAACTCCAACGCTGCAAGTCAAGAATGCTAAATAAATTAGCATGCTTAAAGGAGTTTTCCGCTTTCATTAAAATGAACCCAAAAGAACAATGGCATTTAGAAAATTTTAGAATTTGCTTTATGTCTTGTCGCATCTTTACTAAAGGCACAGTTGTTTCTTGTAGCAAACATTGGGCCTATTTTCAGTAAGTGACACATGGCCTTCATCACTTACCAATGGTGGACATCAAGGTAACTCCAGCTCAAGTTTCTGTGTTGCTTAATATTACCTGTCACCTCACAGTCACTACCTGATGTTGGTCGTACAGATGCTGCAACATGTGCAGTCGTGAATTCCATCACATTGCAACTTAGAAAATCAACCGGTGGCTCAGCAAAAAATGCTCTGCTGCTGCATATCTGGTAGCTGATCTTCACCACATAATAATGGCTGAAGTACCCATACACTCTCCTGACAATGAGCGCAACCTTGTTCCAGTGGGTTCATTTTTTTTATATATGTTGTGCAATTAACCTGAGGTCATGCACCATGCAGTGTGCAAGTGTTAAGCCCCCCCGTTACACATAGCGATATCGCTAGCAATATCGCTGTAAAGTCACCGATTTTGTGACGTAGCAGCGATATTGCTAGCGATATCACTATGTCTGATACTTACCTCCGACCGGCTCCCCCGCTGATTATCGCTGGTCGTGCGAGAAGGTCCTGGATCATTTCTCGTCGGGCGCTTCCTGCTGGGCTTCCTGTGGCGCCGACGAGCGACGCGTGGACGCGGGCGGGAGGACATCAGGATCGCCGCGTCTGACAGGTAAGTAGCGACCCCCGACCCCTGCTATGTCGCTGGTGAGATCTGCCTGTGTGGCAGCTCACTAGCGACCACTAGCGATGCTCCAGCGATCCATATTGTTGTCGGGATCGCTGGTGCATCGCTAAGTGTAACGGTACCCTTACTTTGCCATATTGCATGGCAGTCATGATGTTTTTTTCATTATCGCTTACTAGTTGCTCGGTTATTGTTGATTAAGACTCATCCAGTGAAGGTGGTGGTTAGGAGATTGAGGAGGATGAAAAAAAAGTCTATGAGTGTTGCCTGGTGTGGAGCTATCACCAAAAAACAATGTGTCCACTTTATCACAGTACAAAGTATTGATTCAAAGGCTTTTGGATGCAGATTGGCTATCATATAATATGATCACGAGTAGAAGTAGGAGGATAGCTTGAGCCTTGTTCATCTTGCTGGCCAGTTCACTTTCCCCACATGACGTTTCATGTGTTGAACGAGAAATGCAGTTCCTAGTCCATTTGTAACAAGGAGTATCTGTCTTTTTCCTCAAACTTGGAACATGCGCACTGCAATTGGTTTTCAGAGAACGTGGAAAATAATTCCGACACCCGAGATGTCTGCATATAGGAATTGCTACCACCACCATAGCTGTCAGGCACTCTTTAGCTTCCTATACTAACATCAGACATGACTTCACCTGCTCCTGAGCTTACCACAGAAGAAGGAAATCTTTCCCCAAATGATCTTTTTAGCTGGACATTGGCTCTGCTCTTTAATGCCAATTCCACCTCCTTGTCACCTGAATTTGGTTCCCATTCAGCAGTATTATAAAAATCAGCAGTATTAGCAATAATTTGGCTGACAGTTTTCTCAGTGCATGAAGTGAGTTGAGTTCCCTGCCCCCCCATCTCATTTCCCCCTCTAAATTTGCCCTGGAGTCTAAATTGGCACTGACTGTATCAGTGGACTCAGAGTGCCAATACCACTGCCAGTGCCCCTATCACCATGGCTGGCAGAGACAGCAACACAGTGAGGTGTTTGAATCATTCACTCCATCTCATCCAGCTCCATGTCATCCAAGTATAAAGGCTGACTGTCATTCTCATCCAATAAATGAATACGAAGAAGTTGTTCTTCTGAAATATCTTCCTTAGCCCTGGGGTTCTGTGGGCTAGTGGACTAAGAGGCTGAATGAATAGAATTATCATTGACCAAATTGAAAGTCTTCTATGTAAAAATGTTTTTTTTTGTTGCCAGATGAGTTTGTGAGGACAGAATAGTGACATACACTGATTGTGCTGCTGTCAGAGGAAACATCGTTCAGGTGTGACAGAGATGAATGATGTGCCATGTATTCCATTAAATGCTCCACTTGTTCCTCACTAATATGCTTCCCTGATGCAAAGGAGGCTATTTGTGACCTGTGTTTGGTACTGTAAAGGAGAGCGATTCGTTGGATGCAGTGAAGATCCGGAGGCAGAGAAGGGGTTAACAAGATTTACTGAACAGGTAATTAAACAAGGAATACTCCACACAGGAAGGCTAGACTAGTAATGGCAACGATGGAAATTGCACACAAACATAATGCTCGAGAGAAAGATATACAAAAAACATGGTAACTTATCGCTTGTAGTTCTTGCAGGGAAAAAGCTGAAATATCACCCGATAGCGTCGCAAATCGTGGAAAACGTCTCTGGCTCTGTTACGAAGGAACGAGAAGCACTGTCTCCCGACGGTGCTGATGTATCCGGTCCCGCTTGGCTTGAGTGCGATGGAACATAGAAACAGTCCTTTGCGCAGATTCCTCAGGGATGGCGCTGAACAGTCAACCTCTTGTCGCTTTCCCGCCAAGTGTCCCCGTTCCTGCACTCAGTCCCTTTCATATTCCCCGCGCCCCCTGTTGTCCAGCATTAAGGTCCTCCCCTCCCAGAAGAACCCTCCCCCTGGCAACAGTGGTGACAGTCCCAATAGTTGTGGCCTCAAAGGGCACCGGAAACCGCTGACTCTGCCTCGGCTCATCTTCTTACACCCTCCTCTCTTTTCACTCGCCATTCCACGGGTGAGGCATCCTGAGAATTGTTAGAGCGCTGTTTGGCTGTTTCAGCAGTTTGCCGCCAAATAAACTGATCCTGGTTGTAATGATTGTGCATTTGGAGTGACATAGATTGGAAGGCATAGTGTAGTCTTCTAGTGGAGGCAAAATTGGACCTGCACCTGCCATGATGTTTTCATCTGGGGTCCCAGGGCCCTGACCAACAGACATATTTTCAGATAGCTGCTCGGGGCTTTCATCATCTTCCACGATCACGGGAGACACCTCTACGAGAACCTCAGGGGTTTCTTCCCTTTGCATGGGGCCCTCGGAGAGACATGGTCGAAGCAAACTCCTGTATACCACTTTAGTGGGAGTATTCTTTTCTCCTTCTGGATAAATCTTGTATATGGGTCCTTCTGTACCGACCTGACGCTTCACTCTGTATGGCCTACTTTCCCACCAATTTTCCAGCTTGTCACGTGGACGTTTTTCCCATACCAATACTCGATCACCAACCTGAAGATCTGTTCACAGCAGAGGAACCTTCCCAGAGTGCTCCAGCTCCAGGAGTCGTGTCAGTACAAGACGATGTAAGGTCTGTAGGTGGTGGTGATGTTTTCGGACCCAGGTGGACACCCCTGTCCATGGGTTGTCCTCCCCTGGATCTAGCTCCAGTTCCGTGACTTCTTTCCCCGTTTGGCAAGGAGTAAGTGGTGTAATCGGTGGTTTGATGGATTCGATTGTTGTAAATCCACCCGAGTTCAGAGACATACTCTGGCCACCAAGCCTTCCTATCATCTTCCAAGGTCCTTAACATCTGAAATATAGTATGGATAAACCGCTAACAGACCCCGTTTCCCTGAGGATGGTACGGTGTGGTGTGTGATTTGTCGAACTAAATAGATCCGCTGTAACTCATCCATTACTCTTCCCAAGAAACAAGCTCCTTGATCCGCTGCGGGCATCCATACACTTGAATGAATTGTTTACAGATGGCATATGCAGCAGACTCAGCTGTCTGGTCCCGGTGGGCGCCACCACTGCAAACTTCATGAAATGGGCTACAATCAGTAGAGAGTGGTCGTATTCTTGGTGGGCCGGCCCGATGGTCAAATAGTCGATGGTCAACAGTTCCAGGGGGGGCTGAGGTTACTATCGTCTGAGTAGGAGCTCTTTCTTCTGGGTATTTGGCCAACTCACAAGGCCGACAGAGTCTACAAGCCTCCTCAACCGCTGCTCTTAGCGGAGGGTGTGTTAGGCGTCGAGTTTCCCGCACTGCACAGGGGGAATCTCGAGCCATGTCCTCTGTGGCTGCAGAGATTCCTGCTCAGCAGAGATGTGGGTCCCGGCGTCTTGCCCAGGCTGATGCTAGGCATCTGGTTGCTCCTTCAGGCTCTGCTATAACACCATGCTTGAGGCAGCAGCAAGCAGACGCTCCTGGGACTAAGTCCTGTCTTTTGCCTATTGAGCATGCCCATGGGACGACCTCCCATTGGAGGTCGGAGGTCACATGCGCAGGTCCCGTTCCTGCTTGGATTGGTCCATTGGGAAGGTCCCGGAAGGACGTCGCTATAAAAAAGTCGCCTGGCCGCTCGGCCATGCGCTAGTATAGACTCTTGTTGGTATATGTGTGAGTGATGATGCATGTATGAAACAGGTGACTGACTTATTAAGACTCCCCTCCCTTGGATACGCATGTGTTAGGGAACTGTAGTAGAGTCAGCGCCTATCAATGGCATTTCCTTTGCGCCACAGTGCTTCCACTCACAGCATTTCACTTAGCGCCATATTGTGCCATCCAGCACAAGGCAGTTTTGTACAGCGTCAAGTAGCTGTAACCACCAGTAGCGGCGCTGTGTGCAAGCTGTGCACATTCCTTGCCCTAATCAAAGAGGTTATTGGCGTCCGCCAGAGCGGAGCAGCGTGCACCTTGTGTGCTTATACTTCTGTTGTTCTTCCCGGCACTGCAGTTGCGGTGTTGAGTACTAGTGCGTCTAGAGGGACTTTAATCCAGCGTCTCAGGGGCAGAGTCCTGTGACTATACACTAGTGCTCATATTGCCGAGCTCTGTGAGCATTAACAGGCTCCGGCATTTATGTTGCAGTGGCTCTGTGAAGCAACAGAGTTCAGTCCTGTACACACTGAGTCACCTGCTGGTGTTCAATTAGTGCTCCACCATTACCTAGCAGCAATTTACCATCTCTGCACGGTGGACCCTGGGCTGCGAACTCACCTTATAACATCTCTTTTATTTGCATTCCACAAGCCCCTAACAGGGTGGTAGACAAACAGCTGTAGCCACTGGAAAGTTTTTTTCAAGACCGAAGTGAGCCCCTTTTTCGTGAGCTTGAGTGGCCACGGTACACAGCACTGTCTCTGGAATCACCACCTGCCAGGAGGTTCCCAACTCCTTCTGTAGTTGAACTTTCCGATATAACGGCCCATTTCTCATCTGGAGGCATTCCCTCTGCCAGAGTATCTTCAATGCTTCTGGAGTCAGAGCGCTGTTCCTGACTAGGCAGCTTATTCAGTGTCACCCATTGTATGAACAGAGCAAGTTCACGATCTTCTTGTTGTAACCGGACCCACTCATCCCGGGATCTTCCCAACACCCCTTCATGATGGGGGGGTCTGTATTTGGACCAGCGTGGCTGCCACCATCCCAGCGGTCTTTTGGAACCGGGGAACCTCTTCTTCCTCCAGCATCTCATCTTTACTCTTTCCTGGTGGTGCATGTCTTGCTCTGGATAGTGCGTCAGCGTGGGTGCTCCCGCCCCCCTTTTGTAAACGAATCTGTAATGGAACTTCACCATCCGGGCCACCCAGCATTGTTCTAGGGCCCCTAACTTGGCATTCTCCAGATGTGCTAATGGGTTGTTATCAGTGCGCACCAGCACCCCCGAGCTGGACAGGTATTCTGCGAATCTCTCTGTCATGGCCCACACCAATGCCAGCAACTCCAGCTTGAAGGAACTGTAGTTATCCGAGTTGGGATCGAAATCATGGAGGGACCGGCTAGCATAGGCGATCACCCTCTCTCTCCCGTCCTGCACCTGTGACAATACAGCCCCAAGTCCATGCAAGCTGCCGTCAGTGTGGCGAATGTACGGTATCGAGAAGTCCGCATAAGCCAGTACTGGAGCTTCGGTCAGTGCCTTCTTTAAGTCACAAAACGCCTTCTCCTGCTTGTCCCCCCAGTGGATGGATTGACCCTTGGCATTGGGGGTATCCCTTTTAGGAGTTCGAGTAATGGTTGCACTACACGAGCAAAGGTCTTCACGAAGCAATGATAGTACTCCGTCAATCCCGGGAATGCCCAGACATCTTTTACGTTCTCCGGGGTCGGCCAATCTTGAATCACCGCAATTTTCTTCTGTGATGGCTTCAGTCCCTCGGCAGAAACGACATGACCTAGGTACTCAATCTGGGTCCAGAACAATTGACATTTCTGAGGTTTCACTTTTATCCCATACTTTTGTAAACGGCTCAACACTTGCTCTAGTCTCTGCAGATGATCTTCAAATGAGGCAGCGTATACTATGATATCATCCAGATAGATGAGCGTGACCTCAAAGTGCAAGTCACCTAAACACCTCTCCATCAGTAGAGTTGAGCGACTTTGATGAAACTGGTCTGACTACGGAAAAAAAAGTTGGAGTTTTGTCCGAAACCCGACCCCAATGCTAGTCAATGGGGAATAAAAGTCGGCATTGAGTGGTTGAATGTCATCCGCTCAATGCCAATTTTTATTTCCCATTGACTTGCATTGGGGTCTGGTTTCAGATGAAACTCCGACTTTTTTTTGCCCTAGTCGGACCAGTTTCATCTGAAACAAATTTTGTTTCATGAAACCCGATCCGACCAAAGTCGCTCAACTCTATTCATCAGTCGTTGGAATGTACCAGGGGCATTGGCCAGGCCAAACGACATCCTGTTGAACTCAAAGAGGCCCATGGGAAGTATAAAGGCTATCTTTGCCCGATCCTTTTCTGACATGGGCACAAGCCAGTAGCCACTGGCGAGATCCAGCATTGAGAAGAATTTGGCCTTTCCCAATGTGGACAAAGATTCCTCAATCCGGGGCAGAGGATATGAGTCCCGTATAGTGCAGGTGTTAAGCTTGTGGTAGTCCACACAGAACCTCAATGTCCCTTCCTTCTTCTGCAACAGCACAATGGGAGCTGCCCACGGACTGTGGCTTTCTCTAATGACACCCGCCTGTAGCATCTGACTGAGCATTTCTCTCACTTCCTGATATAACTGAGCGGGAATCTGCCGGTAATGCTCTCAAATGGGTAATTTATCCCTCGTTGGTATCTTGTGAGTGATCGCTGTGGTGCAGCCGAAGTCATCCTCGTGATTCGCCAAAATGGACTGATATCACCCCAGTAACACTTCTACTTGTTGAACCTAGGTGGGCGTGAGTCCAGACAGTTCAGCACGCATCTGTTCCAGTATGCGCCGACCCTCTTGGATGTATTGAGGTTCAGCTGTCAGAGAAGTAGTGACTTTTACTGACCACAGGTCTTCCGGATTCACCGCCAACTGTATGACCTGGGGCGTTATGACTTCTTTGAATGTGCCCACTACCCTTGCAACTTAACCCCTATGTGGGACGACAATCTCCTGGTCTGTCAAATTCACGCAGCGTACAAGCACCGTCCCTTCTCGTACCACGGCCAGCGTTCGGCCCACCAAGAGTCCTGCAGGCAGTTGTTCCACTATTGAAGGTTTCAATTCGACTTCCACCCCCTCCAGCGGGGCATGTGCTCAGACGGGCAGGGTTAGTACGGTCTATCCTGGTGGTAGGGTGAGTTGAGAGGAGGCCGACACAACTACTTTTCCTATCGTTTTCCCTTGACTAGAGATTTCCTGCACTTGAGCTGTATATATTAACTTGGAACACTCGCCACTGGGGGGTGTGCAGACTCCTCTGGTTTAGAGACAAGTGGGATGGCTCATCGCTCAGAATTTTTCCCAAATCTTTCAGGATATTCATCCCCAGCGTAACAATATGACCATTGCCAGCTTCTCCCCGGGTGAGCACGATACCCCTCAGTCCAAGATCCTTCCCACACAAGGATACCTGCATCCACACCACCTCTGCGACCGGGATGGTCAGGTGATTTGCCGCCGTCAGTTTTAATACTGGACCCCACTCAGGCCTGAGAGTCTCTGGGAAGTGTCAACGGAAGTATGCTCCAGGCATTGTGGTCACTTGAGACCCGGTATCCACCAGGCAACGCACGGCCCGGCCATCGAACTCAGCCCAGACCAACAGGCATGTAGACACCATATTCGTGGGACTTTCACTACTCCTTCCTTTCCATTCTGGCTCCAGGCGATGTCCCCCAGGCTCGTAGCCTTCTAGTTTAATGGGCGGCGCGGCCGGGGCCCAGCCCGTCGCGGACATTCCTTAGCCATATGTCCTATTTCTCCGCAGTTATAACAAGCGAAGGACCTCTGTCGACGGAACCTTCGGCCTTGTTACAGACATTTGCTTCACCTTGGCTCCCGACAGCACACTAGCCGGCCTCAACTTTCTCTTTCACCTGAGCCAGTTCCCCTTGAATAGCCAACAGATCTTTTCTCATCTCTTCTACCTTTGGGGTTCAGCAACTGACTGCACTGCTGCTTCACCACTCTGGACCTTCCCTACCGGGACCGTCACCCCCTGCTCCTGTTGTCGTGAGCGGGCTTCCTGTTATGATTGGGTCACCGAGGAAGAAAGCATGACCAAGCTAAGCCACAGAAAACCAGAGAGGTTGGTAACTAAGCGGATTGCAGACCCCGGATCCTATCCACACAACTAGTAGTAGCCGTGGAGCGTACCTAAGATGATCCTAGATGCCTCGACACAGCCAGAGAACTAAATAAGCCTAAAGCAAGAAAGGGGAAATCTAAACTGCCCCAGAGCAGACCCCAAAGGAATAGATAGCCCCCAAACATATATTGTCGGTGAGACAAGATGAAAACACAAACTCAGGTAGGAAAATAGACTGAGCAAATGATGGGGCCCACACTAACTAGACAGGACAGGAAAGGAAAGACTGTCTGCAATCACACAAAAAACCATGCAAAAAATGTCCAACATGTCTGATAGAAAAATACTGAAGTCACTAGACTTTGTACACTATATCACACTCTGGCATATTCTGAAAGCAGAGCAAAAAGAGGCCAATCTAACAAGGGACAAAAACAAACTGGCACAAGCAGTAACATAAGGATGGAAATTCAGCACAGTCCCAGCCGGAGCTGGCTGACCACACAAAACTGAAATAGACAAAACCAGATCAAGTGTGAACAATAGCAAAAGAACACTTAGCTGAGCATACAGGGACTGAGCTGGAAACTAAGACCTCAGGAGGCAGGAAAAAATCACCAGCAGGGATAGAGGGAATCGACTGTCTTAAATCCAGTCAGAAACTCCAGATCTCCAGTCATCCTCCTCATTATCAGGTGGCAGGCCTCTGTTAATTAGATCTGCTCCATTACCTCCAGTAACCACCAGAGGGAGCCTGGGAAGAGAACTCACGACCCCTCTGTCAATACAACCAGCTCCACTACCTTCACTAGTAACCAGAGGTAGGCCAGAAAGTGAATTTACAACAGTACCCCCCCTTGAGGAGGGGTCACCGAACCCTCATCCACGCCACCAGGCCGATCAGGATGGGCCCGGTGAAAAGCATGAACCAATCTATCAGCATGAATGTCAGAAGCAGAGACCCAAGAATTATCCTCCTGGCTATAACCCTTCCATTTGACCAAGTACTGGAGTCTCCGTCTAGCCAAACGAGAATCCAATATTTTCTCTACCTCATATTCCACATTGCCTTTAACCAATACAGGGTCAGGAGACGCTGCCATAGGAACTACTGGCTCCACAAACCTCTTCAACAGAGATTTATGAAACACGTTATGGATCTTAAACGTAACTGGAAGAGCCAATCAAAATGAAACAGGATTAAGAATCTCCAAAATCTTATAAGGTCCAATGAATCTTGGCTTGAACTTTGGAGACGCAACCTTCATAGGAATATTCTTTGACGACAACCAAACCATATCACCCACTTTAAACCGGGGACCAATGGTCCTATGCCGATTGGAAAACCGTTGGGCTTTTTCCTGAGAGAGGGACAACTTATCCACCACTTGGTCCCAAATCTGCTGCATTCTCTCTACCTCAGTGTCCACACTTGGGAAGGTCGAAGATTCCACTTGCCCTGAAGAAAATCGAGGATGAAACCCAAAGTTACAGAAAAAGGGCGACATCAAAGTGGCAGAACTAGCTCTATTGTTTAGCGTGAATTTGGCCAAGGGCAAAAATGAGACCCAGTCATCCTGATCAGCAGATATAAATCATCTCAAATAGGACTCCAAAGTCTAGTTTGTTCTCTCAGTCTGCCCATTGGTCTGTGGATGAAATGCAGAGGAGAAAGATAACTGAATTCCCAGTTTGGAACAAAAAGCTCTCCAAAATCTGGAAACAAACTGGACTCCTCTGTCCGACACAATGTTCTCAGGAATCCCATGCAACCGAACCACCTGATGTAAAAACAAGGGCACCAACTCTGAAGAAGATGGCAACTTTCGGAGTGGTACAAGATGAATCATCTTAGAAAATCTATCACAAATCACCTAGATAACAATCATTCTCTGAGAGACAGGAAGATCAGAAATAAAATCCATTGAGATATAAGTCCATGGCCTCTTGGGCACCAGCAGGGGCATCAACAACCCACTAGAACGATAACAGGGTTTAGACCGAGAACAAGTCCCACAGTACTGCACAAAATTCCTGACATCACGAGATAAGGCAGGCCACCAAAAAGACCGACTCACCAAATCTCTGGTACCAAAAATACCTGGATGACCAGCCAACGCGGAACAATGAATTTCAGACATTACTCTCTTCCTCCACTGGTCAGGAACATACAATTTTCCCATAGGACAAAGTTCAGGTTTGTCCTCCTGAAATTCCTCCAGGGCACATCTCAAATCGGGTGAGATGGCAGAAAGAACTACCCCCTCATTTAGAATGGTAGTAGGCTTGGTCACAATAAGAGAATCCGCAAAGAAACTCCTAGAAAAGGCATCTGTCTTAACATTCTTAGTGCCCGGAAGAAAAGAGACCACAAAATTAAAGCGTGTGAAAAACAAGGCCCACCTAGCCTGTCTAGGATTCAAATGTTTGGCTGATTCAAGATAAATCAAATTCTTGTGGTCGGTGAGGACCACAACTTGATGTTTAGCCCCCTCCAACCAATGTCTCCACTCTTCAAATGCCCATTTGATGGCCAACAACTCCCGATTGCCCACGTCATAGTTACGTTCAGATGGGGAGAATTTTCGAGAAAAGAAAGCACAGGGATTCATTTTAGAAGTCACCGGATCTTTTTGGGACAAAACGGCTCCTGCACCAATCTCAGAATCATCTACCTCCACCTGAAATGGGAGTGAGACATCAGGTTGCCGTAGAAACGGAGCAAAAGTGAATCTCCGCTTAAGCTCCTGAAATGCCGAGACTGCCTCTGGAGACCAATTCACCACATCAGCGCCCTTTTTGATCAGATCAGTCAGTGGTTTGACAATACCAGAAAAATTACTTATAAATTTATGATAGAAATTAGCAAAACCCAAAAACTTCTGGAGGGCCTTCAAAGAAGTGGGCTGAATCCAATCATAAATGGCCTGTACCTTGGCCGGGTCCATTTCAATAGCCGACGGAGACAAAATAAATCCTAAAAATGAAATCCTCTGTACACCAAAGAGGCACTTCGATCCCTTAACATACAGGGAATTTTCCCTCAAAATCTGGAACACAGTCCGGACATGTTCCATATGAGAATCCCAATCACTGGAAAAGATCAAAATATCATCCAGATAAATGATCAAAAACTTATCCACAAAGTCCCGGGAAATATCGTTCATAAAAGATTGGAAGACAGAAGGGGCATTAGTGAGCCCAAAAGGCATCACCAGGTACTCAAAATGTCCCTCTGGAGAATTAAACGCCATCTTCCATTCATCCCCATGCTTGATGCGAATAAGATTATACGCCCCCCTGAGGTCAGGCTTGGTAAACCAGCAGGCACTTTTAACTCTGGAAAATAAATCAGAAATCAGGGGTAACAAGTACTGATATTTAACAGTGATTTTGTTAAGGGAATGATAGTCAATACAAGGCCTTAATGAACCATCTTTCTTGGCCACAAAAAACCCCAGCACCTAAAGGTGAAGAGGATAATCTAATATGACCCTTCTCCAACGACTCCTTGATATAAGATCGCATAGCATCATGTTCGGGTACCGATAAGTTGAAAAGCCGACCCTTGGGAAATTTACACCTGGGCATTAACTCAATTGCACAGTCATAACTCCTATGAGGAGGCAAAGACGCAGACTTACTCTCACTAAATACATCAGAAAAATCAGCCAAATAATCAGGAATATCATGAGACTGGGGAGAGGTGGAGAAAACAGGAGTGTCACTAAGAACATACTGACAACCCAAACTCACCACAGACAAAGATTTCCAATCCAAAACAGGATTATGAGTTTGCAACCAGGGAAAACCCAGAACAATAGTATCATGCAACCTGGGTCCCGCATTATCACCTGGGTCCAAAACTGGGGTTTATTCTCCGCCAAAGGAGTAGCATCAATAACCCTCAAAGGGATAGGAGTCCGCAGAGGTATCATGAGAAAACCACAACGTTTAGCAAAGTCTAAATCCATCAAATTCAAAGCTGCTCCTGAATCTACAAAAGCCTTAGCGGAAAATGTAGACAAGGAGCAGATCAGAGTAATTGCCAAAAGAAACTTAGGTTGCACACTGCCCACAGCAAATGTGTGCGCAAAACATTTTTCTCCTTTAGGGCAGACAGAAATAGTATGAGAGGCATCTCCACAGAAAAAACACAGCTTATTACGCCTTCTAAACTCCTGACATTGCGCCCTAGACAAAATCCTATCACATTACATGGGTTCAGACGTTCGTTCAAAAGGCAGCAACGCCTCTCGTGTAGTTTTACGCTCACGTAAACGCCGATCAACTTGAATGGCTATTGACATAGAATCATCAAGACCAGAGGGAACAAAAAGTCCCACCATAACATTTTTTACGGTTTTAGCCAAACCCTTCCGATAGAGCGCTGCTAAGGCACCATCATTCCATGCAGTAAGGACCGCCCATTTTCGGAATTTTTGGCAGTATAACTCTGCAGAATCCTGACCCTGGTTCAATGCCAATAGGGTTATCTCAGCTTGATCAATAGCATTAGGTTCATCATACAACAACCCCAAAGCTTGAAAAAATGCGTCCACATTAGTCAGAATAGGATCTCCAGGTGTCGGAGAAAAAGCCCAATCCTGGGGATTGCCGCGCAGCAAGGAGATGGCAATTTTAACCTGCTGCACAGAGCTCCCCGATGAGTTAGGCTTCAAGGCAAGAAATAGTTTACAGTTATTCTTAAAATTCAAAAATTTAGCCGATCCCCAGAAAACACATCAGGAGTAGGGATTTTTGGTTCAACAGCAGATGATTGAGCGAGATAAGCGGAAATTCCCCGCACTTCAGCAGCGAGCTGCTCAACACGATCAGACAATTGCTTAATCTCCATTAAAGAGAAAAAAATCCTCCTACGGCCCCAGAAAAAAGAGGAAAAAATATATATATAAAAAAATTCTGACACTTCTTTTTTTTTCTTTACAATTCTCTCCTGCTTTTGAGTACCCTAGAATCTGCGGTTTAGGCTGGTGATTCTGTCATGATTGGGTCACCGAGGAGGAAAGCATGAACAAGATAAGCCACAGAAAACCAGAGAGGTTGGTAACTAAGCTGATTGCAGACCCTTGTTCCTATCCACACAACTAGAAGTAGCCGTGGAGCATACCTGTGATGATCCTAGATGCGTCGACACACCCGGAGAACTAAATAAGCCTAAAGCAAGAAAGGGGAAATCTAAACTGCCCCAGAGCAGTCCCCAAAGGAATAGATAGCCCCCAAACATATATTGTCGGTGAGATAAGATGAAAACACAAGCGCAGGTAGGAAAATAGACTGAGCAAACGATGGAACCCACACTAACTAGACAGGACAGGAAAGGAAAGACTCTGTCTACAATCGCGCAAAAAACCCTGCAAAAAATGCCCAACACGTCTGATAGAAAAATACTGAAGTCACTAGACTTCACCAATTATATCAGCACTCTGGCACATTCTGAAAGCAGAGCAAAAAGAGGCCAATCTAACAAGGGACAAAAACAAACTGGCACAAGCAGTAACATAAGGATGGAAATTCAGCACAGCCCCAGCCGAAGCTGGCTGACCACACAAAACTGAAATAGACAAAACGAGATCAAATGTTAACAACAGCAAAAGAACACTTAGCTGAGCATACAGGGACTGAGCTGGAAACTAAGACCTCAGGAGGCAGGAAAAAATCACCAGCAGGGATAGAGGGAGTCGGCTGTCTTAAATCCAGTCAGAAACTCCAGATCTCCAGTCATCCTCCTCATTATCAGGTGGCAGACCTCTGTTAATTAGATCAGCTCCAATACCTCCAGTAACCACCAGAGGGGGCCCAGGAAGAGAACTCACAACCCCTCTGTTAATACAACCAGCTCCACTACCTTCACTAATAACCAGAGGTAGGCTAGAAAGTGAATTCACAACAGCCTCCCTCCCTATGTCAGCAAAAGTGATACAAGAGTCTGCCCGCACCCGCTGTCTCAATGTCTGCTTGGTCAGGGTGTCCCGCAGGCCAGTTACCAACAAGTCACGCAACACAACATCTGTCAGCCCTATCTCCATCCCATCTTTTCTGACAATGGTGGAGTGTAATTCTTGCAGGGCATTCATATATTGCGTAACTGTCTCCACCTCTCTTTGCATACGGCTAAACAGGCGAGTTCTAAGCTACCCTACGTCACTGGGGTCCCCATGGGTCGCTGCCAGGATTTGGAGCACTTTAGCAAACGTATCACGGTCTCAGGAGTCTCGAGCCTGCCCATCCAAAGCCATAATGACCACCTCGGCCTCGAGCGCAGCATAGGGTGCTGTTATGAATGGGCACCGAGGAGGATAGCAGGCCCAAGCTAAGCCACAGAAAACCAGAGAGGTTGGTAACTAAGCGGATGCAGACCCCTGATCCTGTCCACACAACTGCAGTAGCCGTGGAGCGTGCCTACGATGATATTAATATTATTATTATTATCCTAGACGCCTCGGCACAGCCGGAGAGCTAACTAAGCCTAAAGCAAGAAAGGGGAAATCTAAACAGCCCCGGAGCAGACCCCAAAGGAATAGATAGCCGCCAAACATATATTGTCGGTGAGACAAGATGAAAACACAAATGCAGGCAGAAAAATAGACTGAGCAAATGATGGGGCCCAAACTGACTAGACAGGAAAGGAAAGACACTGTCTACAATCACGCAAAAAACCCTGCAAAAAATGCCCAACACGTCTGATACAAAAATACTGAAGTCACTAGACTTCGTCCATTATATCAGACCTCTGGCATATTCTGAAAGCAGAGCAACACAAGTCCAACACAAACAGAGAGCACAGAATGACAATTGTGCAGAAATATCCTGCAGTAAAACATATACCAGTAGTCAGCAAGTGCTGGTAAAAAGATGATAACAAATACAGGGTATTTAGTCGATACTTTTTTTGCAAAAAAATGTATACCAAGCTGCTCCACCGCATAGGCACGGATTTGCATGATTTGAGAGACCCCACCCCTCTCTTGTGTGACATGCACATAAAGAGCTGGCTTACACCACATGCCCATACCAGGATGTGCCTGTCTTCATCCTGTTCATTTAGACACTGTTCACATGTTCAGGTTTTAAATACATTAGATAGGGACTGCTTCAATAGGGGTGACCTTGACGCGGTGGAGCAGCTTGGTATACATTTTTTTGCAAAAAAAGTATCGACTAAATACCCTGCATTTGTTGTCATCTTTTTATCAGCACTTGCTGACTACTGGTATATGTTTTACTGCAGGATATTTCTGCACAATTGTCATTCTGTGCTCTCTGTTTGTGTTTGAGTCAGTGGGTGGTATGAACAGTGTCCTACCGACTTGTTCATATGTGTGCATGTCACATGTGTTTTTAAAAAAGTCCAACACGTATGATGCACAAAAAACACCGAAGTCGCACAACTTCGCCCCCACTATATCAGCACTCTGGTACATTCTGAAAGCAAAGCAAACAGAGACCAATATAACAGGGGACAAAACAAACTGGCACATGCAGTAACATATGGGCGGTGATTCAGCACAGCCCCAGCCGGAGCTGGCTGACCCGCACAAAGCAGAGATAAATAGAAACCAGATCAAATGCAAAAAGAATAACAAATGAACCACTTAGCTGAACAATGCAGGGAAAGAGCAGGAGACATCAGCCCTCAGAAGGCACAGGAAGAAAATCACCAGCAGGGATAGAGGGAGTCAGCTGTCTTAAATCCCAATCAGAAACCCCATATCTCCAATCGTCTTCCTCATTATCAGGTGGCAAGCCTCTGTCAATCAATTCAGCTCCACTACCTCCAGTAACCACCAGAGGGAAGCCAGAGAGAGAATTCACAACACCCTACTGTGTGCTGTGTAATGGCTGTGTCTGGGAGTCCAGAAAGAGAACTCGCAACCCCACTGTCAATCTGACCAGCTCTACTACCTTCAGTAATCAATTAAAAACACATGTGAAATTACCTTCAGTAATCACCAGAGGGAAGCCAGAGAGAGAACTCACAACAGGGTGCATTCTCATCAGACCCCTGATGCGTTCGGTCCAACTCCACAATATAGTATTGGACCCCATAAATTTCGGCAAGTTACTCAGCATGGCCCCCAGTGAGATACTGGTTTGGGACCCAGCTGCCTGTTCTACCGCCTCCGTGATATTAGACTGCATCCTGACGACTATAGCAAAATGTAAACGAGACACACTCATTGGATGCATTGAAGAGTCAGAGGCAGAAAAGGGGTTAACAAGATTTCTGAACAGGTAATTAAACAAGGAATACTCCACGCAGGGAGGCAAGACTAGTAACGGCAACGATGGAAATTGCACACAAACACAAAGCTCGAGAGAAAGATATACAAAAATAAGGTAACTTATCGCTTGCAGTTCTTGCAGGGAAAAGGCTGGAATATCTCCCGACAGCATCGTAAATTGTGGAAAATGTCTCTGGCTCTGTTACAGAGGAACGAGAAGCACAGTCTCCTGACGATGCTGATGTATCCGGTCCCGATTGGCTTGAGTGCGCTGGAACGTAGAAACAGTCCTTTGCCTAGATTCCTCAGGGATGGAGCTGAACACGAGCCGTGGGCACGCTTACAAACTGCGGCAGCAGGCGGGCCTCTGGAGTAGTCTATAAGAACGGAGCAAGCCAGCTTATCTGCAACTGCAGGCGAGAAAGAGCCATCCAGAAAGGCAGGGACAGAAGATAGCTCAGTTGTGACACACTCAATTTTAGAGTAAGTACGCTGGGGGATGAGTGGCGTGGAGTTAGCAGTCGGAGCAGCGGAGAGGGAGTCAACCTTCTCTTGTCGCTTTCTTGCCAAGTCTCCTCCGTTCCCGCGCTCAGTCCCCCTTTTATATTCCCCGCACTACCTGCTGTCCAGCTTGAAGGTCCTCTCCTCCCAGAAGAACCCTCCCCAGGCAACAGTGGTGACAGTCCCGATAGTTTCAGCCACAAAGGGCACCAGAAACCGCTGACTCTGTCTCGGCTTATCTACTTACAGTACTGCTACTGCCATCCTGACTGGTGACAGCAGTGTCAGTAGTACTACTGCTGATGCTAGTGGCTCCCATATTTTGTAGCTGTTATATTTTTGTTTTCTCTTACAGCATCACATCCATTACCAGTGACTCTTTTTCATTTACCATACATTTTTGACACAGAGTGTTTACAAAAAAATTGAACCAAACTTTTACAGCCCTAGAAAATATTTTGAACCAACAAAAAATGTTAACAAAAACAGCAAATAATTCCAGCGGATGCTTCCTACTTGGCCATAAAATCCATTTTATTTTTATCTTTAAAATAGTTCCATGTGGCAGAAACCCAAATATATACAATAACAAAAAATGTTAATACAACTATGGTGCTTTTGTGTTATTTGTGTGGCATGAATGTGTCTTCAATTTGCAAACTTAAAGGGAACCTGTCACCAAATTTTCCCCATTTAAAGTACAGAAAGCAGCTGTAAGCTCTCTTACAGCATTATAGTGTAGTATGCTTTATATATGTACCCATTCCTCTCTGCAAGGCACAAAAAAAAGAGCTTTATTATAAAAGACAGCACTGTCCAGTCTGACAGACATCTCTGGACTTGGTTTGGCGCCTCCTCTCTTCTTGTGATCGCCGCCCTCCTTCCCTGCTTCATGTGAATGATGCATCCTACACCATCCACACAGTGCCGTCCACTCTGCTCCTGCATAGTCATACTTCTCTCTTCTCTGAGCAAAGTTCTGTAGTGCACATGTGTGGGGAAAGGCGAAAGAGCTCCGTTGATCCGAAGGTAAAGCTGGCGCATGTACACTACTGTACTTTGCTCTGTTTGGATGATGTAGGATGCGTCATCCGCATGAAGCAGGGAAGGGGGATGGCGATCGTAAGAAGAGAGGATGCACCTGATCAAGACCAAGACACCCACAGGACCAGACCGCAGTGTATGTGAGCATGAATATTTCCTGGCAGATGAGATCCGTGTCACACAGCCACAGTGTGCCCCCAACACAAGTGAGCGGAGCTGAGCTCCATCTGCTACCTAAGCCACATAAATAACATTGTGAAACTCTTCCAATGGAATTTAAAGAGCATTATCCAACGGGTGCACTGGTCCATGTTCCCATTAGCACCTCATGACTCAATTGTGGGGTGCCAGTAGATTCCTAGGATGGTTTATACAGATTGTAGTATTAGCAACTGATTCATTGCAGGTTCAGTCTCCTAAGGAAACTAAAATATGAAGAAATAAACATTTGAAAAGTTATGAGAATATATAAAAATTGTAGCAACCTCTTTTTCTCCCATTAAAAATAAAATAAATACAATTTTTAAAATAATTTTTAATCTCTCCGCATTCGTAAAAGTCCAGTCTATCAAAATACAATATAAATTAACCCCGTTGGTTAAATTGAAACACCAGAATTGCAGTTTTTCAGTTACCACAATTCCACAAAGAATACAATAAAAAGATATCACACCCTGATCTCTACACCAAAATGGTATCAATAAAAGCATCAGCTCAGGGCACAAAATATAAGACCTCAAACAGCTCGATTAACTGAAAAATGAATGTGACTAGTCTCAGAAGCTGTCGACAGAAGTAGATTTTTTTTACCACTTAAAAAACATACAAGTTTTATATTACTACAATTACATGGACTTGGAAAATTATGTTGACAACTCAATTTTACCATACAATGTACACAGCCTGTAAAAACAAAATCCAAAAAGCAATTTCATTTTTTTTTTTCAATTTTACCAAAATTGAATTTCTTTTTTCTGTTTTTTTTTTCTGTACATTGAATGGTAATATCAGAGGTTCCATTCAAAACTGCAATTGACATTTGAGTAACGGTTGTATGAGGATGTGAAAGGATTGTTGATTTGCACAACTGTCTATTGTAAAAATATCCTGTATGCACTTTATAGCTAAATAAATCGATTTCATGAATAAAGCAATCCTTGGTGAATAGCGAGTGTATATGTGGCGCCCCTGAGGGTTCAGTCGCCACAGCAACACCTGCATCCCACACAACATAGTAGTGTAGCAAAGCACCTTTTGGTGGCTCCCTGCTTGGAACACGAAGCGTGCTGGGAGGCGGGTGGAGTTTAGTTTTGCACTAAAAAGAGCGGGAAGAGTGTAGGAATTAGTCAGCTAGTCACAGGAGTCTGACGAGGTCAGTCTGTGAAAGGAGATCCCCTGAGTGGGATGGATGAAGGAAGTGCTGCAGCCGACCTCAGTGATCTGGGTCCGCTGGCACAGGAAAGGAACATTAATAGGATGCCTGACTCTCCATAAGAAGGAAAGGATTAGTACGGAACATGAGGAGAAGAAGAGAACTAAGGATTAGGGTTAGAGGAGAACCCTTCCCAAGTTCTAAGCGCAAGGCCGGGGTCCGGTCCCCGAGGTTGTATGGATACTAATGGTCCTACAGCAGACACCGGAGGAATTAAAGTTGTCACCACTTTATTCCCACACCAGACTTGGGGGCACAACAGCATCGATAGTGAGCCAGGACTAGGTAGTAAGGAGTCCCCGAAGCAGGCTACAACTGTCTGCCGTACAAGTAGAGTTCATAGGAATTTCTGACAGGAGGAACTCCAGTGTAACTAGTATACTTCACTAAAGGCGCTAAGAGGGAGACGTTCAGAAAAGGCACATATGTTGGCGGAGTGTTGGAAAGGAGTACTTCATCTTGCCTGGAAGTTGGCTGAGCTCCTGACCCGGAGGACACGGCACGGATGCGGGTTCTGGTGCCACAACAGACTGTGAGTAAAGCTTTGGAACTACATGCCCCGGTGTCCTCCACTTATTCCTGCGTCAACCTGCCCAGCACTGCTACATCCCCTGTGCCCGACACTACACCATCTACGTGTCACTGCACCTACTCTGCCCTGGGACTACAGCCCTGCCTGTGGAGGGCTATAACATCATTGCTGCACCACACCATCTGTCCCAGAGGATCTGTCTGCATCATTGGCTTAACATCTTCATTGCCGAACACCACAGGTGGTGTCACGACTCTAATCATCATAAGCACACTGAACATTTCCCCCTTTTACAATGGGCGCCCAGGGCCACGGGCTGGGTCCCAGCTGCTGTGACAACTCCCATTGAAGCTCATCGGGCCCGGTACCGAGTACCCCACAGCCCTGGGAGGGCGAACCATATACTTCTATGTGATTGACTATTTTGGATCTTTCTTACTGACACAGAGCACTAACACTGAGATATATACAGAACCCTGTATATTTTTCCAATAGATGCTGACTGGCAATAAGAGTTACGACATATTTTACTTTGATTGCGGGATACAATTTCATGCCCACTGCTGTCTCTGCCATGTCAGAAAACAGAGCAGGGATCTAGTGTATCATTTATTTTAACCAATTTAAAAGCATCCCTTTATTTGGGATCAGCAACCGGTTTATTGTTTGAACAATTTAAAAGCAGTGGCTTTTAAGAAAGTGATCAAAAAATTAAACATTTTTCTGGCTCATAGACTTACCGTACCTTGACAAATGATATTCAGATCGCCCAGCAAACACTGGAGTGATCTGGCCGGTCACAGCCTACAGAATACGACCAGAGTGATGCCAATAACAGATGAAACGGTGGCTGGTAAGTAGAAGACTAAGTGCAGGGAATTTAAATTAGTAGCACCACTCCAGTGCTAAAATCAGAAAAAAAAGCTGGAGTGGTGCTTTGAAGTTATTATACATATTGAAAACTTTTGAAAAAGTTGTCCACAGAAAAACTAGACCTGACCTCGTTGAACATCGATAGGTCCTGTCCTAGCGCTGACCAAGTCCCTGCTAATTTATATTCCCCATCCTGTTTTCAACACAATGGAAATGGACATGGATATGAGGTGAGCCAAAAACTGGCCAAGGAATGCAACAGTTCTAGGCAATGATTGGCATTTCTGGCTGTTTCCATAGTGTTGAGGATAGGACTAAGAAGCAAAAGACTTACAGTGACCGGTTGAGCACCTGAACGGGACCTTGGAAAGGATTGTAAAGGTGAGTACTGATTCCTTCATAAATGTTTTTAACCAGCAAAAGGCATATAAAAAATCATTTACTTTCCCTGAGAAACCTCTTTATCATCTATCCAATGTCCTATCTACCGTGTTTCCCCGAATATAAGACAGTGTCTTACATTCTTTTGACCCCCAAAAGTCCCACTATGTCTTACTTTCGGGGTATGTCTTATATTAGAAAAAAATCCCACAGCCTGCCATTGTACAGTATCCCACAGCCTGCCATTGTACAGTATCCCACAGCCTGCCATTATTGTACAGTATCCCACAGCCTGCCATTGTACAGTATCCCACAGCCTGCCATTACGGTATGGTACAGTATCCCACAGCCATTGCTTACCGGATGGCGATTCCTCTGCGGTGCGGGACAGGGCAGGGCAGGCTTCTTCTTCCTCGTGCAGGGGGACACTGGCCAATGAGCGGTGACGTCAGGGCGGCGGCCGGCGGGCGGGCTCACAGAAGCCGCTGGGCCAATCAGAGAGGCCCTGACTTCTGCCCGGGGGACACAGGGGGACACAGGCACCGGTACCGGTATGTTAAACCTAATGCATTATACCGGTACCGCACAACGTCTTACTTTCGGGGCACCGCTGATCCGCTATGTCTTATAAACGGGGGATGTCTTACATTAGGCATCCCCCATTATTCCCCTAGTACGTCTTACATTCGGAGGTGTCTTATATTCGGGGAAAGACGGTAATAATGAGTTCTAAATAAATAATAATGTGTAGCCCTGGCTTTAACCCCGATGGACCGAGAAAAATTGTGACACTCTAGCTAGAAAGTTGATAAGCTGTAAAACAAGCAACCCAGTGCCTTCATCCAAACCAAATTTCTCCAAACCCAGAAAAAAATTGTTCCCTTCTGTGCAATTAAAAGCTTTATTTGTGTCTAGAGATGATATTGTATCATTTCCAGAATCAAAGTTGGTCTCCTAAGTATGTACAGAATGTTCGAACATGATTCTGCTTTCTTATAAACTTAAGTCTACTCTCACTTTTTGGGGGTTAATATAAGTTCATGTAGTTTTACAGTAATTTACCATTGAGCTATGACTATTTTTTCAGAATGGAATTGGGTTTGGACAGAACAGATTATAAAATGTTATTATATGATACACAAAATAATTGCAACATTTAGCAAATAGCGATGAATTGTAATGGAAGTCTTTAGTGAGTTAATTTGCTGTCTAGAGCATCAGTAGAGTTGTGCTGACTGCTGGAGTAGAACCGTACAGCTCATGTCTCATAGAATAAGTTTCTTTTCGTGAATTACTTGGCTTCTGCTGACAATAAGCACTCCTTGTCTGTTCTGTGGCATTTTGTTAATTCCCCCATCTGCTTACTGTAGACTGAGGTTTTTTTTTTGCTAGTTCATGAACTGTTAATGTATAATAGACTCGTTTGTACTTCCTTTAGACTAATTACAAAATTATGCAACTATTGGTAAAATACCATTTCATCATCCCTTTTGCAGCCAAAGTGATCTTGATATGTGGTGCCGTTAGAGTGACTACGATAATATGGGAAAAATTATCTGCATTGTTCCCAATAACGATTCCTCCTGTTTTTAACACTTTTTCAATGACCAATGCCGGATTATTTTTGTTACCGTTTTTATATTTATAAAATTTACCTATTTTATAAATTTAACTTTTTGCTTTCGGAAAAAAATTCTGCCTTAAAGTTTGAAAAAGATTGTTGGGAAAGTATATTTTTTACTTTATTTTTTATGTTTATTACTCCTATTTTGTTAACCCCACAAAGATAAAAAAAAACCATTGGGGACTTTAATATAATTTATAGATACAATTTTTAAACTGGGGCTTCAGTTATACAGGAAATCAACGGATGTCAGGGTACATGCACATGACTCTTTGCAGTGCTGTTTGTGAAAAAAAATCACACGGACAGCTATTCAATTGGGCGGTTTAGGTGAAAATTTCTTCACATAGACCCAATGTCCTCATAAATAAAATTGCAGCATACATTAGTCTCTTCCATGTTTCGGATATGATTCACCTATTCTTATCTATGGATGTGCAAAAAAGAAAAACAATTGGATCCCAGATGGATCATTCATATAGCATCCAATTTTTACATATAAATTGCCATTTATAACATAAGATTTAGTCTTGTAAATGTTATTAACTACTAATGAATAAAACCAGATGTCACATGGATGCCTTATGGTTGTAAAAAATGGACATATGAAGAGCATTAGGATGATATACACATAATAATACACATGAAAAATTTTCATTTTTTTCTGGCTGAAAATTAGACTTTTTTTTATACATTCATTTAAACTTAGCCTTACTGGACAATTGTGATTGTTTGGAAAGTGCTGTCCAATCACATGAGCACCATGACCATTAGGGACAGCAGAATCCAGCATCGTTCAGGCAGATGATCTAAATCTGCACTATATAAATTCAATGTGTGGGTTTTAAGAACTCTACGTGACTGGAGAGTTGTGAATCCTGACAGCGTGCACAGTGCCCGCCGTCAGGATTTTCCAGTGCTCATCATGTGACTGCAAGTATGCAATATGCATACTTACAGTCATATTCCGGCTAGGCGTGCTCGTACTCACTCAATACAAGTGTGAATACCAGTGAATGCAGTCTCTGACTGGAGCAACATTTCTGGTGAGGCGCACTCCATTTAAGATAGGTGGCAAATTCATTAAGTGCTGTGTACCTCGTAATTAATTCATGGCCTTCTAAGGCAATCGTGCGCTATGCCAATCTTGATGAATCAATCTCATACGTCAATGTTCAATTGTGCATGTGTTCTAATAGAGTAGTGGTGCGTTCTTTTAGAAAAGCTGAAATTCATCAGTCCCATCCTTTCCTTTTTCCTACAGCATCATGTCAAGTTGATTTTCCCTTATGTGTGTGCATTTTTCTTTACATCAATTACAAGACCAAACATTGCATCTCTCCTAATTTGTGGGTTATTTTATCTACTAATACAACCATGAAAACGCCATAGGCAAAACTAAATGTACAGCAAGGAGTTTAATGTACAATAATACTTACTCCATTTACACTGTAGCCTAGATCTCCATAAAGCAAAAGCGGCAAAATTCTTTCATGCTTGGAATAATGGAGACGTTCAGGAAATTCCTGCTTCTTATATACCTTCAAATGATTGTGTGCAGTTTTAAGTGCCTGATAAAGTTCTTCTTCCTTGCCTTCTTTTGGAACAATCATTCCGAAGCCACCATAGTCTAAAATGTCAAACTTAACCAAGTCTGGAAAGGAAATATAATTTGACAGCTTAATTTCTTCTACAACCGGTTCTTTCTTCACCGTGGTCATGCCATGATCGGATGTAATAATTACATTCAAATGATCTTTAAGATTGCTTTTTTCAATTGCTTCTAAAAGATATCCAATAGTTCTATCTATTTGTTTAATAATTGTTTTTCTCTCTTCAGTTTCTGGCCCATATAGGTGTCCACTTTTATCAGGTTCTCCATAGTAGAGGGTAACAAAGTCCAAACCATCTTCATTGAACCATTTCATGACAATATCGATGTTCTCTCTCCACTCGTTCTCGTCACTGTCAGGGTGGTCAGATGTTTCTGCCAGTGCTTTATTGACTGTTTTACCACTGTAGTTAGCATTTCCTCCAGGATAGTGAAAAGAACCAGCTTTGAAGCCCTGAAAAGACCAAAAAAATGAATAAAGCTATGAAACTCTTCTTTCAGCCTTTTTTTATGTCTTCTTATCCATTTTCAGTCTGTTTAAGAAAGTAACCAATTTTGTTTCACTACCATATATTTCAATTATTTTTAAGCCTAGCACATACTTGCTGGGACTTGGACTATAAAGAGAGCTCATGTAGATTAGGTTGTCCATCCATACTAAAAATTCTGAAAACATCTTATAGTGTTATAAAATAACAGTTCTTAGCCCTCTGACAATCCTTGTACTTCCCCACAGTGGGCTATGTGCAGCGTGGATGCAGCTAACCAGTAATTAGAGGCAAAGGTCACATTTTTGGATGGCTTGTGAACAGGTGTTGATAATTACAGAAACCTACCATCTAACCATGTGACCACCATAGCCAACCAGAGATTATAGGAGTACTGGGAATCATATTAATCGGTAATAATAATCCCCTCCAGTTGGGCAACATGTATCCCTCACTATTAAACCTCCCTAAGCCCTCCAGTGTAGGAGAAGAGTTTTCCTTCCTGTTGGGTGGAATGTTCACTGCCCGGCCATTTAATTTTTGCCTATTATATTTATGTTAGGTCACGCTGACAAGACAATTTCTGGACTCAGTCATCGAATCAATGGCAGAATGATTTTAGTGGCCAATGGGGACTAATGGTGCTCATTTTTAACTCCTATTTTTCACCTGTCTCTTTACAGATACTGCACGGCTTTCTCTCCTCTGCCAGACTTTATTTTTGATTGACTACTTTGCTTATTAATCCCTTTATTGCCTTATTGGATTTGATCTTGGACTGTTTAACAGCTCTTCTACTTCATATATCTGCCTTACCTCATCCTTTGACCCAAGCTTTTCCCTTGACCTGGTCTTTGACTTTGCATCTTTCTAGTACTGACCTGACTTGCGAACAATTCCACCCTTCACTTGCTCCACTAGCCAGCAGCTACTCAGTGGATACAACTTAGGTGCCTCTTCAGTAAATTTCAGTTCCTTTTATATGGACTTACAATGCAAACATAAGTGTCACTGGGACATGCTAGTCAAAGTGTCGGGCCATGAAACACTGTTTGAGTTGGTGATTTGTAAAAAGTCTTACATTTTTTACGTGATGACATTCTAATATGGTTTCAGAAATGATGTGGCCATTTAGACTTAAATGGAATCTGTCAGTAGGATCACCCCTCCTAAGCCATCTATATGAGCATTTAGGTCATAGGAAGCTGAATAAAATGATACCCTGATATCTATGATCCAATGTCTAATTCCAGAGAAATCCATGTTTTCTTATATGTAAATGAGCTGTTCGGATCTATGGGTCGGACACTGATCTGCATGAGAATCTGCCTCCAGGGATTATTTTACATGGAGGCATTACCAGTGTGATGGCAGCTCTCTGCTCTCCTGATCTCGATGCAGACAGGACTGCAATATTGTTGCAATACAGCAGAGCTCACAGAGCTGAAAAAAATGTATGTGCTAGAAGACAAAGTTTAGTTCCACTGTTCGTTGTTAGTTACGTGTCTCTGCAGGCAGAGTCTCATGCAGATCAGTGTCCGGCCTATAAATCTTTACAGCTTATTTACATAAAAGAAAAACATGGATTTCTCTGGATAAGACTTTCGATCGCAGATATTAAGGTGTCATTTTATTCAGCTTCATTTTTAATAACTGACCCTCTATATGTTAAATCAAATACAACTCATCAAAATATTCATTTTACTGCTCTTTGACCATTTTGCATATCATTATTCACCTACAGTCACATACTGTACATGCTGACACATACAATCAGCATAAATAAGGTAATAAACACTGCAGTTAGAAATGTAGGTCATTGGGTGATATATGACATGCTACTGATAAAGCTTGCTTTCTTTTACCACTATATTTTTTAAGACTATCAGTATCAATGTATGATTTCCTGCATACATTCAGACATATGTGTGCTGTCCGTGTGCACCACAGGCCACATATGGAGAACACACTGACTAATTATAGACAATGTACCAGTACACATGGTCGATTTTCCACACGGACCAATGGTCTACATGTAAGAAATTACAGCATGGACTATTCTGGTCCAATTTATGCTACCTGACTAGATCTTGAAAATAGCCGTGAGCTCCTGCACTCGTCTGCTCTGCAGACAAGCTCATGGAGCCAGTCATAGCTGTAAAAATTCCAACGCTGACACAACATGTGAATGCAGCCTTAGTGAACTAAAGGTAAGTCCCACTTAAAGGGAATCTGACACCTATTTTTGCCCTATGAGCTGCCGGAACCACCATCAGGGGCTTATCTACAGCATTCTGTAATGCTGTAGATAAGCCCCTGATGTAACCTGAAAGATAAGAAAAACGAGTTAGAATATACTCACCTTGGGGTCCGGTCCGGCGCCTCCCATCTTCTAGCGATGATGTCCTCCTTCTTACTTCTGCCGCGGCTCCTGCGCAGGCATACTATGTCTGCCCTATTGAGGGCAGAGCAGAGCACTGCAGTGCGCAGGCGCCAGGAAAGGTCAGAGAGGTCCGGCGCCTGCACACTGCAGTACTTTACTCTGCACTCAATAGGGCAAATAAAGTATGCCTGCGCAGGAGCTGCGGCAGAAGTAATAAGGAGGACGACATCACTAGAAGATGGGAGGCACACCGGACCGGACCCCAGGTGAGTATAATCTATCTCGTTTTTCTTATCTTTCAGGTTACATTGGGGGCTTATCTACAGCATTACAGAATGCTGTAGATAAGCCCCTGATGGCGGTGCCTGCAGCTTATAGGGCAAAAAATAGGTGACAGATTCCCTTTAAGCAATCAATTTAGAGAGCAGTGTTTGCAGTAGGTCATGCAACATTGTGGGATCTTAATCATTGGTAGTGGGTCCACGTTTTTTTGCAGTATATTTTGTTGTCAAACATATGATGATCAATACTAATAAATGTAGTATAAAAAAGCTACATGTGATTGAAGGAACACTGGGTGCTGTAGTACAAGCTCCAAGCAAACAGCTTTGTAATGCACATGACACCTTATATTATTTCTATGCATATTAATTCAGGTTAAAGTGAGTCTGCGACCCCCAAAATGTGATTTGGACAACTGATACAGTCCTATGGGGGACTTAGCCCATACTGATACTAATTCCTGTAACATACAGTCGGTTTTACTTCTGTGGTTGGACGTTTTGTCTCCCATATAATGGGCTTCTTGGTGCACCCTTTTGGTTCCCATTCATTAGTGACTGTGCAGCCCCCTCACTCAACATACCTAGAGCGAGCACTACCAGAATTGAATCCCTGGCTCTGCACCTCCAAACTGACACAAGAGTAAGTGAGTAGATATGCATTGTGTCATTGCAGGTGCACTCTCATCCCTCTCCCAACTCCTGCTTGCTGCAGACAGGATAGCACATTGGTGAGTGGCTGTGTGATCCTGTCTGCAGCAATTGGTTGCTGTAAACAGGAGCGAGAGATAAGAGTGTGGCAGTTCTTGCATTGTCAGTACGGCCCTGCAGGGCGAATGATGTCAATCAAGCTAAGGGGAGGCAGGCAGCATATTGATTAAGTGGGCAGAATGGTTCACTGAACCCTTCGCCATCCCAAGGGTGCACCGAGGAGTCCTCAGTTTAAATGTAAAATTAAACCTTTTTTCTGTTCAGCTTAAGAAGTAAAATCTACTTGTAGTATGATTATTAAGTCCCTCACATACTTGAATAATTGAAATGTGATTTATGGGTGACAGGCGCCCTTTAACAACTAGCATATACATTATTTATGGCGCTGTATGTCACCTGGTTCTGTGCCGTGATCCATAGTGGAAGCACTCCGTTGTCCCACCATTCCGACATATTTTGGGTTTTTTTGTAAGTAAACTTTTCAAGGGTCTCTGTATTAAATTTCATATTGTGGATAACACCATGATCTTCAATCCAGCGGCCTGAAAGAGTCATAAAATCCAGGTTAGATGATGATACAGGGGAAACTTTCGGAAACAGTAAAGAAAATAGGCAAAACAAGTAGGTGGTTGAGCAGTTTTACGTAGAACATAATTAAATAGTATTATATTTTTAAAGCTTGGAAATTGCATTGGGATATAATTTACTGTAATGGAAATGTGTAATTTGCTTTGGGGGAATTACCAATTATGAATTTCACAAATAACAAATTCAACAAAAGAAATTATCTGCAGTGTGATCAGCAGATTTAATGCGGAGAAAGCGGAATACATCTGCCTGAGGTTATTTGGTAGCAGCAGGAAACTGAATGAAAAGCTATGAGACAGAGATGAGGCTGGTGTTCAGTAGGAAATATGGTCTGCTTGGTTTTGTTTATAAAAGCATTTTTTCATGCAACTCATGTTAAAGGGGTGTTCCATGGAATATTTTTTTTAATTCTTCAAAATGTTTTGACATTATAAAATAAATCATGGCCTCCTTATCATTTTCCATAGGTTCTGTTTGGGTGCACCTTGGTGGTCTTTGTTTCCTTGTCCTGTACTAAATGCACAAGAAATGAGCAAAAATGCTCAGTCAGCCAAATCCATGGCTCAGATGAATCACTGCTACCAATGATAGGCTCAGCTGGTCTTTGCAGCCATTTCAAGTTTGCCAAGGATGGGACCAGGAACCAGAGACTAGAAAATCCCAGATGAGTTCCAGAATGGGAGCTGTGGTTAATCAAAGAGGATATGCATAATTTATTTTAATGTGTTAAAACAGTCTAAAAAAAGTTTCCTAAAACATATATTTAATAATTCTACTCACTTTGCATGTTTAGCCTGCAGATTCTGCTAAGATGGCACTTGAAGCACCTATGCCCTAATGTAGACCGCCAAAATATGCTCACTTCCCAACTATCCTGAAATGTCTAGAACAGTGTTTCTCAATTCCAGTCCTCAAGATCCACCAACCGGTAGAGTTTTCAGGATATCCTTAGTATTGCACAAATGATAATTCCACCACCTGCTAAAGCATTATTCCATCATCTATGCAATACCAAGGAAATCCTGAAAACATGATCAGTTGGTGGGTCTTCAGGATTGGAGTTGAGAAACATTGGTCTAGAAAGATCCTGAACAAAAAAAAGCAGACTTCCTAGACTTTCACGGAAATAGGCAAATTTCCCAAATTGCCAAGTAAGTCTTCCAGGTGCTACAATTGATGCTGTTTTGATGCATTGTCATTAGACAGATGCGCATCAATGAAGCATCATAGAGACTGGAGATTACCAGCGGAATATGCGGGAATAATAAAGGTGGGGTGGGAATGGGATTAATCTTCGGCAGCTCACTCCGGCCATCATGGTTTTTCATTTCCTTTGAAGTTGATGAGTATGATTCAGTGTCCATTGGGTACCCTGTTTGCACAAGATTTTTTTCCGACTTGTGACATAGGCAAGTGTATTTTAGGTTACCACACTGACTCACTACTCCTTCTGCACTTATCAGTTGTGTTATGAAAGTTAAGATGAAGGTGACATTTTCCATAGCAATCCTAGTCACTCATCTACCGTAATTGCCAAAATTACTAGAAAGAAAAAGCTTTTGGGCATATTCACACACTGAAATTTGTTGCTGCACAAACACCTGATTCAGATGACCTTTAAGTAGCAGAAATTCTACAAATAATTTCCTGCATATGAAAATACCTTTCTGGGAATAAGTTCCTGCAGCTTGTGCTAGAATAAAATAATAGTGTCTGTTGCTCACTCTCTCTGTTCCTGCGCTGCCTCTCTGCCATTGCTCCAGTCTTTGCTTACAGGCTGCAGCAGTGACATCACCACTACAGTGCACATCAGCGCTGCAGACAATCACTGGGCTCAGTGTCTCCTGCCGGAGAAAACTGAGTTATTTTTGGCAGTCAATTGGTATTGACAATTAATGAAGTGGACATGGATCATGCACTTATCTGCTCCATTCAAGATGGAGCTCTGTAGAGCCAGCTTAGTTCTTGATTCCAGATCCCAGATCTTGGGATTGCCAAGAAACCTATGAATAGGGAAAAATGTTCTATCTTTGGAGTAACACTTAATATTAATTTAAATGTAAATTCAAAATCCGGTTATGCTATTTACTGCATCTTAGACCGGGGTAAAAAAAAGGGTATTAAGAATCTTAGACCGGGGTAAAAAAAAGGGTATTAAGAATCATCCAATTTTCATCCAGAAAAAATACAAAATATTTTCATCATGGACACTTAATCCATGAAAAAAAAACTGTCATCGGAATAGACCTATTGAATAACAGTGTGCTGCCAGTGTGCTATGTGAATGTAACATGGACAGTACATACATTAGGCTAAGGGTGAATGTGGCTGAATAATGGTAAATTGAGCACAACTTTATACATTGTTACATCTTCCATTAGAGCTGTCTATGTTATATATTGCTCTCACTGGTGAAAGCAATCTCTGAACTCTTCTCGTTCAGTGCCTATGTTATCCCATTTCCGGTGAATCATGCAGGTGATCCGTAGTTACTAATGGTCTACAAGCAGTATCTGTGCCATTCAATAAAATTGTTTTATATTCATCTAGTAAAATGATGAAATCTGCAAGATCTGGATCTCCTCAGATGTTAACCTCTCATTATTAGCATTATTAACAGTTTTGATTGACATACGAAAAGGCCTATGGATTGCACAGTTTAATATATTCTGTAACCACCTGGTGAATATATTGTGAAGCTCAAGAAAATTAGAGAGCTGTTTTTTAAATGTTAAGACTTACCAGTGATGGTGGTGAAGTGAGAGGGGGATGTCATTGTTACAAATGGTGGGCTGATGTATTTCGCCTTTACTCCAATTTCTGTCAAGTAGTCCAAGAGTGGGGTATCAACGTCTTGATCATAATTCCATCGAAATCCATCAAATGAGATCACCAGCAGTTTGTTATTCTTTGCTTTTCCATTCCTTAGGATTGGCTTACAGAAAATGAGAGTGAAAAAAGCAAAAAATAATATTACGATCTTATGGGTTTGCATGGTGATATAGTGACGGTAAGCTAATGCTGGTATCTGCCGACTTTTACTGAGGAATCTGTGTGTACATTTCTTATCAATCACTTATCAGGACAAAGCTCACGTAACTCAGAATTATGGGAAAACCTGCCTAAGCATTTCTCCTTCAAGGTGTTATTCTCTTGTATTGCTTATCTACATGATAACTACATACACACTACACTGTAATGCACCAGTAAAAATCCATTTGTATCAACAATGGTTACAGCAAATTACATTCTCCAAAAGTAGTACTAATAACATGTTTGTCTGCCAGGTTCAAAAAATTATATCATTAATTAAAAGATTATCCAGAATTTAAGCAAAATGGAGTAAAAGCTGCAATAATAGTGATAATGATAAAAATCAAAATAGGCTCTACTTATCTATTCAGTTCTCGACCTACCTGTGATAGAAAGAAGTCATGAGACTGCTTCACCAAGTCACTGGCCTCAGTGGTCACACAGTTATAAAGAACACTTGACCGATGAGCTGGGCATGACATAATCATTACAGGACTAGTGGGGACCCTGCAGCAGTGGCCCTGGAGTTCCGATGATTGAATAATTAAGTGTTGCTCATTCTATTATTTTATCACATTTATAACTGATAGTGTTTTTTTTTTAAATTCTTTAATCCCTTGAGAAACTTTGTTCACACAATACTGACTGTTAAATAAATGGATTATCTCTTGCTTCAAGAACTTTGTGTTTTTTGTGCTATCATTTTTCCTTTCTTTCAAGAACCTTATCTTTTTTATTTTTCAATCCACATAGCCATATAGGGGCTTTTTTGTTTGATTTGAATTGTAGTTGTCATAAAGATAACTCGCATGCCTCCTCAATGTCGCTCTAGTCACGTGACTTCGCGTCAGGCCACCTTACTGAGTTTTGCCTCTTTCAGCACTCCTCAGTACTTCTGCATCGGAATATGTTACCACTTGACTTTAGGGAGCCATGGCTGGTCTATGCAGGAATTTAACCTTGTGGTTCCCCAGCCTATCCCATGCCAGCAGGCTCTTTATTAGGCAGCTCCTCCCATCACTCCTGGCCTGAACGTTGGTTCCTAATCAGTTTGTTTTGCTAGTGTCCTGTTTGTGTGTGTGGGTTTTGTTTCTCCCATTATTGACCTGGCTTGTACTCCCGTCCTGTCTAATTTCTCTGCTTCTGACTTCAGATATGTATCCTGAACCTGTGCTGCCTGCCCCCACCTCAGACCGTCTGACCACATCTTTGCCTTCACCCTCCTGTACCTCGTACCTATACCTCTGACCCTCCAGTCAGTTGCTGCAGTCTCGGTGACTGCCATGGAGTGTTACCTGGTGTCTACCAGCAGCCAAGACTATCCTCACCACCAGAAACTCCATTGAAGACCCAGCAGACATCTAGTCATGCTCCTCCAGGATAAGCCTAGCCCACCAGTGTTACAGTAGTTTTCAATTAAATAATTTATGTTATCATATAATGAGCGAAAATTAGATAAAAGTCAAAAATCAGATTTTTATCTCATTTAAAAGTCCTCCACCCCTACAGTATTATGGCCCTACAGCCCACCACATAGTATTTTGCCCAAGTACATTCATCCACATATTATGATGCCCCTACAGCCCCCCTCACACAGTATGATGCCCCCACAGTACATTCCTTCACATAGTATTTTGCACTAATAGTATATTCTTACATACAAAGTATGATGCCTAGAATGGTATTGACATTTTCTATGATGCCACCACAGTACATTGATAATAATAAATTTTATTTCTATAGCGCCAACATATTCCGCAGCACTTTACATTTCAGAGGGGATTTGTACAGACAATAGACATTACAGCATAACAATAATCACATAGATTATAACAAATACCAAGAGGAATGAGGGCCCTGCACGCAAGCTTACAGTCTATGAGGAAAGAGGTAGACACGAAAGGTGGGTACATTCTCTCACACACAGTATGATGCCCACCTGCAGCACATTTTCCTACACGCAGTATGATATCTCACAGCTCCCCCACTATGCAGTAGGATTCCCCTACACTAAATTACCCCACACACAGTATGATGCCCCCTGTCAGTAAGCACCCCCACAAAGTATAATGATCCACAGAATGCATCCCCCTAAATTATGATGTCAAGACAACCCCAAGACACACAATTACGCCCCTCATTATAAGTTCACCCACACACACTATGATGAGCCATCATCAGTACTTTCCCCCACACAGTATGATTTCTCAAAATACACTCTCCACCCTCAATATGATATTGCCACAGCACCCATACACACAGTATGATGCCCTGTATATAATACATTCTCCTATGCAAAGCACAATGACCCCTCATCTTCCTTGTACATAGTATAATGCCTCCACAGTCCTCCAGAGAATAGTCTGCCCATAGTGCCTCCACAGTGGCAGACATACCACCAATGCAGCTATTGCAGCTGCACCGGGCCCCGGAAGTGGAGGGGGGCCCATTCAGGGCGGATAATACTGATGGCAACCTGGCCTCTTTCTCCCTCCCTGAGGCTCCAGGGGGGCCATGGCCAGATTGCCCTCATATGCAGCATGGCAGTGTAGTGGAGCTGCAGGGAGCTGTCATCTGCTTCCTTTCCGGCACTTTCTGTCTGTCACAGGCATGTGGCTGACCTCACCATTCAGCGTGTGCTGCGGGGGAACGTGTGGAGAGGTGAGTGATAGCGTTTTTGTTTTTTGTAAATAATACATTGGGGGAGGTAGGGAGAACAGTGATTGCTGTGGAAGAGCGAACAATGATGGAGGTAGTGGAGAGGGCAGTTGTAATGATCACGTGTGACTGGACACAGCGCCTCCAGCAGGGCGAATTTATGACACACGTGATCCTGGATACAGCGCCTCCAGCAGGGCGAATTTAAACAATAATGGGACGTGCAGCCGGATATACCGCCTCCAGCTGGCGAATTTAAGAAATACACGTAAAACTGGATACCCCGCCTCCAGCTGGCGAATTTAAATAATAAGGGTAAACACAGGGAACAATTACAGTGGTGGGCCCCGCGATAGGGAATGGGGGACGTGGAGACCTCCTAAGCTCCCCTGAGCCAGTGTCCCTGCTCTCCTCACATTCCCTATACAGGCTCCTCACCTGTCGCCGCACGCGTGCCTTAATACCCTAGCAAGCCCTAAACCTAAACCCTAACTAGGGAATAGGTCGGTGCGGAGACTAATCCCACCACTGCACTAGAACACACATAAGGAAAGTCACAAACAGGAGAAAAAGAAAACTTAGCTCTCTCTGTGCTAAAGCTCCAGCACAGAGTCCAGCGACCGACTGCAGCCTTTCTCCTGAATAGCTGCCAAGAACTCCTTTCTGTGACTCCTTCCACACCAGGACTCAGATTGAGCCGAGCACTCTCTTCAGCTCCTTCTACCACCAAGGTTGGTTGCAAATGAACAACTAACACCAACAGTGATTGAAAACCCCTGGCTGTCCTTTATAGAGCCTAACACCTGTCATGTAATTAATGTGCACATTAACCTAAAACTAAAGCTAAGGTGCGATACCACTCACCACCACCGGGGACAGTCAAGACACCAGAACCTGACAAAGTAAAAAAAGTTCACTTTGTCAATTTAATACCGCCAGATCCAACACTGGATCATGACAGCAGTGATGGAGATGGTGGAGAGGGCAATTATAAAGGAGGTGGAGAGGGCAATTATGGAACTGGTGGAAAGGGCAATGATGGAGGTGGTGCATAGGGTAATGATGCAGGTGATGGAGAAGGCAATGATGGAGGAGGTGGGGGAGAACAATGATTGGGGTGGTGGAGAAGGCAATGATGGAGGTGGTGGTTAGGGCAATGATGGCGGTGATGGTAGTTTTTGCAAGCATATGATTCTTTGAGTTTATTAGCAGTTCACATTGAGTTAATTCATCAGTTGCATACTGATTTGTCTTCAGTTCCTAGCGCAGGATATATGGTTGGGAATTTTTAGTATGTGGTCATTATGAGTAAGACTCTCGAGTCGAAACGCTTAAAAGCCTGTCTTCACCATGGTTTTTTAACCTGTATCCTGCTTTTGGATTTTTAAGGAAGATTTCTCAATAAAGTTTCTATTTTTAAGTAAGAAGATGTGCTGGAATATTTTAATTTTTGTACTTATGTCAGCTTGTGACATTTCTTGGCACCTTCATCAAAGAACTGCCTCCTACGTGACAAGTAAAAAAGGTGAGTTGAATATATTTGTTTTTGGACTTTACAAGCATTTTTCGTGCTCCCTTTTTTAAGAGAACTGTGTTTTCTATTATAATATGGATACTAATGTTGGGGCAGAGTCAATTTCTACTACTATTAATGAGGAACCAGATGATTTTTTCATTGTGAACAATGCTACCAGACTAAGCAAAATGACTGCACTTTTCAATAAGGAAATTCTTATCCCAGATGATACCTCTAACCTTAAGAACAATATGAGGGAGTTGGAAAATATATGGTCATACGCCTTAAACTTTGGTGGGATAGCCATACTCTCCAACAATATCTAGAAAGGAACATGATTCCAAGGGGTCTGCGTCTTAGGAAAAGACCTACACAGAACCTGGATGATTCTTTTCTTGAACAATGGGATTCTATCTTGAGTCAATGCTCAAGTAGACTTATGGAATTGATTGTAAAATGTGAAAACAAGAAAATGCAGTCACTTGAAAAGTCTATTAAAGAACTGGAGATATCAATACAAGATCATAAAGATACGGAGAATTATCGCATTTTAAAAAAGAACATCAATGAGAATTTGGGTAAACTTGAGGATTCAATTACCCAGTTGAAACAGAAAAAATTTAAAAGGGATATTCGTGATTACGAAAATAATAAAATTTATAACTGGCATGAGAATAAAAGAGAAAAAAGAATTAAATCACCGAAACCGATTCTTAAATCGACTCATACAACTGTGCCAGCTGAACGGCGTGTGAGTTTCAGTACTATAGAACCAATCTCTTCTGAAGGATTTACTGACACCTCAGAGTCAGAAAGGGAGGTAGAGGTGGTTTCTACTAATAATGAATCTTCAAAAAACGGACTGCCACAAAGAGGCCAAAAGAACTAGATGGGCAGGACGCAAATATAGGAAATCGTACTCACGGATATCCGACTCGGAACAACAAATAAACAACTGTTCACAAGAACATACTGTTTTGAATCTCTCGGCTACCATTCTGCTGGAGTCCGATTTAAGACTTTTAAAAAGGACAGAATTTTGTGCCTAAAAAGGACTTTGACCTTTTGCATACCATGATGGATATTAACAAATTTGTCTGTAAGATCACTGTTAAAAAACATTATTATAATGAAGAAAGTCTTAATAAGTCTCCCAGCTGTGATAGGACTAAGTTTTTCTATAATGATTTGCTTACTTTTCTTGAACAGATTAGTGTCATGAATCTGGAGTCATGTACAGAAAATGACTTTAAGGTGGACGAAAAAAATTTTTCTACTAGAGTTCCTAACCCTCAGTTCTATCCTACACAATCACGGACCCCCAGTATGGATGATTTCCAGTATTTGGTTGAGTCTGAACTTCATATGTTGAGAGAACAAAAACAATCCAGTTGTAATCTCTCTAAAGCTGAACAAGACTCTTTGAAAAAACTACAGGTTAATCCTAACATCATTATTAAAAATTCTGACAAAGGGGGTTCTGTGGTTGTGTTTGATAGGGGTTTATATGAACGAGAGATTTACATGATGCTGGAAGATACTAACTCTATATGCATTTAAATCATGATCCTATAGAACGAATAAGGGGCTTTTTAAAGTCCTTATTATCAGAAGGTGTTTTTTGGGGGGATTATCAATCAAAAACAGTGTGATTTTTTTCAGCCTGATTACATACACACACCATTGTTTCATGCGTTTCCTAAAACACATAAGTCCATTTTTCCACCCCCACTACGCCCAATAGTGTCGGGTATTAACTCGTTGACTGAGCATCTTGGCGAATGGTTACATGATAGGTTAAAACCAATTTTGTACCGATCACCTAGTTATATCAGGGACTCCAAGCATGTTTTGAATCTTGTGAATAATCTTGAATGGTCTGAGAATTATCAATGGCTGACATGTGACATTGCATCCCTATATTCCTCAATTCCCCACAGTTTGGCTCTTATGGCTTTAAGAGACCAACTTGATAAATATTCTTGCTATACCCAAGATCACCAGGATTTTATCATCAGTGTTACAAATTTTCTTTTGAAAAATAATTATTTTGTGTTTCTTAAGAAATTTTATTTACAGATTCAAGGTTGTGCAATGGGGGCCAAATTTAGCCCCTCCCTGGCTATTATTTTTATGAATTGGATTGAACAACAGTATATATATAGTGATTTAAATCTTTTTTTGGTTAGCATCTATATTTATACACGTTATATTGATGATGTCCTGGTGATCTGGAGGGGTGACAAAGTTGAAATTAGTGCATTTATTGCATATCTCAATAACAATCCCTACAATATGACTTTCAGCTTTGAACAGAATCCACACACTATTTCCTTTTTGGATCTTCAACTCACGGGTAATTCCCATGAGAAAAATATCAGCTATGGTCTATATAGGAAACCAGTGTGTGGAAATTCCCTCTTGCATGCAGCAAGCAATCATCCGAAGCATATTATTAATAAAATCCCTACTGGAGAATATATTAGAGCTAAACGCTGCTGTACAACAGAGGCTTTATATTCTGCTGAATGCCAAATTATTGATAAACGTTTTTTATGCAGAGGATATAAAAAACCAATATTGGAGAATGGCAAGAGAAAAACTAATATGAGGAGTAGGGAGGATTATTTAAGGGATAGTGTACACACACACACACACACACACACAGAATTTGGATATCTCTTTGGTTCCTGAAATAGTTTTTTTCTACTACATACAGTAATCAATTTAACAAGATAGTGGCAATTGTAAAGAAGTACATTCCCATTTTAAATACTGACCCCACTACACAGAAAATTCTTTCAAAGGGTGTTAAATTTGTATCAAAACGCGGGGTTAGTATTGGCAACTATCTTTCACCCAGTGATCACTCGTCTAATAGGAATTTTCATAGGGAAGCCCAATCCACATGGCTTGCCACACTGGGCTAATATCGGTGTGGCCATAAAACATGTGGCGCCTGCAAATATATGGTTAATTCCCAAAATGTTTCTTCTTTTCAGACAAATAAGACCTATGATATAAACTTTCTCATGAATTGCAGTAGTACTTATCTGGTGTACCTCATTTGCTGCGAACAATGCCGTCTGCAGTACGTGGGATACACCACACGTTCACTCCGTAAACGTTTATCGGAGCATATTTATGATGCCCAAAATCGTACTACACGTACTCCCTCGGGTGCATCTCGACATTTTTTGCAAATGCATGGGGGTGATGTATCTAACTTAAAAGTTATGGCTATTGACAAACCAAATTTAAAATTCAGAGGAGGTAATATAATATATGTATTACGAAAATGTGAGGCGAAATGGATTCTGTGTTTGCAGACAAGAGCGCCTGGCGGCTTAAATTTGAAAAATGATCTAAGTTTTTTATATTGAAGGGAAAAGGGGAATTGAATTGAAAACACATGAGACCCATGCGTTTTTTTTGTCTCATGCGTTTTCAATTCTGTTTATAATATATACTGGGTTGGCTGCCTTTATATGTAGAAAGTTTGATGGTAGTTTTTGCAAGCATATGATTCTTTGAGTTTATTAGCGGTTCACATTGAGTTAATTCATCAGGTGCATACTGATTTGTCTTCAGTTCCTAGCGCAGGATATATGGTTGGGAATTTTTAGTATGTGGTCATTATGAGTAAGACTCTGTCGAGTCGAAATGCGTAAATGCCTGTCTTCACCATGGTTTTTTAACCTGTATCCTGCTTTTGGATTTTTAGGGAAGATTTCTCAATAAAGTTTCTATTTTTAAGTAAGAAGATGTGCTGGAATATTTGGATTTTTTCCCCACTCACACAGTATGATGCCCCCACAGTACATTCCTTCACATAGTATTTTGCAATAATAGTATATTCTTACATACAAAGTATGATGCCTAGAAAGGTATTGACATTTTCTATGATGCCACCACAGTACATTCTCTCATACACAGTATGATGCCCACCTGCAGTACATTTTCCTACACGCAGTATGATATCTCACAGCTCCCCCACAATTCTTAGGAGTAAATTCTTGGACTTTAGGTGCGCTGCCAGACAAATTCCATAGCCACACAAGGTTAATAAATTAACCCTTTTTTACCTACGCGTTTCGAAGCATAACACTTCTTCTTCAGGGGATGACATCATGTCATCCCCTGAAGAAGAAGTGTTATGCTTCGAAACGCGTAGGGAATAAAGGGTTAATTTTTTAACCTTGTGTGGCTATGGAATTTGTCTGGCAGCGCACCTAAAGTCCAAGAATTTACTCCTAAGAATCTTTGTTGCGGTCAACGATGTGGACCGTTGGACGTGCAGCAGGCTGACTTACTGATTATACAGGCTTTACTCTCTCTTGAAAAGGGTGAGTATAAATACCTTTTAATTCATACGATTTACCCAGATAAGATCCTATTGCGCTCTTGTCTCAACCCTTTAGTGTATACAGCTCCCCCACTATGCAGTAGGATTCCTCTACACTAAATTACCCCACACACAGTATGATGCCCCCTGTCAGTAAGCACCCCCACAAAGTATAATGATCCACAGAATGCATCCCCCTAAATTATGATGTCAAGACAACCCCAAGATGTACTATTATGTCCCTCACTATAAGTTCAGCCACACACACTATGATGAGCCATCGTCAGTACATTCCCCCACACAGTATGATTTCTCAAAATACACTCTCCACCCACAGCACCCATACACACAGTATGATGCCCTGTATATAATACATTCTCCTATGCAAAGCACAATGACCCCTCATCTTCCTTGTACATAGTATAATGCCTCCACAGTCCTCCAGACAATAGTCTGCCCATAGTGCCACCTCCACAGGGGCAGACATACCACCAATGCAGCTATTGCAGCTGCACCGGGCCCCGGAGGTGGAGGGGGGCCTGTTATGATTGAGTCACCGTAGGAGGCAAAAACAGAAATGCTAGCTAAGTCCAGAAAACCAGAGAGGTTGGCAGCTCTCGGATTGCAGACCCCCGATCCCATCCACAACAACCAACAGTAGCCGTGGGGGGTTCCTACGATGCCCTAGACCCCTCGATCACAGCCGGAGAATTAAATAGGCCTAAAGAAAGAAAGGGGAAATTCAAACTGCCCCAGAGCAGACCCCAAAGCAATAGGCAGCCCCCAACATATAATGACGGTGAAGCAAGATGAAAACACTAACACAGACAGAAAGATAGACTGAGCAAAGACGGGCCCAAGCTAACTAGATAGGAAAGGACAGGAAGGCTGCTGTCTGCCATCCGTGAAAAACCCTATGAAAATAAGAGCGAACAGTACTCAGGAATATTCTGAAGACAGAGCAACCGGCAAAAGGAGATTCAGCTCACCCCAGCAGGGAATGGCAGAATCCAGAAAAGCAAGGAAATCAAAAACAAAAGACAAAGACTAACAGGCAAAGCAGAAAACTTAGCTTTAGAGGAGCAGGAATCAGACTGGTGTCCTAGAAGTTCACAGAGAATTCACCCGCAGGGCAGAAGGGCGTCGGCAGCCTTATATCCAGTCCGTGACTCCACTCAGCCAGTCATCCTCATTAGGCTCAGGTGCCTGATAATCAGGCTTATTACCTTCCTTTACCAGAATAGGGAGTTCACCAGACCTCAGTGACGAAGGGGAAAATGAACTCACAACAGTACCTCCCCCTTGAGGAGGGGTCACCGAACCCTCAACCACGCCACCAGGGTGATCAGGGTGAGCCCGATGAAAGGCACGCACCAATCTTTTGGCATGAATATCAGAGGCAGAGACCCAGGAATTATCCTCCTGACCATAACCCTTCCACTTAACCAAATACTGGAGTCTCCGTCTAGCCAGACGGGAATCCAGTATTTTCTCTACCTCATATTCCATGTTACCTTCAACCAATACAGGGTCTGGAGGTGCCACCCCAGGAACAACTGGTTCAACAAACATCTTCAACAAGGACTTATGGAACACATTATGGATTTTAAATGTGACAGGAAGAGCCAAATGAAAAGAGACCGGATTAATAATCTCCAAAATCTTGTAAGGTCCAATAAATCTAGGCTTAAACTTAGGAGAAGCCACCTTCATAGCAATATTTTTTGATGATAACCACACCACACCTAACCATAACATAACCACACCTTAAACTGGGGACCAATGGTCCTATGTCAATTGGAAAACCGCTGGGCCTTTTCCTGGGAGAGAGATAACTTATCCACCACTTGGTCCCAGATCTGGTGCATTCTCTCCACCACAGTGTCAACACCTGGGCAGGCAGAAGGCTCCACCTGCCCTGAAGAAAATCGAGGATGAAACCCAAAGTTACAAAAAAAAGGTGACATCAAAGTGGCAGAACTAGCTCTATTATTTAAAGCAAATTCGGCCAAGGGCAAAAATGAAACCCAATCATCCTGATCAGCGGAAATAAAACATCTCAAATACGACTCCAAGGTCTGGTTTGTTCTCTCTGTCTGCCCATTGGTCTGAGGGTGAAAAGCAGAGGAGAAGGACAATTGAATTCCCAGCTTGGAACAGAAAGTCCTCCAAAATCTAGACACAAACTGAACTCCTCTGTCAGATACAATGTTCTCAGGAATCCCGTGTAAGCGAACCACCTGTTGCAAAAACAGGGGCACCAACTCAGAGGAAGATGGCAACTTAGGGAGTGGTACAAGATGAACCATCTTAGAGAACCTGTCACAAATTACCCAAATAACAGTCATTCTTTGAGAGACCGGCATATCAGAGATGAAATCCATTGAAATATGGATCCATGGCCTCCTGGGGACCGGCAAAGGCATCAACAACCCACTAGAGCGAGAACAAGATTTAGATCGGGAGCAAGTCCCACAGGACTGCACAAAATTCCTGACATCATGAGACAAGGAGGGCCACCAAAAAGAGCGACTCACCAGATCTCTAGTACCAAAAATACCTGGATGACCAGCCAATGCAGAGCAATGAACTTCAGACATCACTCTCTTCTTCCACTGGTCAGGAACATACAACTTTCCACTGGGACAACGCTCAGGTTTGTCCTCCTGGAACTCTTGCAGAGCAAGTCTCAAATCGGGCGAGATGGCAGAAAGAACTACCCCTTCGCCTAAGATGGTAGCAGGCTTGGTCACCACAGGAGAATCAGCAAAGAAACTCCTAGAGAGGGCGTCTGCCTTGACATTCTTAGTTCCAGGAAGAAAAGAGACCACAAAATCAAAACGTGTAAAAAACAAGGCCCACCTAGCCTGTCTAGGGTTCAAGCGTTTAGCCGACTCTAGGTAAATCAAATTCTTGTGGTCAGTGAGGACCACAACGTGATGTTTAGCTCCCTCCAACCAATGTCTCCACTCCTCAAATGCCCATTTCATGGCCAACAGTTCCCGATTCCCCACATCATAGTTACGTTCAGATGGAGAGAACTTTCGGGAAAAGAAAGCACAGGGAATCATTTTAGATGTTACAGGATCCTTTTGGAACAAAACAGCTCCTGCACCAATATCAGAAGCATCCACCTCTACCTGGAACGGGAGTGAGACATCAGGTTGCCGCAAAACCGGGGCGGAGGTAAATCTTCGCTTCAGCTCCTGAAAGGAAGCAACAGCCTCCGGAGACCAATTCAACACATCAGCACCCTTCTTAGTCAGATCAGTCAATGGCTTGGCAATACTAGAAAATTTTGCTATAAATTTCCGATAAAAATTAGCAAAACCCAAAAACTACTGGAGGGCCTTCAAAGAAGTGGGCTGAACCCAATCATAAATGGCCTGTACCTTGGCCGGGTCCATTTCAATAGTTGACGGAGACAAAATAAATCCCAAAAATGAAATCCTCTGTACTCCAAAAAGGTATTTCGATCCTTTGACATACAGGGAATTCTCCCTCAAGATCCGGAACACAGTCCGAATATGTTCCACATGAGAATCCCAATCCTTGGAGAAGATCAAAATATCATCCAGATAGATAATCAAAAATTTATCGACAAAGTCTCGGAAAATATCGTTCATGAAGCACTGGAAGACATAAGGGGCATTAGTGAGCCCAAAAGGCATCACCAGGTACTCAAAATGTCCCTCCGGAGTATTAAACGCCGTCTTCCATTCATCCCCCTGCTTAATGCGGATAAGATTATACGCCCCCCTGAGGTCAAGCTTGGTAAACCAGCAAGCACCTCTAACTCTAGAGAATAGATCCGAAATCAGAGGTAACGGATACTGATATTTAATAGTAATTTTATTGAGGGCACAATAATCAATACAAGGCCTTAAAGAACCATCCTTTTTGGCCACAAAAAAAAACCGGCACCTAAGGGTGAAGAGGATGGTCTAATATGACCCTTCTCCAACGCCTCCTTAATATAGGACCGCATAGCCTCGTGCTCGGGTACAGATAAATTGAAAAGCCGACCCTTGGGAAATTTACACCCCGGGCTTAGTTCAATTGCACAGTCATAACTCCTATGAGGAGGCAAGGACGCAGACTCATTCTCACTAAATACATCATAAAAGTCCGCCAAATAGTCAGGAACATCATGCGACTGAGGAGAGGTGGAAAAAACCGGAGCCTCACTAAAGGCACACCGACAACCCCAACTCACCACAGACACAGATTTCCAATCCAAAACTGGATTATGAATTTGCAACCAGGGAAACCCCAGAACAACGGCATCATGCAGACCATGCAACACCAAAAATCTGCAATTTTCTTGATGGTCTGGGGCGACCCGCATGACCACCTGGGTCCAAAACTGAGGTTTATTTTTAGCCAAAGGAGTAGCATCAATCGCCCTCAAAGGGATAGGCGTCTGCAGAGGTGTCATCGGAAATCCACAACGTTTAGCAAAATCCAAGTCCATTAGGTTTAGCGCTGCTCCCGAATCCACAAAAGCCTTGGCGGAAAATGTGGACAGGGAGCAGATCAGAGTAATTGCCAGAAGAAACTTAGGTTGAACACCACCAACAGAAAACGTGTGTGCAAAGCGTTTCTCTCATTTAGGACAAACAGAAATAATATGCGAGGCATCTCCACAGAAAAAACACAGCTTATTACGCCTTCTGAACTCCTGACGTTGCGCCTTAGACAAAACTCTATCACATTGCATAGGTTCAGACGTCTGTTCAACCGGTGGCAACACCTCTCGTGCAATCCTGCGTTCACGTAAACGCCGATCAACCTGAATGGCTAATGACATAGAATCGTCCAGACCAGAGGGAACAGGAAATCCCACCATAGTATCTTTTACGGCTTCTGACAAACCCTTCCGAAAGAGAGCAGCCAAGGCATTATCATTCCAGGTAGTAAGGACCGCCCACTTTCGGAACTTTTGACAGTACAACTTTGCAGAATCTCGACCCTGGTTCAATGCCAACAGGGTCTTTTCAGCCTGATCAATAGCATTAGGTTCGTCATACAACAACCCCAAAGCTTGAAAGAATGCGTTCACATTAGTCAGAATAGGATCATCTGGTTTCAAAGAAAACGCCCAATCCTGGGGATCGCCACGCAGCAAAGAGATGACAATTTTAACCTGCTGCGCGGAGCTCCCTGACGAGTTAGGCTTCAAGGCAAAAAGTAATTTACAATTATTTTTGAAACTCAAAAATTTAGATCGATCCCCAAAAAATACATCCGGTGTAGGGATTTTTGGTTCAACAGCATGCGAACGAGCAAGGTAGGTGTAAATTCCCCGCACTTCCGCAGCGAGCTGCTCCACACGATCAGACAATTGCTTTATCTCCATTGAGAGAAAAAAAAATTCCCCCTACGGCCTCAGAGATATAGAGGAAAGAATATACACACACTTTTTTTTTTTTTTAATAATACAATAGTTTAGTGGCGCTGGTATACTAGACAAGATTCAGCTTCAAATAAGACAATAACCACAAAATTGCCAAGGGTGAATAGTATATTGATAGTAATACTGTATATATTTGCACTAAAAATAACTTCCCCAATGGGAGAACTATGATACAAGTGGACCTATTACAGTATTGGACCATATGAAGGCACGCAAGTGTGTGGGAGTTAAGCCTCTAAGTTAAGAAAGATGCTGGCTGATTCAGAAGGATACTGAAAAAAGTCTATACACATCCGGGGTGATCAGTATAAGTGTCCCAATGCCTAGGATAGCAGTCAGTCATATGGGGTACAAATGATTCCCCTCAGTTAGGTAATATAGGTTGCTTATAATTGGTATAAAACTTTGGACATTAAAAACTACTGTGAACCTTCCCAACAAATTACATGTTGACTCCAGTATTTCCCGTGGTGAATGCCAAGTTGAATAGTTAGCTGGGGCATGGTAACAAGCTTTCGTACCGGCTCTTGTCCAAACAGGGGGACAAATGATGAGCAGGTGGGACCCGGAGCGCTGTCCCGGCCAGAGACGAGCGCTCAGTGTGGCTCTTCCGACCAGCCTCAGGGACATGACTACCGCAACAGTATCCTACATACTTGCGGTGTCCAGCTGGTACATACAGGACCTGTGTGACGTGGATGGTCACGTGACTTGTGGACGGTAAGACGCGCTAGGAGGACCAATTCTATCCTACGTATTTTGGAAACTCCGGTTTCCTTCCTCAGGGATGGTCCTGCTCGTGGAAAGAGGGCTTCAAATACCTTTGCTGATAGCTATCAAGTGTAGGTTAATAGAATCAAAATAATTTTACCTCACTGTTTAACCCTTTGTGTTTCAGAGCGTCCAACAGGAATATCCATCTGTTATCAACCCGTGAAATTTGTTTTATAAAGTCCCCTTTCCCCAAATGTTGATGGACAATCTCTATGAAAATTACAACCATATCTTGCACCGAACCTTCATGGCATTCCAGAAAGTGTTTGGACAGGGAGTGACCCACAAATTTCTTCTTAATATTCCTGAGGTGTTCATTGCTTCTGACATTCATGGGGCGTGTAGTACGCCCTACATACACTTTGTCACAGGGATATTTGATGGTATATATGACCCCTGAGGTGGTGCAAATAATGTAGTCATGGATTTTAAATTCCGTGCCTCCACCAATAATTGTAGTTTGCTTTTTGGTGTGTAGCCAAAAACCTACCAACATTTTCTGGAAAAATGAGGAGGGTTTGTTTAAAGGATTTCCTAGGACCGATGGAGCAACGATATTACCCAAGTTGCCGGCTTTTTTATACACAAACTTAGGATATGTGGGCAGTTGTTCCCCCAAGATTTTATTGTAATATTAGGAAAAAAGTCATTAAATTTTTTTGTCTTTTTGTTTCCAATAAGGATCGAGGTTTCTCTTCTACCGCCTTCCTAGCTTCTACAAGAAGTTGTCTGTCATAGTCTTTGTTTAGAAATTGGTTGGTCAATATCTCTGCCTCTTGGTTGAAGTCTTGAGGTTTTGAGCAGTTAAGGTGGGCCCGCAAAAACTGGCTTTTAACGAACTTTGTAAATGACAACTGTCCACAGGAATGTGAGTGTTAGAATCAGTGGGTTTGTTGAAGGTACTAATGCGTATAATTTGATCCTCAATGAATATATTTAAATCAAGAAAATTGATTTTTTTTGTATACTAGTTGTTGATGTAAATTTTAAAAATAACTCATTTTTATTTATCTCATTTAAAAACTCCAATAACAGTTCGGAACCACCTGAACATTTAAATAATCCTTCATTTTTAAAGCGGCGCCAGAGGACCAGGTTCGCGCACAGCACGCCCTCGGGTTAGATGTTATACTCTTCCCATCTATCTACATACAGATTACTGGGCACAAACTTGGTCCCCATTTATTTTTTTGCAGCATTTTTGACATGCTTTTGTTGCTTATTTTCCCCTACTCATTAGTATGGGTGAGATACACTGCAAGAATTGACATTATGCAGATTTTAAGGAAAAAATAAGCAACGTGTGCATGAGACTTCAGGGATCTCATTCACTTTGCTTGTACTGTAAAAACCTTGCATGTTTTACGTGTGCACATAGCTTTACAGTTAATTGAGGAGAGGCACAGACTGAATAATTTATATTTATTGGGTGATGGAGATTACAGTTAATAGAGAGAACCATGCTGCTTATCACTTTATATTTTTAATGGTGGGGTACATATCTGTATTCAGGGGGGAGACACAAGTATGTATACAATGTATGTGACCTTGTTATTTTTAGGGCTGCGTCGATCATTGTGACAAGATGACTCATGGCTTGGAAATGTTGACAATGAAGTTCTGACCAGATGGAGAAAAAACAGCAGAAAACGGATATTATTTTGTATCTGCACTGTGTGACATTGAGTGATAAATGTTATCTGTAAAATCTTTTAAGGCCCCGTCACACTTAACGATGCACCATCGATCCCAACAACGGGAGGGCTGTCGCTGATGCGTGTCACACACAGCGAGATCGCTGATGCATCACAAAATCAGCGATCTCGCTAGCGATCTCGCTGTGTGTGATGGGGTCTTTAGGCTGCATTCTCACATATGTGTGAAATGTCTGTGTGCTTCCAGATTTTCTCCAGATTTTTTTTATCAGACGGCACATGGACTCAGAGTTCTATAGGTCCACTCACACATCCGTGAAAATCATGGATCTGAGAATGTCCTCTTCTGATCCGATTTTGAGGATAAGAATAGGACATGCTCAATGCGTCTGTAAAATCAAGCAGCACACCGACTTCACACGGGTACAGGAATGTAACCTTATTATGTATAGCACAGTCCCTTGGTATATAGTGTACGCACTTAATATGTATAGCACAGTCCCTTCGAATACTGTATAATGTACTCACTTATTATGTATAGAGTCATCCTTAGTTACATAATGTTAGGGTTTGCGGATCGCACTAAATATAAATTATGAGAAAGTGCGATCGCAACCCAGGGTCCACCGTGCGGTGATGGAGAAACCGCAGCTAATGAACAATAGTAGAGCGATGCTGTGTGCAAGCACCGTAAACACACAGAGTTAAAAGTCACTCCATGTCAACAGAGTGCAAAGTACCTGCTCGCTTGCTCCACAGAGTGGTACAATAACAGAGAGTTCTCAGAGCTATACCCTGTTAGACATCACAGGAGTACAGAAAAAAATAGCACTAGTTGGGGGTCCCTATAGCGTTCCCCCAGGAAATGCTAGGCTGGTGGTTGTGCTCGCTCTGACACTCGGCTGTGCTAACGGCACACTCGACTTAGGATGCCCAGAGTCAGATGCTGAGCCAAGCAGGAATTCCCATCCTACACTGCCTGCCTAGACACATAATCACCGTGCTAGAGGCGGCCCCCGTGTACACAGAGTGGTAACGTATCCACAGACACGGAGCAGAATGGGAGACCGCAGAGGCAGACAAGGCTTGGAATGTACCCCTTGTAGTGAGAGAATCCCGACGCCTAACATTACCCCCCCAGCCTCCCTGGTGGCGATCGTCACGCTCAAAAGCCGCAATGAGCTGGGGGGCATGAATGTGCTCAATCGGCTCCCAGGTCCTATCCTCTGGCCCATGACCCTTCCAGTCCACCAAAAAGAATTTTTTTGCCATGCATCACCTTGAACCCAACAATGGCATTGACCTCGAAATTGTCCGAGGGCGTATCCGAGCTCCTGGCAGGAATCCCGGACGACTGGGTCATATATACGGGCAGAGAGACATGGAAGGTGTCAGCGATGTTCAGATGTGGAGGAAGGCTGAGACGATATACCACAGGATTAACCTGTTCCAGAACCTTGAAAGGACCCAGAGAGCGGGGAGTAAATTTAGTGAACTCTACACGCAGCCTGATGTTACGATCAGAGAGCCACACTAAATCACCAAGGACAAAAACCGGAGTGGGAAGGCCATGCGTGCCGGCGGAGACCCTCATCTTCTCCTTAGAAGCCCTAATGGCATCCTGCGTGCGATTCCAGATGTCACGTGCCTCCACCGCCCAATCCACCACCCTAGGATCGGAGGACGAGATTGTCATGGGCACAGGTACACGTGGATGATGACCATAATTAAGATAGGAAAGGCGTCTGCCCAATGGAATCAGAGATGGAGTTATTTACTGCAAACTCTGCCGAGGGCAGCAAGGATGACCACTCATCATGCCTGGCAGAAACAAAATGCTGTAGGTACTTGATGAGAGTCTGGTTGGCCCTCTCCACAAGACCATTCATCTCAGTATTATATGCCAAAGAAAGATTGAGCTGAATACTAAGCACTGCAGCTGACAAAGCTCACTCCAAAACCGGGATGCGAATTGGGGACCCTGATTGCTGACAGTATTGTTGGGCATCCCATGAAGGTGGAAGATGTGTTTTACAAACAGTACCGCCAAGGCTTGTGCCGAAGGTACGCGTGGAAGAGGGACCAAATGTACCATTTTGGAAAAATGGTCAGTGACCACCCAAATAAACCGTTTGTTATAATATTTGGGCAAGTCCACAATAAAATCCATCCAGATCATCTCCCAGGGCCTATCACCTTGGAGGAGTGAGCCCAAGATAGGACCTCAGACACAGGTTAGGTGGAACATAGGATTTGCCGAGAGGCACCTGCTCCAGAGACACTAGAACCACCATTCGTAGACTCTCCGAAGGGATAATAAGCCGTGGCTTGTCCCCCTCCTTGGATGAGACAATGGAACGGGAAAGGGCATCGGCACGTAAATTGTTCATGAAGTTAAACTGGGAGAAGAACAAGGACTGGCAAGAATTCAGCTGCTGGACTGTCTGCAAATAAAGCAGATTCTTGTGGTCGGTATACACTTGAAAGGGATACCGGGCGCCCTCTAGGAGAGGTCTCCACTCAGACAAGGCTAACTTCATGGCCAATAGCTCCCTTTCCCTGATGGAATAGTTCCTCTCCACCAGTGTGAAGGTCTTAGAGAAGAAGAAGCATGGGTGTATCTGACTGTGAGCATCCTTCTGATTTATGACTGCTCCCGCACCGACGGAAGAGGCATCCACCTCCAGTATGAAGGGATTATCCACATCAGTAGCACAGGAGCCCTAGTGAAATGGGACATCACTGAGGTAAAAGCCTTGCAGACATCCTCAGACCTCTGCTTGGGATTAGCTCCTTTCTTGGTGAGGGCTACCAGAGGAGCTACAAGGGTAGAGAAGTGAGGGATGAACTGGCGATATCTAATATATAAAGCTCAATGTGTGTGTGTATGTATGTCCGGGATTGGCATCCGCACTGTCACAGCTACAGCCACAAAATTTGGCACAGTCACACGTCTGGACCCCGAGAGCATCATAGGTTATGTTGTGATACGAAATTTTAACCCCGCGCGTTCCAATTCACCAAACAATTTTGCCCCTATCTACATAATGGGGAAAAAGTATATGAATGTATTGGCATCTGCACCGTCGTAGCTACAGCCACAAAATTTTGCACAGTCACACGTCTGGACCCCGAGAGCGTCATAGGCTATGTTGTGAGGTGGAATTTTAACCCTGCGCGTTCCAATTCACCAAACAATTTTGCCCCTATCTACATAATGGGGAAAAAGTGAAAGGAAAAGTGTTAGAGGCAAATTGACAGCTGCCAGATGTGAACAAGGGGGACTTAAAGAATGAGAGCGATGGCGCCAAAGAGTATATACCAAACAGTTGCTAAGGTGGGGCCCTGACATGGGATACTCACCACATATAAGGATATGAACACACACGCAAAATGTGCCACACACTACCACGTGCTTCAACACATATACCACCCTCAGCACACATTTCACCACACATACACGAACCTCACCACATAAAAGTCAAAACGCAAAAGTCGCCACTCAAAACTCACCACGCTGTGCCAGAGCTGTTTAAAAGATGAAAAATGAGCTGTGATTGGTTGCTATCAGCAAGCAACAGTTTTCTTTGTAGACAGTTGTGGTAACTGAGGCCTATTATTCTAATCATTTCTATGGTGTTATCGTCCTTCTGTAAAACTGGAAATAACACAATTTATTACCATGCCAACACAGACCACCCTCTGACACAGACTTCAGGGGGAACCCAGTATCACACAGGATAGGATTAGATACACAGCTCAGTAGTCAGTATCACATAGGAGAGGATTAGACACATGGCTCAGCAGTCAGTATCACACAGGAGAGGATTAAACACACGGCTCAGAAGTCAGTATCACACAGGATAGGGTTAGATACACAGCTGAGAAGACTATCACACAGGATAGGATTAGATACACAGCTGAACAGTCAGTATCATACAGGATAGGATTAGATACACAGCTCAGCAGTCAGTATCACACAGGATAGGATTAGATACGCAGTTCAGCACACAGTATCACACAGAATAGTATTAGATACACGGCTCAGCAGACAGTATCACACAGAATAGGATTAGATACACGGCTCAGCAGTCAGTATCACACAGGATAGGATTAGATGCATGGTTTTTATGTGCAATATAATCATTTTATAGTTTGTTATAACTAACCACAGTTGGTTACTATGCCCAGGCAACGCCTGGCTCTTCAGCTAGATAGTTGATAAACCCCATAATGTGCTGCACTGCTTTAAGGGAATGTGGCTCTTGCCAGTTCATCACAGACTCCAGTTTGGTAAGATTCATAGCCAACCCCTTGGCCGAGATAATATACCACAGGAAAGGCAAAGACTCCTGCTCAAAGACACACTTCTCTAACTTTGCGAAAAAGGGAATTGGCGTGCAGAAGTTCGAAGACCTTACTGACATCTCTTCGGTGAGTATCAATATCTGGAGAGTAAATAAGTTTATCATCCAGATATACTACTTCCAAGGTGGATAATAGCTAAAAAAAAAGGTGTTGTTAACAAAGTCTTGGAAGACAGTGGGAGCGTTACAGAGACCGAACTGCATTACCAGATACTCATAATGACCGGCCCGAGTGTTAAATGCGGTCTTCCATTCATCCCCTTCTCGAATATGTATTAAGTTGTAAGCAACACTTAGATCTAACTTGGAAAAGACCCTAACCCCTCGCAGTCTGTCGAAAATCTCCGAGATGAGTGGCAAAGGGTATCTATTTTTGAGGGCAATAGCATTTAACCCCCTATAGTCAATGCATGGACACAGTTCACCGTTCTTCTGAACAAAGAAGAACCCGGACCCAGCAGGAGACACTGACTTCCTCATTAAACCTCCATCCAAATTCTCCTTGATATATTGGGACATAGCCTCAGTTTCCGGCAGAGAGAAAGGGTAGACCCACCCCTGGGGAGGCTCAGAACCTGGCAAGAGATTTATAGGACAGTCATAAGGGCGATGAGGCGGTAGAGTCTCCGCGGCTTTTTTAGAGAACACGTCTGTGTATTGCCAACAATGTTTAGGAAGAGTGGTTAAATCTATGGTGACCTCAGATGAACCAACTTGTACCTGGAAACCCAGACACTGTCCCTCACACGACCTACTCCATCCTGCTATGCTACTGGTAGACCAGTCAATGTGAGGTGAATGGTGACATAACCAAGGTATTCCTAATAATACCTCGTCAATACCCTCAGGAATGACCAATAAAGAAATTATCTCCTGATGTTTTGGAGATATTGCAAGGGAAAGAGGAATGGTCTGATGTGTGATCTGAGAGGATAGTAACCAAAGCCAGCAGTAACCAAGCAAACCGCATGGGTCTGAGCAAGACACTGAGACTGATGTCTTTGCTGAGCAGACCCCACTGCGGTCAGAGCAGAATGGGAGATCACAGAGACAGACAAGGCTTGGAATCTACCCCGTGCAGTGGGAGAATCCCGGCACTTAACACATAGTTTCCTGTTTTATGTATAACATTGTCCCTTATTACGAACCATCCTCCCTAGTTATATATGGTGCCGTTCCTTATTATATAGCTTCCTCTGCTGTCATATACAGTACTGCAGTGCTGTCTCTTACATAGTGTATTCTTTTAATTTTTGTTAATCACAGTGCCCTCTCTTTATTACATAGTCCCCTCTTGTTAGATATACAATGACTGCTGATATAGCAGCCAGTGACCAGACTACCAGTCCAGCATTTATTGCATTATATATTTAGCAAGACAGGAGGGTATATAGGAAAAAACAGGGCTCTACATAATCCAATATGTAAGGGTCAGAGCTTTACATAACTGTGTAATAAGGGATGGTAATATACATAATATAGGAGACTATGTAAGATATGTACTGCATATATGCATGTGTGTGTGTGTGTGGCTATATATACGTATATATATGTATATCTAGATTAAACCACGAGCACCAGATGGAATATATAATTTTATATATATACATATATATATTATATGTATACATATACACACACTCATATATATATACTTTATATATATATATATACCGGGTGAGTCATAAAGGACGGATGTATTTGAAGTGGCTATAACTCACCACCAGGTGGAGGTAGAGATGTGCGGGAGGCGGGGTTATGTTTGTGAGGTGAAAGCATTGTTTTTATTTTAGTTTCAGTTTAAGCTATGGTGCCGTGGACGATAGAACATCGCATTTTTGCGTACGACAGTTTTGTCAAGAATAATGAGTGTATCACAGCCGTTCAGCGTGAGTTTCGGCGTCATTTCAATATTCACAGAAATCAAGCTGTTACCGCTCGTAACACTATCCTACGTTGGGTTGAAGCACTCCGTACACGAGGTACACTAATGAACAAACGACCACCGGGGGCTCCACGAACGGCACGTACCCCTGAAAATGTGGAACGCGTCAGGCAAGCCATGCTGCGTAGTCCGAGTCGATCTGCTCGGAAACATTCTTTAGAACTTGCCCTCAGTAATCGTACAGTAAGGCGTATTTTGCATTTAGACCTGCATTTCCACCCCTATAAATTGGCCATTGTGCAACAGTTGGAGCGCGGGGATTACGCAGCGCGACTGAAGTTCGCACTTGAGATGGAAGCAATTATTGAGCAAAACGACAACCTTATTTTATTCATGAGTGATGAAGCTCATTTCCATGTCAATGGCATGGTTAATCAGCAGAACTGCCGTTATTGGGCCTATGAAAATCCGAAAGAATTACATGAACGACCGCTGCACAGCCCTAAGGTAACGGTGTGGTGCGCTATGGGCAAATATGGCGTGATCGGTCCGTACTTTTTCGAAGGCGATAATGGCAATACTGTTACCGTGAACTCACAACGTTATATCGCCATGATAAATAACTTCTTTGTTCCTGAGTTACGACGGCAACATATCCCCATCTCTAGTGTGTGGTTTCAACAAGATGGGGCAATGGCCCACACAGCCGGAGCAACAATGAACGTTCTTTGCCCTCTCTTCCCTGGTCGCATCATTTCCAGGTTTGGCGATATTAATTGGCCTCCTAGGTCCCCAGACCTGTCCATGTGCGATTATTACTTATGGGGTCACCTCAAATCACGTGTATACAAGCTTAAGCCTCGATCATTACAAGAACTGAAGGAAGCTATTCGAGTGGAAGTTGCCCAAATCGACAGAGTTGTGTTGGAACGTGTTGATGCCAACTTCCAAGAACGCCTTTGGAAATGCATCACTGATAATGGCCACCACATGGCAGATGTTGTTTTCCACACTTGAATTTGTCAAATATTTGTCAGTATACGTAACCAAATCTGTGAATACATTTATATTTAATAAATATTTAACGATTTTATGATTAGTTTAAAAACGTCCGTCCTTTATGACTCACCCGGTATATATCTCAATATATATGAACATATATATGAACATAAATATTACAGCTGTGGCCAAAAGTATTGACACCCCTGCAATTCTGTCAGATAATACTCAGTTTCTTCCTGAAAATGATTGCACACACAAATTATTTGGTATTATTATCTTCATTTAATTTGTCTTAAATGAAAAAACACAAAAGAGAATGAAGCAAAAAGCAAAACATTGATCATTTCACACAAAACTCCAAAAATGGTCCAGACAAAAGTATTGGCACCCTCAGCCTAATACTTGGTTGCACAACCTTTAGCCAAAATAACTGCGACCAACCGCTTCCGGTAATCATCAATGAGTTTCTTACAACGCTCTACTGGAATTTTAGACCATTCTTCTTTGGCAAACTGCTCCAGGTCCCTGATATTTGATGGGTGCCTTCTCCAAACTGCCATTTTTAGATCTCTCCACAAGGGATGGGAGAATCCTGAAATACTCGGAATCGCTAGACTCTAACGAGTCCGACTCGGAAACTCGCTACTCGTTGCGAGTCTAGCGAGTCCAATGTTAATGAATGGGGATGCGAGTATTGCAGCGATTCCTGTGCTGCCATTTTTTTTGTTCCGCTTACTTCCCGCATGTGGCTGTGCACACCATGCGGAAAGTAAGCAGAACATTTGCGGATGGTACCCACAGTCCGGAGAAGAGGAGGAGACTGTCCTCCGGGCTTTGGGTACCATATCCCTGTAAAAAATAGAATTTAAAAATAAAAAATATTGTTATTCTCACCCTCCGACGTCCCGCGCAGCCTTCTCGCCTCTCCACACATCCGTTCCCAGTAGTCCTTTGCGAAAATGCCCGCGATGGCGTCCGTTCTCACGGGATCGCGAAGTCTCGCGGTCATTCGCGCGACGTCATCGCGAATGACCGCGAGACATCGCGATCCCGCGAGAACGGACGTCATCGCGGGCATTTTCGCAGAGGATTACTGGGAACGGATGCGTGGAGAGGCGGGAAGGCTGCGCGGGACGTCGGAGGGTAAGAATAACACCATTTTTTATTTTTTTTTACATTCTATCTTTTACTACTGATGCCGCATAGGCGGCCTCAGTAGTAAAAAGTTGGTCACACTTGTCAAACACTATGTGACGAGTGTGACCAACCTGTCAATCAGTTCTCCAAGCAATGCTACAGATCGCTTGGAAAACGCTAACATTCTGCAAGCTAAATACGCTTGCAAAACGGTAGTTTTCCGCGGGAAAATCGCGGGAATTTAAAATGCGATTTTCCCGCGGAATGGAATTCCGGAATTCTCGCGGTAATTTCCGCGAGAGTTCCGGTACGTGTGCACTTAGCCTTATTTGCATTGGACTCGTTAGAGTACCGACTCCTGCGAGTCCCCTACTACTCGCAGAGTAACGAGTCCTAACGAGTAGATTCGCCCATCCCTACTCTCCACAGGTGTTCTATGGGATTCAGGTCTGGACTCATTGCTGGCCACCTTAGAAGTCTCCAGTGCTTTCTCTCAAACCATTTTCTAGTGCTTTTTGAAGTGTGTTTTGGGTCATTGTCCTGCTGGAAGACCCATGACCTCTGAGGGAGACCCAGCTTTCTCACACTGGGCCCTTCATTATGCTGCAAAATTTGTTGGTAGTCTTCAGACTTCATAATGCCATGCACACAGTCAAGCAGTCCAGTGCCAGAGGCAGCAAAGCAACCCCAAAACATCAGGGAACCTCCGCCATGTTTGACTGTAGGGACCGTGTTCTTTTCTTTGAATGCCTCTTTTTTTCTCCTGTAAACTCTATGTTGATGCATTTGCCCAAAAAGCTCTACTTTTGTCTCATCTACTTAACACAGATAAGTGTAAGGTTATGCACATGGGAAGGAGAAACAGATGCTACAATTACTTACTAAATGGGAAACTGCTGGGGAAATCAGACATGGAAAAAGACTTAGGCACCTTAGTCAATAAGAAGCTAAATTGGAGTGCCCAGTGTCAGGCAGCTGCCACCAAAGCAAAGAGGGTCATGGGATGCATTAGAAGAGGTCTGGGGACACGAGATGAAAACATAATTCTCCCTCTGTAAAAATCACTTGTCAGACCACACTTGGAGTATTGTGTGCAATTTTGGACGCCGGTGCTCAAGAAAGACTTTACTGAACTTGAAAGGGTTCAAAGGCGGGCTACTAAAATGATAAATGGAGTTGGTTCACTACAATACCCAGAAAGGTTATCAAAATTAGGTCTATTTACTCTAGAAAAGAGAAGACTTAGGGGAGACCTAATATATATGTACAAGTATATCAGAGGGCAACACAGAGATCTCTCCAATGAACTGTTTGTACCAAGGGCTGTGACAAGCACAAGGCGGAATTCTCTTCGGTTGGAGGAAAGACAATTTCTGCACCAGCATAGAAGAGGGTTCTTCACGGTAAGAGCAGTGAGGCTCTGGAATTCTCTTCCTGAGGAAGTGGTGATGGCCAACTCACTGAATGAATTTAAGAAAGGAATGGATGCTTTTCTTGTGAGTAACAGTATAGAAGGTTACGAATAACATAATATTATAGGTAGATGGTTGACCCAGCTTAGGTGAAGGAATTTTTTTCCCTATGGAGAAAATTGGCTTCTACTCTGTGGTTTTTTTTCCTTCCCCAGGATCAACAATGCAGAACAGCTGCACTAAAAATAGGCTGAACTAGATGGACATAAGGTCTTCCTTCAGCCTTCAAAACTATGTTATTATGTTACTATCTGACCAGAGAACATTCTTCCAAAATGTTTTAGGCTTTTTCAGGTAAGCTTTGGCAAACTCCAGCCTGGCTTTTTTATGTCTCGGGGTAAGAAGTGGGGTCTTCCTGGGTCTCCTACCATACAGTCCCTTTTCTTTCAGACGCCGACGGATAGTACGGGTTGACACTGTTGTACCCTCGGACTGCAGGGCAGCTTGAATTTGTTTGGATGTTAGTCGAGGTTCTTTATCCAACATCCGCACAATCTTGCGTTGAAATCTCTTGTTAATTTTTCTTTTCCGTCCACATCTAGGGAGGTTAGCCACAGTGCCATGGGCTTTAAACTTCTTGATGACACTGCGCACGGTAGACACAGGAACATTCTGGTCTTTGGAGATGGACTTGTAGCCTTGAGATTGCTCATGCTTCCTCACAATTTGGTTTCTCAAGTCCTCAGACAGTTCTTTGGTCTTCTTTCTTTTCTCCATGCTCAATGTGGTACACACAAGGACACAGGACAGAGGTTGAGTCAACTTTAATCCATGTCAACTGGCTGCAAGTGTGATTTAGTTATTGCCAACACCTGTTAGGTGCCACAGGTAAGTTACAGGTGCTGTTAATTACACAAATTAGAGAAGCATCACATGATTTTTCGAACAGTACCAATACTTTTGCCCACCCTCTTTTTTATGTTTGGTGTGGAATTATATCCAATTTGGCTTTAGGACAATTCTTTTTGTGTTTTTTCATTTAAGACAAATTAAATGAAGATAATAATACCAAAGAATTTGTGTTTGCAATCATTTTCAGGAAGAAACTGAGTATTATCTGACAGAATTGCAGGGGTGTCAATACTTTTGGCCACAACTGTATGTTCTACCAACAATGTTCTGTGAAGACAGTGAAACCACTGGAGATATAAGAACAACCAAACCACCAAAAGACCTGTACAACCAAGGGAAGCCAAGCAACAAATAATTAATAATGCGCCTTTATTAGACAGGTGGCAAAATACATATAGCCAAAGTTAAAAGCAATGTGAACGTATCGGGACAAATTGTACAATTATAAAAAAATATATAATGTAAAGGCAGACCCAATTATATACAAGTTTTACACATATTCCTCAAGTGAATAATAAAAAATGTTAAAATATGTGACCCCTTGACGAAGGAAGTGTTCCGACTTGCGCATCGGGTTGCGAGTTAAAGGGACGTGGTGACCCTTAAAGGTATATTACCCATTTAACCCTATTCCTCTTTTTTTGCACTCTGCACTTTATATTTCAGAATTGCAATATCTGCAAGTCTAGTGCGCACCTTGTTTGAGGCATTGTTTGAGACATTTTTATTGTAGCACCTGCACATGTACTTTTATATAGGGCACAATTAATCTGTTTGGTTATTTGTACTGATCTGTATATAAATATATATATACTGTGGGGATGTGGCTCACTTAGGTGCAGCGGGAGACAAATGTGAGACAGGTTCTTCCACAGTGCTTGCAGTTTATTCACGGCATAAACGCACAAGGCAACGTAACAGCAAACAAATAGCCTTTTAGCTCAGGCAAAATAACACAATGTCCGTAGTTGTAGACTCAGAGCAGGAGTCTCAGCACACATGGGAGGTTTAGTCCTCGCCACACACAACTCCTTGGTTCAGGAGCAGGTCACATTATAAGGCTGTAGCCACACCCACGTTCCCAGCAGCTGACTGGTCACCTGACTGTGACCTCACCACAGGTCCTTCAAACAAAAACAATAACAATATCTGTTATGCTTTACTTCTGCCTTACATTATAGAGACAAGCCATTTATGAGACACATATCTCCCATCGATTACACGACCCTTAGCCCTGCCACATACCTCCCCCCTCTGCCTAAAGCCGTGGGGCTTGGCACTTTCACCTACCAGGCAAGGGATTCTGGAGAGGGCATCGGCATTCCCATGTAGCTTCCCGGCCCTATGCTCTACATGGAAGCTGAAGTCTTGTAGGGCTAAGAACCAGCGGGTGACCCTAGCATTCTTGCCCTTGGTTTCCCTCATCCACCTGAGTGGGGCATGGTCGGATATTAACCTAAACTTCCGTCCCACCAGGTAGTACCGTAATGTGTCCACTGCCCATTTTATGGCCAAACACTCCTTCTCTACAACTGAGTAATTTCTCTCACAAGAAGTCAACTTCCTACTCAAGTAGAGAACAGGATGCTCCTCCCCACGTATCTCTTGGGAAAGGACAGCTCCTACCCCGACATCTGAGGCATCTGTCTGGAGGACAAATTCACGTTTAAAGTCTGGGGCCACCAAAACGGGTTGCTTACAAAGCGCTCCCTTCATTTCTTGGAAGGCTGACTCTGCTTCTTCGGACCAGCTGACCATCACTGACTTTGTCCCTTTAAGCAGATCAGTTAGAGGTGCAGCCATTGTGGCGAAGTTTGGGATAAACCTCCTGTAATATCCCACAATCCCCAGGAAGGCTTTAACTTGCTTCTTTGACAGAGGTCTCGGCCATGTTTGAATTGCCTCCACTTTATTGATTTGGGGTTTGATCTCGCCACGCCCCACTACATATCCGAGGTACTTGGCTTCTTCTCTCCCCAAGGCACACTTCTTCGGGTTTATTGTAAACCCTGCCTCTCTTAGAGCGTCAAACACTGCTTGGACCTTTTCCAGGTGAGTCTCCCAGTCCGGGGTAAAGATGACGATATCATCCAGGTATGCAGCAGCGTATAGCTTATGAGGTGCAAGGATTCTATCCATCGCCCTCTGGAAGGTTGCTGGAGCTCCCTGTAGGCCAAACGGCATCCGGACATACTGGAAGCACCCGTCTGGTGTGGAGAATGCCGTCTTCTCCTTGGCTTCCTGTGCCATGGGGATCTGCCAATATCCCTTGGTCAGATCCAAAGTGGTTATGTACCTGGCAGGTCCAAGTCTCTCGATGAGCTCATCAACGCGTGGCATGGGATAAGCGTCGAACTTGGAGACCTCATTCAGCTTCCGGTAATCGTTGCAGAACCTCCATTCACCATCAGGTTTTGGGACCAGGACAATCGGGCTCGACCAGCCGCTCTTGGATTCCTCAATGACCCCGAGCTTCAACATACGCTGCACCTCCTTGGAGATTACCTCTCGCCGGGCCTCAGGAATACGATATGGTTTCACGTTCACCCGCACATGTGGCTCGGTCAGAATTTCGTGCTCCACCACCTTCGTGCACCCCGGCAACTCTGAGAACAGGTCCCGGTTTTTCTGGAGTAACTCCCGGCACTGCTGCTTCTGGGCCTTCGATAGAGTCTCCGCTATGGTAACGGCTCCAACCTCCCCTTCTAGGTTGCCCAGCAAGCACGGAGTTACCGCTGGCTCTCTATCTTGCCACGGCTTGATAAGGTTAACATGGTAAACCTGGTATGGCTTCCGTCTTCCGGGTTGGTGGATCTTGTAGTTTACGTCTCCCAGTTTCTCCACCACCTCATATGGCCCTTGCCACTTGGCCAAGAACTTACTTTCCACCGTCGGGATTAGCACGAGAACTCAGTCTCCCGGATTGAACTGCCTCACTCTGGCTGACCGGTTGTAGACCCTGGCCTGAGCCTCTTGTGCCTGGCGGAGATGTTCTTTAACAATGGGCATCACCTTCGCAACCCTCTGCTGCATCAGTGCCACATGCTCAATGACGCTTCTGTGGGGCGTGACTTCGGCTTCCCAGGTTTCCTTGGCTATATCTAGGAGACCTCGCGGATGCTGGCCGTACAGAAGCTTGAAGGGGGAGAACCCCGTGGAGGCCTGGGGAACTTCACGGATAGAAAACAGTAAATACGGTAAGAGACAATCCCAGTCTCTACCATCTTCCTCTATGACTTTTCTCAGCATGCTCTTCAGGGTCTTGTTAAACCTCTCAACAAGGCCATCTGACTGTGGATGGTACACTGAAGTCCTCAGCTGGGAAATTTGCAAGACTCTGCACAATTCTCTCATCACCTTGCTCATAAAAGGTGTCCCCTGGTCGGTCAGGATCTCCTTCGGCAAACCCGTCCGGGAAAACACATGGACCAGCTCACGGGCTATACTCTTCGCAGAGGAGTTTCTCAGGGGAATGGCCTCAGGATAGCGTGTGGCATAGTCCAGGATGACTAATATATACTGATGGCCCCGAGCTGATTTAACTAAGGGACCGACCAAGTCCATGGCAATTCTCTCAAATGGCACCTCAATAATGGGCAGTGGCACAAGAGGGTTCCGAAAATGAGATGTGGGGGCAGTTAACTGACATGTCGGGCAGGACCTGCAATAGTTTACTATTTCCCGGTGACACCCAGGCCAATAGAACCTCTGTACAATCCGTTCCTGGGTTTTTTCCACCCCCAGGTGTCCCCCCAAGATGTGTGAATGGGCCATGTCCAACACTTTTCGTCTATAGGGGCCTGGTACTATTAACTGCTCTGCCACCTCCTCCCTTATTTTCGTGACCCGGTACAACAATTCCCCACTCAACATAAAATGGGGAAACCTTGTGTCTGCTCCCGGCTCTTGTGCAACCCCATTAATGACGGTGACATTGTTAAAGGCTTCCCTTAGTGTGGGGTCCCTATGTTGGGCAGTCCCAAAATTCTCCCCGGCCACCCCTAACTCCGGGATGTCAGGTACAGGGGACCCTTCCTCTTCATCCCCAACAAGGACACATAAAGGGAACTCGTCTGCCTCTGGTGGTGGCGATACCTCAGTGGGGTGGATTGGTTCCCTGCTCTTGCTAGCACACTCAGAACCCATCCCCCACAGATCCCAAAACAGACAGAAATCCCGGCCAATAATTATGGGATGCAACAAGTCTCGAACAACGCCAACTTCATGCGACTCGGTGCCATGCGCCGTTTCAATCTTCACCCTAGCCATAGGGTAGTCCTTTGCATCGCCATGTATGCACCGAACACCAATCTTTTTACCCGGGAGTATGTTTAGAGGAAAACTGGCCCTCACAAGTGTCACCAAGCTCCCGGAGTCCAGAAGCGCCATTACTGCTCGACCGTTCACCTTCACGGGACACGCTTGTGGCCCCTTGTTAGGTAGCGAGTTCACACTGCAAGCTGGATATGCGTAGTATGAACTACGGCGTCCCATGCTGCAGTCCATCTGCTCGGTGGTCTGGGGACAACGGGCCGCTATATGTCCTGGCCCATGACACTTCCAGCAAATAACACCCGAGGGGACCTTGGGCACCGCCTCCCCCGCCCCTTTTGACCTTGGACGCACCACCCCTTTTTGTGACTCCGCCCCCTGCTGGGACCCCCAATATGGAATGGGCTGCTTCCCCAAGGAACCTTCCATCCCCTGGTATCTCTCGACCAGCCCAACCAGTTCATCAGCATTTTGGGGATCACCCTGGGCAACCCAAGTCTGTAGAGGTCTCGGCAGAGAATGCACAAACCGATCCATCACAACTCGCTCTACCATCTGTGCAGGGGAAGCCGATTCTGGCTGCAGCCATTTCTGGACCAGGTGCAACAGGTCAAACATTTGGGAGCGCGGGGGTTTGTCCCGGTGATAGGCCCAACGATGCACTCTCTGTGCCCTGGTAGTCATTGTTACCCCCAAGCGGGCGAGAATTTCCGCTTTTAATTTGGGATACTCTCTGGCATCTTGTACCGTCAGGTCAAAGTACGCCTTCTGGGGCTCCCCCGTTAGGTAAGGGGCCAGTACCTCCGCCCACCGCTCTGGCTGAAGTTTTTCCCTCTCAGCCACCCTCTCAAACACCGTCAGGAAGGCCTCCACATCATCCTCAGGGGTCATTTTTTGTAATGCGCGTCTTACCGCCTTCTCGACGTCGGTGGCATCAGCCCGACCTGGGGTTGGGGCGCTCGTCCTGCCCTCCTGGATGGCGGTTGCCAGAAGCTGCATCTGCTGCCGTTGTTCCTGCTGGCTTTGCTGGAACTGCTGCCGCTGCTCCTGCTGGCTTTGCTGGATCTGCTGTAACAACAGCTTGTTGGTTTCCTGCTGCAGTGCCTGGGACTGGACCAGGTGTTTCATGAGGTCCTCCATGATTCCAGGCAATGCTTGTTGCCCCGCTGCAAACTTCACCCAGGACATGCAGCAACTGTCTCAAGTCTCTGCTGGGACCGCTGCCCGCACGTGTACCACCAATTGTGGGGATGTGGCTCGCTTAGGTGCAGCGGGAGACAAATGTGAGACAGGTTCTTCCACAGTGCTTGCAGTTTATTCACGGCATAAACGCACAAGGCAACGTAACAGCAAACAAATAGCCTTTTAGCTCAGGCAAAATAACACAATGTCCGTAGTTGTAGACTCAGAGCAGGAGTCTCAGCACACATGGGAGGTTTAGTCCTCGCCACACACAACTCCTTGGTTCAGGAGCAGGTCACATTATAAGGCTGTAGCCACACCCACGTTCCCAGCAGCTGACTGGTCACCTGACTGTGACCTCACCACAGGTCCTTCAAACAAAAACAATAACAATATCTGTTATGCTTTACTTCTGCCTTACATTATAGAGACAAGCCATTTATGAGACACATATCTCCCATCGATTACACGACCCTTAGCCCTGCCACAATACACACACACAATTTTTGTAGTTTTTTATTTTTTATTACTCACTTGAGGAATATGTGTAAAACTTGTATATAATTGGGTCTGCCTTTACATATTTTTTATAATTGTACAATTTGTCCCGATTAGTGATGAGCGAGTATACTCGTTGCTCGGGTTTTTCCGAACATGCCTGGGTGTCCTCCGAGTATTTTGGCGTAATCGGAGATTTAGTTTTTCTCGTCTTATCTGCATGATTTGTGACTTGTAGACAGGCTGAATACATGTGGAAATTCCCTAACAAACAGGCATTGCACACATGTATTCAAGCTGTCTAGCAACCGCAAATCATGCAAATAAGACATGAAAACTAAATCTCCGAGCATGCCAAAATACTCAGAGGACACCCGAGTATGCTCGGAAAAATCCGAGCAACGAGTATGCTCGCTTATCACTAGTCCCAATATATTGCTTTTAACTTTGGATATATGTATATCTGTAGCTTTGTGGCCATAAAAGGAGAGGGGCCCAGGCACATTTCTTGCGCAGGCACCCCAAGGTGTCAGTGTCCGCCCCTGCACCTCCATATACATAGATTATGACACCTTCATAGCACATTTTCACTCACAGAATGCTTCTCTAACAATCCTCCACTTAGTATGATTATTCTCTATGATAGCTTATCATATTTATACCTATTGTTCTGTAGGATAGCTAACACTAGAGATGACAGAGAAATTCAGAAAGATCTAGATAAGCTTGAACAATGGGCAGCAATTAAAAGGATGGTATTTAACTGGGAGAAATGCAAGAATATACATATGGACAAAAAAAACAAAAATTACATCTACATAATGGAAGGAATAGAACTAAGCAAAAGCACGTGTGAAAAAGACTTGGATATACTAATAAATCGCAGACCGCACATGAGTCATCAGTGTGATGCAGCAGCAAAAAAGGCAAACACAGTGCTGGAATGTTTTAAAAGCATAGAGTCTAGATCAAATGAAGTAATTATCTCCCTCTAATCCTCCTTGGTAAGACATCATCTGTAATACTGTGTCCAGGTCTGGGCTCCACATTTTAAAAATACATCGAAAACCTGGAGCAAGTTCAGAGATGAGCTACCAGGATGGTGAGGGGACTGCAGATTATTTTGTAAGAGGAATGGTTAAAGGGTCTAGTAATGTTTAGCTTGCAAAAAAAAGTCGAAGAGGAGCCTTAATAGCTGTCAATAAATCTGAAGGGATGTCACAGTATATAGGGATCATCCTTATTATCATTTGTGCATGGAAACACAAGAAACAATGGAATGAAACTGAAAGGGAGAAGATACAGATTAGATATTAAAAAAAAAACTTTTTGACAGTGATAGTGATTGTAATACAATCTTTGCTTATTAAATGTAAACTAGAACATTAGATTAGTTTCATCCAACAATTAACTTATACCTGCAAGGATTGTTGTGAACACTCCCAAGCATTTCCTTTTCTTAGAAATATGTTATTGGCTAAATCTGCTTAATCTAGACATATTGCAAGTTGCCAGTGAGCATGAAGTTATGGGAGTATACAAATACAGGAGGGGTTAAATGGTAGGGGGTTCAACATTAACAACAGACAGTTAAAGCAAATCAACTTATCGGTCTGAAGCTCCCAGATGGAAGAGGTTGAAAGATCCCATGATGGCAGCATAGGTGGCGCGAAATGTCTCTGAAGTGGTCCCGGATAAAATTGAAGCACTGTCTTTTTACCGAAGCGGCGTATCCTGGCTTTTCCAGACATGGTCTCCCAATCCTGGAACATGGTGTCAAACAAGAGGTTGTAGGTGGTGCAGCAAGTGTGACACAAAGTCTCAAAGTTTAGGCAACAGCAGAGTATCCTGAATCAGCGTGTAACACAAGGTCAGTACTATGAAGTTTGTCAATCACTGTGGGGGCTGCAGACCAGTCAGGGCTCTTGGGTTCCGGAGTCTGCAATATGCTCAGCTCTGTCCGTGCACAGATTGCGCGAGCAGGGAAGGACAGGCTGACGAAAAGGCCTACTGGTTGGCGTGGAACAGCGGAGACGGAGTCAACCTTCTCCTTGCACGTACTCTGTCTTCCTGCCAGAAGTCCCGTTTTCATGCGCTCAACCCCCTTTATGTCCACTCTGCCCCCTACAGTCAGGTGCAAAGGTCTGCTCTGGTCAGAAAGTCCTTCCCCCGGCATCAATGGTGACAGCCCCGACAGTTCCAGCCCAGGCACACAAGAAGCCGCCCTAGCCCGGTCCATCTCCCTACAGCAAGATTTACCATTTAGCACCCCTGCTGCCCATCTACACACCCAAACGCTAATGTCATCGCTGAGTACGAATAACTAAAAATTACATTGTTAGCTGGGTACATATATACTTTAAGTCCAAAAAAGAGAAACAGATTCGGCACCGCTACACCATCATGGTCTCTTAAACAAATCTAAAGAGACCCTTGACACACATACCCCAAGGAACGGGTGCTCAATCCTGAAGAAATATAACAAAATCCAATAGCACAATGAAAGAAAAAGAAAAAAGGATGGCACTCACCTAATGGCCCATTGGGCTCGGTTGAAGTGCTGGAGCGCGAAACGGCCATCGTCCGCACTCTTTGCATTGTTCCCGAGCCCATGCATTTTTATCCATGAAATAAAGACTTCAACTTTTGGTAACGGTGAGTTCCATCCTTTTTTCTTTCATTGTGCTACATATACAGTGGGGCAAAAAAGTATTTAGTCAGTCAGCAATAGTGCAAGTTCCACCACTTAAAAAGATGAGAGGCGTCTGTAATTTACATCATAGGTAGACCTCAACTATGGGAGACAAACTGAGAAAAAGAAATCCAGAAAATCACATTGTCTGTTTTTTTTCATTTTATTTGCATATTATGGTGGAAAATGAGTATTTGGTCAGAAACAAGCAATCAAGATTTCTGGCTCTCACAGACCTGTAACTTCTTCTTTAAGAGTCTCCTCTTTCCTCCACTCATTACCTGTAGTAATGGCACCTGTTTAAACTTGTTATCAGTATAAAAAGACACCTGTGCACACCCTCAAACAGTCTGACTCCAAACTCCACTATGGTGAAGACCAAAGAGCTGTCAAAGGACACCAGAAACAAAATTGTAGCCCTGCACCAGGCTGGGAAGACTGAATCTGCAATAGCCAACCAGCTTGGAGTGAAGAAATCAACTGTGGGAGCAATAATTAGAAAATGGAAGACATACAAGACCACTGATAATCTCCCTCGATCTGGTGCTCCACGCAAAATCCCACCCCGTGGGGTCAGAATGATCACAAGAACGGTGAGCAAAAATCCCAGAACCACGCGGGGGGACCTAGTGAATGAACTGCAGAGAGCTGGGACCAATGTAACAAGGCCTACCATAAGTAACACACTACACCACCATGGACTCAGATCCTGCAGTGCCAGACGTGTCCCACTGCTTAAGCCTGTACATGTCCGGGCCTGTCTGAAGTTTGCTAGAGAGCATTTGGATGATCCAGAGGAGTTTTGGGAGAATGTCCTATGGTCTGATGAAACCAAACTGGAACTGTTTGGTAGAAACACAACTTGTCGTGTTTGGAGGAAAAAGAATACTGAGTTGCATCCATCAAACACCATACCTACTGTAAAGCATGGTGGTGGAAACATCATGCTTTGGGGCTGTTTCTCTGCAAAGGGGCCAGGACGACTGATCCGGGTACATGAAAGAATGAATGGGGCCATGTATCGTGAGATTTTGAGTGCAAACCTCCTTCCATCAGCAAGGGCATTGAAGATGAAACGTGGCTGGGTCTTTCAACATGACAATGATCCCAAGCACACCGCCAGGGCAACGATGGAGTGGCTTCGTAAGAAGCATTTCAAGGTCCTGGAGTGGCCTAGCCAGTCTCCAGATCTCAACCCTATAGAAAACCTTTGGAGGGAGTTGAAAGTCCGTGTTGCCAAGCGAAAAGCCAAAAACATCACTGCTCTAGAGGAGATCTGCATGGAGGAATGGGCCAACATACCAACAACAGTGTGTGGCAACCTTGTGAAGACTTACAGAAAACGTTTGACCTCTGTCATTGCCAACAAAGGATATATCACAAAGTATTGAGATGAAATTTTGTTTCTGACCAAATACTTATTTTCCACCATAATATGCAAATAAAATGAAAAAAAAAACAGACAATGTGATTTTCTGGATTTTTTTTTCTCAGTTTGTCTCCCATAGTTGAGGTCTACCTATGATGTAAATTACAGACGCCTCTCATCTTTTTATGTGGTGGAACTTGCACTATTGCTGACTGACTAAATACTTTTTTGCCCCACTGTATACTTTAAATTCCTTTTATCAAATCAGTTAATTAGTTTTAAAGAGGTTAACTTCTAAGTATGTGTGAGCAGGTTATTAGGATGACAAGGTTGAGGCGGAAGTAACCAACTTAACTATTTGTCTAGCACAGATATGAGGGGGTTAGTTTTGTAGGAAGTAGATTGTTCAAGTGCAGAATATTAAAGTACACAATATTAACAAAGATGACAATAAACACACTGTAACATTTGCAACAGTAATCCTCTATACAATCTAGCTACTTTCTAGTAGGTGCGACGTTCACAGCAATAAGAATGCCACTCAAATGGTTCTCCAACATGGTTCACTTAAATTGATGAACTGTTATTTCCCACTAGGTAACAAGTCCTTCTATCAAAGTCAAGTAATGCTCTATGGGCCCTCCTCCCACTGGCCAGACCCCATCTGCTGCACAGCCCTGGACCAAATCCTGTACCTTACATCAGCGCTGGATGTAACGGCCTGGTTCACTCGTGCCTCTGGATCACAGCAGCGAACATCCACTTCTCCAATTCCAGATTATGGTCCGCACCTGGTCTTCAGTGCTTGAGCTGCGACGGTCGTCTATCAGCCCAGGACAAATGAGGGCTGGGCCTAGGGTCTTGACTGGCATAGTCTGGTCCAAGGGTCTTGACTGGCATAGGGCTAGGCTTCAAGTCTTGACCATCGTAGTCGAACTCATGGGTCTTGACTTGTGTAGCGCTACGACTCAGGTCTAGACCAGCGTAGTTGGACTCACAGGTCCTGACCGCCGTCATCTGAATTCCGCTTACTGACTACCAACGCTCCGCTAGGCAAGACCAGCATCTCCGTGACTCGGGCGCAGCATCCCTCTAAGCAGATATCCTGAAGGTTTCACTTATTGGAGCCAACTGACTTCCTGTATTGCCGCTCCAGCCTATTATATTGAATAGCTGCGTCATAGATGTCACCTAACCTGGTGCTCTCTTTAGACCCGTCCTTCCCAAAACACTTTCTCTTTCCATTAGTTCCTCTGAATTCAGTTTGAACAGCCAATCTCCAATCAAAAATTCTACACAATGTTGGTGAATCCCATCTTGCATAGCACACCACATACATATACAAGACATTATAATCTGCAAATAAATCAATTTAGTTGAATGGATTATTAAGTAAATACAAAAGTGATCAAATGTGTATAGGAAATCTGACAAAATAACAGATTTATGAAGAACCAATAGTTTTGATATCCATTTCTGGAGATACAACACAGTCGTATACAGTTCTTCTCTTTTGCTACTTTCCATAATGCTTTTTTTTTTTGTAATATGAATGTGATAGTGTTACATAACAGACTGTAATAAGTTTTACAATCATTGTATCTTTTCCTGGTTCCAACATCATAATGTTATCATATGATTATTGATTTGTAATAGCTGACTTGATTTGATTATGTTCTTGGCATTTCAATATACTAAATAAGAGTGAGTGGCATCTGTTTCCTGACATTATACATGTAGTGTTCATACACTTTCTGTTAAATGTATTTGGGACATGATTTTTTTTCTGGCGATATATCCCTAGTACAGGTTCTCTGTCTGTGCTTGTTAATACAGTCTTTTTACAGATTGCACAGCTCTCCTGTTCTTAAAGGGAATCTGTCAGCAAGATCACCCCCTTCCAAACTGCATATACAGCGGGGAAAATAAGTATTTGATGCACTGCCAATTTTGCAATTTTTTCCACCTTTTCTGTAATTTTTATTGTTTTTTATTGTAGGTACACTTCAACTGTGAGAGTCAGAATCTAAAAATAAAAACCAGAAAATCACTTTGTATAATTTTAAATGGGATGGTGCCATGCAGAGTGAGGCCAGGAGCGCAGAGTGGGAGTGATCTACAGCACCGCAACAGGCAGGAAAAGGCAGTGGGCTGGCCAGAGGGAGAAGATAAGCAACTGATAATTTTCAACCGGTGCCATACCAAGATCAGCAGTAGCCTGCCCACTACTAGCCTGACTGCCACCAGCATACTCAGGCACATGTCATCAAAGCACTCGACTAAGTTGACCGAATGCCTGAGTCCACTATTAGTTTCTGCTGGTGGCACCACTGATTATTCCCCTGTGATACGTGCTATGTGCTTGCCAATCCCTTGTCCATGATGCAGGTGCGGATGCCTCCTGCCCTGCACTCATTGTTGCACATTTGCAAGCATCATCAGCAATCACGTTCACTTCCATGTCCCAGAGCATCGTTCAGCTGTCTCTTCCCCAGCCAGGCCTTGGAATGCAAGCGGAAATACCCAGCCACCCACCCATGGGCCCAAACACTAAACAAGCACATTTCCAGACTGTCTGCCCTGGAAATATTGCCATTTAAGCTTGTGGACACTGAGACTTTCGGCAACCTCAAGGTGGCAGCCGCCCTTTAGCACTTGGTCCCCAACTGCCACTAGCAGCAGGTCACCCTTTTCCTCCTTAGACAAGCTCCAGACAGGAAAAACACAGGCCTTCATGTCATGATGGGCTTTCAACATATTCAAATTAAAAATTTTCTGACACTGTGTATGGTCTTCTAGGGTCACAAAATAGTGAACATAATTTAAACGCTTATATACAATGTACGGTCCCTTCCATGAAGCCTTTCATTTGTTCTGCAACATAGGAAGCAACACCCACAACTTCTGCCTCTCTTTGTAGGCCCTCAGTCTGACATTACTGTCATAGGAGACCTTCAGGTTGATTTGGGCCTGGGTCATATTCTCATGAGAGAGGTCGCTCAGTTTCTGCATTCTCTCCCAGAGTCTCAGAACACATTCCCCACAGAGACTCCTGGAGTTTTGTGGTCACCCTCCCAAGAGTCCTTAATTAAATCAAGAGGCCCCTGACCCTTCTCCCATAAATGAGTTCAAAAGGGGAGTATCCTGTAGAGACCTGAGGTACCTCTCGGTATACAAACAATAGATGAGGGAGGTAACGTTCCCAGTCTTTCCCTTCAGTCTCGATCAGCATCTTGAGAATTTGTTTTAGAGTTCCATTAAAATGTTCACATAGCCCATTGGTCTGAGGCTGATAGGGACTGGCTACAAGATGCTGCACACGTATTTTCTTGCAAAGACTATTCATCAGTTTAGACATAAATTGAGTCTCCTGATCAGTCAACATCTCTCTGCGGAACCCCACATGAGGAAATACAGTCTGTAGTGCATCCGCCACATTATCTGCTAGCATGGAAAACAATGTTGCAACTTGCGTAGCATAGTCAACAACTTGTGCAATAGAGCATTTGCTAGTCCTGCTAGATTTTGTAAGTGGCCCTATAATATCTACAGCCACTTGTTGGAAAGGATCATCAATCATTGGTAGTGGTATCAATGGGGCTTTATGGATATTCCCAGACTTGCCAACATTTTGACAGATTGTGCAAGATCGACAGTAATTGGCTATGTCCATACCCATGTTGGACCAATAAAAGTTATGTGTTAAATGGGCTTTAGTCTTTTGCACTCCAAGATGCCCTGCCAGTGGGATTTCATGAGCAATTCTTAATAACTGTTCCCTGAATAGTTAGGGGACAATCAGATGCTTCTCACAGTCTCGATGCTCTGTTGTGCGATGGGGAGAGTCTCTTTGTATAGCTTTCCCTGGTCCCAGTATATTCTTTCCTTGTCAGACCTAGCAGGGGGTTGGTATGCAATGCATTTCAGCTTCTCCAGTCTGGCATGGCTTTCTGGAAGCTCCGACTTTAAGTGTGTAGGCCCTGGCCCAGTGACTATGCCAGACCCTGGTCAGATGCTGAGTCTGCTATCGGGGACCTCAGTAGATCTGTGGGAAGGCTCCTGGAACATAGTAGGGATCTCCTGTTCTAGCAGTTCTTTCTGAGACTCATCCTCTAATCCTTGAGGTTTTGTCTTAGCAGCAGCATGACTGTGGGTCACAACTGCCACATGAGTACATTTCTACATATCTGTGCATTCTCCTGTGTCACACAGGCTCTCAGGTGAGTCACTGGCTTTCACATTTTCTGACCATGTCACAAACATCACATGCCCACTTATTATGTCATCTACTGTAGTCATAGGCGAAGGGGAAATACGATAAGAAATTGCCCAGCTATTAAGGGGTGAAGGAGGAGGGTTTTATTGTCAGTCTGTAAAAGTTGCATAAAACTCTGACAGCATTGTTCGCAGCAGTGACTTGAGAGTCAAAAATGTGTCCAGTCGTCTTCTATCAATTTCAATGATTTTCCTGCCCCTCAACAATCCAGGCAGGGTCTTCCGGAAAAATGCTAAAGTTTCTGATTGACTTTCATTATACTCATTACTTGAGTTGAGCCTACCCGAGCGTCCGACCTGCTGAATTCGAGTACTGAGCACTCGTGCATTATCATCACTAATAGGTGCATACTTAGGAGCAGCTACCTCCATATACAATATACAAAAAAAGTTGCACTCTATCATGCTAAAGCATGTCAATATGAAATATGAATAGCAGTACGGCTTCTGAATACTAGGAAGAAATGAGACGCTTTGCACATAATTTGGCCATTTCATGTCTGCCCAACAACCAATGTCAAGGTGGTGTCAAAAACTGATCGGAGACATCAGTAGAGGGCTAATGAAAAAATATCTAATGAATATCTAATGAATATCTAATGAAAAAATCTTTCTTAGGCTGAATAGCGGAGCTTTGATGTGCCAGTCAGTCTTTTGTTATTTGTACGTTAGCTTACTGACCGAGCACTCTGCCCTTGAACATGAGGTGATTTTAATTACAGCAGGTTCCTACCCACCCATAATTGCAGAAAGAGGTGTTCACATTCACCCAGGAATTCAGACTTCAGCCTAAGAGAAGTTTTTTCATTAGATATGTAGGGACCCATCAGTTTTTGAGACCACCTTGACGTTGGTTGATGGGCAGACATTAATTGGCCAAATTATATGCAAATTGTCTCATTTTTTCCTAGTATACAGAAGCCGTATTGCTATTCATATTTCATATTGACATGCTATAGCATGATATAGTGCAACTTTTTTGTATATAATCATCACTAATAATAATATATTGACTGTACCTCTTTTTCTCTTTTGTCGTTTGACATAAGGTGCTTTGTTATACTTTCTTTGCAATTCCTATGCAATATTTTCACCCCTTTTTACCCTTCATGTATGTTTTATGTTTTGATAAAATAAAAATTAGTATTTTAATATACTGTATTGTGGTCATACTTGTAAGTACCATTTTCGTATGTTGTCTATGACTAACATTTCTCTATACTTGTCACTTCACTGGCCCACTGATTTGATGCCAATTTTGTAGGCTATATGTACCCAAAATACTATCAAATTATCCTGCAAAAAACAACTTGTCACTCATAGAATCATAGAATCATAGAATCGTAGAGTTGGAAGGGACCTCCTGGGCCATCTGGTCCAACCCCCTGCTCAAAGCAGGATTCGCTAAATCATCCCAGTCAGATGTCTGTCCAGCCTCTGTTTGAAGACTTCCATTGAAGGTGAACTCACCACTTCTCATGGCAGCTTGTTCCACTCATTGATCACTCTAACTGTCAAAAAGTTTTTTCTAATATCTAATCTGTGTCTCCTCCCATTCAGTTTCATCCCATTGCTTCTAGTCTTTCCTTGTGCAAATGAGAATAAAGTTGATCCTTCTACAATGTGACAGCCCTTTAGATATTTGTAGACAGCTATTAAGTCTCCTCTCAGTCTTCTCTTTTGCAAACCAAACATTCCCAAATCCTGCAACCTTTCCTCATAAGACAGGGTTTGCAGACCGGTCACCATTCTGGTCGCTCTTTTCTGAAGTTGCTCCAGTTTGTTGATGTCTTTTTTAAAATGTGGTGCCCAAAACTGGACACAATATTCCAGATGAGGTCTTACCAAAGAGGAGTAGAGGGAAATAATGACTTCACGTGATCTAGACTGTATGCTTCTGTTAATACATCCTAGAATTGCATTTGCCTTTTTTGCTGCTGCATCACACTGTTGACTCATATTCAGTCTGTGATCTATTAGTATACCCAAGTCTTTTTCACATGTGCTGTTGCTTAGCCCTATTCCTCCCATTCTGTATATGCTTTTTTCATTTTTATTGCCCAGATGTAGTACTTTGCATTTCTCCCTGTTAAAAACCATTCTGTTAGTTGCTGCCCATTTCTCCAGTTTATTTATATCCTTTTGAATCCTCTCTCTCTTCTCTAGTATTAGCTATCCCTCCTAGCTTTGTGTCATCAGCAAATTTAATCAGTTTACCCTCAATTCCTTCATCTAAATCGTTGATAAAGATGTTGAACAATACAGGACCCAGGACAGAGCCCTGTGGTACCCCACTTGAGACATTCTTCCAACTGGATGTGCAGCCATTTACGACCACTCTTTGGGTCCGATCACTAAGCCAGTTATGAATCCACCTAACAGTTGCCTTGTCCATTCCATACTTAGTCATTTTTTCAATAAGGATTGTATGAGAGACTTTGTCAAATGCTTTTCTGAAGTCAAGATATACTATATCTACAGCATTTCCTTGATCCACCCAATCAGTGATTCCGTCATAGAAGGAAATTAAGTTAGTCTGACATGACTTATTAGTTACAAACCCATGCTGACTCTGTTTAATCACTTCATTCTTTTCCAGGTACTGACATACAAGTTGTTTAATAATTTGTTCAAAGATCTTTCCTGGTATAGAAGTCAGACTCACCGGGCTATAGTTGCCTGGGTCCACCTTCTTCCCCTTTTTGAAGATAGGAACAACATTTGCTCTTCTCCAGTCTTCTGGGACTTCTCCTGTTCTCCAAGAATTTTCAAAGATTATGGAGAGGGGTTCAAAAATTTCTTCTGCTATCTCCTTCAGTACTCTGGGGTGTAATTCATCTGGACCTGGAGACTTGAATTCATTTAGGTTAGCTAAGTGTTTCCTCACTATCTTTCTGTTTATAGATATCCTGGATTCTTCTATTCCCTTAATAGGACAGTGAAGAACAGTTGATGTTACATTTCCTTTCTGAGAGAAAACAGATGCAAAATAGGAATTTAAAATTTCGGCCTTCTCAACATCCTGTCTTACCATTTCATCATTCTCATCATGTAAAAATCCTATAGCATCTTTGACTTTTCTTTTACCTTTGACATATCCCCAAAATCCTTTATTATTGCTTTTGACATCTCTTGCAATCCTCAATTCATTGTCAGCTTTAGCGAATCTGATTTGTGCCCTGCAGGTTCTGCAGACAGCATTATATTCTTCTTTAGATATGCCTCCCTCTTTCCATTTTATAAACATTTCTTTCTTCTTTTTTAGCATGTGCTTAAGTTCTGTGTTCATCCATCCTGGCTTCCTTAAATGCTTCCTATTCTTCCCTCTTTTCAGAATTGTTAACAATTGTGCTTTGAGAATTTCATTTTTCAAGATTTCCCATCCTTCCTGGACATTTTTGTCTTTAAGGATATCCAGCCATTGGATCCCTCCAATTCTCTTTCTGAATCCCTTAAAATCTGCCTTTCTGAAATCTAACCTTGACGTCTGAGTCTTCACAGGTCTTCCTCCTCTAGTTATCCAAAATTCTAAAATAGCATGGTCGCTACGTCCTAGGGTCCCAGCCTCTTAAACCTCCTCAACCATTTCCTCCCTGTTTATAAGGATTAGATCCAAGGTAGCAGTTCCCCTTGTTTTCTCCCCTACCTTTTGGAAGATAAAGTTGTCAGCAAGAGAGGATAAGAATTTCCTTGACCTGTTAGTTTTGCCTGAGAGAGATTCCCAACAAATGTCTGGATAGTTGAAATCTCCCATGACACCTATGTCATATTTTTTGGAGAACTTGGCCATTTGATGCATAAAGAGTTCATCCACATCTTCAGCTTGCACAGGCGGCCTGTAGTAAATGCCTACAATGGTGTCCTTTCCATTGTTCTGTCCTTGTATTCTTATCCAAACAGTTTCCACAGAACTCCCAGTCTCTGAAGCTTCAATCTCTGTGCAGATATACGCGTTTCTAACATACAATGCGACACCTCCTCCTCGTTTATCAAGTCTGTTTCTTGCAAATAAGTTGTATCCTTCTAGTCTTGTATTCCAATCATGTGTATTGTCCGACCAAGTTTCAGTGATTCCAATGACATCATATTTCATTTCCTGTGTTAGTAGTTCCAATTCTCCTTGTTTGTTGCCCATGCTTTGTGCATTAGTATAGAAACATTTTAGTTTGTGATTGGTTTCTCTTTCTCCAATATTTTTATTAATTAGATTCTTTTGTCTTTGTTCTTCCTTTCCACTTCTAATAGCAGAGTTCTCAATAGCATTTGTCAGGTGTATGGCTTTTTCTGGTCTTTTGCTTCCCTTCCCATGTTGTTCTAGTTTAAAGCTCTCCTTACAAGTGTAGCAAGGCGACTTCCAAATACATGTTTTCCAGTCTTCGTAAGGTGCACCCCATCTCTAGCAAGTAGTCCATCGTAAAGGTAATTCACTCCGTGATCCATAAATCCAAATCGTTGCTGACGGCACCATCGACGTAGCCAGTTGTTCACCTGCAGAATCTTATTCCACCTCCTTGCTCCATGGCCATCCACTGGGAGGATGGAAGAGAAGACCACCTGCGCTCCCAGTTCTTTCACTTTCTTGCCTAAGTCTTCAAAGTCTCTGCAGATGGTTTCCAGGTCATTTCTTGCGGTGTCATTTGTCCCCACATGTAGTAGCAGGAATGGGTAGTCATCTGTAGGTCTGAAGAGTCCTGATATCCTGTCAGACACATCTTTAATTTTTGCACCTGGAAGACAGTACATTTCTCTTGAAGTTATATCCGGTCTGCAGATAGCGGCCTCTGTTCCTCTCAACAGGGAATCCCCCATGACCACCACTCTCCGTTTCTTCTTCACAACATTTTTCTTTCTCTATCCAGGAGGACTCTGAAGGCGTACAAGGTTGCTGTTTGTCGGCAAAGTCTTATCCTGATGTATTTCTTCATCGTTTTCCTGCGTGAGAGCCTGGTACTGGTTCCTGAGAAGTATGGGTGCTGACTGCCTCCTGATCCTCCTGCTTCTCTGAGTCACATGTCTCCATTCCTCTGTTTCTTCTGGTGCACTTCGAATTTCTTCTCTTTCTGTAACATGAAGAGATAATTCTGCTCTGTCTAAGAACTCTTCACCTTCCTTAATGATCTTCAACGTAGCTAACCTCTCTTCGAGATTTTGCAATTTTTCCTCCAACAGGGACACAAGCTTGCATTTGTGGCATGTGAAGTTTGGCTTTTCCACTGGTAAGTCTGTGAACATGTAGCAAGAAATGCAGCTCACCAAATGGCTCCTGGCCTCTTCCATATTGAGATTTCTTAAAAACGATGAAAGATGAGCCAAAATTCGGGGCGCGGTTTTCCGATTTCTTCTTTTCAGCTGCAATGGCCAAAACCCAGTGATCGTTGAGCTCGCGGAGACTCTTCACTTATCCCAGAAGGCACTGGGAATATGCAAACGATCTGCTCAAGACTCTTCCCCAGGTTTTCCGATTTCTTCTTTTCAGCTGCAACGGCCAAAACCCAGTGATCGTTGAACTCGCAGAGACTCTTCACTTATCCCAGAAGGCACTGGGAATATGCAAATGATCTCCTCAAGACTCTTCCCCTGGTTTTCCGATTTCTTCTTTTCAGCTGCAACGGCCAAAACCCAGTGATCGTTGAGCTCGCGGAGACTCTTCACTTATCCCAGAAGGCACTGGGAATATGCAAATGATCTCCTCAAGACTCTTCCCTCAGGTCCATTATTTCTTAATGCAAATGTAGGGGGTTTCCAACTTACTGGTAGAAAAGTGACATGGATGGGCCCCCACAATCCACAAATAAAATCCAGTGAAATCTGCACTTAAAGGGAATCTGTCACCCTTTTTTCGAATATGAGCTGCCAGCACTGACATCAGGGGCTTATCTGCAGCATTCTGTAATGCTGTAGATAAGTCCCCAATGTAACCTGAAAGAGAAGAAAAAGGAGTTATATTATACTCACCGGGGGGCGGTCCGGTCTTGGTCCGATGGGTGTTGCCGTCCGGCGCCTCCCATCTTCATACGATGCAGTCCTCTTCTTACCTTCCTGTCGTATATTCTGAATTTTCCAAAAAAAAGCATAGTGTCGTTGTTGCAGAGTCAGTACACCTGCGGAACCAAAATAGTCACTGTAGTCAAATATTAATTAATTGAGAGGTGAAATTTATAAAATAGTGTCACTTTGGTTTCTTATGTTCTTGCATCTTAAGTGCCCTGCAAATGTCACCCTCAAAGTATTTTAGCAAAGTATGCATTTCAAAAACAAAATATCACTCCTATATTCTAAGAACTGCAATGTGGCCAAACAGTAGTTTCTGGTGACTTATGACAGTGATTTCCAACCTTTCTTACCTCGATTGCCACATTCAGCTCTGAGAGAGATCCTTCACCATCCAGAACCCTTGGAACAGTGACACTGAGCTCCTTTATCTACAGTAGAAACATCCAAAACCCCCATTATTGGTATAATGACAACCAAAGCCTCCACACAGAAATCACAGCAAGGCTTGTATACTTGCATCTAGGGGTTCCCACCTTACCCTTATTGGGTATTTTTGCATCAAGCACTCCCATCTCACTATTGGATCCAGCTTCAAGCACTCCATCTGTCTGGCAATATTATCCTACATCCAGCTTAGCACTTAATTTATCTCCTCAAGGCTAGTATATGCGCATCCAGATCTGCTCTTCTTTGTGTGCCTACTCACAAAAATCCCCACCTGAAGACCTGCTCTTCACAGCTGTTTACTAGAACTGGTGTTAATGCACTAAGCTGGCAGACAGCCGCAAGCCACACATCATGGTGGTGCAAGCCACATGTGGCTCTAGTGCCACGGGCTGGGGATCCCTGACTTATGGGGTATCACTGCATCTGGGGAAAATTGCACAACAAAATTCCCTTGTGTGAATAAAAAATTTGAAGAGAGTAAAAAATTACATTTTTTTAAATGAAACTTCATACTGCATTTCAACGGCACAATGCTTTAAAATTCTGTGAGGCACTGATGAGTTTAAAATATTCACAATACCCCTAGATGTACTCTGAATTCCTTGAACAGTGAAGTTTCCAAAATACGGTAACATTTGTTTTTTTTGCCATTCTGTCACCTCAGGGATTCTGTTAATGTCTCCCACAATGTATTCAAACAAAATCTGTGGTCCAATAGTCAAATAGCGTTCCTTCCCATCCTATTCTCACTGTGTGCTCAAACAGTTGTGTACAACCACTTTTGGGGTATGGCCATGTTTGGTAAAAATTGCATAACAAATTGTCCTGTCCATATTCCCCTATTACTGCTTGTTTGAATTGAAATTTTGAGTCTAAAGTAACATTGTAATTGAAAAACCTTATTTTTTTTCAATTTTATGGCCCATCTTATAAAATTCTGTTATGTAGTCTGTGGGTTAAAAATGCTCAACACATCCGTAGATAAATTCCTTATGGGGTTTTGTTTCCCAAATCAGGTCAATTGTGGGTGTTTCTGCTTTTTTTTTCAATTCAGGGGCTCTACAAATACAGCATGGCATCCATTTTTGCGCTCCAAAAACAAAATTGCACTCTTTGCTTTCTGAGCCCTGCCATGTGACTAAACATTATTTTTTGACCGCATGTGAGGAATCACTATGCTAGGGAAAAATTGAGTAACAAACTAATAAGTCAATTTTTCCCTATTACACCTGGTGAAAAATACAAAATAGACAAAATCATGTCACTGGGCAAAACGTAATTTTCATTTTCACATCCAAACGACATAAAGTTCTGTGTAGCACCTATAGGTAACAAAATGGTCAACATATACATAGATGAATTTCTTGCAGGGTTTGGTTTCCAAAATGGTATCATTATGGGGGGTTCCTTGTGTTTTGGTAACTCAAGGGCTTTGCAGATACAACATTGTGCCCAAAATCTATTCCTGCCAAATTTACGCTCCAATAGCTATATACTACTTCTTTCAAATCAAATCCTGTCATGTGCCCAAACAGCATATTTTAATTACATTTAGGATATTACCATGCTCAGGAATAATTGCTAAACAAAGTTTGTTCTCCATTTTCTTCTATTGTCCTTGTAAAAATGAAAAATTTACAGGTAAAGCATCTTAATGAAAAAAAATATATATTTTTCATTTTTTTTTTGCCTTAAATTCTGTGTAGCACCTGAAGGGCTAACAAATTTCCTGGTGGTAGATTTGAATAGTTTTGAGAGCACTTTTTAAAATTGTGTCACTTCTGGGGTTTTTCCAGTACATTTGGACTCTTCAAGATAGCCCTAAAACAGAATAGAACTAAAAAATAGGATATGTAACTTTCCGTGAAAAAGATGAAATATTGCTGCTAAATTTTATCCATTCTAGCATCCTAGCAGTGTAAAAGGTCATTTTAAAAATGATGCTGTCTGTCTTAAGTAGACATATCTAAAATAAATAAATTATTATTTTTTGTGGTATGACTGACTAGTTTAAGGATATAAGTAGTGATGGGCGAGCACTAAAATGCTCGGGTGCTTGTTGCTCGGGTCTAACAAATTGGAATACTTGGGTACTCGGACAGAACAACGAGCCCAATGTAAGTCTATGGGAGACCCGAGCATTTTTACCGCGATCCCCCCCCGGGGGTCCTTTAAAGGTCAAACACGTCTGAAAATGATGGAAACACTGCTGAAATGACACAGGGACATCATGGGGATCGCCCCTGGAAGCATTCATGACTCCTAGTTCACAGCTTTAAACCACTTTTTCAGTTTCATGCCATTTTTACTGATGCACCAAAAAACCTACTAAAACGAAGCCAAAACGGCTTTTGCTGGGAAACATGCTAAGGTACATCCTTTCCAGGTTAATGGCTTGTATATAAGGCAAAATAATTAACCCCAGACCAAAATGTTCCTCCACCACTTGGGCTATGTTCAGACACGGCGTTTTTTAAGTGTTTTTCAACTTTAACATTGCTTTCAACCAATACAATTGCATTCACTGGGAAATGTCATTATAATATTTAACAACCCTAGCTGCCCATGTGGTGTGAGTCACATAAGCAGACACATCTTGTTTCATTTATGAAGGATGGACTCTTAATGTCACAGAGCCTATTTTTACAGGGGCATCAGGCGGCATTAATCTTCTTAAAGGGCCATTATTAATCAGTGGGTCTCCTAAACTGTTATTGCCTATGCAGTGAGAGGATGGGCTGCCAAGAATTATGACGCATCATGAGAGGTACAGGAGGGCTTCCTTAAAAAATGTTTCATTGAATGCTTTCTTATGCATTGACAGCAAGTCATATGCACCCCAATAACCCCAATCCCCCCTTGGAAGAGACATGGAGGAGGGCCTCTCAACAAAAAATGTCCTATTAAAAAGGAGCGGGTGTCCTAGACTTGTAATGCCAATACACTGTGTGCTGGCTCGCAAAAATGTTCCTCTGTGGGGTACACCTCAACCTTTTCCATAACAAGTATTTTATGCCCAGCAAAACCACCCACCCTTGTTCGTGTGAGGACTCCTGGAGTGGACCCTCTGGGCCGTGATACCAACCTGACCCCGGGCGAGCTGACCTAGTGAGGACCTCCCTCTATATAGGGAGCATCAGGGGCAGGCCCAGGGGTATAAAGTACCATGACTGCTGGAACCAGGTGGCCCGCTCGAAGGAGGCACGAGAGACTGTGTTTAGCAGGGTGAAGACGGGGGCACGCAGGGTACAGGAATATGTAAAGCATGTACTCAGGGCATGCTGGGTACTGAAGTGCGTACAGCGTGTACTCAGGGGCAAACAGGGTACAGGATGGTGCAGGACACGTAATGGAAAGCACGCCTGGGTACAAGACAGAGCAGAGCGCGTGCTGGGAAGCACGCCAGAGTACAAGGTAGTGTACCTGAGTCAATAAATCAGGATACAAATCCAGCTCACCAGACATGGCATTCCAACATCGGAGCACGAGACCGCTGTGTCAAAGCGCACAATCCAAGGCAATGAGAAAAAACTTTGTCCAGCTCCACGATGTAGTGAAAAATATTCTTTATTCACTCAATAGAAATGAGGTTTAAAAGCCAGCATGAGTTACAAGGCATGCAATCGATCTACGCGTTTTGAGTGGCTAAGCACTCTTAATCATGATACCATGATCGATTGCATGCCTTGTAACTCATGCTGGCTTTTAAACCTCATTTCAATTGAGTGAATAAAGAATATTTTTCACTATATCGTGGAGCTGGACAAAGTTTTTTCTCATTGCCTTGGAGTGTACCTGAGTACAGAGAGCTACAATGCAGGCACTAAGAAGCCTAGCAATAAAGCAAAAGCGATAATCAGGCGCCGCTTACAGGAAGAGGCAGCCTGATATAGGGAATGCACGCCGGGACTTCCGGATCAGGTCCTCCAGGACCATAGAGATGTCTGAGTCAGTGTGGGTGCCGTCAGAGCTGCGGGTTGTGCGCAAGCGCGCCCGATGGGACCTGGGACCGGGCACGCAGCCGCAGAGTCAATAGCGCGGGCACGCGCATGCACCCTATGGGACCTCAGCACTGGTCGCAAGACCGGAAGTGAAGAAGTCGGGTGGCCTGCACCAGCAGCGGAGGTACGCGGTAAGAGCGGCATAACAGTTCGGAATACGACACTGGCTATAGGATCAATTTAAAGGAGCCGGTCTCCTAGACTTGTAATGCAAACATTTGCCCCTGGGGGTAGATATCAACGTAGTGTGGCCTTTTTTTGGGGGGAGGCTTCATAAACACCTTGCAAAACTGTAACGTGATTTCATACACAGTTGCTGATGGGATGGTGCAGGTTTTTAGTAAAAATATGGCGGATGAATCGTTGGATGAAGTGATCTGGAAAAGGGACATGGTGATGACAGGAATGTGAAAGTACATGATTAATAACAGCAGTGGCTATGGGAGGTATGACATCCAGGATACAGCCAACAATGATTCATCGTTTAGCAACCATCAAATACCAGAATCGGTTTCATGCCGGCTATGGGGGAGACGTTGCAGCTTTCTGACACATTAAACAGGTAACACAATATTGCATGCACCTTATGGTGGTTCATTAAGATTTGCAGTATTTAAGGTTAAATCCTCAGGCAGAAAAAACTCAATTTAATGGCACCATTGGCACTTTATCATTAGTTGCACATAGACACCTTAATTATTAGGCAGCTTCTCATTGCTTGCTTCATTTTGCATGAAGGATGATTTTTTAACACTTGTTATTTATTGCATCATGATGATGTTGGCACTATGCCTTATTATGTGTGTGACTGTTTAAAATAAGTTTTTGCTGGAACTTTTTTCATTTAGTATTAATTGTATGTTTTATGAGCTTATCTGCTGTTACCTTTAATGGGTTTATCTGCTGCTAGTTATAACTATGTATAGATCACTGAGCGATATAGTGATAATTTTGCCTATGGTTATGTGTCAGTCTCTGGCCGTTTTTCTGGTTTAACTAATTAGCATCCATTATTTTGACATGTATTTGTGTGTAAATTAATAAATTCATCTTTTGATAAATTCTTTATACATTCCTTGTATCCTCGTATTTTATGAAGGAATGATTTTTATTTTGAAGACTCTGCCGATAATCCCAAAAAGGACATTTGCACCACTGGCCATGGCCGCATCAGCAGGAGTAGTAAAACTGCCAGCCTTACCACCACCAGCATGATCAGGCACATGGCAGCAAAGCAACAGACTTTGTTCGTTGAACACCAGTCTCCATGAACAGTGTCTGTGGGTGATACTACTGCTTCTTCTGCTGTTGTGCGTGCAAGCCAATCCCCTGTCCACAGTGAATGTGACGATGCCTCCTTTCCTGCACCTGCCATTGACCACAGTCAAATAGCACCATCGTCAAGAACGTCCACATTCTTGTCCCAGCGCAGCCTTCAGTTGTCCGTACCCCAGTCATTGGAGCGTATTTGGAGAGATGCAGCCAATGCCCCACAGACCACAGCACTAAATTAACAAATTTCTCATCTGCTTGCGCTTGAAGTATTGTATTTTAGGCTCTTGGGAAATGGACGCTTTCCGCAACCTGATGGCGGTGACCGTAACAAAGTACTCTGTCCCCACCCAACACTATTTCTCCTGGTCTGCCATCTCGACATTAGACAAGCAAGCACGTGTCCCACAACATTACCCAGTCATCAACAATGCTGGTACAGGGAAAGTGCACTTAACCACGGACCTGTGGACAAATGCTTGTAGACAGGGATGGTACATCTCGTTGACGGCACACTGGGTTTGCGTAGAAGAAGTCATGAGCCAGTCGGACATTGGGAGACCATGTCACAGATGTATGGAGGAGACAGATTGTGGAAGGTTTGTATGTCATATTTAGAGTTTTGAACTGTAGCATATGGGCATTAGGAAGGCAGTGAAGGGCATGGCAGAGAGGAGAGGCTGGGGAATAAAGGAGGGACAGTTGGATTACTCTGGCAGAAGAGTTTTGGATAGATTTGAGTGGGGCAAGAGTGCTAGAGGGGAGGCTAGATAGTATAAGGTTGCATTAGTCGAGGAGGGAGATTATGAGGGTGTGCACAAACATTTTTGAATTTTCTTGGAATGTACAGGTCCAGTAAATGTTTTTGAGTTGTAGTGGGCAGGAGGAGGCAAGGGCTTGGATCATAGCTTGAAAGAGAGGGCAGAGTCGAGTATCACCCCGAGGGCACGAACATGCAGGAATATTTGTCCCGGTGTGCTGTCCCTGCTTTACACAGGCACATGTCCCACAACATTACACGTGCCCTCCACAATGCTGTAATTTTTAAAGTCCACCTAACCACAAACATGTGGACAAGTACTTGTGGTCAGGGATGGTACATCTCAATGAGGGCACAATAGATTAACATAGTGGAAGCCAGGACCCACTCCAACCTTGGTGTGGTGCACGTCCTCCCAAACCCCAAGTATTGCGTGCCCTATGTCAATCTGTGTTGCCCCAATAGTCTACAGATCCTTCAACTCCTCCTCCTCCTTCGCCTCCTCTTCAGCCTCCAGCTAGAAAAGGTAGCACATCAGTCACAAGCTGGAAGCACTGCAGCACTGCCAAATGAAATTGGGAGCAGGCTGTGCTGAAGCTAATATGCTTCTGTGACAAACCCCAAAATGCTGAAGAGTTTTGGCTGAGACGGCTGAACCCACAGCCAAGCATGGTTGTGTGTGACAATAGCTGGAACCTGGTGGATGTACTATGGTGATGCGAGCTCACACACGTTCCATGCCTGGCTCATGTGCTTAACCAAATTGGTCAACATTTTTAGAAAAGTGACATGGAGCTAGCAGATCTGCTTGGAAAAGTACAACGCTCAAAATACCCACTTTAGAAAGTCAGCTACAGCTTCATCCGCACTTGCCATGATTCAGCAGCGCTTGCAGCTTATGGCTCAACGACTGATGTGTGATGCCCCCAGCCCTTGGAACTCAATACTGCAGATGTTGGAAAGGAATTATGAGCAGAAGAGGGCAGTTGGTGAATAGTCTACCATCATCAACAAGTTTGTCGGTATTCAGTTCTGTTTTCACAAATAACATGTGAGTGGACATGGATGTCTGACATATGTAACATCCTCCAAAACTTTGACGAATCCACAAAGAGGGTGAGCGTCAATGACACAATAATTATCATCTCCATCCTGCTTATCTGTGTTCTAATTTGAAGATTGAGAGTTATTCTGGCGCGAAAACATATTTACAATTTAACAGTTTCAAACACAACAGTCCTAAGTAACAACGATAACAATAATCCAATAATTAAACCAAAACAAGACTACCCTGATGGTGACAGCTTACAATCTACACTAAGTAACAGCGATAACAATAATAAAACCAAAATAAAACAATCCTACACATGACAACTTACAATTTAAAATGAGGTGGGTGAGATAAAAAATTCAGAGGTGTATTTACAAGAAGGTATTTACAATGATGTTTGTACAATGATATTACTGAGGTTAATTCTTAAGGGCCCATTACACATAGCGATATCGCTAGCAATATCGCTATAACGTCACTGGTTTTGTGACGTTATAGCGATATTGCTAGCGATATCGCTACATGTGATACTTACCTCCGACTGGCTCCCCGGCTGTCTGTCGCTGATTGCGCGAGAATGTCCTGGGCCATTTCTCGTCGGCCACTTCCTGCTGGGCTTCCTGTGGCGCCGACGAGCGACGTGTGAACGCGGGCGGGAGGACGTCAGGATCGCCTCGTCTGACAAGTAAGTAGCGACCCCCGACCGCTGCTATGTTGCTGGTGAGATCTGCCTGTTTGGCAGCTCACTAGCGACCACTTAGCGATGCACCAGTGATCCATATCGCTGTCGGGATCGCAGGTGCATCGCTGAGTGTACCGGTACCTGAGGACAAGGAGGAGGAGGAGAGCATGGTCAGTCGTCCTCTTGGTGAGGACACCCAAGTATTGACTGTTAGCAGTCTTGCACACATGGTTGAGTTTATGATATGCTACCTTTCCTGTCACCCTCACATTATCAAAATTTTGGGTGACAGGCAATACTGATTGATGACACTTCTAGACCCACGCTACAAGGAGGACTTTACATCTCTTATTCCAGAGGCAGATAGGTGTACTAAAATGTTGGAGGAAAAGAATGCCCTTCTTATGGAATTATTAAAAAAATTCACATCTGAAAACGGTAGCAGAGGTCAAAGTTTGTTGGCCAAGCCAGGAGTACAGGTGAGAGAGACACAACTCCAAGCCAGTAAAGGCAGTGTAACACTGGCAAAGTTTGGGGAGCGTTTTCTCAGACCCTCCCATCGCCCTGTCTCTGAGGTGCAGGGGACTCTCACATGGAGTGCAAGTTTTTGAAAATGCTAAGGGAGTACCTCGCTGACGATACCAACGTCCTCTGTCATTCCTCTGTGCCTTCTAATTATTGGTTATTCACGCTGAACACGTGGCACGAACTGGCTCCCTCTACTGCGCACGTGCGCTGTACTCACGGGCAAAGAGTGCATGGCACCTCGCTCTCTGGCGGTACTGGCCAAACGGCACCTCTTGTAAATGGCAGTACCGCTTTTAGTGGCGGTAGACAATGGGAACTGTCCTTTGCAGCGCCACTACTGTAAGGACGGAGAATGCTACTCAGCCTCCTATGCGCAGCTTGTCCACGCCAAAAATCTTTGATGTCTTGCCCGATTTATGTTAAGCTGGCCCCATGCCTCTAGGTCTCCGGGTCTGTCTGCTGCATTTTGCTGCAGCATTGGTGCTTTGTGTGAATTGTGCACTGACCCCCTTCGCCTCCTCTTCAGCCTCCAGCTCAAAAAGGTAGCACATCAGTCACAAGCTGAAATCACTGCAGCACTGCCTAATCAAAGTGGGAACAGGCTGTGCTGTAGCTAATATGCTTCTGTGGAAAACGCCACAATGCTGAAGAGTTGTGGACAGCTATGAAACAGCAGGCATATCGGTGGACGAGACCGGTGAACCCACAGCCAGGCATGTTTGCGTGTGACAATGGGTGGAACCTGGTTGCTGCTCTTTGGTGAGGCAAACTCACACATGTGCCAAGCCTGGCTCATGTGCTTAATCAAATTGGTCAATGTTTTTTGAAAAGCGACATGGAGCTGGCTGATCTGCTGGTAAAAATACAACGCTCTAAATACCCATTTTAGAAAGTCAGCTACAGCTTCATCCTCCCTTATCGTGATTCAGCAGCGCTTGCTGCTTGGGGCTCACTGATTGGTGTGTGATGCCCCCAGGCCTTGGAACTCTACACTGCAGATGTAGGAAATGATTTCTGAGCAGAAGAGGGCAGTTGGTGTCTAATCTACCAGCATCAACAAGGTTGTCAGTATTCAGTTCTGTCTTCACACATAACATCTGAGGTGTGGACATGGATGTGTGACATGTGTGACATGTGCACCATCCTCCAAAACTTTGAGGCATCCACCAAGAGGGTGAGTGTCAATGACACCATAATCACGTCTGCATCCTGCTTATCCATGTTCTAATTTGATTATTGAAAGTTATAATAGAGCGAAAACATATTTACAGTTTATCAGTTTCAAACACAACAATCCTATATAACAACGACAACAATAATCCAATAATTAAACCCAAATAAAACTACCCTGCTCGTGACAGCTTACAATCTACACTAAGTAACAACAATAGCAATAATTTAACATAAACAAAACAATCCTGCTCATGACAACTTACAATCTAAAATGAGGTGGGGGAGTTAAAAAAAAATACAGGGGTGTATTTACTAGAAGGTATTTACAATGATGTTTGTACTATGATTTTACTGAGGTTTGTTGTAAATGTTGTAGGCCTGAGGACAAGGGGGAGGAGGACAGCATGGTCAGTCATCCCCTTGGTGACGACATGGAAGTGTTCCGTGTTAGCAGTTTGGGATGCATTGGGCTGACTTTATGTTGCACTGCATTTCCCATGACCCTCGCAATCTAGACCCGCGCTACAAGGAGAACTTTCAATCTCTTCTTCCAGAGGCAGAGAGGTGTACAAAAATGTTGCTCTACCAGAGGGCCCTTGTAGCAGAATTACTGAAAAAATTCCCATGTGAGAACGCTGGCAGCAGACGTCAGAGTTTGTTGTACAACCAAGGAGTCCAAGTGAGAGAGACAGAAGTACAATCCAGCTCAGGCAGGGGAACAATGGCAAAGTTCTGGGACAGTTTTCTCAGACCCTCTCATTGTACCGGCACAGAGGCAAGGGGTGCTAGCACAAGAAGTGCAATGTTTGGGAAGATGCTGAGGGAGTACCTTGCAGATCGTACAAACGTCCTCCGGGATTCCTCTGTGCCTTTTAATTATTGGGTTTCCAAGCTGGACAAGTGGCATGAACTGGCTCTTTATGCCTTGGAGGTCCTGGCCTGCCCTGCTGCTAGCGTTCTGTCAGAGCGGGTTTTTAGTGCCGCTAGTGGAATTATAACAGAAAAGCGCATCCGCCTGTCAACTGACAATGCTGACAGGCTGACTTTTATAAAAATGAACAAAGGCTGGATTGGGCAACACTTCTGTACACCACCAAATGAAATCAGCGAAACATAACCTCAAAAACATTGTCTTTTTTGTGGAGGTGTATTCTCATGCACCTCTTCACAACCACACATGGGTATCCGCTTCCTGATTTGGTCTGTTTGGTGTTATCCTCCTCATTATCCTCATCCTCATCATCCACAACCAGAAGAGCACCAGTGTGAACCTATTCCATGATGCAAAAGTCACTCTATTTTTGCGCAAGGGTGTTTTTATGATGCCCGTTACTAATTTGAAACCAAAACAAATGTTACTCCCCCAGGGAGGAACTGTCATAAAAATGCGATGTACTGTATGTATATTCTTCCCATTTATTCTTATAATTTCCAGTTTTACTATCTCTGGACCATCCTCTTAGGACCTATTGTATACCTGAACAATAGAAAAATATTGAAATACTATTATGTTATATTTTAATTTATAGCCCTGTCTCTGAGCTGTTGCTAGGGACAAACATATCTCGTTGGACACATTCTGGCTTCATATCTATGAACCTATGTTTGCCCCTCCCTTTTGTTATTTTCTTTCATAGGTGGATTCACATTTTTAATTTATTTGCTTGATTTCAGTGTGATTTAGAATTAGGTCTCCGCATTCTCCGTCACTATATCACCAGGGTTAACGTGTTCTGTGCTGCTACAGGCAGTCCAATTTTTGGCAAGGGTGTCTATGATGCCCATAGTATATTTTTAAAAAATGTACCCCCATGGGGAAATGTGTGTATATAGCGAGAGTGACAGACTGCCCAAAAAAGGGAATTTATGCCTAAAATGCCTCAATTTTTGGCACACGGATATATGAGACGTGTCAGAGATAGACCCCACTGTAAAATGTGGCCTGTTTTTTAAAATAATGCAACATAGTGCTGTATATAAGTACAGTTTCACCCAGGACAAAAAAATACAACTGCTGTAAACTGGCAAAACTTTGAGCACACACAGATATGAGCTGCCACGGAGATACCACTAATTCAAATGTGTGCCCTGCTTTTTTTTTAATTTTTGGGCTAACTAGTGCTGTATTTTGGTACAGTTTCACACAGGAAAAAAAAGCGCCGTAAACTGGCAAAACTTTGAGCACACACAGATATAAGCTAACACGGAGATACCACTACAATAAATGTGTGGCTTGTATTTTTTTGGGCTAAATAGTGCTGTATTTAACAAAAAGAGACAGCCAGGCCAAAAAAAGAAAACCGCCGTAAACTGGCCAAACTTTGAGCATGCACAGATATGAGCTAGCACGGAGATACCACAACAAAAAATGTGTGGCCTGTGTTCCAATTACACCTGGGGCTAGCTATATACGGCTAATATATCCTACAGGTAGCAGCAGCAGCACCAGAACACAGGAAGGGAATGGACCCTCTTCATATATGCAATGATCTATATGTACACAGACAGTGCCTGCAGGCCTTGCACTGATGTGTATAGCATGATTTACACTATCCTGCCTACCTAACACTGGAACCTATATACTCCAGAACTAGTCCTTACAAGGACTGATGCTTTAGCTGGATGTGAGTATTTAGGATGGTAGACCCCACACTAAATAATAAATCCCCAATTCAGACCCTATATCGGCAGCACCTCTCCCTATGCTCTCAATCCAGAGCTGAATACGCCGAGCAGGGCGGCGTTTGGTCTCTTGGGCTTTTCTTTGGACCCCTGCCTTTCTCACAACCTTTATTTTGCTGCTCTGATGCCATCTGCCTTCACTATCATAGGCACAGGTATTATTTAGCACCCTGAACGCTTCATTTATAGGGTGTATTTCGTTTTCTTTCTCTGGTATTCAACAGTGTTCCTGTTAATCATTTACCTCTCTTGTCCTGCAGTGTTTGCAGCATTGGTGTTTTTGTATTATTCAGGGGGTGTGTGAGGGGGCTCTACAGTTTCTTATGGTTGAAGGATTGTAGGAACATTGATTTTGTCTTGCCTCACAGACCTTCTGAGTGTGAGTTTCGGCTGGGGTCTTTTTCAAACCCTATTAGGGGTTTTTGTATGTTTTCTATTGCATGTTTTGCATTTTTAATGTTTTTAATGTCCTTAATGTGTTTTGGTGTCAAAATAAAGTATTTGTACATTTTTGTATCATGTGTCTGGTGATCCCTAATTTGTACATGCTTCTTGTTGTTGTTTTTGGTCACATTTAATCAGCATGTACTGGTGATCCTGTGCAATGGTGCCCTCCAGCCCCCTTCTCTTTGGTCTCTTATACCCCTGATGATGCTGTGTGGCCAGCCAATCACTACACGACCACAACAAAGATGGCTGTGGCATTTCATTGCCTGGCAGACAATCCCTGCAGTATGATTGTGTCTCTAAAGTCCACCAAAAATGCTGGGTGGAGACCCGAGTTCCCGCCGAGTAATCCCGGAAATGCTCGGTGCTCGCTGAGTACACCGAGTACCGTGATACTCGGGCGAGTACCAAGTAGTGGCAAGCACATTTGCTCATCACTAACCATTATGGATAAATAAGACACTACAAAGTTTAATCAGACTAAAACAAAGGACGTTCAAAATCCTGAAGGCCGAATACAGAAATAGGATTTCAAGAGTTTAAAGATTTAAGTAAGTAATGCAAAAAAAATTAAGCTAGCAAAATTATCCACAGAAAAGCAAATTGACAGTGACATTAAAATTAATCCCCAAATTTTTTATAAATACATCAATGCCAAAAAGAAAAAAAAGATGGTATAGGCCCCTTAAAAGACTATAACAAGATAATAATAGAGGACAAAGAAAAGGCTGAGAGATTAAACAGGCACTTTTTACCATGTTTACCAATGAAATAACTGTTTGAGGGATCATTCAACAATCCAAAAATCTAAGTTCACCAACTGATATAATTAGTTTAACACAAGAAGAAGTACGCCTGCGTCTGAGCAAATTAAACATTGACAAATCCCCCTGACCAGTTGGCATTCATCCATGGATACTGAGGGAATTGGGCTCAGTAACTGACAGATCACTGTATCTCATATTCTAAGACACTCTTATAACAGGGGTGCCACAGGATTGAGGGTGGCTGATGTGGTACCGATATTTAAGAATGGTAAGAAAATGGAGCCAGGCAACTACTGTCTGGTAAGCCTGACATCACTAGTGTGCAAAATTTTTGAGGGCATTATTTTATAGATGACCTTCAGAGATATATTGCAGAGAATAATATAATAACTGTCAACCAGCAAAGATTCATGAAGAATAAGTCGTGTCTAACTAACATGATGGGTTTATATGAGGAGGTAATTGCAAGTCTGGATGTTGGTAATGTGGCTGATATGATTTATCCAGCCTTTGCAAAGGCATTTGATACTGTACCACATAACAGCCTTATACTGAAACTCCTTACGCATGTTTTGGCAGAAACTATATGCAGATGGTAAAAATTGGCTAAATGACAGGAGTTATCATAAATGGTATGTTTTCTAAATGGGATATAGTCAGCAGTGGTGACTGGAGGGATCTGTGCTAGGACCGATTCTATTAAACCTTTTTATTAATGACCTTTTCAATGGGATTGAGAGTAAAGTGTTAATCTTTGCTGACAATACCAAACTATATAGGATGCTAGAATCTGGCCTTGACATTACAATTTTGCAAAAGGATCTGAATAAGATGACTGAATGGGCAAACACTTGACAAATTAAGTTTAATGTAGATAAATGTAGAGTAATTCACCTAGGATAGCGTAATCCTATTACTGCATATACATTAAATGGGACCATACTTGGGACTAAAGAACAGAAGAAGGACTTGGGTATTCTGGTTACATGTAACCTGAGTAGTAGTACTTAATATCAAACAGCAGCCGCAAAAGCAAGCAAGATTCCAACGTATTGTTACCCCTTTATAAATCGCCTGTGAGGCCACATCTAGAATATGGGATCCAGTTTTGGGCTCCACATTCAAAAAAGGGTAGCCAGAAATTAGAGTCAGTTCAAAGGCGGGCAATTAGATTATTACAAGGGAAGGAAGGCCTCTCATATGATGAGAGGTTGAAAAAGTTGGGCTTGTTTAGCTTAGAAAAAAAGACTCCTCAGAAGGGATCCTTTTTATATGTATAAATATGTGTGTGGTCAGTACAAAGGACTGGCGCATGACTTATTTCTTCCAAAGACCGCACTGAGGACTAGGGGGCACTCATTAAGGGTGGAAGAAAGGCGATTCCAACAGCTAAATTGGAAAGGGTTCTTTACAGCTAGAGCAGTCACACTGTGGAATGTCGACCACAAGAGGTAGTGTGGCCCCCCAGGAGTCTGGTTGCCATAGTGGCATTGCCTCTCTCACAGGGGGGTGATGACATGCCTGGAAGCAAGGATTTGTTCCCTGACCAGATAACACTTACATCCAACACTTTTCCTGACTCCAGACCAGAAGGGGGAGCTCTAAACCCGGTTTCAGGGGAGCTTCTCTATTAGTTCTGGCCTGGAGGCGGGGTCAGTCAGTCAGTGTCTGGGACTGAGAGAGACAAAGTCTGAGTGAAGAGAGGAGAGAGGAGAAGTGAAAGAGAACCTGGGGAGTGGAGCTGTGACCAAGCTCACCCCTGAGTATAGCGCTAGAAGCCGGACACCGGAGTCCCTGGCTGACGGTTACAACAGTCCTAGCAGCTAAATCAGGAGGGCAGGGGATTGCAGGTCTCCTGGCCCAGCAAGCACCCGAAGGTACAGCAGCAGTCCAGAGCCTGGAGCTGCCATAAAAGAGCAACACCTGCAATAGGCTCGAGCTGCCTGCCATATGGGCAAGTACTTCAGAAAAATAAGGAACAGAGGACTGAGCATAGTTTTAGGCAGCAAGGACCTCTGAGGACAGCGCAGTAAGGAGGCCTCAACTCAAAACCCATCTGGCTTAGTGGATCCTAAGTTGCTCCCCGGACCTCCACTGTCATCTTTAATTAGTGCTCCGTTCTGCACTTCAAACCGTGAGTAAAAGTGTGGAAAATGCACCGTGCTGTGTCCTCGGAGTTATTTACTGCTCCATCCACCCTGCATTACATCCATCATCTCCATCTTTAACAATATAATTGCCCTGAGACTAAGCTCTACCTGTGGAGAGCTGTATCAACTCTGCTGCATCACCATCAGCCCCAGCAGTTTCTTTAAGCAGCATCGGCCATCCTTGGCCGACTACCACAGGTGGCGTCACGAATCATCTCTTATAAACTTTATTTCCCCTTTAATCATAATTTTTCACTGGACGCCCAGGGCCATGGACCTGGTCACTGCTGCCGGGACACATTCCCTTAAGAACTGGCCCGGTACTGAGTATCCCCACAGCCCTGGCGGGCGCTCCAGTAGTAATGGCAGATACTATAACAGCATTTAAAAATGGGTTGGGTGATTTACTCAGTACACATAACATTGCGAGTTATAGTTAATTTAGTGAGAAAAAACTATTGGTGGAGAAAGGTTGAACTTGATGGATCTAGGTCTTTTTTTCAATCTATTTAACTATGTAACTATGAAATAGCAAGTCCTCTACAAGCCATACAAAAATTATGCAAATTTTGGCATTCACAAGAGATTTGTTTTTGAGAAATGAAGAAAGGTGCATTCTCAAGCCATGTAAAAAATATTCCTTTATTTAGGGAGCAGAAATAGGTGTACTGTTTTGCAGGTGAAGAAGCAACGGCTCCTTAACTAGGAGTAAACAAAAGTTTTTTTTTGGATCTGCAACAATTTTGTTACTTTCAAAGTAAATAAACAATTACAATGTCTTTTTAACCAAGCTGTCCAAAAATTATCACTTTATTTAGGGAGCATGAATAGGTTAGCTGATTTCAAAGTAAGGAAGCAATGGTGTGTCAACAAGACATGACAAAATTATCCCCCTTTAGTGAGCCATTTTTTCATGTTTGTGTACCATGAACAGTGTGTGCTTCCCAGCAGGGGTGCAATGTAGCTATAGTATGCAACACACTGGAGAAGCAGAAGACCTGTATGAGCATCTACAGGCAGTGGAAATGCGGGAACCACATAGTATGGAATTTGACTAAGCAGTCAAGGAGAAGTCTTGCATTGTAGGGCCAGTTATGGCAATCCTTGCAACAGCACAGTATATCACTATAAAATGTATGCAGGAGATGAGTGTCTGTCTAGTCCCAGTGGAAGTCACAGGTGCAGATGCTTCCTGATATAGAAATATGACACAGCCAAGGAGATATTTAGTAGTATATGGCCAGCACTGGCATTTCCAGAAGCAGCAGAGTATAGATGACATGATGGACAGGTAGTAAGTGCTTGACTGGGTATAGGCCCTTAACAATGGTGGCAGCAGGACTGTTTAGAAGATGATGAAAAGGAAGGTAGACAGATCCTACTGAACCATGCTTAGTTAATTTTGACTTACAGTAGGTGTGCCAAAATGTCACAATCCCTCTCTGCCAGAATACTGGAGGCTGGATATGACAGTAAGTCCATAACAAATTTGGCCAGTCCTTCCCACTGGTCCAATCTGTTGACCGAGAAGACCATAGGGTTTGGAGTCAGATTATCTGTCAGATAAAGGACATCGTACATGTATGACTGAACATGGCTGTTCATTAGATGCATCTCTGACTTCTGAAGTGGGTGAGGATGGTGCAGCAGCAGATGATAGATAGGGTCCATCATGTCAAATTGGCACTGCTGCTGTCTTGCTTATTTTTCTAGCCCTAGCAGGCACCCCTATTTCTAAAAAAAGAAGTGACAACAAATACTAGATAAGTACATGTCCCAAAAGCCAGCAGCTGCAATGGGGCACTGTACTGGTGTGACATTTACTGATGTGAAATTGGACCAAAAAATGAGTGTTGCAAAACAACAAGCACACTTTGTGACATAGACAGTTGCATTTAAATATATAGAAAGTTGGGAATTTTCTTTTGTCTTTTATAAAAAAAATAATAAAGAAAAAAAATGCAAAAAGATGTTGCTTATAGCTTGTCAGTCTCAAAATCCAGGAAGAGCACTTTCTCAGATTACCCTTGGTTTCAGTATTTTTTCAAAAGAAAAAATAGGACTGAGGAGCTTCCATCCTGATTTCCAGCCTTCAAGAATGAAAAAATGATGTAATAAAATTCACATTCTGCAAGAAAACATTCTATACTGGAGTATTTCATGGATCAAACAATACACAGTCATGTAGACATTGCAACTCCTGCACCTCTCCTATCTCTATCTCCTCTATCACTGGAAATTATGTATTATCCTCCACAGATTATCACTCCATTTTTCAATGTTCTTTAGCTCTGCAGTAGTACACCACACTCGGTTTACAGTAGTTCTTCACTGTTTTAGGCCCTTTTCTCCCTATCACTAATGATGAACTGTGCGCTCTGATCTCCTTTACCTGGACAGTAAACCCTATGGCCACGTGCACACGTTGAACATTTACTGAATTTTTTGCCTCAGTATTTGTACGCCAAAACCAGGAGTGGAACGGTCAGAGGAAAAATTATAATTAAATACGTGTGCCACTTCTACATTTTTTGCCCACTCTTGGTTTTGGTTTACAAAATTTAAGGTAAAAAACTCACCAAATGCTCAATGTGTGCACATGGCCTAAAATTTCACCTGCTTTCCCTGCCTAATCTTTTATAGTGCCTGTGATATTAACTCCAAATTGGCTGCTCTAGACCATTTAATGTGACAGCTGTAAGGCATCATGGGGAAGACTGAGGGGGGCTGCACCTGACCTCATGTGAGCCTACTCTCTGGCTAATGCAATCTTTGTATGAACTGGTGCCCGACATTTTTTTGACAATTTACAGAAATCAAATCGCAAATTTTTTTAATTCGCCAGGATCTGTACATTTCATGAAAGCTAAATCAAAGTCGACTCACAGCAGATCAATTCAATAATATCTACAACACAGCCCAATTCACTTAAAAAAAATTAAAGTAGTTGTTCACTACTTTTTGATTGATGACCTATCTGTAGATCCTTAGATCAGCTGTCATCGGTGTAGGCGGCGGCTGCCAGCCGAAAGTACTCACTTGCGGACCTTCACTATTTTCTTGTAATGGCCGAGGCTTCAAACTACACATCAGTCTACTATTCAAATGAACAGGAGGTGGATGGGTAGTATGTGTGGTGGCCAGTATCAGAAAATGGCCAGCTCTGCAAGTGAGTATTTCCAGCCGGCGGCTGACACTGATAACAGCTGATCGGTGTGGATAATGTGTGTTGGACCCCAGCCGATCAAACTTTGACAACTTATCCTATGGATATGTTATCAATCAAAAAGTAGTGAACAACCCCTCTAATTGCAGTGCCAGACAAAAACTAATTTTATGGAAATCTTACTGTATATTCTTGTGACAGCTGTGGAAAATTATGTAGATGTCAATAGCTGTAAGGGTTTATAAGATAATAAAAATGAACTTTGTATTCAAAATGATTGATTTATCAGGAGAAATAAATATTATCTTGTCATTATCAGAAGAAAAGAATAACTGCTGGATAAGTTCATTTCACATGTGATTACTATCTAGAAAGATAGTGATTAGCCATCAGGGAAGCATTCATTACTGCCATGGTGCATAGGTAACCAAATGCCAGTGTTATCTCCAGTTCAAAAGTCACTGATTTTCACAATTGTTTGTTGCAATTAAGTAAAATAGAGCATTGCAGGCTACATACCATATATTATTCTTTGAAATCTAGTGCTTCTTTTCCCTTTAAAGGGAATCTGTCACCTATTTTTTGGGGTATGAGCTGTGGCCACCGCCATCAGGGGCTTATCTACAGCATTCTGTAATGCTGTAGATAAGCCCCCGATGTAGCCTGAAAGAGAAGAATGAATTATATTATACTCACCCAGGGGCAGTCCGGGTAAGGAGGGTGTTGCGGTCCGGTCCGGCGCCTCCCATCTCGTAGCGATGACGTCCACTTCTTTGCTTCCTGGCGCAGGCGCACTGCTCTGCCCTGTTGAGGGTAGAGCAGAGTACTGCAGTGCGCAGGCGCTGGTCCTCTTCCGGCGCCTGTGCACTGCAGTACTCTGCTCTGCCCTCAACAGGGCAGAGCAGTGCACCTGCGCCGGAGCCGCGACGGGAAGCAAAGAAGAGAACGTCTTCGCTAGAAGATGGGAGGTGCCGGACCAGACCACGACACCCTCCGGACCCGAACGGGACCCGGACCACCCCTGGGTGAGTATAATATAACTTGTTTTTCTTCTCTTTCAGGTTACATTGGGGGCTTATCTACAGCATTACAGAAGGCTGTAGATAAGCCCCTGATGTCAGTGGCGTAGCTCATACCCCAAAAAATAGGTGACAGATTCCCTTTAAGAGGTTATTAACAACTTGGAAAAACACTTTAAAATTGCTATATTCCCCAGAATTAATAAACAGCTCATACTCACCTCCGGTGCTGGGTGCTTCAGTGACATCAGTGCTGGATCTCCTGGGGCTTATGTGACATTGTTATGTCTTGTGAGCGCCACAGCAACTCAACAGCTGTTAATAGGCTGTTTCACTCTTACTTTCTATGGACGAAACTCCTGAACAAGTGTTAAGTTGTCAGTTATGTCCCAAGGAAGTGAGAGGGAAATAGCCTCTGATTGGCTACATGGCTCAAGGGACATGACATGTGCTGTGACTGAACGCAGTCATCTGGCACAAAAAGTGAATGGAGTCAACACAGTCAGCCAGCACAAAAAGTGAATGCAGTGAATACAGTCAACCAGCGCAAAAAGTAAACGGACTGAAAGCAGTCAGCGAGCAGTTGTATGTGGGTCCATCTTTTAAATCAGCAGACATAGCCAGTACTTAGCATAGGGAGCAGTAGATCTTAGACTCTGAGGACTGGCATAGCTCTCTTAGCCCTACTACCCAGGGACAGTGCTCTTAACCCTACTACCCTGGATCAGTGCTCTTAGCCCTACTACCCAGGTACAAGTTTCTTAGCCCAACTAACCAGGGATAATTCTGTTATTACTACTACCCAGGACCAACTCTCTTGGCCTTACAACCCCTAGACAGCTGTCTTATAGCCCTACTCCCCAAAGACAGTTGTCTTATAGTCCTACTCCTCAGGGACAGCTCTCCTGTAGCCCCTGGCCAGTCCATGCTTGTACCATGTTGCACGAATGTCTGCATGAGCCCTTACAATTACAGGCGGCTCTTTGAAGGCAATCATGATTTGGTTGTAGCCATTAGTGAAAATAACTTTGACACCCCTCGTCTGAATCCCATTTTTAGTAGGAACAATATACTGCTATGTTTCTGTGCATGTCTGAACAAACAGACATGTTTAAAAAACAACACAATCTGAGTTCATGTCATTGTATTCTATGACCCCCTTGGCCATTCTATCTGATTCCCACTAAAAATAAGATATAAACGGAACCCACAGACACACTGTAGAAATGCATTGTGAAAAGGACTTTAACTCCTTTACAACCTTTGTCGTATCCATATGTCCAAGTCGCCTGGTACTTACCGATCTTGGACATAAGGATATGTCATTGCGATTTTGCGGGCATCGAGTCTGTGTGCGCGCGATCGCCTCCGGGTGTCAGCTAATTGAGAAGCGGTGCCCACACTAATCTCGGCACTTTAACCCCCTAAATACTGCTATTGACATACTGTATATCTCAGTATTTAGCAGGCAAGCAAAAGGAAGGGAGGGAGCCCCCTCTGCTTTCTGATCGTGAAAGGCCGATTGTTGCCATGGTGACTTGATTTTATCATGATGACATCCGGGTCACCAGAGCTAGCAAACTTGCTTACACCATGCTCAGAACATGGTGTAGCAAGTTTGTCAGTGCAGCACTCGCAATTTGTAAAGCATAGCAAAGCTCTTTTTTACAAGCGATCAGACTGCAAAAAGTGAAAGTCCTATAGTTATACAAAGTAAAAAACGTGAAAATAATTGTACAAATATAGAAAAAAGTAACATAATAAGAATAAAAATATATTGTACACAAAAATATAATTAAAAAAAAAAAAAGAGTACACAACAAAAGTGAACATACAGTGGGGCAAAAAAGTATTTAGTCAGTCAGCAATAGTGCAAGTTCCACCACTTAAAAAGATGAGAGGCGTCTGTAATTTACATCATAGGTAGACCTCAACTATGGGAGACAAACTGAGAAAAAAAAATCCAGAAAATCACATTGTCTGTTTTTTTTTCATTTTACAGTCATATGTAAAAGTTTGGGCACCCCTATTAATGTTAACCTTTTTACTTTATAACAATTTTGGTTTTTGCAACAGCTATTTCAGTTTCATATATCTAATAACTGATGGACTCAGTTATATTTCTGGATTCAAATGAGGTTTATTGTACTAACAGATAATGTGCAATCTGCATTTAAACAAAATTTGACCGGTGCAAAAGTATGGGCAACCTTATCATTATTTTGATTTGAACACTCCTAACTACTTTTTACTGACTTCCTGAAGCACTAAATTGGTTTTGTAACCTCATTGAGCTTTGAACTTCATAGCCAGGTGTATCAAATCATGAGAAAAGGTATTTAAGGTGGCCACTTGCAAGTAGTTCTCCTATTTGATTCTCCTATGAAGAGTGGCATCATGGGCTCCTCAAAACAACTGTCAAATGATCTGAAAACGAAGACTATTCAACATAGCTTTTCAGGGGAAGGATACAAAAAGTTGTCTCAGAGATTTAACCTGTCAGTTTCCACTGTGAGGAACATAGTAAGGAAATGGAACAACACAGGTACAGTTCTTGTTAAGCCCAGAAGTGGCAGGCCAAGAAAAATATCAGAAAGGCAGAGAAGAAGAATGGTGAGAACAGTCAAGGACAATCCACAGACCACCTCCAAAGACCTGCAGCATCATCTTGCTGCAGATGGTGTCACTGTGCATCGGTCAACAATACAGTGCACTTTGCACAAGGAGAAGCTGTATGGGAGAGTGATGCGAAAGAAGCCGTTTCTGCAAGCACGCCACAAACAGAGTCGCCTGAGGTATGCAAAAGCACATTTGGACAAGCCAGTTACATTTTGGAAGAAGGTCCTGTGGACTGATGAAACAAAGATTGAGTTGTTTGGTCATACAAAAAGGCGTTATGCATGGAGGCTAAAAAACACAGCATTCCAAGAAAAACACTTGCTATCCACAGTAAAATTTGGTGGAGGTTCCATTATGCTTTGGGGCTGTGTGGCCAATGCCGGCACCGGGAATCTTGTTGAAGTTGAGGGTCGCATGGATTCAACTCAGTATCAGCAGATTCTTGACAATAATGTGCAAGAATCAGTGACGAAGTTGAAGTTACGCAGGGGATGGATAATTCAGCAAGACAATGATCCAGAACACCGCTCCAAATCTACTCAGGCCTTCATGCAGAGGAACAATTACAATGTTCTGGAATGGCCATCCCAGTCCCCAGACCTGAATATCATTGAACATCTGTGGTATGATTTGAAGCGGGCTGTCCATGCTCGGCGACCATCAAACTTAACTGAACTGGAAATGTTTTGTAAACAGGAATGGTCACAAATACCTTCATCCAGGATCCAGGAACTCATTAATAGCTACAGTAAGCGACTAGAGGCTGTTATTTTTGCAAAAGGAGGATCTACGAAATATTAATGTCACTTTTATGTTGAGGTGCCCATACTTTTGCACCGGTCAAATTTTATTAAAATGCAGATTGCCCATTTTCTGTTAGTACAATAAACCTCATTTGAATCCAGAAATATAACTGAGTCCGTCAGTTATTAGATATATGAAACTAAAATAGCTGTTGCAAAAACCAAAATTGTTATAAAGAAAAAAGGTTAACATTAATAGGGGTGCCCAAACTTTAACATATGACTGTATTTGCATATTATGGTGGAAAATAAGTATTTGGTCAGAAACAAGCAATCAAGATTTCTGGCTCTCACAGACCTGTAACTTCTTCTTTAAGAGTCTCCTCTTTCCTCCACTCATTACCTGTAGTAATGGCACCTGTTTAAACTTGTTATCAGTATAAAAAGACACCTGTGCACACCCTCAAACAGTCTGACTCCAAACTCCACTATGGTGAAGACCAAAGAGCTGTCAAAGGACACCAGAAACAAAATTGTAGCCCTGCACCAGGCTGGGAAGACTGAATCTGCAATAGCCAACCAGCTTGGAGTGAAGAAATCAACTGTGGGAGCAATAATTAGAAAATGGAAGACATACAAGACCACTGATAATCTCCCTCGATCTGGTGCTCCACGCAAAATCCCACCCCGTGGGGTCAGAATGATCACAAGAACGGTGAGCAAAAATCCCAGAACCACGCGGGGGGACCTAGTGAATGAACTGCAGAGAGCTGGGACCAATGTAACAAGGCCTACCATAAGTAACACACTACGCCACCATGGACTCAGATCCTGCAGTGCCAGACGTGTCCCACTGCTTAAGCCTGTTCATGTCCGGGCCTGTCTGAAGTTTGCTAGAGAGCATTTGGATGATCCAGAGGAGTTTTGGGAGAATGTCCTATGGTCTGATGAAACCAAACTGGAACTGTTTGGTAGAAACACAACTTGTCGTGTTTGGAGGAAAAGAATACTGAGTTGCATCCATCAAACACCATACCTACTGTAAAGCATGGTGGTGGAAACATCATGCTTTGGGGCTGTTTCTCTGCAAAGGGGCCAGGACGACTGATCCGGGTACATGAAAGAATGAATGGGGCCATGTATCGTGAGATTTTGAGTGCAAACCTCCTTCCATCAGCAAGGGCATTGAAGATGAAACGTGGCTGGGTCTTTCAACATGACAATGATCCAAAGCACACCGCCAGGGCAACGAAGGAGTGGCTTCGTAAGAAGCATTTCAAGGTCCTGGAGTGGCCTAGCCAGTCTCCAGATCTCAACCCTATAGAAAACCTTTGGAGGGAGTTGAAAGTCCGTGTTGCCAAGCGAAAAGCCAAAAACATCACTGCTCTAGAGGAGATCTGCATGAAGGAATGGGCCAACATACCAACAACAGTGTGTGGCAACCTTGTGAAGACTTACAGAAAACGTTTGACCTCTGTCATTGCCAACAAAGGATATATCACAAATAGAGTTGAGCGATACCAGCCGATACTTGAAAATATCGGATCGGAATGGATCGGCCGATCTTAAAAAAAAGTATCGGTATCGCCGATTCCGATACCGGGAACCAATGCAAGTCAATGGGGCCAAAATATCGGAATTAAAAAAAAACCTTTCTTTCCTTGTAGGTTAATTCTACATGAAGAAAAACAACTAAGAATAATGTAGAATGTATTGTGGGAGGTGGAGGAGACATTAAAGCCATAGAGGTTTAGCCCAATCAAATGGAATAGCAGGAATTAAACTTTTTTTTTTAAAGATGTTAGGAGTTACAAAGATATTGACTATGTTAGCCTCATTTATATTTTGCCAGACATGTATGTCTTCTTCTTCTACTTCCTTTTTTTACATTCTTCTTCTTCTTCTTCTACTTCCTTTTTTTACATTCTTCTTCTTCTTCTTCTACTTCCTTTTTTTACATTCTTCTTCTTATTCCTTTTTTTACATTCTTCTTCTTCTTCTTCTACTTCCTTTTTTTACATTCTTCTTCTTCTTCTTCTTCTTCTTCTTCTTCTTCTTCTTCTTCTTCTTCTTCTTCTTCTTCTTCTTCTTCTTCTTCTTCTTCTTCCTTTTCTTACATTCTTCATATTCTTCTTATTCAACAATTATTATTCTACATATTCAGCTTCTTCATCTTCTTCCTATTCTTCTTCATCATATTCTTGTTTGTGTCAGGCATTCCTGTAGTTGTTATCTAGAAAAGTTAGAAGTTTACACCTTCCGTTCTGCCTGTCACAAAAGATTTACAACAGGATTTGTCCGCGTTCAGTTTGGCCTGCAGAAGCAGGCCTTTTCCAGGGGCACCACGAGGAGGAACGGACTCACCCCCATACACTGCTTAGTCTTCTTCTGCTTATAAATAAGATAATATCATTTGCTCAGAGTATTAGTCTTATGCTTAATGTTCTTCTGCTTTGTTTTTTTTATGCTTCTTTGTCTTCTCTCTCTTGTTGTTCTGCATCTTGGTGGTTGTCTTCCTGTTCTTTGTCCTCTTGAACCAGCTGACGGTACTGGCACCCGGAGGGGCAGCAGAAGGAACAAGAGCCAATGGCACTACCGAGGACCAGCTGACGGTGCTGGAACCCGGTTACTAAGCAGGAGGTACCTGTGCTACAAAGCACTACCAAGGACCAGCAGACGTTGCCGGAACTCGGATACCGAGATGGAGGCACCTAGGCCAAACGCTCTGATGAGAACCAGCTGACGGTGCTGGAACCCGGAGGGGTAGCATAAGCTGCAAGAGCAAATGGAAATAGCGAGGACCAGCTGACAGTGCTGGCACCCGGAGGGGCAGCAGAAGGAATAAGAGCCAATGGCACAACCGAGGACCAGCTGACGGTGCTGGAACCCGGTTACTAAGCAGGAGGTACCTGTGCTACAAAGCACTACCAAGGACCAGCAGACGTTGCCGGAACTCGGATACCGAGATGGAGGCACCTAGGCCAAAGGCTCTGACGAGAACCAGCTGACGGTGCTGGAACCCGGAGGGGTAGCATAAGCTGCAAGAGCAAATGGAAATAGCGAGGACCAGCTGACAGTGCTGGCACCCGGAGGGGCAGCAGAAGGAATAAGAGCCAATGGCACAACCGAGGACCAGCTGACGGTGCTGGAACCCGGTTACTAAGCAGGAGGTACCTGTGCTACAAAGCACTACCAAGGACCAGCAGACGTTGCTGGAACTCGGATACCGAGATGGAGGCACCTAGGCCAAAGGCTCTGATGAGAACCAGCTGACGGTGCTGGAACCCGGAGGGGTATCAGAAGTTACCCCTGAAAAGCAAAGTTGGCATGCCGCAAGCTGGCCGCAGTTACCGAATCACACAGTCCTACAGGGGGTGCTTGTCCTACTGGCACTATGGAACAAACCTTTCTTACCAGAACCCGCAGTCCACATAGGAAGCACCTAAACTGCTGGCACCCTAGCCTCGGCTAACCCAACCGCAACACGACATGGCAACTTGGGGTGGCAAACTGACATTGACACTTCCCGGAAACAGCAGGCAGGGCTGGAACCAAGCTGGGCAGGAGGGAGTACCCGTGCCAAAGTCAGTTATGAGCAGCAACTGGCGATGTTGGAGCCCAGGACAAGCACTTAGCAGGCTGAGGCCTGATGTGCTGTCAATTGGGAGGCAGCAGGACAGATTGCCATCAAAACAGCAGGGGAACAGCTGACGTTACTGAACCCCACAAACACAGGAGCTAGTGTTTTACTCTGTGAAGACGGCACTTCCGAGCAACAACTGGCTGTGTTGAAGCCCAGGGACAAGCACGGAGCAGGCTTAGGCTGCATTGAAGAAATTTTAAGATCGGTTGTAGACTACTAATTTGAACCAAGCTCCACTTAGGCCTGTGGATTCACTGATTTTCGTATTTCCCCTGTCCTCCAACCCCGCCAGTTACAGCTCCGAAGTGGCGTCTGCACAATCCACACTTGTTCCTGTGTTACAGGTGTTCAGTCCGGTCAGTTAATCCCCTGATGTGTGTCCGGCAATGTCGCCTGCTCTGTCCACATTCCGATAATGGGAATGTGGACAGAGCAGGCGACATTGCCGGACACACATCAGGGGATTAACTGATCGGACTGAACACCTGTAACACAGGAACAAGTGTGGATTGTGCAGACGCCACTTCGGAGCTGTAACTGGCAGGGTTGGAGGACAGGGGAAATACGAGAGACAGTGGAGCCACAGGCCTAATTGGAGCACGGTTAAAAATCAGTAGTGGTACGACTGTGTAGGCAGCAGGAGACTTTGCCATCCACACAGCAGGGGATCAGCTGACATTACTGAACCCCACTGAGACACGGGAGCAAGTATCTCTTTCCGTGTGGACGGCACTTCCGAACTACAACTGGCTGTGTTGAAGCCCAGGAAATAGGAGGGTGTAGGCAGAGGCCTACTGTATTTTGAATGAGTTTACAGCAGGAGAGACTGCCATCCACAAAGCAGGGGATCAGCTGACGTTACTGAACCCCACTGAGACACGGGAGCAAGTATCTCTTTCCGTGTGGACGGCACTTCCGAACTACAACTGGCTGTGTTGAAGCCCAGGAAATAGGAGGGTGTAGGCAGAGGCCTACTGTATTTTGAATGAGTTTACAGCAGGAGAGACTGCCATCCACACAGCAGGGGATCAGCTGACGTTACTGAACCCCACTGAGACACGGGAGCAAGTATCTCTTTCCGTGTGGACGGCACTTCCGAACTACAACTGGCTGTGTTGAAGCCCAGGAAATAGGAGGGTGTAGGCAGAGGCCTACTGAATTTTGAATGAGGTGACAGCAGGAGAGACTGCCATCCACACAGCAGGGGATCAGCTGACGTTACTGAACCCCACTGAGACACGGGAGCAAGTGTCTCTTTCCGTGTGGACGGCACTTCCGAACTACAACTGGCTGTGTTGAAGCCCAGGAAATAGGAGGGTGTAGGCAGAGGCCTACTGTATTTTGAATGAGTTTACAGCAGGAGAGACTGCCATCCACACAGCAGGGGATCAGCTGACGTTACTGAACCCCACTGAGACACGGGAGCAAGTATCTCTTTCCGTGTGGACGGCACTTCCGAACTACAACTGGCTGTGTTGAAGCCCAGGAAATAGGAGGGTGTAGGCAGAGGCCTACTGAATTTTGAATGAGGTGACAGCAGGAGAGACTGCCATCCACACAGCAGGGGATCAGCTGACGTTACTGAACCCCACTGAGACACGGGAGCAAGTATCTCTTTCCGTGTGGACGGCACTTCCGAACTACAACTGGCTGTGTTGAAGCCCAGGAAATAGGAGGGTGTAGGCAGAGGCCTACTGTATTTTGAATGAGTTTACAGCAGGAGAGACTGCCATCCACACAGCAGGGGATCAGCTGACGTTACTGAACCCCACTGAGACACGGGAGCAAGTATCTCTTTCCGTGTGGACGGCACTTCCGAACTACAACTGGCTGTGTTGAAGCCCAGGAAATAGGAGGGTGTAGGCAGAGGCCTACTGAATTTTGAATGAGGTGACAGCAGGAGAGACTGCCATCCACACAGCAGGGGATCAGCTGACGTTACTGAACCCCACTGAGACACGGGAGCAAGTATCTCTTTCCGTGTGGACGGCACTTCCGAACTACAACTGGCTGTGTTGAAGCCCAGGAAATAGGAGGGTGTAGGCAGAGGCCTACTGTATTTTGAATGAGTTTACAGCAGGAGAGACTGCCATCCACACAGCAGGGGATCAGCTGACGTTACTGAACCCCACTGAGACACGGGAGCAAGTGTCTCTTTCCGTGTGGACGGCACTTCCGAACTACAACTGGCTGTGTTGAAGCCCAGGAAATAGGAGGGTGTAGGCAGAGGCCTACTGTATTTTGAATGAGTTTACAGCAGGAGAGACTGCCATCCACACAGCAGGGGATCAGCTGACGTTACTGAACCCCACTGAGACACGGGAGCAAGTATCTCTTTCCGTGTGGACGGCACTTCCGAACTACAACTGGCTGTGTTGAAGCCCAGGAAATAGGAGGGTGTAGGCAGAGGCCTACTGAATTTTGAATGAGGTGACAGCAGGAGAGACTGCCATCCACACAGCAGGGGATCAGCTGACGTTACTGAACCCCACTGAGACACGGGAGCAAGTGTCTCTTTCCGTGTGGACGGCACTTCCGAACTACAACTGGCTGTGTTGAAGCCCAGGAAATAGGAGGGTGTAGGCAGAGGCCTACTGTATTTTGAATGAGTTTACAGCAGGAGAGACTGCCATCCACACAACAGGGGATCAGCTGACGTTACTGAACCCCACTGAGACACGGGAGCAAGTGTCTCTTTCCGTGTGGACGGCACTTCCGAACTACAACTGGCTGTGTTGAAGCCCAGGAAATAGGAGGGTGTAGGCAGAGGCCTACTGTATTTTGAATGAGTTTACAGCAGGAGAGACTGCCATCCACACAGCAGGGGATCAGCTGACGTTACTGAACCCCACTGAGACACGGGAGCAAGTATCTCTTTCCGTGTGGACGGCACTTCCGAACTACAACTGGCTGTGTTGAAGCCCAGGAAATAGGAGGGTGTAGGCAGAGGCCTACTGAATTTTGAATGAGGTGACAGCAGGAGAGACTGCCATCCACACAGCAGGGGATCAGCTGACGTTACTGAACCCCACTGAGACACGGGAGCAAGTATCTCTTTCCGTGTGGACGGCACTTCCGAACTACAACTGGCTGTGTTGAAGCCCAGGAAATAGGAGGGTGTAGGCAGAGGCCTACTGTATTTTGAATGAGTTTACAGCAGGAGAGACTGCCATCCACACAGCAGGGGATCAGCTGACGTTACTGAACCCCACTGAGACACGGGAGCAAGTGTCTCTTTCCGTGTGGACGGCACTTCCGAACTACAACTGGCTGTGTTGAAGCCCAGGAAATAGGAGGGTGTAGGCAGAGGCCTACTGTATTTTGAATGAGTTTACAGCAGGAGAGACTGCCATCCACACAGCAGGGGATCAGCTGACGTTACTGAACCCCACTGAGACACGGGAGCAAGTATCTCTTTCCGTGTGGACGGCACTTCCGAACTACAACTGGCTGTGTTGAAGCCCAGGAAATAGGAGGGTGTAGGCAGAGGCCTACTGTCTTTGTAATGCGGAGACAGCAGGAGAGACTGCCATCTCCACAGCAGGGGAACAGCTGGCAGTGCTGAACCCCACTAACACTTGAACGAATGTGTTTGGCTCTGTGGAGACGACACTTCTGAACACCAACTGACGCTGTTGGAGCCCAGGATTAGGCGAGGAGCAGGCTGGGGCCTACTGGATTTTGGCAGGTGAAGGCAGCAGGAGACTTGCCATCTCCACAGCAGGGGAACAGCTGGCAGTGCTGAACCCCACTAACACTTGAACGAATGTGTTTGGTTCTGTGGAGACGACACTTCTGAACACCAACTGACGCTGTTGGAGCCCAGGATTAGGCGAGGAGCAGGCTGGGGCCTACTGGATTTTGGCAGGTGAATGCAGCAGGAGACTTGCCATCTCCACAGCAGGGGAACAGCTGGCAGTGCTGAACCCCACTAACACTTGAACGAACGTGTTTGGCTCTGTGGAGACGACACTTCTGAACACCAACTGACGCTGTTGGAGCCCAGGATTAGGCGAGGAGCAGGCTGGGGCCTACTGGATTTTGGCAGGTGAAGGCAGCAGGAGACTTGCCATCTCCACAGCAGGGGAACAGCTGGCAGTGCTGAACCCCACTAACACTTGAACGAATGTGTTTGGCTCTGTGGAGACGACACTTCTGAACACCAACTGACGCTGTTGGAGCCCAGGATTAGGCGAGGAGCAGGCTGGGGCCTACTGGATTTTGGCAGGTGAAGGCAGCAGGAGACTTGCCATCTCCACAGCAGGGGAACAGCTGGCAGTGCTGAACCCCACTAACACTTGAACGAATGTGTTTGGCTCTGTGGAGACGACACTTCTGAACACCAACTGACGCTGTTGGAGCCCAGGATTAGGCGAGGAGCAGGCTGGGGCCTACTGGATTTTGGCAGGTGAAGGCAGCAGGAGACTTGCCATCTCCACAGCAGGGGAACAGCTGGCAGTGCTGAACCCCACTAACACTTGAACGAATGTGTTTGGCTCTGTGGAGACGACACTTCTGAACACCAACTGACGCTGTTGGAGCCCAGGATTAGGCGAGGAGCAGGCTGGGGCCTACTGGATTTTGGCAGGTGAAGGCAGCAGGAGACTTGCCATCTCCACAGCAGGGGAACAGCTGGCAGTGCTGAACCCCACTAACACTTGAACGAATGTGTTTGGTTCTGTGGAGACGACACTTCTGAACACCAACTGACGCTGTTGGAGCCCAGGATTAGGCGAGGAGCAGGCTGGGGCCTACTGGATTTTGGCAGGTGAAGGCAGCAGGAGACTTGCCATCTCCACAGCAGGGGAACAGCTGGCAGTGCTGAACCCCACTAACACTTGAACGAATGTGTTTGGTTCTGTGGAGACGACACTTCTGAACACCAGCTGACGCTGTTGGAGCCCAGGATTAGGCGAGGAGCAGGCTGGGGCCTACTGGATTTTGGCAGGTGAATGCAGCAGGAGACTTGCCATCTCCACAGCAGGGGAACAGCTGGCAGTGCTGAACCCCACTAACACTTGAACGAACGTGTTTGGCTCTGTGGAGACGACACTTCTGAACACCAACTGACGCTGTTGGAGCCCAGGATTAGGCGAGGAGCAGGCTGGGGCCTACTGGATTTTGGCAGGTGAAGGCAGCAGGAGACTTGCCATCTCCACAGCAGGGGAACAGCTGGCAGTGCTGAACCCCACTAACACTTGAACGAATGTGTTTGGCTCTGTGGAGACGACACTTCTGAACACCAACTGACGCTGTTGGAGCCCAGGATTAGGCGAGGAGCAGGCTGGGGCCTACTGGATTTTGGCAGGTGAATGCAGCAGGAGACTTGCCATCTCCACAGCAGGGGAACAGCTGGCAGTGCTGAACCCCACTAACACTTGAACGAATGTGTTTGGCTCTGTGGAGACGACACTTCTGAACACCAACTGACGCTGTTGGAGCCCAGGATTAGGCGAGGAGCAGGCTGGGGCCTACTGGATTTGGGCAGGTGAAGGCAGCAGGAGACTTGCCATCTCCACAGCAGGGGAACAGCTGGCAGTGCTGAACCCCACTAACACTTGAACGAATGTGTTTGGCTCTGTGGAGACGACACTTCTGAACACCAACTGACGCTGTTGGTGCCCAGGATTACGCATGCCGCATGCAGAGGCCAATGGGCAGCGGTTTTTATGGAGGTTGTGGACTACTACTGATTCTAACCATGCTCCACTTAGGCCTCTGGCTCCACTGTCTCTACTATTTACCCTGGCCTCCAACCCCGCCAGCTACATCTCTGAAGTGGCGTCAGCACAATCTACACTTGTTCCTGTGTTACTGGTGCTCAGTCCCATCAGTTGATCCCCTGATGTTTGTCCGGCAAGTTCGCCAGCTCTGTCCTCATTCCCACTACTGGTTATGGGAATGTGGACAGAGCAGGAGACCTTGCCGGACACACATCAGGGGATAAACTGATGGGACTGAGCCACAGGAACACAGGAACAAGTGTAGATTGTGCTGACGCCACTTCAGAGATGTAGATGGCGGGGTTGGAGGTCAGGGGAAATAGTAGAGACAGTGGAGCCAGAGACCTAAGTTGGGCACGGTTAAAAATCAGTAGTGGTTTGAATGTTGATGGAGCTGGTGACTCTGCCGTCCACACAGCAGGGGATCAGCTGGCATTACTGAACCCCAGTAACACAGGAGCTAGTGTGTTTCTCTGTGCAGACGACACATCTGAGCGACAACTGGCTGTGTTGAAGCACAGGGATTATAGTTCAGGTGGTAGAAAAATGAACACACCAGCAGACCTGGATACAGTTGCCAACCACTAATTTAGTCTGTAAGAGGAATGGCAAAGTCTTTGGAGATCCAGGCCTTGTTCATTTTCAGAAAAGTCAGCCGGTCAACATTATCGGAAGATAGTCGCGTGCGACGGTCTGTTAGTACACCACCTGCGGCACTAAAGACACGTTCCGATAATACACTGGCAGCAGGGCAAGCCAGCACCTCCAATGCATACTGGCTAAGCTCTGGCCATGTATCCAGCTTAGAGACCCAAAACTTGAAGGGGGAAGAGCCATCTGGGAGTACAGCGACAGGGCAAGACATGTAGTCTGACACCATCTGACGGAAGCGTTGCCTCCTGCTGACTCGAGGCGTCGCTGATGGTGTAGACAATTGTGGTGGACACACAAAACTTTGCCACATTTGGGCCATAGTGGTCTTGCCTTGTGCTGCGGCACTGCCTCTGCTCCCTCTTTGTGCAGAGTTTCCTCCACTGCCTCGACGCACAGAGCTGCTTTGTAAAGCACTTGCAACAATGCTGTCGGGTGGAATGGAAAACATTATGGACTGCACCAGTGACTCTTCGTACTCCCGCATTTTACGCTCCCGGTTCAACGTTGGTATGAGCCTTTGTACGCTGTCCCGGTAGCGAGGATCTAGGAGGGTGTACACCCAATAATCAGCCGAGACGAGAATGTGGGCGATGCGGCGGTCGTTTCTCAGGCACTGCAGCATGAAATCAACCATGTGCTGCAGACTCCCAACTGCCAAAGAACCGCTGTCCCCTGTTTGAGGCGTGACCTCGACCTGCTCTGCATCACCCCACCCTCGCTGTACATACTGAGTAGAGGTTTGTGTACCTCCCTCCTCTGGAGAGATGTCTTCCTCCTCCATCGACTCCTCCTCATCCTCCTCACAAAGTGTCCCCTGCCTAGGCCTTTGTGAGGAAACACGTAGCGCAGACTGTCCAGAAGCAGATGGCATTTGGGACTCCTCATCCTCCACCTCTTCTGAAACCTCATCCCTTAGTGCTTGCAGTGTTTGTTGAAGCAGGCAGATAAGGGGGACAGTCATGCTGACTAGTGCATCATCTGCACTCGCCATCCGCGTGGATTCATCGAAGGCACGCAAAACGAGGCAGATGTCCTTCATAGAGGCCCACTCAATGGTGCTGAAGTGTGAACGGCGCACAGTGCGACTTGTTTGCGCCTGATGCAGCTGGTACTCCATGACTGCTGCCTGCTGCTCACACAACCGCTCCAACATATGTAACGTTGAATTCCACCGGGTGGGTAGGTCACATATGATGCGATGTTCTGGAAGGCCAAATCGTCGCTGCAGAGCAGCGAGGCGCGATCTTGCCGTGCTGGAACGTCGCAAGTGAGCGCACTCTATGCGGACCTTGTGCAACAGTGCATCAAGATCCGGATAGTCCCTCAGAAAGCTCTGCACGACCAAGTTAAGAACATGTGCCAGACATGGGATGTGTGTGAGGTTGCCTAGGCCAAGAGCTGCCACCAGATTTCGGCCATTGTCACACACTACCAAGCCCGGCTGGAGATTCGCTGGCCCAAACCACACATCGCTCTCCAGCTTGATAGCATTCCAGAGCTCCTGCGCTGTGTGGCTTCGATTCCCCAAAGAAATTAATTTGAGTACAGCCTGTTGACGTTTGGCCACGGCTGTGCTCATATCGGTCGTAACAGGCTCCTGCTCTGCTGTTTCTGAGGAACTTGAGTAGGAGGAGGAGTCTATGTGTACAGACTGGAGTCCTGCAATCCGTGGCGTTGGAAGAACACGTACAGCGCCACTCTCCAGATCCGTACCCGGCTCCACAACATTGACCCAGTGGGCAGTGAGGGAAAGGTATCGTCCCTGTCCATGGTTACTGGTCCACGCATCGGTGGTCAGGTGGACCTTGCTACTAACGGCGTTTAGTAGCGCATGTTTTATTTTGCCCTCAACATGTTTCTGCAGGGCAGGGACGGCTCGCCTGCTGAAATAAAAGCGGCTGGGCACGTTGTATTGGGGGACTGCCAATGCCATTAAGTCCCGGAAGGTGTCAGTGTCCACCAGCCTGAATGACAGCATTTCAACTGCCAGAAGTTTGGCAATGCCAGCATTCAGAGACTGTGCTCGGGGATGGTTTGCCGAGTAAGGGCGCCTTTTATCCCATGCCTGTGCTACCGATGGCTGTGATGGATGGGAACGTGCTGTTATGGGTGGAATCTGACAGGGTCTCCGGACAACAGTGGCAGAGGTTCTTCCTTGGCGATCCTGTGAGGAAGCCGAACCAGCAGTGTGTGAGCTGGAGGAAGAGGGCCCAACACGAACTGAAGAGGTGGTAGGTGGTGCTGTACGTTGGCCTACGTCTTGAGGGTGTCTCTGCAACTCCAACTCGTGCTTGGTGTGCACATGTTTCCACATATTTGTGGTATTGAGGTTGCTGACATTTCTCCCTCTTTTGACTCTCTGATGACACAGCTTGCATTTGACAAAGCAAATGTCATCTGCAACTGTGTCAAAAAAGGACCACGCACTGCAACTCTTGTGAGCGCCCGGTTTGCCTTTGGAAGGAGGAATGCTCCTAACGGGTGCCGAAGTGGAGGGTACAGGCAACCAAGTCTTCCCCCTCCCTCTGCCTCCTGTTTTGGCCGGTAGGGGAATCTCTTCCTCCGAGCTGCTCCCACCACCTTCCTGTTGCTCACGCCATGATGGGTCAAGGACCTCATCATCTTCCCTCCCCTCTTCAAACAGCTGCTTCTCCGGGGTTGTCTCGCCAGCACCGTACGCACCAGAAAGTGGCAACTGAGTCTCGTCATCATCTGATGCGTACTGAGGTGTGCTGACCATAGGCACTGGCCCACTCGCCTCTTCAGATTCAGAGGGACAAAGAAGTTGCGCATCACTGCATACTCCCTCTTCTTCACATTCAGGAATGCTGCTTGGCTGGCCCCCTCTTTCCAAGCCAACAGATTCCGAGAACAGAAGTAGAGATTGTGATGGCTCCTGTCCATGTCTCTCTGACTGCCTGGGCACTTTGGCAGGTGGTGAAGAGACAGATGGTTGCTCTTCGGTGCTCTGACCCTGAGAGGATGCGGAAGTAATTGAAGTCGATGCGTTAGCTGCCATCCATCCGACAACGGCTTCAATTTGTTCCTCCCGCAGCAGTGGGGTACGTTGAGGTCCTACAAAGCTGCGCATAAAGGACTGTTGCCTGCTAAAACTGGGGGATGCTGATCCACTGGTGCCCGCAGCAGGCCCAGAATCCCCACGTCCTCTACCTGTAGAATCCCCACGTCCTCTCCCTGCAGAATCCCCACGTCCTCTCCCTGCTGAAACTCCACGCCCACGCCCACGCCCCCGCGCCTTACTCCCTGCCTTCTTCATCTTGCAAGACTGCTTAAGATAGGCAAAAAAGGACAAAGGGGGGCCTTAGTGTGCTTATTCCTGAACAGCTGGTTACAGGTACAAGAAACACTAATTTTATGAAGTGTGTGTGTGTGGACTAGACTTTAATAGGAGCTGATGTGGCCTACACAAGTTCAAAATGTAGTGTTTGGTGAACTTTTTATGTGGTTTCTTTGTTTGAAACAAACTCAAAGTATGAGAACAAAGAATTGAAACTGATAGTATCACCAACTTTTTGGAGCTATTACAATGCAGGCAGGTAACCTACAATGCAAAAGATGAGGCTCCAAAAAAATTGGGTAATACTAATCTGGCTGCGCCGGCAGGGCACAAGCCAGAAAAAAAGGCTCCTCTATCTACTCCTATATAGTGTTTGCAACCAACCAATGTTGATGGATACGGATGGATGCACACTAATAGGAGAAGAAAAAATGAGCTGCACTCAGAGACAAATATGTGTGAGGCAGTGACGCACGTTGAGCGTCCTACAACCAGACGTAGCTGCAGGACACTCTACTCAGCGTGAGCTGCACTCACACACAGTCAGAGACCTCTCAGACAGCCGTCAACAGTGCAGCTAAGTGGGCACTGGCACTGACAGGCTGCAGAAAGGCTCCGCTGTGTACTCCTATATAGTGTTTGCAACCACCGTAGATGGAGACGGATGGATGCACACTAATAGAAGAAAAAATGAGCTGCACTCAAATAAAAATATGTGTGAGGCAGTGACGCACGCTGAGCGTCCTACAGCCAGACGTAGCTGCAGGACACACTACTCAGCGTGAGCTGCACTCACACACAGTCAGAGACCTCTCAGACAGCCGTGAACAGTGCAGCAAAGTGGACACTAGCACTGAAAGGCTGCAGAAAGGCTCCGCTGTCTACTACTAGTGTTTGCAACCAACGTATATGGATACGGATGGAAGCACACTAGATTGAAATTATTTAAAAAATGCAGCTCAAAAAATAAAAGATGTATGAGGCAGCAGTGATCACACTGGGTGGCCTACAGCCTGACGTGGCTGCAGGACCCACTCCACAGCGTGAGCTGCACTCACACAGCCCTTGCAGACAGCTGTGAAAACAGCGCTGCTAGGGAAAAGCAAGCTACAGTGGTGGTTTATGTAGCCTGGATAAAGCACAATATTGTTTTTAGAATCGCTATTTCTAACTGTCCCTCACAGTCTTCTACAGCAGCCTGTCCCTAACTGAATTCACAGCAGAGTGACCAGAAATGGCGGCTGCGGTGGCTTTTATAGTGCATCATGACATCATTTCGGCAGCCAATCACAGCCATGCCAATAGTTAACATGCCTACATGCCTAACAGGATGTGCCCACACTTCGGAGGATTCCCATTGGCTTAATCAAAGCAAGCAGGCTCATAGCATGATGGGAACTTCCTATTCCGATTCCGATCCCGGAATCCGATATGAAAAAAGTATCGGAATTAAGTATCGGAATTCCGATACCGCTGATATCGGCCGATACCCGATACTTGCGGTATCGGAATGCTCAACACTAATCACAAAGTATTGAGATGAAATTTTGTTTCTGACCAAATACTTATTTTCCACCATAATATGCAAATAAAATGAAAAAAAAACAGACAATGTGATTTTCTGGATTTTTTTTTCTCAGTTTGTCTCCCATAGTTGAGGTCTACCTATGATGTAAATTACAGACGCCTCTCATCTTTTTATGTGGTGGAACTTGCACTATTGCTGACTGACTAAATACTTTTTTGCCCCACTGTATTTGTTATCGCCGCATCTGGAATGACCCATTCTATAAAACTGTCCCACCAGTTAACTCCTTTAGTGAATACTGCAAAAAAAATAAAATAAATAAAAACGAGGCAAAAAATATGCTTTATCATCATGCTGCCAAACAGAAAGTGGAATAAAATGCAATCAAAAGGACACATGTACATAAAAAAGGTATCGCTGAAAACATCATCTTATCCTGCAAAAAAAACAAGCCATCATACATCTCCATCAGCGGAAAAATATAAAAGTTATAGCTCTAAGAATAAAGCGATGCAAAAATAATAATTTTTATTGTGTAAAAGCGCTAAAACATAAAAAAAAACTATATAAATGTGGTATCACGGTAATCATACAGACCTGAAGAATAACGGTGAGTGCACACAGTACGGATTCACCAGTGGATTTTTCCACGCAGATTTGCAGGTAAAACGGCAGGTAAAGTGACCTGCAGTTTTCCTGCAGATTTGCCAGCGGTTTTCCCCTGCGGATTGACAACTGGACAATGGAACAGGTGTCAAACCGCTGCGGAATTCGCAGAAAGAATTGACATGCTGTGGATTTAAAACCGCAGCAAATCCGCAATGAAAAATCCACAGCATGTGCACTGCGGATTTGAAATCCCATTGGCTAACATTGTACTGTACAATGTCTGCGGAACTGCAGCAGATCCGCAGGGCCAATTCCACTGCGGATCCGCATCAGAATCCACAGCGTGTGCACATACCCTAAGGCTGCCTTTTCAATTTTACCACACGTGGAACAATATAAAGAAAAAAAAAACAATTCCTAAATTGCTGGCTTTTGTTCATTTTGCCTCACAAAAATTGGAATAGAAAGCGGTAAAACATGTCATGTATCCAAAAACAGTACCAATAAAAATGTCAACTCGTCCTGCAAAAAACAAGCCCTCACATGACTGTGAGGCCACTCATAGAAGGGGGGGGTACTGTCATGGGTTTGTCAGGTGTGACAGACAGTCATCCTGAATCCTGCTGTAGAAGGTCTTTGCGTTTAGCTCAAGCTCGTTCTTGATGTTTGCATCTCTGTTATGGAGTGATATCCTTCTCCCTAAAGGACACATTAGTTACCGCCACCTTCTGCTGCTAATAGCACACCTGGGCTACATTCAACTGCTGCAGCGTGGTGTAGGTGTTAGCTTATACTTGCCTCAGTCTTTTTGGAAGATCTAGCAGTCAGTTAGTGTCTACCCTGAAGACCCTTGGAGGATTGCTGGTGTGACATTGCAGTGGTCTTTTCAGGCTAAGTGTTTCCCTGGTAAATGGTGTCCATGTGCCTTCTTTTCTCAAAATTTTCCTTGGCTGAGAGAAATTAGGACATGGGTAATAGGGAGCCTTTGGCGATTAAATTGGTGTTCGAGGAGTGGTGACATTGGTTGGAGGGGGCAGTACAAGGCCGGACAGGCTATCTGGAAATTCTGGCAAATGCCAGAAGGGCCTGTCTGGTTGTGGGCTGCATTGTCTGCTACATTGTTAGCAGAATCGGTGTTCTCAAGACACCCATATTGTTAAGAATTGTGATGGAACTCAAAGGCACTGACTCCGTCATTTACCCCAGCAGGCCACGGGTATCATTAGAAATATTGGTCTTGTAGTAAGTCTTGCTTTCCTCCATCCAGGGTAATATTAGTAGTAATATATCCCATCTGGTGCTTGGGGACAGGGACAGCATGGGCCTGTGTGATTTCAAATGCCAGGGTTGAATTCCAGCCTCAGTCCATACCTGGGGCAGTACATCCTATTACTGTTATCAGAGACCACAAGAACCTGTCATATCTTCAATTGGCTAAATGTCTCAATCCTAGACAAGTTGGTGGTCCTTGTTCTTTACTAGATTCAATTTTGTGGTCACTTTCCGTCCAAAAGTTAAAAACACCAAGGCAGATGCTTTGCCCCGGAGCTTCCCTGGTGGTCGTGACCATAAGGACCCTGCCCAAATTTTTCCTAGTCATCTCGGCCTCATACGACGACCTTGAAGGTGAGGTGTTGGAGGTTCAGGGGGATGCCCCTGTCCCATGCCCTTCGGGAGGTTATTTGTACCATTTGATTTGCACCTTAAAGTAATTAGGGAACATCATAACTCTGTACTTGCTGGTCATCCAGGGAGTACGGCAACCTCGAACCTCCTTTCTCATTGTTTTTGGTGGCTGGGGTTACAACAGGATGTGGTTGAGCAGGTGTCTGCTTGCAGTGTTTGCGTGCATTCTAAAGTATTGCATACCTGTCTGTCTGGTCCTCTTCTTCCACTACCCATTCCTGGCAGACCTTGGACACACTTGTCCATGAATTTTATTACTGACCTGCCAGTATCGGCAAGCAAGACTGTGGTTCTGGTGGTTGAGGATAGGTTCAGTAAAATGGTGCATTTCCTCGCTTTACTGGCACTTCCGAATGCTAGGACTCTTGCTCAGGTTTTTGTTAATGAGATTGTGGTGTCATATCAGGGGACCCAATTTGTTTCTAAATTCTGGAAAGTGTTCTGTACTCGACTGGGGGTGCAGCTATCTTTTTCCACTGCTTTCCATCCTCAGTCAAATGGACAGATTGCGTGCACTAATCAGAATTTGGAGACTTACCTCAGGTATTTTGTCTCCGAAAACCAGGAGGATTGGGCATCTTACTTACCGATAGCCGAGTTTGCTATTAATAGTCATCACCATGAATCTATTGGCAGGTCACCATTTTTTGGTGAATACGGTTTCTATCCACAGTTTGGTACTTTTAGTGGGGGAATAGTTTCTTCATCGAAGGAGAAAGGTCTTTCTTCATCGCTCTCTTCAGTGTGGCGGGGGTTTAGAGTAATTTGAAGGTCATGGGAGACAGGTGCGAATGTATGGCTGACAGAAAATGCTCGCCAGGTCTGGATCTAAGTGAGAATGACTTTGTGTGGTTGTCTACCAGGAATATCAAGTTGAAGATCCCTTTCTGGAAACTGGGATCTAGGTTTATTGGCCCCTATAGAATAACTGCCATCATTAACCGGGCAGCTTTTTGTTTTGTGTTACCACAGGCTCTTAAAATTTGCAAGGTGTTCCACAAGTCTCTATTCAAGAAGTACAGTATGTTGAACCTCTTGAGTCCTCTTTCCTGCCACCACCCCAATCATTGTTGATGGTAGTTTGAAGTTCCAGATTTCAAGGATTGTTGATTATCATCATTAGCGTCGTTCCCTGCAGATTTTGGTGAACTGGATGGGTTATAGTCCAGAATAGAGGATGTGAGTTTTAGTATCAGAGATGAATGCCCCTAGACTGGTTTGTTTGTTCCATGCCTTTCATCCTGAGAAAATGGGTATAAGTGTCTGGGGGCCACTTCTAGAAGGGGGGTGGTACTGTCATGGGTGTTTCCTGTATCCGGCTGTAGAAGGTCTTTGTGTTTAGCTCAAGCACCTTCTTGATTTCATCTCTTTTAAGGAGCGATATCCTTCTCCCTCTAGGACCCATTTGTTAACTCCACCTGCTGCTAATCATGCACTTGTGCTGTAGGATTAAATACATTCAATTGCTGCAGCATGGTGCGGTTGTTAGCACATACTTGCCTCTGTCTTGATGGAAGTTCTAGCAGTTGGTTAGTGTCTATGTAAGCAGGATATGGGATAAAGTGATGTACAGGAGGCAGAGCAAGGGTTAACAGTTTTAATCAACAGAGGGTTACTCCACGCAGGGAGGCAAACAGTTAAAGGGATGACAAAAACAGTTCAAATTGCAAAGGATATGCAGAGTTAAGAGACAGTGAATCAGACAACAGGAGTTCTGGTGAAACACTTAACATGGCAGTAATTCCTCAGGCTATGCAGTCAATAGCGCCAACAAAGGTTGGCGCGGTGCTTGTCCAGGAAGGTCCTGTATTCAACGAGGATCTTTCTTCTGGCGCAGGGGTCGGTCTCCGGTACCTTTCGCTGAGACCCTAGTCCATACGCTGCAGTGGCTGACAAGGTGCGGGCCACAGAACTGTACGAGCCCAACATGGCTTGGCAAATATACACTGGCAAAATCAGGGTGCAAGTGTCTGTCCCGTACCCGGTCCTTCTAATGTGGCACTTACACTGTACTCATGAGCCTGAAGCATTTGGCACCTTGCTTTCTGTAGTCACCAGCACACGTTACCTCTCTCTCTGTCTCTCTCTAGTCCCTGATGTTGGCGGGGGAGAATTGACAGGAGCTGGCCTGCACAATTGCAGTGCTTGCAGGATGGGGCACTCCTCCCTCTGGCTGCTGCTGAGCACACGGCTTCATCAGCGCAGCAGTCCATCTGCTGATGGCGAGGGACCCTTTCATTGTGGTCTGTTGCTGCGCCGGTACTCTCTGTGGGGCATGGGGCACGCTGCTCACCTGACTGCGCGCTGCCCCGAGTTGGCGCCAAACTCCTTGCTACTGCAAGCGCTTTCTCCTTTATAGAACCCCACCTCCTCGGGTCAAGAGGTTGGTCGGACTTCTTATTTCTTCCCCCAGGCAACAGGAGATGCAGCCTTGACAGTTCCGGATCCAGCGTGCAGGTACCCACAGTCCGGTCCTCCCCCTTACATCTACCCTGAGGACCCTTGGAGGATTGCTGGTGTGACATTGCGGTGGTCTTTTCCCAGCTAAGTGTTTCTCACATCCGTCTACCATCTCTGTCTTTAGTTTTAGTGGAGACTGACTAGTGCTTACCCGTCCCCTCCCTATGTAGGGCCTATCGCTAGGGTCAGGCAGGGATTAGGTTCCTGCTTGGCGATAGGTGTAGAACCTATATAGGGACGTTTAGGGCAGACAGGGTGAATTTAGATCTGCCTAGGAGTCTCCATCCCCTCTTCCTTAGTGTTTGGGATCCCCCTTCCCTCTTCCCATTGTTGTGCACTTACTTATCCATTACCCAGCGTGACACTTATTCTACTATTGGGTCAGTAACATGTTAGCACAGGAAAACCTCTTTAATTTATTATGTACCTCATATTAGGCATCAAAGAGCAAGCTACAAAACCTAGATGCATAGCATTTACATACATTTGTGCAGCAATTTCAAAAATAGGTGGAGACAATAAAAAACTTCTCGCTCAAATCGAGGCCAGGTGGATTGTGCTCCTCGATACAGTTGCACCTAAGGGCTTGAATGAATCCTTAAGCTTTGCTCCATTTCTGTAGCATTTCTTTGTCGTTCATCCTTGACGTTCTTTGTATTTTCTCTGCTTCCCCACCAACACTAGTTTATCCCCAGCTGGGTGAATGTGTTAGGCTTTTATTTTTTATTTTTCATGTTTTTAACTTATTTTATTCATATTGTTCTTTTTACCAGTGTTCTCGTTGATATTCTCCGACCTTCGTCTATTTAGCCCTGGTGGGACTCTGATTTCATCACTCGAATAAATGGGATATTTGATTTTTCTACACAGAGGACTCAGACATCTCTTCTATGATCTTCTGTGGAATTATTGTTGCGCCATATTTGTATCAATTTTCATTTGTGATTATCCTGTATGATTTATCTTTATTAATTTATGTATTTTTGTTATTCATAAGTTATTGCTGCTGCACATATGTGTGTAATGTTATATTCCACATGACCTGATCCATTATATCCTTTTCTGTCCTCCCTTTCCCTTTCCTCTGTCTCCATATACCTCCCCATGTTGTGTCCCCACTACAGGGCGGTGATGTCGCACATGGCGGTGTTTCCGTTGGGGCTCTGTTAGCATCGGGGCGTCTACTCACTGCGTGCACCACACGCAGGGTTAATCCCTGGGGTGGATGCCATGCACGTGACGCCTGTGATGCACTCGGGGCGTCTCCGGCATACCGCGCATGCGCTGCTTTGATTTACCGCCATTGGTCACACATGATCAGGTGACCTAGGTCACAGGGTTATTTGAAGGTCCTGCTCAGATAGAGTTTCACTTCCCCTTGAGAAAGCGGCTCTGCGCGGCCGTGAAACGTGCGTCGGGGTGCCTCACCTCCCCTCTTGGTGTCCGCTTTCTCCCTCTGGTAAGTCCTACAGTCCTTTAATGGCTTATTTGAGTATTGGATTTCTTTTTGTCACTTTGAAAGCTCAGCACAGTTAGCGCTATTTCTATTGTGACTCTTTCACAGTTAACACTTACTGTTTTGGCTTACCTCAGTTCACCATGCTGACAGCATCTATATGCTAGGCCTTTGATAATTATTTCTGAGAGGTATTGCGGCATCCGGGGATATTCTCTTTTTCTCTGCATTTCTACTGGTATTGGTGTATGAATATTTAATTACTATGATATATTTAAAAATAAAATTTGGTACTTTTTTAAAAGACACTTTAGGCTCTTTTTCTCCTTGTGTTACCAACTGTTTCTGAGCTGGTGCTTTCCTTCCTTTTCTCGGCTCTGTCTGAGATTGGGTGGTTCAAGTGATGTTTTGGGAAATTTTTGTTATAACAATTTCAAAAATATGAAGTATCTCAAGTACATTTTATGCCATTTTGTTTGACAAAACATGGTAACACTCAAGCACTCCTCCCATATAAAAAGAGTCAAAGAATGTAACAGAACTTAGGCCCTGATTCATGAAAGTGTTCCTGCCTGTTTTCCAGAATAAAACACCTTCATATGTCACAAAATTTTGCCAGTCCAGGCCAGGTATGCTGGTATGGGAGGAGCATGGCTGGGATGGGCATGTTTAATTTAATTCATAAAAAGTTATGCCACTTTAGTACATTAGAACCAAACATTTACTCCAGTCCCTTACTGGAGTACTTTTCTGTTGGTGGCATAAGGCACTTGTGAGATGAGCCTAATTCATTAAGTGGTGTGCACCTCTTAATTAATTAGGCAAATTGTACTCCAGCATGCCCCTTCATTAAGACTACCATGTAGATGGCTAGTTTTAATGAATCCGGGCCTTATTTTTTTATTCTGGTCATATTGAAGACATTTAATTGCCATATACTGTAACTTCATATTTTCTAATACTGAAATGCTCTATAGCAACAAACTTAATTAGTGCTAAGTCCAATGCAAACCAAAGAAATGAGATGGAACCCATTTTGGTATAATTGCAATGTGTAGGTGCTCATTCACATGCTGCCATTTAACAGAAAAAGCCTGGGATAAAAATAACATGATCAACTACCCTGAAGTAAGTAAATACATAGCAGTAATACATGTAAATAACATAAAATGCTGAGTTGACCCTATCTTAATCAAAATAGTGCAAAAGCCGTCCGACTGTGACAATGTGTAGCTAATAGTGATGAGCGGGTATACTCGTTACTCAGGTTTTCCGGAGCATGCTCGGGTGATCTCCGAGTATTTTGTAGTGGTTGGAGATTTAGTTTTCGTCACCGCAGCTGCATAATTTGCGACTGCTAGACAGGCTGAATACATGAGGGCATTGCCTAACAAACAGGTATTCCTCACATGTATTAAGGCTGTCTAGCAGCCGCAAATCATGCAGCTGAGGCGACGAAAACTAAATACAAAATACTTGGAGATCACCCTAGCATGCTCGAGGAAACCTGATCAACAAGTATACTCACTCATCACTAGTGGTCAATCACCACGGAACCTAACTCTTGCGGTTCATCTCGCTATGTGTCAGCTGACCTTAAAATACTGTAGGCGAGTGCAGAACAGGACCCAGACCGGACCTGATTGTTTTGCATCTGCCTGAATAAAACTATATTGACAAGATACACAGCCCAAAGATGGCAAGCCATGCCACGCTATGCACAAAGTACAAAATCTGAAGCAAAGTCAAAGAAATGATCTGGAACACGTTTATATAAGTGCGATGTCTAGGTGCACGTTCACACTGTGGCTATTAACTGGCAAAACCTAGGATAAAAACAAAATGATAAAACACCCAGCCCAATAACAGTGTTAGGAGTGGCGGAAGGCACTAGAAAAAAAAAAATAATTAAAGTGCCTTCGCCACTCGGGGTCCACCGTGCGGTGGATGGTAAAACCGCTGCTGAGAGAGGCAGAGCACAAATATGCACAGGGTTCTAACACACCCAGAACCAATAAGGCAAGCTCTGTTAAGGGACACAGAGCTGCAGGGAAAATAATACCAAAATAGTATCGCTGAGCCTGTTAACAGCACAGGATCTCAGTGGCACACGTGCGGTAGCCGGAAACCGGAGTAGTTAAATAAGATCACTACAACCGAGCGGACTTACCGTGTACACGTGTGCTCGACGTCGCAACTGCGCACCCCTGGACAAGCTGCAACTGCATATATCGCAAGCGCGATGCAGGACGCTAACCTGCCGGAAAGATGGAGCTTGTGAGCGCTGGCGCTAGCGCAGGTACTGACTGAAAACCACTCACACACAGACGTATTATCAGAGGGAAGGGGTTTCTTAATGAGTCAGTCACCAGTCCAAGCATCCGTCACCATACACACAGCAACAGTATGAAAATACTAGCGCATGGCATAACGGCCATGCGCACTTTTTATAGCGTACGGGACCTGCCGGAAATCTCCAGAGCCCTGAGCTAAACCAATGGAATCAGGAGCAGGACCTGAGCACCTGACTCCTGAACTCCAATGGGAGCTCGTCCCATGGGTATGCTCAGAAGCTGGAAAAAAGGACTTAGCCTCTGGAGACAAATGTGAGAATCTGGATTCCCGCATAGGTATCATAGAACCCAGATTCCTAACATTACCCCCCCTCCTAGGGCCCCCTCCTCCCTGAACCTTCCAATCCACCAACCTGTGCCTGACAGCGGCACATGTTTCAGACTCGTCAAATGGCGAGCCTGATGTCCCGGTAGGTGAAACCGAAAACCGGGACACGCGGACGGTATCATGGGAGGCCAGGTCGTCAGGTCTCAGGAGGGACATCCGGGAGACAATGGGAGTGGGAGTTATAGGAGAAGGCCGCCGTGTATCGGCGAGCATAGCCACACTCCGTTCGGGAAGACTATCCTGTGCACATAAGGTGCATGCCCGAATGAACTTTTTTATGTCCCAAGCCCTGTGCGGCCACCAATACGTTCTGGCCAGAGACTTTGTGGTCTGCATATAGCCACGATGGCCGTCCGCATTGGGCGCGTGTGCCCACGCGAGGACTTTAGGCCGCTGGCAAGGAGGGACAAAAGTCTCGCCTACCAGCTCACAGTCAGAGCATTGCGGGGAACTGTCTTCCTGGGAAGCAGCAAATAGATGGTGACAACCGCTTATGGACTCTTGAGCCGGACATGTCACAGAAATGGCGCGAGACACCTCTATGGGTTCAGGAGGTAGAACCTCTGGCTCGTGCAGGTCCAGGGGCTCAAAAAATTTGGGAGCCGGAGTACCTCTCCATTTGGAGTGAGCTCGCTCGAAAACCATGCTCAGAAAAACGGAGGTCAATCCGTGAAGAGATAGATATTAACTCCTCTAGTGTGGTAGGAATCTCTCTCGTGGAGAGACCGTCCTTGACGTGCTCTGCTAATCCCTTCCAAAATACAGGAATCAGAGCCTTGTCAGACCACTCCACCTCGGACGCCAGTGTCCGAAAACGGACGGAGTGTTGGCTGACCGAGAGTGATCCTTGAGACAAGGTGAGCAGTTGGAGAGAGGTGTCGTGTGTAACCCGTGGACAAAGAAACACCTGCAGATTAGCTGCGGTCCGGATCTCCGGGTCACCACGCTCCCATAGTGGCATAGCCCATTCCAGCGCCTTGCCTGACAGTAGGGATATAATAAAGGCCACCTTGGCCCGCTCTGTAGGGAATTGCGCGGCCAGCAGCTCCAGGTGAATCGAGCACTGGCTGATAAAACCTCTACAGGAGGCGCCATCCCCAGAATATTTTCCGGGTAACGGGAGGCGGGTAACTGTCGGCGCAAGGGCGGACATGGACATACGCCCAACCGCGTCCGTGAGGGCTTGGACAGCAGCATCTGTGGCCTGCGAAGCTGCGAGAGCTCTCTCAAGGGTAGCCAAGCGAGTCTCGAGCTGTCGCACGCACTGCAACAGTTGCTGCTGATCTGCCATCTCCAGCCAGACCCTGGCGCTAGTATTATGTTAGGAGTGGCGGAAGGCACTAAAAAAAAAATAATTAAAGTGCCTTCGCCACTCGGGGTCCACCGTGCGGTGGATGGTAATACCGCTGCTGAGAGAGGCAGAGCACAAATATGGGTTCTAACACACCCAGAAGCAATAAGGCAAGCTCTGTAAAGGGACACAGAGCTGCAGGGAAAATAATACCAAAATAATATTGCTGAGCCTGTTAACAGCACAGGATCTCAGCGCACACGTGCGATAGCCGGAAACCGGAGTAGTTAAATAAGATCACTACAACCGAGCGGACTTACCGTGTACACGTGTGCTCGGCGTCGCAACTGCGCACGCCTGGACAAGCTGCAACTGCAAATATCGCAAGCGCGATGCAGGACGCTAAGCTGCTGGAAAGATGGAGCTTGTGCACGCTGGCGCTAGTGCAGGTACTGACTGAAAACCACTCACACACACAGACGTATTATCAGAGGGAAGGGGTTTCTTAATGAGTCAGTCACCAGTCCAAGCATCCGTCACCATACACACAGCAACAGTATGAAAATTCTAGCGCATGGCATAATGGCCATGCGCACTTTTTATAGCGTACGGGACCTGCCGGAAATCTCCAGAGCCCTGAGCTAAACCAATGGAATCAGGAGCAGGACCTGAGCACCTGACTCCTGAACTCCAATGGGAGCTCGTCCCATGGGTATGCTCAGAAGCTGGAAAAAAGGACTTAGCCTCTGGAGACAAATGTGAGAATCTGGATTCCCGCATAGGTATCATAGAACCCAGATTCCTAACATTACCCCCCCTCCTAGGGCCCCCTCCTCCCTGAACCTTCCAATCCACCAACCTGTGCCTGACAGCGGCACATGTTTCAGACTCGTCAAATGGCGAGCCTGATGTCCCGGTAGGTGAAACCGAAAACCGGGACACGCGGACGGTATCATGGGAGGCCAGGTCGTCAGGTCTCAGGAGGGACATCCGGGAGACAATGGGAGTGGGAGTTATAGGAGAAGGCCGCCGTGTATCGGCGAGCATAGCCACACTCCGTTCGGGAAGACTATCCTGTGCACATAAGGTGCATGCCCGAATGAACTTTTTTATGTCCCAAGCCCTGTGCGGCCACCAATACGTTCTGGCCAGAGACTTTGTGGTCTGCATATAGCCACGATGGCCGTCCGCATTGGGCGCGTGTGCCCACGCGAGGACTTTAGGCCGCTGGCAAGGAGGGACAAAAGTCTCGCCTACCAGCTCACAGTCAGAGCATTGCGGGGAACTGTCTTCCTGGGAAGCAGCAAATAGATGGTGACAACCGCTTATGGACTCTTGAGCCGGACATGTCACAGAAATGGCGCGAGACACCTCTATGGGTTCAGGAGGTAGAACCTCTGGCTCGTGCAGGTCCAGGGGCTCAAAAAATTTGGGAGCCGGAGTACCTCTCCATTTGGAGTGAGCTCGCTCGAAAACCATGCTCAGAAAAACGGAGGTCAATCCGTGAAGAGATAGATATTAACTCCTCTAGTGTGGTAGGAATCTCTCTCGTGGAGAGACCGTCCTTGACGTGCTCTGCTAATCCCTTCCAAAATACAGGAATCAGAGCCTTGTCAGACCACTCCACCTCGGACGCCAGTGTCCGAAAACGGACGGAGTGTTGGCTGACCGAGAGTGATCCTTGAGACAAGGTGAGCAGTTGGAGAGAGGTGTCGTGTGTAACCCGTGGACAAAGAAACACCTGCAGATTAGCTGCGGTCCGGATCTCCGGGTCACCACGCTCCCATAGTGGCATAGCCCATTCCAGCGCCTTGCCTGACAGTAGGGATATAATAAAGGCCACCTTGGCCCGCTCTGTAGGGAATTGCGCGGCCAGCAGCTCCAGGTGAATCGAGCACTGGCTGATAAAACCTCTACAGGAGGCGCCATCCCCAGAATATTTTCCGGGTAACGGGAGGCGGGTAACTGTCGGCGCAAGGGCGGACATGGACATACGCCCAACCGCGTCCGTGAGGGCTTGGACAGCAGCATCTGTGGCCTGCGAAGCTGCGAGAGCTCTCTCAAGGGTAGCCAAGCGAGTCTCGAGCTGTCGCACGCACTGCAACAGTTGCTGCTGATCTGCCATCTCCAGCCAGACCCTGGCGCTAGTATTATGTTAGGAGTGGCGGAAGGCACTAAAAAAAAAATAATTAAAGTGCCTTCGCCACTCGGGGTCCACCGTGCGGTGGATGGTAATACCGCTGCTGAGAGAGGCAGAGCACAAATATGGGTTCTAACACACCCAGAAGCAATAAGGCAAGCTCTGTAAAGGGACACAGAGCTGCAGGGAAAATAATACCAAAATAATATTGCTGAGCCTGTTAACAGCACAGGATCTCAGCGCACACGTGCGATAGCCGGAAACCGGAGTAGTTAAATAAGATCACTACAACCGAGCGGACTTACCGTGTACACGTGTGCTCGGCGTCGCAACTGCGCACGCCTGGACAAGCTGCAACTGCAAATATCGCAAGCGCGATGCAGGACGCTAAGCTGCTGGAAAGATGGAGCTTGTGCACGCTGGCGCTAGTGCAGGTACTGACTGAAAACCACTCACACACACAGACGTATTATCAGAGGGAAGGGGTTTCTTAATGAGTCAGTCACCAGTCCAAGCATCCATCAACATACACACAGCAGCAGTATGAAAATACTAGCGCATGGCATAATGGCCATGCGCACTTTTTATAGCGTACGGGACCTGCCGGAAATCTCCAGAGCCCTGAGCTAAACCAATGGAATCAGGAGCAGGACCTGAGCACCTGGCTCCTGATCTCCAATGGGAGCTCGTCCCGTGGGCATGCTCAGAAGCTGGAAAAAAGGACTTAGCCTCTGGAGACAAATGTGAGAATCTGGATTCCCGCATAGGCATCATAGAACCTAGATTCCTAACAAACAGCTTGTAGTCAAACTCTAGGAAGCATTTTTTAAAGGGAACCTGTCACCCCCTGCAGGCGTTTTTAAGTAAAAGAGCCAACTTGTGCAGAACTAATGCTGCATTCTGTCAAGGTGGCTATTTTATTAAGGGTACCTTGCACCGCAGAAATAATCGTTTTTAAAATTGGTCAGACATACCTGATATTTGTCAGGGGGGCAGGTCTTTCCCCATGTGACCGAGACGCCTCACATACGTCAGTCATGTATTCCTGCATTGTGTCTCCGCCTCCAAATCTTTATTTTCAAATCCTGGCGCCTGCGTCGGCTGTACTATGTATTCTTGGTTACCGTTGCCCATCCTTTGTCATGACGTCGGCGGCCAGAGATCCTGCCCCGCAGTCGCTTATGGTTTATTCACACTGTGGGGCTGGGAATCTCGGGCGCAGATAACTACTGCACATGCCCGAGATTCATACCCTAAATAAAAGAGCTACCTTGACAGAATGCAGCGTTAGTGCTGCACAAGGTGGCTCTTTTACTTAAAAATGCCTGCAGGGGGTGACAGGTTCCCTTTAATATTTATGCATTTAATCTTTCAATTAATAATTTACTAGTTCATTAACTACACCAGGCATATATTTAGACAGTCTTTGACACTATTATTTGCATTTTTGTCTATCTTGCATTTTCTTTGAAAAGTACACGACATGGTCCAGAAAAGGAATCTAAATTTTACTTTTTCATTTTGATTTGATGAAGCAAATCTCATACAAGTGAAATGAAAATTGATTATATTTAACAGAACTTTTGAAGCCATTGTGCATAAAAAGTTTCTATTAAATAGAAATGACATACTTCATTAACAATGTATTTCATTACAAAAATTAGTCTGAGGGAACATAATGATGCATGTCTAAATTAGCCTAGAGAGCGTTAGATTTTAATTTACTTTAATTAACAAAGCACTTTTCAAACAAACTCAGCTGGTTTGTCATTTTCAAGTGTATACACGAAATATATTAAAAAGGATCTATCGTTATAAAATAAACATTTCATATCTGTGTTTGCATATAGCACATCAACGTACAGCCTATTTTGTATTTAATCCTAAACAAGTATCTCATTGGTTGTCAGTGATGGATTTGAGCATTTTTATTGCTTCTGCTTAAAGAGGACCTATCATTTCCTGAGAAATGTCTGGTAAAAGGAGATCTAAGTGTAACGCTTCCTCAAATTTAAAGTATGCAGTTGGGAAAAGTGAAAAAAAAATCCATCTCTAATTTAATGATAATACCATTACCTCTTTAAGAGAAGAAGGGTGAAGTTGCGCTATGTACTATCTCCTCTTGACGGCTGAGTGAGACTTCCTGTTGGGAGGTACCACTGTGTGGCGCGAGACTGCTTGCAGCATGACAGCACAGAGAAATCTTTGCTGCTGTCCAGGTTGCATGTGGATGTGTTGATTTATAAAATGACATAAGATGGATTCCTACATATTATGGAGTCACAGGAGGGAGACAATAGAAAGAGCTGCAGATAAAACCTGTCGGTGGTTCTCGTCAGTGTGTCTGTTGGAGACTCATTTAAACAGTTTGCAAGCAGCTAGGTCCATCTGTAATTAAAGTTATTAATCCTTTACATGCAGGTGCTTTCTTTTCGAGCAGTTTAACTATTTAGTAGCATCCTCTTACAGATTAAACAGTTATTCCCAAAATAGCAATTTTTTTCTTAGAAAGCACAATATCTGCATGCCTTTTGTTAATATACAGTATAGTACAAAACCAACAAAATATATATTTTTTGTTCTTTTGTGTCTTTTTTCATATCCTTCTGCTCCTGTCTGCATCCAGCTTTACAGAGTTGATCTTAAGAGCCGAGCATAACATAGCTATGCTATGTTACAATGTGGCTGTCTTTTTTCAATAAGGATGTAATAAGATTGTTTTATTACAGAAACTCATTAGGTACACTCATGGCCGAAAGTGTTGGTGTGGCTCCCCTGAGGGTTCAGTCACCACAGAGGTACTGCACCTCCTCCTGAGGTGTGGCACCCCACCATCCAGGTAAGGTGGAGACACCTGACCACGCTCCAACACCTGCATCCCACACAACATAGTAGTGTAGCAAAGCACCCTTTGGTGGCTCCCTGTTTGGAACACGAAGCGTGCTGGGAAGTGGGTGGAATTAGGTTTTGCATCAAAAGAGTGGGAAGAGTTTAGGATTCAGTCAGTCTGACAGAGTCAGAGGAAGAGTGAAGATCCCCTGAGTGGGATGGATGAAGGAAGTGCTGCAGCCGACCTCAGTGACCTGGGTCCGCTGGCACAGGAAAGAGACATTGAAGGAAAGCCTGACTCTCTCCATAAGAAAGAAGGATTAGTACGGAACGTAAGGAGAGGAGCACTAAGGATTGTATGGATACTAATGGTCCTGCAGCAGACACCGGAGGAATAGAAGTTGTCACCGCTTTATTCCCACACCAGACTTGGGGGCACAACAGCAACGATAGTGAGCCGTGACTTGATATCAAGAAGTCCCCGAAGCAGGCTACAGCTGTCTGCCGTACAAGTAGAGTTCATAGGAACATCTGACAGGAGGAACTCCAGTGTAACTCAGTACTGAGAGTACTTCACTATAGGCGCAAAAGGGAGACGTTCAGAAAAGGCACATATGTTGGCGGAGTGTTGGAAAGGAGTACTTCATCTTGCCTGGAAGTTCGCTGAGCTCCTGACCCGGAGGACACGGCATGGATGCGGGCTCTTGTGCCACAACAGACTGTGAGTAAAGCTTTGGAACTACATGCACTGGTGTCCTCCACTTATTCCTGCGTCAACCTGCCCGGCACTGCTACATCCCCTGCGCCCGACACTACACCATCTAAGTGTCACTTCACCTACTCTGTCCTGGGACTACAGCCCTGCCTGTGGAGGGCTATAACATCATTGCTGCACCACACCATCTGTCCCAGAGGATCTGTCTGCAGCGTTGGCTTAACATCTTCATTGCAAAACACCACAGGTGGCGTCATGACTTATTCATTCACACTGAACATTTCTCCTTTGTTACAATGGGCGCCCAGGGCCACGGGCTGGGTCCCAGCTGCTGTGACATCTCCCATTGAGGTTCATCAGGCCCGGTACCGAGTACCCAACAGCCCTGGGTGTGGGGGCGTCCCATTGGCACCCATAACATTGTTCCAGAAAATTAAGTATTTCTCTCAAAAAAATTATTGCAATTACACATTTTCTGTTATACACATGTTTATTTCCTTTGTGTGTATTTGAACAACACAAAAAAACAGAGAAAAAAGGGCAAATTGAACATAATATCACACAAAACTAAAAAAAATGGCCTGGATAAAATTGTTGGCACCAATAGAAAAATGGGGGTAAACAAAGAAAATAAAAAGAGGAGAGGTTGACTCAGTCTTTGCATTGTGTGTGCCGCATGGAGAACAGAGAGAACAATAGAACTGTCTGAGGACTTGAGAATTAAAATTATTGAACAATATCAACAATCTTAAGGTTACAAGTCCATCTCCAGAGATCTTGATGGTCCTTTGCTCACGGTGCGCAACATACTCAAGAAGTTTACAACCCATGGCACTGTAGCTAATCTCCCTGCATGTGGATGGAGAAGACAAATTGAGGAAAGGTTGCAAAGCAGGATAGTCCAGATGGTGGAGAAACAGCCCCAATAAAGTTCCAAAGAATTTCAAGCTTTCCTGCAGACTCACGGTGCATCAGTGTCAGTGTAATGACCAGGTCGAACGTTCCCTGCTATCCACCCCCACGCGGTGTTCGCAGTCGAAGGAATCATGACACACACCAGTCTCGGGGATAACAGTTGCCTTTACTTCAGCAGGAACTGGAATTATAACTTGGAACAAATAAGGAACAGTCTCTCATGGGTAGTCCCCGGCAATTACAGTTCACACTTAGATGCTGAGATGTGATTGGGGTCTGGAGCTTTAAGAGTGCTGGACAGTGTCTTTTGGTATTTTACAGGGGGAGGTAAATGCAGCAATTAGAGGTTACAGACCTGTACTTGGGGTTAGCTCCACAGTGTGTCATGACACATTCACAAGTACTTATAGGTGAATGTAGAAACTGTGGTGAATCCAGTCAGAAATACTTTACATATGGTGAATTTTGTCAGCAATACTTTACACGTGGTGAATCCTGTCAGCAATAGAATGATGTCTGTACAGGTTAGAGGGAACTCAGGCTTTTATGCCTGCAGGAGATCTTGAGGTAAAAACCTCCTCCACATGTGTTCTGCTCTCCCTGAAGGCATCCCTCAGACTAAAGAATATTCTAGACTTGCCTGGAAAACAGCTCCTCCTATTGACCATGTGACTAGGAGCTGGCCAATAGGAGACCGAATTCACATCTCAGATCATTACAAAACAATAATTCAGTCATTATACACTTTCACCATTAGATGGCAACAGAACACAGCAAACGAGAAATCCATTGCATTTAAAATGAAGGTGACTAGAAATGGAGAGTTACAGCTCACAAATAATGTAGAGAGCCAGAGAGTGAGCAGTAGTGTACAGAAGCTACTCACAATTCAGTATTACTTAAACGGACAGACACACTCTGGACTGGGTCACTACATACTTCCCCTCTGAAGATAAGCCGTCCTCGGCTACTGCACGAGTGGTGGACTACTAAAGAAAGAAATATACAGGTAATGTAAAGCAACACCAAGGCAAGCATGCTCAGAAATATGGGAGAGCAATATGCAATAAACATCTGCAAAACATGAAGGCGGAAGTGCCAGTGTGAAATAGAGTCTCTTTCTGCAAAATACTATCGTCCATATGAAAGGCTCTGGAAAGGCAATTTAGTGGCAACCACCAGTCCATAAAAAGTCAATGGCTGCATAGGAAAATAATGCAAACAATAAGCAAAGTGCATGGTATTATCTAGGTGCAGAGGTGTAAACGTTACTAAACTGACTAGCTAACTGAATATACATATGAAACAGGATATTATTTATTTGGCTCTGTAGCGGGCTGGAAGTGTTCCCTTTGTGCTTCGCTCTGAAAGCCTCAACCTTTCATCTTCCTCTTGAGCAGGAATGAAACAGTCTTCTGGTTCAGGTGGGATTGGCAAAGGAGCAACAACTGGAGCAGGAATCGAGACAGGGACATATTGATAGCACGGGAAGATAAATTGATAGTTGAAAGGACATTCTTCCACTGTGGGTTGTCTGGGTGGTGGCTCCAAGGTAGGATTTGGTGTGTAAACCGACATGATTTGTGGAGGAGGTGAGGACATCACCAGTGGATCCTCTTTTGTACATAACTTCATGCGTTTTCAGTTCACCATCTGTGGGGCCATTCCGGGTTTCTTCACTTCATATACATCGGACTCCGGATATGTGAAAGCGGTAATTGTGTAGGGCTATGTTTCCCAGAGTGAATCGAGTTTCCCTGTACGGTGGCACTTCTTTAGCCACACTTTGTCTCCATGGTGAAGTGGGGAAACATTAGCTCTTTGATTGTAGCTCTCTTCCTGTAGATGGTGAGCTTTGCCCATGTGGTGATCAACGATCTGCTGGGCTTCATGTATTCTTCGCTGATGCTCTGAGACCCAGTCAGTTTTAGGCAGGGGATTGATCACATCGGGAACCTGGTTCCCAAAGCACGATCTTTTGGGAGTTGACCTTGTCTTCCAAACATCAAGTAATATGGTGAGTAGCCGATAGAACAATGGACAGTATTGTTGTAGGTTTCCACTAACTCATCAAGTTGTTGAGGCCATTCAGCTTGTTTGGTAACAGATGCTGTTCGCAGCATATTGATGAAGGTCTGGTTGATTTTCTCACAAAGGCCATTCCCTTGTGGATGATAGGCAGTGGTTCTTAGCTTCTTGCACCCATGGAATTGGCAGAGTTCTTGAAATAGTTGGGACTCAAAGGCAGGTCCACGGTCTGTGAAGACTGCTTCAGGGCAACCGTAATGTCTCACATATTCGTGGTAGAAGGTGATAGCTGTAGTCTGAGCTGTAAGGTCTTTCACCGGTATAACGGCAACCCACTTAGTATAGTGGTCCACCATAATAAGGGCATACGTGTAGCCCGAACGAGTTGGAGCTAGCTTCACGTGATCAAGAGCAACTAGTTCGTTTGGTTTCTGAGAATGGATTGGATGAAGAGGAGCTCTGGCATCTTTCTTACCAGCTTTAGTGAGATTGCAAGCTGAACATGCGCTACACCAATTCTCTAATTCTGATCGCATCCCAATCCAATAGAAGCATTGGCGTATGTTAGCTTCAGTTTTGTTTACGCCAAAGTGTCTAGACTGGTCATGGTAGGCATTGAGAGCAATTCTGGCATCTTGCCGTGGGATTAGAATCTGATGTAATCTTTTCACCTGAAACAGGGTCCAGGGAATTGCGCAAGATCAAGCCCTTTTGAATGAAGAGTCTTTTGTGCTGTCTCCATAGATGATTAAGCTCAACATCAGGACATCGTCTGCGTCGTCGGGCAGGTATTCTCCCAGTAGTCAGGTATGCATAGATCTCTCTTAGGACACGAGACTCCTTTTGATGGGTTTGCCATCTCAATGGATCTTCGGACAAATCCGGTTTCGGTTGAGAAACTGCATCAGTTTGTGTAGCAGCAGTGGCATTCTGTGTAGCAAATTTTGAAATAAGGGAAGCATCTTGACATCTTCCCACAGATCTTCCTCAGGAGGCAAACGAGATAACACATCTGCATTGATGTTGATCTTGCCACTGCGATACTTAATGTCAAAGCAGAAACTCGCCAATCTTGAAGCCCATCTCTGCTCCAGAGCACCTAGCCGTGCAGTATTAAGGTGAGTGAGAGGATTATTGTCCATGTAAACGGTGAAGGGGGTAGCCGCGAGGTAATCTTTTAACCTCTTGGTGACGGCCCACACAAGAGCTAGCAGCTCTAAGTGGAATGAGCTGTAATTGTTATCGTTCCTCTCAGCGCCTCTCAAGCTTTCGCTTGCATAAGCAATGACTCTCTCTTTGCCATTCTGGACTTGTGATAGTACCGCCCCGAGGCCTTGATAGCTGGCATCCGTGTAGAGACGGAAAGGGTGGCAGTAGTCAGGATACGCCAGAATTGGAGGGAAGTTAGTAAGCTTTTCAGCATCTGAAAGGCAGTTTCTTGTCATTCAGACCAATCAATTGGAAGTCTTCTCTCATAGTTTTCTCTAGGGCAAACTCTTAGCAGTTCTGTAAGGGGTTCTGCTATTTGCGCAAAATGAGAGATGAAGCGGTGATAGTAGCCTGCAACTAGGAAACTCTTGACTTCTTTCACAGTTCTTTGAGTATCCCCGTCATTCACAGCAGATATTTTGTCAGGATCAGGCTGGATACCTTCGGCACTTACAACATGTCCCAGGTATTTGACCTTCGGCTTGAGCAGATGGCACTTTGATGGTTTTAGTTTTAGGCCATGTTCAATGAGGACCTGGAATACTTCTGCAAGATGGCGTAAGTGTTCTTCATAAGTACGGGAATACATGATCACATCATCGAGATATAACAGAACACTTTGGAAGCTGAGGTGACCAAGACATCTCTCCATGAGTCGCTGAAATGTAGCAGGGGCAGTGCATAACCCAAATGGCATACTGTCAAATTCAAAGAGTCCCATCGGGGTGGTGAAGGCTGTCTTCTCTCTATCTTCAGGAGCAATGGGTACCTGCCAATAGCCACTGGCCAAGTCAAGAGTGGAGAAATATGCAGCTGAGCAAAGAGCCATGATGGATTCTTCAATCCGTGGAAGAGGATAGGTGTCTTTGTGCGTAATGCTGTTCAGCTTTTTGTAGTCGACACAAAACCTGATGTTACCATCCTTCTTCTTCACCAGGACGATTGGTGCAGCCCATGGGCTTTGACTTTCTCGAATGACTTTAGAATCTTTCACCTCCTTTAACAGCGTCTTTACTTGCTGATATTTAGCAGGAGGTACTGGACGGTGTCTTTCCTTGATAGGAGGATGATCACCTGTTTGGATTCTGTGTTGTTTCAGGGATGTCCTGCCAAAGTCAAGTGGGTGCTTGCTGAAAGCTTGGCTGTGTCGTTTAGCAACTTTGGTGATACCCTGGATGTGTTCGATGGGAGTGTTAGCATCCCTGATATTAAGTTCATTCCACCAGAAGGTAGTGGGTGTATTAGAGCCTTTGGGAGCAGCTTTCATCGACTTTTGATGAGCGAGTGTCTCATCATCTAGGATGTCTTCAGGATCAAGGCTGTACAGTTGAGCAACTGAATTAAACTTGTATAGCTCGATGGGTGCATCACTCAGGTTGATTAGCCATACTGGTACTCTACCATTTGAAACAGTGACAATACTTCTGGCAGCTTTTATCAAGGGATGTCCTTCAATTGGGATGGAGTCGAGAAGTGCTTCATAGTCTTCGTTGTTAATTACTGGTCAGGCTTGGCACCAGACTAAAGTCTCGCTGTTGTCCGACAAGGCAACTGGTCGTGCGTCGGTGATACGCACACGGCAGATCTCACCTTTACAGTTGGCAAACTTCTGTTGGGCACAGAGCATTTTGATGGTCCGTTGAACAGCTTTCCTGTAAGGAGGAGAAGCAGAAGGGAGAGAAGCATGCAAGGCAGCAAGCAATTCAGGAAACATATACAGTGGGGAAAAAAAGTATTTAGTCAGTCAGCAATAGTGCAAGTTCCACCACTTAAAAAGATGAGAGGCGTCTGTAATTTACATCATAGGTAGACCTCAACTATGGGAGACAAACTGAGAAAAAAAAATCCAGAAAATCACATTGTCTGTTTTTTTTTCATTTTATTTGCATATTATGGTGGAAAATAAGTATTTGGTCAGAAACAAAATTTCATCTCAATACTTTGTGATATATCCTTTGTTGGCAATGACAGAGGTCAAACGTTTTCTGTAAGTCTTCACAAGGTTGCCACACACTGTTGTTGGTATGTTGGCCCATTCCTCCATGCAGATCTCCTCTAGAGCAGTGATGTTTTTGGCTTTTCGCTTGGCAACACGGACTTTCAACTCCCTCCAAAGGTTTTCTATAGGGTTGAGATCTGGAGACTGGCTAGGCCACTCCAGGACCTTGAAATGCTTCTTACGAAGCCACTCCTTCGTTGCCCTGGCGGTGTGCTTTGGATCATTGTCATGTTGAAAGACCCAGCCACGTTTCATCTTCAATGCCCTTGCTGATGGAAGGAGGTTTGCACTCAAAATCTCACGATACATGGCCCCATTCATTCTTTCATGTACCCGGATCAGTCGTCCTGGCCCCTTTGCAGAGAAACAGCCCCAAAGCATGATGTTTCCACCACCATGCTTTACAGTAGGTATGGTGTTTGATGGATGCAACTCAGTATTCTTTTTCCTCCAAACACGACAAGTTGTGTTTCTACCAAACAGTTCCAGTTTGGGTTTAATCAGACCATAGGACATTCTCCCAAAACTCCTCTGGATCATCCAAATGCTTTCTAGCAAACTTCAGACGGGCCCGGACATGTACAGGCTTAAGCAGTGGGACACGTCTGGCACTGCAGGATCTGAGTCCATGGTGGCGTAGTGTGTTACTTATGGTAGGCCTTGTTACATTGGTCCCAGCTCTCTGCAGTTCATTCACTAGGTCCCCCCGCGTGGTTCTGGGATTTTTGCTCACCGTTCTTGTGATCATTCTGACCCCACGGGGTGGGATTTTGCGTGGAGCACCAGATCGAGGGAGATTATCAGTGGTCTTGTATGTCTTCCATTTTCTAATTATTGCTCCCACAGTTGATTTCTTCACTCCAAGCTGGTTGGCTATTGCAGATTCAGTCTTCCCAGCCTGGTGCAGGGCTACAATTTTGTTTCTGGTGTCCTTTGACAGCTCTTTGGTCTTCACCATAGTGGAGTTTGGAGTCAGACTGTTTGAGGGTGTGCACAGGTGTCTTTTTATACTGATAACAAGTTTAAACAGGTGCCATTACTACAGGTAATGAGTGGAGGAAAGAGGAGACTCTTAAAGAAGAAGTTACAGGTCTGTGAGAGCCAGAAATCTTGATTGCTTGTTTCTGACCAAATACTTATTTTCCACCATAATATGCAAATAAAATGAAAAAAAAACAGACAATGTGATTTTCTGGATTTTTTTTTCTCAGTTTGTCTCCCATAGTTGAGGTCTACCTATGATGTAAATTACAGACGCCTCTCATCTTTTTAAGTGGTGGAACTTGCACTATTGCTGACTGACTAAATACTTTTTTTCCCCACTGTATAACTGTATATAACCATATGGATTGATACAACTGATACAACAGGAGTAGTGCTAGGCATGAATGTTATGCGTCATGCATAACATTCATGCCTAGCACTACTCCTGTTGTATCTCCCTTAGCCTCAGTAACAATTACACCTTGACCTGGTAACTTACGATCCCCAATTTGGATGATGGGTTCCTAGTAGCCTAGCTGGGGAAAAAAATGACCATTACTTGCAATCACACGTAACTTCGCTTTGCCCACTGGATTGAGAATATCATAGTCCCAATTCTTCTCAAAAGGTCGGCGGTCAATGGTAATGTTGCGTAGACTCGTCCTGTGTGACGCGACCCGCAGGTCGTTAACTAAAACGACAAGACAAACAAGGGAACACCGGGGACACAGTTATAATGGTGGGCCCTGCACTAGGGAATGGGGACGGGGAGACCTCCTGCACTCCCCTAAGGCAGTGTCCCTGACCAATCCTAACGTTCCCTACACAGGCTCTTCACCTGTCGCCGATCAGGATACCTGAATCCCTCACTAGTCCTGCACCTATCCCTTACTAGGGAACTGGTTAGTGTGGACACTGGTCCCACCGCTGTACTAATATAACATTAGGGAAAACAACAAACAGGGAAAACACACAACTTAGCTTTGCTCTGCTGCAATTTCTCCAAGCAACAGAGTACAGCACCCGGACACAGCTTCCACCTGAACAGCTGATAAACCAAAGCTCTGCTCCCAATAGCTACTCTCTCCTCCAAGGTTGGTTGGGGAATGAACAATATCACCAACAGTGATTCAGAGCACCTGACACCTTTTCATAGGAAGGAGGCGGGTTAACAGCTGCTGGCTAATTTACACATGTAGTAACCCCAGCGACCACCAGAGGCAAAGCCCATTAGCAGCAACTAGGTTGTAATAACCCCAGCAGCCACCGGGAGAAAAACTAACATTAAGCCAGAGGCTTGAAGAAAAAAAAGGTAATATGTGAGCCAGATCTGCCACGATCCAGACATGGATTGTGACAGGTGGTAACTTGTAAACCAGTGTCTAACAAAGCTTCCAAGGGTACATCATCAATCCATATCGTTATATACAGGCATTTGGAGACAAACTGGGAGACCCATTGTGACAGTCCCTCTGGGCCTTTGGATTCACCTCTCGAGGGGCGGCCCTCAGCCTCAGGGGTGACCCGTTTAACTTATAGCATTGATTCTTATAGTGCCCAGGACTCTCACAATAAGTACAGTAGACACAATCTCCAGATGGAAGCCCTCCAGCACCTGGGCGACTAGAACGTGGTTTTGGGGACACTGCCCGACTTACGGATGACTCACGTGGTGCAGGGGAAAGGCTTTTTAGTTCCTTTAAGGCTTGGCATACAGAGTCAAGGACTTGGACAAGTATATCTATGGTAACAGGAGTATGACCGAGAGTAGGGGCTGGCACGTACTGTGTGGCCTGCATGAATGGAGCAGGTGAAGGTGGAGATACAGTGAATATTCCGGCAGCCAGGTCTAGAGAACAAGGAGCAAGAGCATAGCTGGGACAAGGTGAGTCATTACCCACTGCCCGCAAGACTAGATCTTTAAAGTCTAAGAAAGTCATGCTGGTGTTTTGTGCAGCTAGCATGCGGAGTTGACTTTGTACGAGTCTGGAATCCACACCTTCTATGAATCTGTCAGTGATTATGTTTTCTGTAACAGCAGGATCTAGTTTGTCTATTTGCTGTAAAGCCCTGTATGCATACTGAAGGGCTAATGCGTAGTCCCAGAGGGTATCACCTGGTTCCTGACGTTGGTTGTAAAATTTTAGACAAACCTCGGTAGGCGACTTGCGCTCAAATTCTTTTCTCGGGTGGATGAGGATCTGTTCTACGCTGGTCTTTTCAGTTGATGGCCAGGAAGGACTTCTTCAGCTGCTAGACCTTCAAGCTGGCCCAGGAGAAGTTGCACCCGCTGATGGGGAGAAAGTGAGAAGAGTTCAAGAGTGTACATTAATTTTTCCTTGATCACAGCAAGTGTATGGGGATCTCCTCTGTAGAGTGGGAGACTAGAGGTTCCTATGAAGAATGGCATGCCAGTGGCCATGACAGGTGCTGGAACCGGGTTGTCAGCATTAGCCTGTGAAACTGGAACACTAGCTGATGATGATAATGGTGTAGCATTAGTGGACCCTGCCTGGTCATTATAAAGAGGTTCAGACATTTTGGTGCTAATACTAGTACTGTCTCTTTAAGAATAAGGACAACATTGTAACTTGAAGAAATGCACAATTATACAGCAACACAGTTTTTGAAATGGAAGGCTTCCCCTCTTGAATATAGCACTGCTGGAAATGAGAATTTGCACTTATCTGTATAACTTTAGAGGCAGGAGAGGAGAGAAGCTGTTGCAGAAGTCGGTCACAGTGTGTGCAAAACAGGCAGGCATCCAGCCCTGAGAAACACAAGGATCACAGTTCTTGGCTTCATGCACAAATACAAGCAGCAAGATAGTCTTTAGCAGTATTTACTAGCAAGATAGAGGTTAATGAGCAGTGCTGGGACTTGTAGTGCAGTAACAGTAAACAGGCACAGAGGAATAGATCCTATTCGTGACGCCATTTTTTCAACCCTGTAATGACCAGGCCGAACGTTCCCTGCTATCCACTCCCACACGGTGTCCGCAGCCGAAGGAATTATGACACACACCGGTCTCGGGGATAGCAGTGGCTTTTACTTCAGCAGGAACGGGAATTATAACTTGGAACAAATAAGGAACAGTCTCTCATGGGTAGTCCACAGCAATTACAGTTCACACTTAGATGCTGAGACGTGATTGAGGTCTGGAGCTTTAAGAGCGCTGGACAATGTCTTTTGGTATTTTACAGAGGGAGGTAGATGCAGCAATTAGAGGTTACAGACCTGTACTTGGGTTTAGCTTCACAGTGTGTCATGGCACGTGCACAAGTACTTATAGGTGAATGTAGAAACTGTGGTGAATCCTGTCAGCAATAGAATGATGTCCGTACAGGTTAGAGGGAACTCAGGCTTTTATGCCTGCAGGAGATCATGAGGTAAAAACCTCCTCCACGTGTGTTCTGCTCTCCCTGAAGGCATCCCTCAGACTAAAGAATATTCTAGACTTGCCTGGAAAACAGCTCCTCCTATTGACCATGTGACTAGGAGCTGGCCAATAGGAGACCGAATTCACATCTCAGATCCTTACAAAATAATAATTCAGTCATTGTACACTTTCTCCATTAGATGGTAACAGAACACAGCAAACAAGAAATGCATTGCATTTAAAATGAAGGTGACTAGGAATGGAGAATTACAGCTCACAAATAATGTAGAGAGCCAGAGAGTGAGCAATAGTGGACAGAAGCTACTCACAATTCAGTATTACTTAAAGGGACAGACACACTCTGGACTGGGTCACTACATAAGTGCAAACTATCCGTAGACCTTTGACTGAAGGGAAATGTTATAGCAGGAGAGCCAGGAGGACCCCACTGTAGACACAGAGACATAAAAAAGCTTCTGGGAAAGTGTAATGTGGACAGATGAAACCAAGATAGAGCTTTTTGTTTAAGCACATCATTCTACTGAAGACATAATGAGGCCTACAAAGAAAAGAACACAATACCTATAGTCAAATATGGTGGAGGATCAAAGATGTTTTGGGGTTGTTTTGTTGCCTCTGGCACTGGGTGCCTTGACTGTGTGCATGGCATTGTAAGGGTCGGCCACGGCGGTAGTTGTGGCTGAGGTAAATAGCTCAAGCATGCCCTGGTCTTCCCTCACATAGACATGACAGTTCTCTGCCAGCATACCTGTTGCTCTATTCTTCTCACCTTCAGGGCCTTCCCCATGTGGCTGCGCATTTATTTCAACTCTTTTGACAAAAACAAAGACACAGTCCAATTCCAACTTTAAACAAGAAACTTTACTCTTTTGTATTCTCAGTCCATTCTCTTCAGTTACAGCATTGACATCAAGTAACACACAATTTGCCTTCTTCACTTTCCCTAGTTTCTCACTGTCACCTTCCAGAATATTCCAGGGTCGTCCCTTCCCGGTCAGCATCACAGCATCCTCCCTGTCCAGTTTCACCATCTTTGGGAGTTCCCCTGTCTGTTGTGTCCCAGACAAAAGGGCATCTGCCTACGTAGCAAGCTGCCTCTTAATGAGCGATCTGTGCTGCCATACTGCTGCCAACTGTCTCACTACCATCTGAAGTGTAGTGCTCGGTACTGCAAACGTACTTCAAAAGGACCCAGAAATGGATGGGAACAAAGAGCTATAGCGTTCTGAAATGGCTAGCAATAAGTCCAGATTTAAATTCTAATGAACATTGCTGATGAGAGAATGCACCCTTCAAATATGAGAAACCATGAGCAGTTTTCAAAAGAAGAGAGGTCCAAATACCAGTTGAGAGGTGTAAGAAGTTTGTTGATGGTGATATAGAAGAGTTAATGGTTTGCTTTTATATCCCTTTAAATGCCTTTAAGACTTCAATTGCCTTTTGCCTTATTATTGCTGGAATTATTCTTATGTAGACTAGTAGTCTCTGTCTTCAAGGAAACTATACTTGTTATCATATTTGTTCTCAACAACGTGTTCTGGGTATATTGTAAACAAGGTACGTACGACCCTGAGGTGTTGGTGGGGGCCAAATGAGCTCCAGAGTCACATATTGTTGTAAATGGTATAAAAACATGTCTTATAATTCATTACGTCAGATAAAGTGATTTAGCCACGACCAGTGTGTGTGTCACTTTGTCTCCAAGCGCTTGTGAACAGAAAGGGCGAAAAACCTCACGATTCGGACTCACTGGTGATCTGGACAGCTGATGCTTGGTCAGAACAAAAGCAGCTACGACAGTTTTGGCGCCCGATGGGGACCGTGGAAACCAGTCTATTCGGAATCCGTATGTGGGAGCTTCCTGGGAGGTTGAAAATGCAGAATCCAGGCTGCAGCAGGTGAGAACATTTATTCTTACATTGATTCTGCATCTGCAACCTTTCTAAGGATGTCCACATACCTCTGGGTAAGACTGTAACAGCACGGTTCAAAAGAACCCACATCACCAGTGAGGGGTGAGTATGTCTGTATGAGAGTTGAATAATAGAGTAATAAGATAATAATTGTCATCTGTATTATCTCTTAATCTGTCCTGGCAATATACTAATATACTAACTGGTTGTGTACTGGTGTACTGTGTAGCACAAAGTCTGGGATAGACTCTGTGCAGTGGTTATTTTGGATTGCCAGTAAATATGTACAGTATAACGCTGTGGTTTTTGGTTGCTCTAGTTTTCAATGTTTCTTGTGTAAGAAGTTGGCTTTGGTGTTCTCGGAGTGTCAGTGGACACTGCTGTAGGTTAAAGTGTCAATCAAATCCAAAGTGCAAGATAGTCAGGCTGTGTGAATCCTTGTATATATGTCTATGAGAACCTCTGAATAAGATGAGAGATGAGTAATTGAGTATAAAAAAGTCCCTGAATGTGATGAATGAATCATCACGCATCATTTTTGTGTCAAGAGATTTGTTACCTTTCTAGTTGTGGTGGAATCCCGGACAGATGCATTATAGATATTTCAAATCTACATCTGAGACTGAATGAATTGAGTAATGATATAGCTCGTGTTATATGTGGCATTACATTGTAAAGTTTCCTGAATGCATTTGGCCAGAAAAAGGGCAAGGCATGGTTAATCTCATTATACAGTTATCTGCTCTTACAGTGAAATCCCGTGATTTTGAGTTTTCTTTATAGAAATTGATTTTGATAAGTCTAAAGAACAACGGAACTCTGTGAAGGACGCTCTGATGGGAGGGGGGAAGAATGGCGCTGTGCAGTTTTTCTTCTCCCTTCGCTCTTATCTCTGCTGAGTGTGAGCTGTGCTCAAAATTCTCTGTAATTCTATCCGTAAAGTACGCGCTGAAAGATTTGTGCATTTTAAAGCAACAGTACTTAATTGAAGTTGGAAGTTAAAAGTAAAATATGGTGCCTAATTTAGAAGGGAATTGTAAGTGTAAGTGATTGTTTGGTCATTAATGTGTTTGAACCTGCTTCTAGTTGTGTGATTGATTTGTATAGCAAATTGTGTATCAACAGAGGAGGTAGCCGACTGTACGGCTGATAAAGTAGGTCAGAGGCCTATCACACCTGGGCCTTCTTACTTTAGTCAGTGGGTTTTTTGTTGTGGGTGAGAGGCGAGGGCGAGGAGCCCTCTGGATATACCTTGGCAGGCTCACTCTGACTTGCTATGTGTGGGCTGTAAGACAGAGGTCCAGACACACAGAAGGACATTTCAGAAGAAAGGTGAGCTGTCTAAAGTTGAAATAGCCTTCCCACAACAATCCATGGAGCTGGGCTGGAAGGATTCAGGCCTGATCCTATTCTAGCCAGCTGATCTAACGGGTGAGAGGCAGAGAGCCTTCCCGTTACATCCTGTAGGTCTACCGGGTGAGAGGCAAGGAGCCTTCCCGCTACACCTTGGCAGGCTCTCTCTGACTTGCTAAGTGTGGCCTGTAAGACAGAGGTCCAGGCACACTGGGAGGGCATTTCAGAAGAAAGATGAGCTGTCGGCAGAAAAAGGTTGAAGCCATGGCAACTTTTTCTGTGTACAGTCGGTGCCCCCAATGAGATCCAAGACAGCTATGCAAATTGTAAAAGACAGAGCAGAAAGGAAGCAGTGAAACAGGTAAGTTGGACAAATATTGAAAAAGGCAAAAATACCAGAGTGTGAATGTTTGGATGTACAGAAAGGCACAGACAAGGGAAGAAAATATCAAGTGAATAAATGATGCTTGAGAATGTGCAGCAGTATGAAAGGTGTATTATGAATGTTTGATTGACAAAGTGTAACCAGAGACCCAGACAAAACAGATGGACTTGTAAACACTGTGATCAGACTCAGACAAACCCAGACTGAATAGCTACTTGTGTGACCTGTGCTACTGACCTAAGCGAATTGCGCTAAATCCTGTCCAGACAAGATTATAAGAAGCTGACATAATAGTGTGGATAGTGGGTAGTGGGGACATTGGCCCTTGAGGAGTAAGCTGACAGTAGACATCAGACGACCAACCCCATCAGGACCTAGAAGTGCGACTAGAATAAGAAAGATGCAGGTGTATTATCCCTGGAGCCCCTCTGACCAGCTAGCTTTGCTGAAGCAGCTGCCTGACCCTGAAGACCAACCATTCCCGTTTTACAGACACATAAAGGGAGTACAGCAGACATATAAGTCTACCTGGGCAGACCTAGAGAGGTTGGTGAGTTTAAAGGCAGGTGACACACTAGGACATATAATTAAGACACAAACAGATGTGACAAAGAATCCGGCTTGGGGCATGGATGATAAATCTGCACGATCTGGGGAGACGTACTGTGAGTCACTAAAACAATGGGCTTGAAATGTTTTAAGCAATACCCCTTGAGCCTAGCCAAATCAATTACCCCGAGCAGAGATAGAGAGTATGTTAAGGCAGGGGTAACTGCAACGATCTTCCCCCTGCGACACCTCTTTGTATCCCATTAGGAAAAAAAGGACTCAAGGGTTTGCTGACACTTACAGAAAGGTTCATGACTTAAGGGCTATTAATGATGATACAGTGAGTGTGACCTCAATCGTCCCTAACACACACACACAATACTGTCACAGATCCCAGTAATGTCAGAATGTTTCACAGTCATTGATTTAGCAGGTGCATTCTTCTCTGTACCCCTGCACCCTGACTGTCAGTGTCTTTCTCCTTTACTCATAGAAGTGAACAATATTGTTGGACAGTCCTCCCACAAAGGGGGAAAGAAATCCCCTGCCATCTATTCAGCAGCAATGGCAGGGATCCTTGAGTAGTGGCAATCACCTCATCCGCTGATTGTACTATTACAGTACGTGGATGACCCTAAGGGTTGCAAGGTCTCACGTGGCAAATTACAGTATTACAAACAAAAGGTGACATTTGTTGGGACATTGTATTGCCGAAGGTACCAGACACCTGACAGGAAACAGGCAATTCAAGATCTCCCTCTACCCAGGTCACATCAGCATCTATGCACCTTCCTAGGTTTAGTGACCTACAGTAGGCCTTGGATAAGGTCCGCTTCACAAATATTCCAACCACTTTATGACTGCTTGTCATCAGACCCGGGACCTCACACAAAATACAATTGATTGTGTCTGTGCGGTAGGAGCAGCTGCACTACTACTAGGAAAGGCATGTAAGATCACACTGACGTTTCTTTTGACAATCTATTCCCCATATGACATCCATGCCATACTCGTACAAGTTCAACCAAAACATGTCTATGGCCAGACAGCTCCGACTTGAGTGTGCTCTACTAATTCCTGAGTATGTCACCCTCAAAAGATGTAACGTTCTGAATCCAGCCGCCCTCCTGCCTGTGGATTCAGAAAAGGGGGAATTGGTGACCGTATTAGTGAGTGAGGAAGGATACTTTGACATGACGCATGAACATGTCTGCATAAGAACTGATGAGTCAGGAGACAGTTGGGTTTGCACACGTTCATGAAAAACCTGTTCCTAATGCAGACTTTGAGTTTCTTTTTTGTAGATGGCTCCAGATACCACCAGGATGGACGATTCTACACTGGATATGCAGTAGTATCCTCACATGAGGTAATCCGAGCGGAACCACTCTCTCCTCACGTGTCGGCGCAGGAGGCAGAGTTGAAGGCACTCACTGAGGCGTGTAGAGCCGCTGCAGGTAAAGTCGCTAATATTTTCACAGATTCTAAACCCATTAAAAATGCAGAGCTGGTGAAACAATTGATGGAGGCATTGATGTTACCAGTCCAGGTTGGCATTGTCAAGGTAAAAGCACACACAAAGGTGACTCCGTGGAGGTAGAGGGCAATAGAAGGGCGAACGAGGCTGCTAAAATAGCACAAGGCGGCCTAGAGAGAGCAGTGGACGGTGGCGGGGAGTCAGCGTATTCCAGCCACATTGGGTCTAGATGTCCTGAAATCCCTCCGGCAAAAGGCTGCCCAAACAGAGAAGGTACACCGGGGGAGACTGGGAGCTGAGCTGAACTCAAATGGAGTATGGGAGAATAAGGATAAATTGTGCCCACCAAAGTCCCTGTTCCCAATCATGGCGCAAGCAGCTCATGGCCCCACTCACACCTCAAAAAGTCACATGTGTGCCATGGTAGATGCCTTCTGGATCGCTCCTGGTTTCAGTTACGCAGCGAAACTTGTACAATCATGCCTCACCTGTGCACAGCACAACCCAGGTAAAACAGTAAAAGTCCCTAAGAAAGCGACATCTAGGCCTCTCTACCCGTTTCAGAGACTGCAGATTGACGACATACAGCTACCAAGGTAGGAGTGTATGCAAATATCCTAGTATGTGTAGATCTCTTCTCTGGTTGGCCGGAAGCCTATCCGGTAAAATGTGCAAATGCTAAAATGACTACAGACAAACTGATGAAAGAACTGATCTGCAGGTATGGTGTCCCAGAAGCCACAGAAACAGATAGGGGTACACACTTCACGGGAGAAATAATGAGGGAAGTCATGCAGGCCCTGGGTGTACAGCAAACATTTCATACACCATATAGGCCACAAAGTAGTGGGAAAGTGGAAAGACTAAATGGGACACTTGAACTGAAAATTCAAAAAGCCATGGCAGACACAGGAAAGAGCTGGGTAGAGTGCTGGCCTCTTGCACTCTTTTCAGTTAGACACACTCCAAATAGAAAGACAGGCTTGTCTCCCTTTGAAGTCCTGTTTGGTAGTGCACCAAAGACTGGTCTGTACTTCCCACAGGTGCTACAAATGCAACACGGTTGTATGTCCAGGCCTAGCAGGAAAGACTTAATGTGGTGCATAAACATGTGTTCTCATACATTCCAGATCCTAATGCCAGTGCAGATGTGCATCAGCTGAATCCAGGTGATTGGGTGGTTATACGCAGACATGTGAGAAGGATCCGGGACCCACGATTTGACGGCCCCTTCCAAGTCCAGCTGACCACATCCACTTCAGTAAAACTTGAGAGAAAGTCCACCTGGATCCACGCCAGTCACTGCAAGAAGGTCCTGTCAACAGCAGAATGACAGTTCTCCTAATCACCATGCTGGCAGTGACAGGGTTACTGCACTCTACAGAGACACAGGACAAACTCTTAAATGCTGATTGGGACAACAAACTTATTCGGCATCATGCTCTTCTTATAAAGGACACGGAAGGACAGAAACCGAAAGACTGTTGGATCTGTACACACAGCCGTGTATCCGCGAGGACTATGCCGTTCTTAGCCTTACCTCTGGAGCCATGGGAGGTATTAACCCCACACTGCATACACAATGAGACTTGGACTCAATCTAGGTGTGCCCCGTGATATATCTGCCTCATTGGCTATAATCGAATGGGCCGCTAATCTCTGGTTTCAGTTTAATATAACGCGGCCTAAAGGTACAAATGTGGTGGCGGGAATATGACTCAGATGTCGGTAATATGGTCGCCAGGAGGAGGACTGAAATCCCTCACTCAGACCCTATTCCCAATGATGGATGGTGGTTCAGTCTTCAACACACTGGAGCAGACACCTGTGGTGAGGACAATAATTGCTTCAGCATATACACTCATGATCAAACACAGGTTAATAAGACGATGTACCAGGATGGTATTGAAGGCTGTAGAGCATCTACGGGTAAAATAATAAGGAAAGAAAGGGGTAAATGTATATCTGGTATAAGGGGAAAAACAATGAATAATACTTGGTGTGCCCATAAGCCTGCAGTAGGTCAGGACTTTTGAGTTTATACCAATGTATACAGACCCCTGGTCACGTTTGTGTTCTCCCTGAAGGAGTATTCTTGGTTTGCGGACATCAAGCCTACAGGTGGGAAGGCCAGACATAAGAGGGGTCTGCACTCTTGCTAAACTGACACCAGCCACTTTCATAGTTCCTCATAGTAAAATAGACACTGCAGCAGTTCCAATTCACACTTTGTATAGAAGGGCTGCAGACAATAAGCCCCAGCCAAATGGTAGGCCGCATCTAGTAGAGATGGGGATAACAAAATATTCAGTAGTATGCTAATATACCCCTTCATAACACAACTGTGGGATAAATTAGTGGAAGGTACCGACTACCTGGACGATCAGATTTTCCAGATTCTTGAAGTTCTAAATGAGACTAATACAATACAGAGACAATTAATCATAGTTACTAACCAGCATACTATAGTACTAGATTACCTGACAGCAAAAGAAGGAGGAATGTGTCAGATAATTGGTCCCACCTGTTGTAATTATATCGACCCTGCTGGCAATCTCCCGATCAGGGCCAGTATAGACAAAATAGGTGAACGTAGAGACCAATGGTTAAAGCAACACAGTGCAAACAGAGACTCCTGGTGAGGTAACACATTCTCTTTCCTAAATCCAGCAAATTGGTTTAATGGCTTAGCAGGATGGATTTTTGGCATTTTGCAGACTTGTATGCAAATTTTGTTGTTTTGCTTATTGTTTTATGTAGCCGTAAAAGCGCTAATATATATATTACTTAAGCTACTGAACAATGTATGTGTGGGAAAAAAAAATCTAAGGCTGAACCTTCTGTAGTGTATCATAGACCCCAGGTGGCCATTTCTGATGGGGAAGGTGAGTGTCCACACTGAGGGTGGATGGGCGAAGCAGGTAGGAAGCCCCCTTATGGGTACTAGACCCATGAGACAGTAGCTCCTTTGTGGCAAAGGTTATACCATTTACAAAAGGGGGAAATTGATATAGAAGAGTTAATGGTTTGCTTTTATATCCCTTTAAATGCCTTTAAGACTTTAAGACTTCAATTGCCTTTTGCCTTATTAATGCTAGAATTATTCTTATGTAGACTAGTAGTCTCTGTCTTCAAGGAAACTATACTTGTTATCATATTTGTTCTCAACAACGTGTTCTGGGTATATTGTAAACAAGGTACGTACGACCCTGAGGTGATGGTGGGGGCCAAATGAGCTCCAGAGTCACATATTGTTGTAAATGGTATAAAAACAAGTCTTATATTTCATTACGTCAGATAAAGTGATTTAGCCACGACCAGTGTGTGTGTCACTTTGTCTCCAAGCGCTTGTGAACAGAGAGGGCGAAAAACCTCACGATTCGGACTCACTGGTGATCTGGACAGCTGATGCTTGGTCAGAACAAAAGCAGCTACGACAATGGTTATAGGAAGCGACTTATTGCAGTTATTTATTCCAAAGGGTGTGCAACCAAATGTGTCTTCGGCTTCTGTCTGTATTAGTGTATTTCTGTTTCAACCCTGGCTTATTTCTGACTATTCTTATGAATCCTGATTTTGTCTATGAAGTGACCTCTTGGCTCTGTCCCTGCTTGATGACCATTCCTACATCTGGACATCAGCATTCCATTGAGTTCTATTGTAAAATCATATCCCTGTACAGTGGTTAAAGGGTATTGAGATTTATCTGGAGTCTGTCAGATTGAGTGGCTTGTGCCAAGTCTGTCCAAGGATTCCTTTTGATCTCGTGGCCTCAGGCAGATGTTACAGTTACATATTATTTGGCCCAAACAAATCTTGGACCCCCTCTAAATGGTAGTGAATCAAATGGAAGAACTGGCCCATTTTAGTTCAAGGTCTTTCAAAGTGCATTTGGATCGCCTCCGTGGCAGGGCGTGCCAGGGCCGTGGGGTACTCGGAGCCGGGCCCAGTGGATTTCAATGGGAGATGTCACGGTAGCTGTGACCCGGTCCGTGGCCCTGGGCGTCCATTGTAAAAGGGGAATGTTGAGTGTGCGGATGATGATTAAAGTTTATTAGTGAATGATTTGTGACGCCACCTGTGGTGTTCGGCAATGAAGATGTTAAGACGACGCTGCAGACTGATCCTCTGGGACAGATGGTGTGGTGCAGCAATGATGTTGTGGCCCTCCACAGGTAGGGCAGTAGTCCCAGGGCAGAGTAGGTGAAGAGATAGGGAGGAGACGTAGATGGTGCGGGTCAGGCACAGCGATGTAGCAGTGCTGAGTTTGTTGGCGCAGGAATAAGTGGAGGACACCAGGGCATGCAGTTCCAAAGCTTTACTCACAGTTTGTTATGCATACAGATGCCTTCCTCAGTGCCGTGTCCTCCAGGTCAGGGGCTCAGCTAACCTCCAGGCAAGATGAAGTACTCCGTTCCACCACTCCGCCAACATATGTGCCTATTCTGAACGTCTCCCTCCTTAGCGCTCGTAGTGAAGTACTCACAGTACTTAGTTACACTGCAGTTCCTCCTTTCTGATGTTCTTAGAACTCTACTTGTATGACAGACAGCTGTAGCCTGTTTCGGGGACTCCTTACTACTTAGTCCCGGCTCACTCTCGTTGCTGTTGTGCCCCCAAGTCTTGTGTGGGAATAAAGTGGTGACAACTTCTATTCCTCCGGTGTCTGTCACAGGACCATTAGTATCCATACAACCTCGGGGACCGGACCCCGGCCATGCACTTAGAACTTGAGGAAGGACTCTGCTCTAACCCTAATCCTTAGTTCTCTTCTTCTCCTTACGTTCCGTACAAATCAATCTTTCTTATGGAGAATTAGGCTTTCTGAATATCTATTTCCTGTGCCAGCAGTCTCAGGTCACTGAAGACTGCTGCAGCACTTCCTTCATCCATCCCACTCAGGGGATCCTCTCTCTGACTCTTAGTCAGACTGACTGACTGACTCCTAATGATCTCCCGCTCTCTTGTACAGACTAAGCTCCACTCACCTCCCAGCACTCTTCGTGTTCCAAGCAGGGAGCCACCAAAGGTGCTTTGCTACACTACTATGTTGTGTGGGATGCAGGTGTTGGAGTGTGGTCAGGTGTCTCCACCTTACCTGAATGGTGGGGTACCACACCTCAGGAGGAGGTGCTGTACCTCTGTGGCGACTTAAACCTCAGGGGCGCCACATATTCAGCATCAGAAATCCACTCAAGCCCAAGCCCTTGCAGTGCCTTTATTTTTTCAGAGCCCAAGGTAAATCTTGACAGATTTTCAGGCGACCATAAAGTTTTTTTTTCCTGTTAAGCAAAAGCTGTCACCTGTATTTCAGACTCTGTCCACTTTCATCCAGTTCTGAGACCCAGCTTGTTGGATTCCTCATATCTGTGCTGCAGGGAGATCCTCAGGTTTGGGCCTTCTCCCTCTCACCTGACGCCCCAAAACATTCCACTGTAGACTCCTGTTTTGAGGCCTTAGGGCTCCTGTAAGATAACTATGATCGAGTAGCTTTCCCTGAAAGTAACTTAACTGCACTCCATGAGGGGTGACGTCTTGATAAGCATAATTGTACAGAGTTTTGGTGTTGGGCCATGGGTGGATCGCGATTCCATCCGCGGCTGTTAGGGGCACATGTAAGCTGTTCAAACCAGCAGACATGTGCCGGATAAGTTGCAGGCTCATCGCCGGAGCCCTCAGCAAACGGGGGAGCCCAACTTAGATGTAACTATAAAGTGAGCACGGAAAGTATTCAGACCCCTTTAAATTGTTCACTCTTTGTTTCATTGCAGCCATTTGGTAAATTCAAAAAAGCTCATTTTTTTTCTCATGAATGTACACTCTGTACCCCATCTTGACTGAAAAAAAAACAGAAATACAGAAATTTTTGAAAATTTATTAACAAAGAAAAACTGACATTTCACATGGTCATAAGTATTCAGACCCTTTTCATACCCACTGTATGTCTAAGGTGGGAAGGGGTTAAAGTAAAGTACTTAAGCCTCCGTTGTCTTGTATATGGGAAATACTCAGACACATGTACATGGTATGAACAAGGGATAGGGTTGAGGATGCCATGCAAAAACAGAGTTAACAATTAAGCACATTTGTGATTTTTCTATTCTACACCTATTTTCTATGCTATATATTTCCATAGCTCCTGCATGTTAGCTGTCATTATTAAGAGCTAGTGTAGCTCAAAACGCGTCGACCGTTATCATGTTTTTTAAATTTTTCCCTTCTACTAATAAATGTGATGTTTTATGACGTTTTCAGTTGCTGGATTTTCCCATTTTTTTTCACGGTTCACTTACTCAGGAAACCAGCCTGAAGTCTCCGTGCACCGCACTGTTATGCTAGGAATTTCTCAACCCGGTGAGCTGAAGGTTGCTCCATTGTATTTTTCTAGGGATGAGGAGGACATGCATACCAAGATAGGGTTGAGGAGGCCTTGCATACCAGGATAGGGATGAGGGGGCAATGCATTCCAGGATAGGGATGAGTAGGACATGCATACCAGGATAGGGATGAGGGGACCATGCATAACAGGATAGGGATGAGCGGGCCATACATACCAAGAAAGGGATGAGGAGGGCATCCATACCAAGATTGGGTTGAGGAGGCCATGCTTACCAGGTTAGGGATGAGGAGGTGATGTATACCAGGACAGGGATGAGGGTGTCATACATACCAGGATAGAGATGAGGGTGTCATGCATACCAGGATAGGGTTGAGTGGGTCATGAGTACCAGCATAGGGATGAGGGGGCCATGCATACCATACCAGGATAGGGATGAGGGGCCATGCATATTAGGATAGGAATGAGGGACCATGTCAGAGATTGCCAGTGGCATTTAACATGTTAACAGCCACAGGTGGATTGCGATTCCATCTGCGAGTGTTATGGGCACATGTCAGCTGTCCAAATCAGCAGGCATGTGCCAGATAAGTTGCACGCTCATCGCCGGAGCCAGCAGCAAACACAGGGAGCCCACCTTAGACATAACTATATGTCTAAGGTGGGAAAAGGGTTAAATTATAGTATTTTAGCCTCCGTTGTCTTGTATATGGGAAATACTCACATGACACATGACCAAGGTATGAACAAGGGATAGGGTTAAGGACGCCATGCATACCAGGATAGGGATGAGGAGGCCATGCATACCAGGATAGGGATGAGGGTGTCATGTCATAAATACCAAGATAGGTGTGGGGAGGAGGACCCCCATATAGTGATTGGGCCGGAACCAAGGGGACCGCCATCAGGGTTCCTGAAGGAATCACACCAGGGGGATGACAAAGGGAGAGACACGACTAAGAGTGTCAGGGTAACAGGGGGCGGGGCGAGGATAAAAGGAGCAGGGGGCACGCTCAGGTGTCAGTTGACAGAGAGCCGGACAACAGGCAGGAAACCGGGTGAGACAGAGAGGACCGAGGGAGTGGACGGTGTGTTCTGGAGAGACTGACAGGGGTCTGTGAAAGGAAAGCTGCGCACTCACCGACAAGTGACATGTGAGGGACTTTCACCGGCAGCCTCTCCCCTCATACAGTCGCATACAGCCACCCCCGCTGTTTCCCTCCCTGCTGTGATAAGCCCGCGACTTCCAGTGACCGCTGCAACTACAGACCGTTCCGTTACAGTGGTCAGGACACTTCCCCCCTGCCTTCTCCCCCAGTTGCGGCCCTGTCATCACCGGACCCTGGGGACGCGATCCCGCTACAGGTGGCTGTAGAGGCTCCCGTCCGGTTTGCTAAGGGACCCTGAGCAGAGGTTGGTGAATGGTTATATTTTGAGACTGCGTCATAACCCCACGGTGAGACGAGAGCCGCAAGGAGACGCCTGTTGCGCACATCGTCATCGTTTCTTTAGGGCCTGTTGCACCCCACCGTCATTGTTTCTTCAGGGCCTGTTGCGCCCCACCGTCATCGTTTCTTCCGGGCCTGTTGCACCCCACCGTCATCGATTCTTCAGGGCCTGTTGCTCCCCGCCGGCATCGTTTCTTCAAGGGCCTGTCGAGCCCAGCTCCATCCCAGGATATAGAGGCGTCAAGGCAGCCGCATCAGCGACCTCTACGCGGCCACGCCTGTGATCCTGACAGACCCCTGGAAGGATAAGTTTATTATAAGAGATAAGGACCCCCCAGTTTGGTCTTAATGGCCTATAGCACCCGGGCCAACCGGGTTAGTCGCATTACCCATAAGAAAGTATTGTTAGGTTTGTTGAGTCCCTGCGTGGACTGGTTGCTGTTAATACTTTTTGGTTGCTCAATATAGCCCCAGCGGCTACAGTTTATAAAAGTTATTTCCACAAACCACACTCAGTCTCGTGTCTCGTCACTGCATCCTGCGAACCTGCTCTGACCCTACACTTGGCGTAGTCGGCAGGATGCAGTCTCCGAGCATGGACAGTGGTGGCCCAGATCAGGGCAGGGCTGTAAATTCTACAGCTAATGAGGGTCCCCGTACCAGCATTTCATTGGGGGCCATGCTGAACAACCTGCCCAGATTTTCCGGCTCCAATACTATGTTATGGAGCTGGACAGAGCGGATGCGGGGGCTTTTTCGGATGCACCCAATGACCCCTGACTTGGAAGCCGAAGTGGCACTCATGGCCCTAGACGTGGAGGTGCGTAGGTAAGTTTTGTTGAAACCTCCGGGGCACTGCAACACTTTTGAAAAAGTGTTACAGATAGTGGAACAGACCCACTGGGATCCCACTAATGTGGGAGAGTTAAGGACCCGTCTGTTTAGTCGGATGCAGGCAGAAGGGGAGACGATCACTCAGTACATGAATGTCCTCCAAGAATTACATACGGCTGTCCTCAACAAATACATTCTGATCAGGGAGCATGTTTTTTGGGAAAAGTCATGGAAGAACTACATCACCTTTATGGAATTGACAAATCCTGGACCACACCGTATCATCCGCAAGGAAATGGGGCTTGTGAACGATTTAATCGGACATTGATTCAGATGCTGCGCACTCTGGAGAGTGACAAGAAGTCCCGTTGGCCCGAATTTGTTTCTGAATTAGTTTGGGTCTATAACATTAGGGTACATCGAGTGACTGGCTATACCCCCTATTCCCTGTTGTTCGGACGAGAAGGAAAAGGGAACAGGGAGGTGGAGTTAGACCCCGAAGAGCCTCAGCCTTGGACTGGAGTGTCGTTTTGGGTCCGAAATCATCGTCACCGGCTGCAAACTCTTCACCGAATTGTACACACCAAGCTCCGAGACTGGGAGCACTCAGGGAAGAATGCAACCCCACCTCCTCTCCTCCAAAGCAGGGACCGGGTGCTTGTACTAGATCAACGCCCCCAGAACAAACTGGAACCGCGTTGGGAAGAAAGTCCTTATCGGGTCTTACGCTGTATCCATCCAGACAGACCGGTGTACGAAATACGACCTGAGGAGGATGAAACACTGCCCACCCGTATTGTGCATCGTAATATGTTACGCCCATGTACTTCCTCCGACCCAAAGCAACCGGAGCCTACCCCGTCGATATCCGTACCGTCTTCCGTATGTTGGGAAACGGACGACGATGAAGATTGTCTCCCAGGACCCGGAGGCCCTCCACTCAGTAATGAATCATCTGACACAACTAGCCCACCCACGCCAACCAGCCCACCGATGTCCACCACCCCAGATGACTCTACCCCAGTTGAACTTAGACGCTCCGAGCGGTCAACAGCCGGTAAACCCCCTGAACGATATGAACAAGACCAGTTTGTATGGCAATGAACATTGATACCTCCGCAGATACATTTCAATTGAGTAAGGCCCTCGCCCGAGAACTGGCGAGCTTACAGGGTGGGGGAATGTGGGGAGGATGACCCCCATATAGTGATTGGGCCGAAACCAAGGGGACCGCCATCAGGGTTCCTGAAGGAATCACACAAGGGGGATGACAAAGGGAGATACACGACTAAGAGTGTCAGGATAACAGGGGGCGGGGCTAGGATAAAAGGAGCAGGGGGCGCGCTCAGGTGTCAGTTGACAGAGAGCTGGACAACAGGCAGGAAACCAGGTGAGAGAGATGACCGAGGGAGCGGACGGTGTGTTCTGAAGAGACCGACAGGGGTCTGTGAAAGGAAAGCTGCGCACTCACCGACAAGTGACACCTGAGGGACTTTCACCAGCGGCTGCTCCCCTCATACGGTCGCATACAGCCACCCCCGCTGTTTCCCTCCCTGCTGTGACAAGCCCGCGACTTCCAGTGACCGCTGCAACTACAGACTGTTCCGTTACAGCGGTCAGGACACTGCCCCCCTGCCTTCTCCCCCAGTTGCGGCCCTGTCATCACCGGACCCTGGGGATGCGATCCCGCTACAGGCGGCCGTAGAGGCTCCCGTCCAGTTTGCTAAGGGACCCTGAGCAGAGGTTGGTAAGCGGTTATATTTTGAGACTGCGTCATAACCCCGCGGTGAGACGAGAGCCGCAAGGAGACGTCTGTTGCGCCCATCGGCACAGTTTCTTCAGGGCCTGTTGCACCCCACCGTCATAGTTTCTTCAGGGCCTGTTGCTCCCCACTGTCATCATTTCTTCAGGGCCTGTTGCGCCCCACCATCATCGTTTCTTCAGGGCCTGTTGCGCCCCACCGTCATAATTTCTTCCGGGCCTGTTGCGCCCCATCGGCATCGTTTCTTCCGGGCCTGTTGTGCCCCACCGGCATTGTTTCTTCAGGGCCTGTTGCACCCCGCCAGCATCATTTCTTCAAGGGCCTGTCGAGCCCAGCTCCATCCCGGAATATCGAGGCGTCAAGGCAGCCGCACCAGCGACCTCTACGCAGCCACGCCTGTGATCCTGACAGACCCTTGGAAGGATAAGTTTATTATAAGAGATAAGGACCCCCCCAGTTTGGTCATACATGGCCTATAGCACCCGGGCCAACCGGGTTAGTCGCATTACCCATAAGAGAGTGTTGTTAAGTTTGTTGAGTCCCTGCGTGGACTGGTTGCTGTTAATACTTTTTGGTTGCTCAATATAGCCCCAGCGGCTACAGTTTATAAAAGTTATTTCCACAAACCACACTCAGTCTCATGTCTCGTCACTGCATCCTGCGAACCTGCTCTGACCCTACATAGGGATGAAGGTGCCATGCCATACCAGGATAGGGATGAGGAGGCTATGCATACAAAGATAGGTATGAGGGTGTCATGTCATGCATACCAGGATAGGGATGAGGGTGCCATGCATACCAGGATAGGGATGAAGAAGCCATGCATACCAGGATGGGGAGGAGGGGGCCATGCATATCAGGATAGGGATGAGAGGGCCATGTCAGAGAATGACAGCAGTATTTATCATGTTAACAGCCGCAGGTGAATCGCGATTCCATCTGCGGCTGTTAGGGGCACATGTCTGCTGTTTAAATCAGCAGACATGTGTTGGATAAGTTGCAGGCTCATAGCCAGAGCATGCAGAAAACAGGGGGAGCCCACCTTAGACGTAACCACTGTATATGTCTAAGGTTGGAAAGGGGTTAAAGTATAGTATTTTAGCCTCTGTTATCTTGTATACGGGAAATACTCAGATCCATGAACAAGGTATGACCAAGGGATAGTACAACCTCTTTTTAATGCCAATTTAGGTATTTATTTGATTGTCCCTTGCAATTTTATCTTAAAGACAGGATAGGTCCCAGAGAGGAAATAAAACCAACTGATAAACGCTACATATAATTGAACCTCTAAAATGAAGTCTCAGATTTAAGTTACTTTAATGATTTTAATAGAGAATTACTCCGTTTACAATGGATGTGTGAACACTGTGGTCATAAACCTGTATGGCTATGGGGAACTGAAATTCTCAGCTACTGCATAAAAATGCTTTGGAAAGGATTCAGATCTCCAGTTTGACAAATCTTACTGCACTGATTAGAGAGGTTGCCATGATATGATAAGACAAGGGCGGCAGAAACAGAGATATTGTATATATTTAGACCTTTTTAACATGTGAGCCTATTGGTGATGGATACCATATGAGCTTTTTGATGACTGTCATCGTGGCATGGGAGCTACCATATGGGGTCCACGTCACTCGGTAGCTCAGTTACACACTTTCTCCTCACTAAGGCTACAGAATGAGCACAGCATGTACCCCCAAATCAAAGCTGCCACCATTTACCAAAAGGGCGGTAAGTCCCAATGTCATGCACAAAATGCACTCACTGCCTGCAGGCCATACACAGTTAACATGTACAACCTACCATTATGTCCTTACAAAAATACTTAGGTACTCTAGGGCAAAAAGGTATACCTAATAAAGTTTTAGGCTTTAAAACAAAAAAGGTAGAGTGCTTAATGCATAAAAAAATAATGGAATATTGGACATGCATAAAATGTGCAAAAACCGTTATACAACAAATAGGTGAAAAAAAACAAGAAAGTCCTTTACTTAACAGTCCATTTCTGCTTCTAGGGACATCGGTCAGAAAATGTGAGCAAGTCCAAGTGGTATGGGTTCTCAACTTGTGTCACATCATGGAAGTAATCCATTGATTATATAAAGTGTTACACCTGGTTCTTGTCCTGGCTCTGCGCCTCGGTCTGACGTTGCTCCCCGTTCAGGGCACTCACCTGGTGCCTTGCAGGCTGTGGCTGTGCTCCCTGTGTGTCGCATCTTGCTTCTCAGTGTTAGGTTCTCTCCCCTTCCCCCACCTCCTGGCGTCCTGTCGGCAGGTCTTCAGCCAGAGCTATTAGGGCACGCGCGCACGCCCCCCTTGTAGCAGAGTGTATCTTTTGAGAATCCAATGGTACACAGGAGAACTTCACTGAGCAAGTTATCTTGAGTAAACAGCATTTACTTCTTATGGGTAAACATGAGATAAGAATTCAGAAGCGCACAGCCCGTGCTGCTGGTACAATACAGTCAAAAGCGAAAGTAAAGGTAACAACAACCTGAGAGCTTCCCTCCCCTCAATTCAGCAAACATTTAACTTCACACTATCGCCATCTGCTGTCAGGCTGGTGTAAAGTCCTCCTTTACATAAGCCCATATCTGTTGCATATGCCAACACCCTTTCTCAACAGTAAGGACTTATTCAGTCAAACCCAACTTTTTTATCAGTCTCTGGTGTTTATCAGCATTCGCCATTCAACGCCTTCGTGAAGATGTCTGCAGTCATTTTTTCAGTAGGATAATCCTTCAAGAAATTATACTTCACATTTCCCAAGTCTTTGATTTCAAAATGTCATTCAGGATTTTTAGAATGTTTTCTTTAACCCTTTCTTGTTCAGAACAAATCAAAATGTCATCTACATATACAGGGTCGGACTGGGGTGCCTAGGGCCCACCAGGGGAATTGACTCTAGGGGCCCACCCTATGGCTACCATAAACAGTTTTATTACGTGTTCATTTATTGGCCTCTCCCACTAAAACATATGCCTTTTAGCAAGCTGTACAGTATGCAAAAGAGAACGCTCTCAGCCTCCTATATATCGTACAGACCGCACTCTCAGCCTCCTATATACCATACAGACCGCACTCTCAGCCTCCTATATCGTACAGACCGCACTCTCAGCCTCCTATATATCGTACAGACTGCACTCTCAGCCTCCTATATATCGTACAGACCGCACTCTCAGCCTCCTATATATCGTACAGACCGCACTCTCAGCCTCCTATATATCGCACAGACCGCACTCTCAGCCTCCTATATATCGTACAGACTGCACTCTCAGCCTCCTATATATCGTACAAACCGCACTCTCAGTCTCCTATAACAGATACTTTCTATAAGAGGTTGAGAGTGTGGTATGTACAGTATATAGGATGCCGATATTGTGGTATGTATGGCATATTGGCCTCGTATATGACATACAGGCTTTTGTTCTCCTGTTAGGCCTCCTAAAAGACATACAGACTGTCTGCCTCCTATTAGGCCTCCTATGAGACATACAAAGTGTCGGCCTCCTATGAGACATACAGACTATCGGCCTACTATTAGGCCCCCTATAAGACATACAGACTGTCAGCCTACTATTAGGCGCCCTATAAGACATACAGACTGTCGGCCTCCTATTAGGCCCCCTATAAGACATACAGACTGTCGGCCTACTATTAGGCGCCCTATAAGACATACAGACTGTCGGCCTACTATTAGGCCCCCTATAAGACATACAGACTGTCGGCCTCCTATTAGGCCCCCTATAAGACATACCGACTGTCGGCCTACTATTAGGCCCCCTATAATTCATACAGACTGTCGGCCTCCTATTAGGCCCCCTATAAGACATACAGACTGTCGCCCTCTTAGATACTGTACAGACTGCACTCTCTGCCTATGTACGGCATACAGGAGTGCGGTCTGTACGGTCGTTATACAGGCCTCATATGACATATTAGGCCATATACGAGTGTGGTGTGTGCATCTTATATAGGAGGCAAAAATGGGGCCCCAAATGCTAACATATTGCTCATCACACAGAAGCATTTCGATTGTACTTACATGCACTGAGTTCAGGAAGCTTAATGAGTGCGATCAACAATATTGAAGTCGTTCAACACTTGTTTCTCGGCCTCTTTCCACTGTCTGAGAAAGAATGATGGGGACAGAACAATCACTAATGGATCAATCTGTCCCCATACAGTATCATGTTATCAGCAGCACATCTAAAGTTTACACCCCATAGTTCTCCATATAATATAATGTGCCCCATAGTTCTTCATATATTATAATACACTCCTCAGTCCTCCATATAGTATAATACACTCCCCATAGTCCTCCATATAGTATAATACACTCCTCATAGCCCTCCATATATTAAAGTACACTCAGTCCTCCATATAATATAATACACTCCTCCATATGTTAAAATACACTGCTCAGTCCTCCATATAGTATAATACACTCCTCATAGTGCTCCATATAGTATAATACACCGCCAGTCATCCATGTAGTACAATTCACTTCCCATAGTATAAATGCATCCCATAGTTCTTCATATAGAATAATGTATTCCCCATAGCCCTCGATACAGTATAATGCAGCCCACATATAGTATAATGCAGCCACCCCATAGAGCATAATGCAGCCACCCCACAGAGTATAATGCAGCCCTGCCATACAATATAATGTAACCCCCATAGAATATAATGCATCCCCCCTCTTATAGTATAATGCAGCCACCCCTTAGAGCATAATCTAGCCACCCCACAAAATATAATATAACCCCCCATAGAATACAATGTAGCCCTCCTCATATAGTATAATGCAGCCCCAATAGAATATAATGTAGCCCCCTCATAAAGTATAATAAAGCCCCCATACAATGTAACCTAGCCCCCCATAAAATATAATGCAGCCCTCATAAAATACAATGTAGCCTCCTCCTATAGTATAATGTAGCCCCTTCACAGAGTATGATGCAATTACCCCCCACAGAATATAATAAAGATAATACAGCCCCCCACAGAATATAATGTAGCCACGAATAGAATATAATACAGCCCACCTCCCCATAGAATATAATGTAGCCCCCCATATTACATAAAACAGCCTCCCCCATAGAATATAGAATCATAGAATCGTAGAGTTGGAAGGGACCTCCTGGGCCATCTGGTCCAACCCCCTGCTCAAAGCAGGATTCGCTAAATTATCCCAGTCAGATGTCTGTCCAGCCTCTGTTTGAAGACTTCCATTGAAGGAGAACTCACCACTTCTCATGGCAGCCCGTTCCACTCATTGATCACTCTAACTGTCAAAAAGTTTTTTCTAATATCTAATCTGTGTCTCCTCCCATTCAGTTTCATCCCATTGCTTCTAGTCTTTCCATGTGCAAATGAGAATAAAGTTGATCCTTCTATAATGTGACAGCCCTTGAGATATTTGTAGACAGCTATTAAGTCTCCTCTCAGTCTTCTCTTTTGCAAACTAAACATTCCCAAATCCTGCATTCTTTCCTCATAAGACAGGGTTTGCAGACCGGTCACCATTCTGGTCGCTCTTTTCTGAACTTGCTCCAGTTTGTTGATGTCTTTTTTAAAATGTGGTGCCAAAAACTGGACACAATATTCCAGATGAGGGCTGACCAAAGAGGAGTAGAGGGAAATAATGACTTCACGTGATCTAGACTGTATGCTTCTGTTAATACATCCTAGAATTGCATTTGCCTTTTTTTGCTGCTGCATCACACTGTTGACTCATATTCAGTCTGTGATCTATTAGTATACCCAAGTCTTTTTCACATGTGCTGTTGCTTAGCCCTATTCCTCCCATTCTGTATATGCTTTTTTCATTTTTAATGCCCAGATGTAGTACTTAACATTTTTTCCTGTTAAAAACCATTCTGTTAGTTGCTGCCCACTTCTCCAGTTTATTTATATCTTTTTGAATCCTCTCTCTCTTCTCTAGTATTAGCTATCCCTCCTAGCTTTGTGTCATCAGCAAATTTAATCAGTTTACCCTCAATTCCTTCATCTAAATCGTTGATAAAGATGTTGAACAATACAGGGCCCAGGACAGAGCCCTGTGGTACCCCACTTGAGACATTCTTCCAACTGAATGTGCAGCCATTTACGACCACTCTTTGGGTCCGATCACTAAGCCAGTTATGAATCCACCTAACAGTTGACTTGTCCATTCCATACTTAGTCATTTTTTCAATAAGGATTGTACGAGATACTTTGTCAAATGCTTTGCTGAAGTCAAGATATACTATATCTATAGCATTTCCTTGATCCACCCAATCAGTGATTCCATCATAGAAGGAAATTAAGTTAGTCTGACATGACTTATTAGTTACAAACCCATGCTGACTCTGTTTAATCACTTCATTCTTATCCAGGTACTGACATACATGTTGTTTAATAATTTGTTCAAAGATCTTTCCTGGTATAGAAGTCAGACTCACCGGCCTATAGTTGCCTGGGTCCACCTTCTTCCCCTTTTTGAAGATAGGGACAACATTTGCTCTTCTCCAGTCTTCTGGGACTTCTCCTGTTCTCAAAGAATTTTCAAAGATTATGGAGAGGGGTTCAAAAATTTCTTCTGCTATCTCCTTCAGTACTCTGGGGTGTAATTCATCTGGACCTGGAGACTTGAATTCATTTTGGTTAGCTAAGTGTTTCCTCACTATCTTTCTGTTTATAGATATCCTGGATTCTTCTATTCCCTTAATAGCACAGTGAAGAACAGTTGATGTTACATTTCCTTTCTGAGAGAAAACAGATGCAAAATAGGAATTTAAAATTTCGGCCTTCTCAACATCCTGTCTTACCATTTCATCATTTTCATACTGTAAAAATCCTATAGCATCTTTGACTTTTCTTTTACTTTTGACATATCTCCAAAATCCTTTATTATTGCTTTTGACATCTCTTGCAAGCCTCAATTCATTGTCAGCTTTACTAATCTGATTTGTGCCCTGCAGGTTCTGCAGACAGCATTACATTCTTCTTTAGATATGCCTCCCTCTTTCCATTTTATAAACATTTCTTTCTTCCTTTTAAGCATGTGCTTAAGTTCTGTGTTCATCCATCCAGGTTTCCTTAAATGCTTCCTATTCTTCCCTCTTTTCGGAATTGTTAACAATTGTGCTTTGAGAATTTCATTTTTCAAGATTTCCCATCCTTCCTGGACATTTTTGTCTTTAAGGATATCCAGCCATTGGATCCCTCCAATTCTCTTTCTGAATCCCTTAAAATCTGCCTTTCTGAAATCTAACCTTGACGTCTGAGTCTTCACTGGTCTTCCTCCTCTAGTTATCCAAAATTCTAAAATAGCATGGTCGCTACCTCAAAGGGTCCCAGCCACCTTTACCTCCTCAACCATTTCCTCCCTGTTTATAAGGATTAGATCCAAGGTAGCAATTCCCCTTGTTTTCTCCCCTACCTTTTGGAAGATAAAGTTGTCAGCAAGAGAGGATAAGAATTTCCTTGACCTGTTAGTTTTGCCTGAGAGAGATTCCCAACAATTGTCTGGATAGTTGAAATCTCCCATGACAACTATGTCATATTTTTTGGAGAACTTGGCCATTTGATGCATAAAGAGTTCATCCACATCTTCAGCTTGCACAGGCGGCCTGTAGTAAATGCCTACAATGGTGTCCTTTCCATTGTTCTGTCCTTGTATTCTTACCCAAACAGTTTCCACAGAACTCCCAGTCTCTGAAGCTTCAATCTCTGTGCAGATATATGCGTTTCTAACATACAATGCAACACCTCCTCCTCGTTTATCAAGTCTGTTTCTTGCAAATAAGTTGTATCCTTCTAGTCTTGTATTCCAATCATGTGTATCGTCCCACCAAGTTTCAGTGATTCCAATGACATCATATTTCTTTTCCTGTGTTAGTAGTTCCAATTCTCCTTGTTTGTTGCTCATGCTTTGTGCATTAGTATAGAAACATTTTAGTTTGTGATTGGTTTCTCTTTCTCCAATATTGTTATTAATTAGATTCTTTTGTCTTTGTTCTTCCTTTCCACTTCTAATAGCAGAGTTCTCAATAGCATTTGTCAGGTGTATGGCTTTTTCTGGTCTTTTGTTTCCCTTCCCACGTTGTTCTAGTTTAAAGCTCTCCTTACAAGTGTAGCAAGGCGACTTCCAAATACATGTTTTCCAGTCTTCGTAAGGTGCACCCCATCTCTAGCAAGTAGTCCATCGTAAAGGTAATTCACTCCGTGATCCATAAATCCAAATCGTTGTTGACGGCACCATCGACGTAGCCAGTTGTTCACCTGCAGAATCTTATTCCACCTCCTTGTTCCATGGCCATCCACTGGGAGGATAGAAGAGAAGACCACCTGCGCTCCCAGTTCTTTCACTTTCTTGCCTAAGTCTTCAAAGTCTCTGCAGATGGTTTCCAGGTCATTTCTTGCGGTGTCATTTGTCCCCACATGTAGTAGCAGGAATGGGTAGTCATCTGTAGGTCTGAAGAGTCCTGACATCCTGTCAGACACATCTTTAATTTTTGCACCTGGAAGACAGCACATTTCTCTTGAAGTTATATCCGGTCTGCAGATAGTGGCCTCTGTTCCTCTCAACAGGGAATCACCCATGACCACCACTCTCTGTTTCTTCTTCACAACATTTTTCTTTCTCCATCCAGGAGGACTCTGAAGGCGTACAAGGTTGCTGTTTGTGGGCAAAGTCTTATCCTGATGTATTTCTTCATCGTTTTCCTGCGTGAGAGCCTGGTACTGGTTCCTGAGAAGTATGGGTGCTGACTGCCTCCTGATCCTCCTGCTTCTCTGGGTCTCCATTCCTCTGTTTCTTCAGGTGCACTTCGAATATATTATATACCCCTAATGTATAATGTACCCCCATGGCATATAACACAGCCACATAGTTTACAGCACAGCCACAAAGTATATAACACAGCCCACATAGTATATAACACAGCCCCACATGGTATATAACACAGCCCCACATGGTATATAGCAGAGCACCACATGGTATACAGCATAGCACCAAGGTATATAGCACAGCCTCACATGGTATACAGCACAGCGCCATGGTATACAGCACAGCCCCACATGCAGCGCCGTAACTACAAAGTTATGGGCCCAGGTGCAAACTTTCAAATGGGGCCCCTCCATGTCAAAATACATGCACATCTCCGCTCCTTACACCTTGTACATGTGCGGCTTCGCTCTGTACACGTGCAGCTCCGCTCCGTACAGCTCGTACACATCCGGCTCCGCTCCGTACACCTCGTACACACACGGCTCCTGGCTCCACACCGTAAACCTCGTACACATGCGGCTTCGCTCCGTACACTTCGTACACACGCAGCTTCGCTCCGTACACCTCGTACACACATGGCTCTGTTCCATACACCTCGTACACACATGGCTCAGCTCCGTACACCTCGTACACACGCGACTCTGCTCCGTACACCTAGTACACACGCGACTCCGCTCCGTACACCTCGTACACACACAGCTCCGCTCCGATCACCTCCTCATACATACACGGCTCCGCTCCATACACCTCACACACATGGCTTCAATCCATACACCTCGTACACACATGGCTCATCTCTGTACACCTCGTACACACACGGCTCCGGGCTCCACTCCGTACACCTCGTACACACATGGCTCCGCTTTGTACACCTCGTACACACGGCTCCGCTCCGATCACCTCCTCGTACACACACAGCTCTGCTCCATACCCCTCGTACACACATGGCTTCACTCCGTACACCTCGCACACACACGGCTCTGCTCTGTACACCTCGTACACACACGGCTCCGGGCTCCGCTCCGTACACCTCGTACACACATCGCTCCGCTTTGTACACCTCGTACACACACGGCTCCGCTCCATACACCTCATACATACGCGGCTCTGCTTCGTACACCTCGTACACACACGGCTCTGCTCTGTACACCTCGTACACACACAACGCTGCTCTATACACACACAGCTCTGCTACATTCCCCCACCCCACACTCACATAAACTTCCCGGACCCTCATCCAGCACCATGACAACCTGCATACCAGAGTCCTGCAGACCCGAGGCTTCTGATCATGTGACCACTGATTCCTCCCCTCCTGTGACCTCATCACAGGTCCTGTGCCAGAAGTGAAGAACACAGTCTAACGATAACTCTTTGCTGGCTGCGGTGGCTCGGTGCATGGGGGAGTGGTGGCAGGTACCCAGACAGCATGAGGGAGGCCCCCCATCTCGCCAGGGCCCCGGCACTTGCCTGGGTGCTGACGCAGGCCCTAGCGCTATGGTATGTGCATGCACGTCCCTGCAAATCATGGGATGCACTTTTAAAGGGCCCACACAATTAAAGGGGCAGCATTTTTTAAGGGCCCCAGCGACCCTCGGGGCCCACCGGGCATTTACCCGGTACCCGGCCAGGCCAGACCAAGCCTGTACATATATGAGTTCATTAATCCATCTATTCATCAGCCTTTTTGTGTACAAGCATGGATCAGCTTTGCTTCTTTGAAATTTTTAAGCACTTCTGTGATTTTGTCATTCCATGCTTTAGCTGCTTGCTTTAAACCATATATGCTTTTCTGTAGTTTGCAAACTTTGTTTGGGTTTCTTTCATCTTTGAATCCTGGAGGTTGTTCCATGTGAATGTCTTCTGTTAAATCTCCATTCAAAAATGCCATCTTTACATCCAGATGTATCAGTTCCATCTGTTTCATTGCTGCAACTGTAAGTAAAGTTCTTATTGTAGTATGTTTGACAACTGGAGCAAATGTCTCATCGTAGTCTTCTCCATATTTTTGAGAATACCATTTAGCTTGCTCTGTATCTTTCAGGTGTGCCATCTGTTTGGTATTTTACTTTAAAAATCCATTTACATCCTATGGCTTTTCTTCCTTCTGGTAAATCTGTTAGTGTCCTTATATTTGAGTCATGCATGGATTTCATTTCTATTTCTGTTGCTTCTATACATTTATTAGCTTCTTCATTAGGGAGTTTAGATATGTCTTCCCAACAGGTAGGTTCATAAATTTTACTTGTGCTTGTCTTGTATGAGAGATGTTTTGGTGGTTTCCCTTTGTTCTCTCTCATTGAACATCTTGGTTCTGTGTCTGTTTGTAGTTGTATTTCTTCATTTTCAGTATTCTGTTCTTCATCAATTACAACTACTTTCTCATCAGATACTTCTTCAGCTATGTCACTGCTGTTTTTCTCATTTTTTGTTTCCAGTGAAATCATAGTGTCTTCATTTAGATCCTCAATAAATGTCACACTGTTACTCACCGTGACTCTGTCTGTTTTGCGATCTAGGATTCTGCATCCCTTGCAATTTTCACTATATCTAACAAATATTCCCTCCATGGATCTGTTTTGAAGTTTGGAACTTTTTTTGTTGGAATGAATACAAAAACTTTACATCCAAAAACTTTTAAATGATTGACACTTGGTTTCATACCTTGCCACAGTTCATATGGAGTTTTCTGGAAAAAAGTCTGTTCTGTAGATATGTTGCTGTCATTGCTGCCTCACCCCAATATTTCTCTGGTAGTTTGGAATCTGTCAGCATACATCTCATCATTTCTGTCAGAGTTCTGTTTTTCCTTACTGCTACTCCATTTTGTTCAGGTGTATACAGAACAGTCTTTTCATGTTCTATACCATTTTGCCTTAAGTAGTTTTCTATTTTGTGACCTGTAAATTCACCTCCATTATCACTTCTGATGACAATTGGCTTCCTTTGAAATTTGCTACTCGACCTTGTTACGTAGTCTACAAGTTTTTAAAAAACTTCACTTTTGTTCTTAATTAAGTATGTGACTGTGTATCTTGAGTAGTCATCTATGAAAGTCACCATGTATCTATTTCCTCCTGATGTAGTCACTTGCATGGGTCCACATACGTCAGTATGCACCAAATCAAGTGGGCTTTTGCTTTTCATCTCACTTTCTTTTGGAATAGATATTCTTGTGGCTTTAGATTTTATACAACATTCACATCTTACGGTAATTGAGCAATCTGATATCTTTAGATCTTTTGTCAATTCGTTTCTTTGTAGCTCCCTTATACTGTCAGGGTGTCTGTGTCCTAGATGTCTATGCCACACGTGAATACAGTTCTTGTGATCATGTGTACATACCTTCATCTGTTCCTTTGGTGTGTCAAGATGCTATAACTGTTCATCTGCCTTTGCATTGGTTATCACCTTGTTTGCTGCTAGAATTGCACACTTATTGTCTTTGAATTTTACAGTGAGTCCTTTGGCTATTAAACGCTTCACAGATAGCAATCCGCCTTCCAATTTTGGAACATACAACACATTCTGTACAAGTATCTTCGAATCTTGTCCGAACTTGTTTGAACAGTTTAGCATACCTTGTCCTATACCATCTGCGGTTATTTTGCTTCCATCTGCAAGATAAATGGCTTCTTTCTTATCTAAATCAAGTTCAGTGAAGAAATTCTTGTCACTTGTCATATGACTTAATGCTCCTGAATCAATAAACCAACCAAGTGATGATTTCTTGTCTGTTACTTTAAATGTGCCATTCCAATTATTCTCACATGAATCGGAAATTGTGTTTTTCACTTTCTGTGTATGCTCTTTATGTTGTAATTTTTGTTGTTCTGCTTTCCATATGGTACAGTCCTTTTTTAAATGACCTTTTTTCTTACATCTGAAACATTCCCTTGTCTCTTTATTATAGGGTTTTTTAAATTCTGTAGCTTTAAGAGCATTTCCACTGTCCTTTTCAGAAGAAGAATCATTTGTCTGTTCTTTTCTTCTCTGATGTTCATCTTTTAGTCTGGTTTTCACAAAATGTGATGTCTTTTTCTGGTCTTGTCTCTAGGGCATTTATCAAGGCTGTATATGAATCTGGTAAACTGCACAATAATATTGCTGCTACATGACTTTCTTTAATGTCTTCACCAATAGACCTTAGCTGTGATATTACTTCCATCATTGAGAATATGTGTTTCTGCATGTCGTCATTTACACTCAATCTCATATTGTAAAGCTTTCATAATAGAAATAACTTGTGATTTAAACTGGGTCTTTCATGTAATTTTCTTAATGTGTCCCACATTCATTTCACTGTTTCTTCATTCCTTATGTGTATTAATTGAGCATCATCCACTAATAAGCTAATGATGGCTCAAGCTTCTCTATTCTTTCTATCCCATGTCTGATTATCTTGATCAGGTCTATCTGTAATGATTACTTCCCATAAATCATCCTTAGATAACGACATCTCTACTTTGAATTTCCATAACTGATAATTTTCACTGTTCAGCTTAGCTACTATGGTTTCAGCTCAGTGCTGCACATCATTTTTATATAATCTTACTTGTTTTATGAAGATATTCTTCTTTCTTCTTGAGAGTTCCTGTATATCCTGTGTGTGGTGATTCTCTGTAATTATATCCAGTGTGCGGCCCTCCAGTTCCTGGAACATAAATTCCTTTGTCCTTCTGTATCTGGATTTTTTTTTCAGCTTCCGTTCACTGGGTTTTATCTCCTTCTGTTAACAGAGCTTATCTGCTTCTCCGGTGTCTGGATTTATTGCTTGGAGTTATCTTCTGGGTGTCTCTGTCCTGGGTGTCTGGGACTATCTCCTGTTCTGGGCCCATAACCTGTAGCAGAGTGTATCTTTTGAGAATCCACCGGTACACAGGAGAACTTCACTGAGCAAGTTATCTTGAGTAAACAGCATTTACTTCTTATGGGTAAACATGAGATAAGAATTCAGAAGCACACAGCCTGTGCTGCTGGTATAATACAGTCAAAAGCGAAAGTAAAGGTAACAACAAGAGAGCTTCCCTCCCACAATACAGCAAACATTTAACTTCACACTATCGCCATCTGCTGTCAGGCTGGTGTAAAGTCCTCCTTTACATAAACAATAAGTCCATTTCTGTTGCATATGCCAAGGCCCCTGACTTCTTAAAGAGACAGCATGCATTTTTCAAAATAAGCAATTATCCAATGGCAGCGCACTGGCTGCTATTTCTGGCCTCTCCTCCATAGGGAGAGCACCGGAACAACGAGTATCAATCATTGCTACATCCGGTTCTGTTGCTAACCTGCCTGCGCTGCATAGCAGTCTCTGTGCATTTTCTTATGCTGTCTGTCTTCACAGAAATATCTGAATCCTGATAACCCTGGTTATACCTGCAATCATCTGGGCGAAAGCCATCCCATTCCGCCAACAGCCATCCAAGTCCGAGAACTGAGTCAAGGTTACCAGAGCCAGCTACACACCATCTACCCCGATCCAGGACCCATCTCATTACGAACTCTGCTGTCATTTCTGTTATCCCTTTTGGTCCCGCTGGGACAGCTGCCTTGTGTCCGGGGTCTAACTGGAGGTAGCACCTGTGTCCTCCGGGTATTCCATTCTGGTCTTGTGTGAGGGGCTTTACTACGGGTACCCGGGGCTCACTAGTTATGCCCCCTTTGGAGCCCCCCGGACCGTGGTCCCGAGGTTCCACTTTAAAAAAAAAAAACGAATGTGAACTTCACCATCTCTGCCTCTGCTTCCATTCGTTACATAAAGTCCAGCATGGAGCTGGATTGTTCAGTCATACTACTCGTCGTGTGTCCAACCATGGGGAGGGTTCTTCATTGCAAATGCACACCACCCACTACCTTCTTCATATTACAGTGGCTTGTAAAAGTATTCACCTCCTTGGCTTTTTACCTATTTTTTAAAATTACATCACCTGTGTTAAAATATTTTTGCTATCTGACTGGTGGGTGATACACACTTTTATCACAAACGGTTTTGATTAGCTAATTGTGCCTCATGACTGCACCCCAATATTAGGCCTAATGATTTTTAAGTGGAAATCTGGCCTTCTGATTTGCCACTGAAACACAAATTTATCACAACTGATTTGGACTAACAAATTGAGCCTCCAGAGACTGACACACAGTTTTTGCACAATCGAGTTCAATGCTGGAAGACCAATTTCACACAGGACAGGATCCTATCTAGTTAACTGACAAGTTCACTTTCAGCAGCAGCATTAGTGCAGGAGCGACCACTCTGCACTGTGACACTGAGACAATGGAGCCATCAAAACAATATGTCCATTTTTTATATGGTCAGGGACATGTGACTTTGGCAGCCAGAAGACCTTGTGTCATGACATTGTGGATAGTTTCCATGCCGAATGATTTGCCTGTGATCGAATGTTGATGTACAGCCAGGCTCGTCAAAAGTCCTGAGGAAGGGCTCTAGAAAAGACTACAGGTTATTAACCAGGGGATCCCCTCTCTCCCACATCGGATTTAGCCAGGCGAGGGTCTCTCCAGCGAGGTGAGACATAATGAAGCCCACCTTGGCCCGTTCAGAAACGAACATATGCCCCAGGAGTTCAAAATGCAGCGTGCATTGAGTTATGAACCCCCAACATTGGGCGGGATCGCAATTAAACCAAGGGGGAACCACCAGACGAAGTCCTTCAGCTGCTGTACAACAGGGAACCTGGTAGCCGGTGGTCGAGATGGGAGTAGCCAAGTTTATCACCGAGTCCATATGTGTAGACAAGTTGCGCAGATAGATCACGATCTTGTCCGGCTGATCTTTCAGGCGAGTAACCTCTTGACACAACTCTGCAGCTGGAGGTCCATGAAACCCAGCGGGTTCCATGGCCGAAGCAATCTGTAATGAATGGAAGCGGAGGCACAGATGGTGAAGTGTGCATTAATTTATTGCTATTTTGGTGGAACCACTGGACCATGGTCCGGGTGACTCCGAAGGGGGCGTGACTATGCGAACCCCAGACAACCGTAATAAGACCCCTCAAACAGGATCAGATTGGAATGTTCAGGGGACGCAGGTGCTATCTCCAGTTAGACCCTGGACATGTGTAAGCTGGCCCAGCGAAACGGGTGCACAAACAGGGAAAACAGATAATGTAGAACTCAACAGGTGGGATACGGCTGGCTGGGACGGCGCTGGCAGGCAGTACTGACATCGTTGTAGGTAACGGAAATGGACTTCTGAGCTGGAAAGAACTTGCACAGGTAGCACTGGTGTGGTCCCGAGGATGGAGTAGCAAGCCGCAGATAGTCTTAAAAGACAAGCAGTATTAGCTGGGTACTGGCAGGACACAGGCAAAGCACAACAGATCACAGGAATGTCAAATCACTGAACCGGAAACTAGCAACAGGAAACACTTGTTGATCCAGCACCTTCTCTATGGCAGAGGGGCCAGAAGTAGTACACACCATGCTATCATTGGTTAATCACATTTTGAAAAGTGTCCGCTGTCTCTTTAAGAGATCGAGATTGCGCGCGTGCGGCCTTATTCTCATACCCGGGGATGTGCTGGCCGCGTGCCAGGAAGCAAAGGCAGGAGCAGAGCAGCAGGAAGTGGACTGAGAACGGGAACCCCACCGGGGGCTCCGCAGAGGTACGTGCACAAGGGTAGAAGGACAAGGACCCCGGTGGGGACCCCGCGCGGGCATGGGTGTTACACCCTTTAACTCCCCACTTCATCATGAGCAGTCCCCTTTAACCCCCAACTTCATTACGTGAAGTCCCTTTTAAGCCCCCCACTTCATCATGTTCAGTACCCTTTAACCCCCACTTCATCATGTGCAGTCCCCTTTAACCCCCACTTCATTTTGTGCAATCCCCTTTAACCTCACCGCTTCATCTTGTGCAGGCCCCTTTAACTCCCACTTCATCATGTTCAGCCCCTTTAACTCCCCACTTCATCATATGCAGTTCCCTTTAACCCCCCACTTCATCATATGCAGTCCCCTTTAATCACCAACTTCATTATATGCCATCCTCTTTAACCCCCACTTCATCATGTGCAGTCCCCTTTAACCCCCCACTGCATCATATGCAGTCCCCTTTAACCCCCCACTTCACCATGTGCAGTCCCCTTTAACCCTTCACTTCATTATGTGCAGTCCCCTTTAACCCCCCACTTCATCATGTGCAGTCCCCTTTAACCCCTCACTTCATTATGTGCAGTCCCCTTTAACCCCCCACTTCATCATGTGCAGTCCCCTTTAAGCCCCAACTTCATTATGTGCATTCCCCTTTAACACCCCCAACTTCATTATGTACATTCCCCTTTAACACCCCCACTTCATCATGTGCAGTCCCATTTAACCCCCAACTTCATCATGTGCAGCCCCCTTTAACCCCAACTTCATTACGTGTATCCCTATTTACCCCCTGTTTCATCATGTGCAGTCCCCTTTAACTCCCCCACTTCATTATGTGCAGTCCCCCTTAACCCCCACTTCATCATGTACAATCCCCTTTAACCCACAATTCATCATGTGTGGTCTCTTTTAACCCCCCACTTCATCATGTGCAGTCCCCTTTAACCCCCCCACTTCATTATGTGCAGTCTCCTTTAACTCCTCACTTCATCATATGTAGTCCCCTTTAACCCCAACTTTATCATATGCAGTCCCCTATAACCCCCCACTTCATCATGTGCAGTCCCCTTTAACACCCCAATTTCATCATGTGCAGTCCCCTTTAACCCCACAATGTCATTATGTGCATTCTCCTTTAACCCCCCTACTTCATCATGTGTAGTCCTCTTTTACCCTAACTTCATCATATGCAGTCCCCTTTAACCCCCCTATTTCATCATGTGCAGTCCCCTTTAACCCCACAATGTCAGTATGTGCATTCTCCATTAACCCCCCTACTTCATCATGTGTAGTCCTCTTTAACCCTCACTTCATCATATGCAGTCCCCTTTAGCCCCCAACTTCATCATATGCAGTCCCCTTTAACCCTCAACTTCATCATGTGCAGTCCCCTTTAACCCCACAGCTTCATTATGTGCAGTCCCCTTTAACCCCCCACTTCATCATGTGCAGTCCCCACCCCCCTATTTCATTATGTGCAGTCCCCACCCCCCACTTCATCATGTGCAGTCCCCTTTAACCCCCCAATTCATCATTTGCAGTTCCCCTCATCCCCTCCTCACCCATTTAATTCATTTTATAATGAAAACAAAAAAGCTTTTTCATACTTACTTCACAGACGCTCCCCAGCAGTGCGGCTCTGTTTCCAGCGTCCGGTACATGTCGACGCGTAGGCAATGATGTCATCGCGTATGCGCCACCGTCACCTAACAGGAAGTACACAGAAGATGGAGGGAGTGGGAGCTACACAACTGTCAAGGTTAGATGGCTGTTGTGAATTCGCTTTCTGGCCTACCTCTGGTTACTACTGAAGGTAGTGGAGCTGGTCAAATTGACAGAGGGGTTGCGAGTTCTCTTTCTTGACTCCCTCTGGTGGTTACTGGAGGTAATGGAGCTGATCTGATTGACAGAGGCTTGCCACCTGATAATGAGGAAGACGATTGGAGATCTGGGGTTTCAGACTGAGATTTAAGACAGCCGACTCCCTCTATCCCTGCTGGTGATTTTCTTCCTGCCTCCTGAGGTCTTAGTTTCCAGCCCAGTCCCTGCATGTTCAGCTAAGTGTTCTTTTGCTATTCTGTTTACATTTGATCTGGTTTTGTCTATTTCAGCTTTGTGTGGGTCAGCCAGCTCCGGCTGGGGCTGTGCTGAATCACCATCCATATGTTACGGCTTGTGCCAGTTTGTTTTTGTCCCTTATTAGATTGGCCTCTTTTTTCTCTGCTTTCAGAATATACCAGAGTGCTGATATAGTGGCAAAATCGTGCGACTTCATTTTTTTTTGCATCAGACGTATTGGACTTTTTTGCAGGGTTTTTTGAGTGATTACAGACAGTGTCTTTCCTTTCCTGTCCTGTCTAGTCAGTGTGGGCCGCATCGTTTTCTCAGTCTATTTTACTACCTGCGTTTGTGTTTTCATCTTGTCTCACTGACAATATATGTTTGGGGGCTATCTATTTCTTTGGGGTCTGATCTGGGGCAGTTTAGATTTCCCCTTTCTTGCTTTAGGCTTAGTTAGCTCTCCGGCTGTGCCGAGGCGTCTAGGATCATCGTAGGCACGCTCCATGGCTACAGCTAGTTGTGTGGATAGGATCAGGGGTCTGCAATCCGCTTAGTTTCCAACCTCTCTGGTTTTCTGTGGCTTAGCTTGGGCTTGCTCTCCTCCTTGGTGACCCAGTCATAACAGATGGCCATGCACAGCTCTGAGAAAGCTCCTGGGCCCCAGGGCTGACATTCGTGCCGCAGCATGCATCACTTTAATACATGATCACACCCAGTGAGCAGAAGTGCATAAGCTGGACCCCGGACCTGTGGGCCCCTCTGTATATTGTTGCTCATAGGGCCTCGTACAGCTGTAAGGGCAGTAATGCCCTGATGGTGGCCCTAATAGTCTGTATCCCATTAATGAACTGTGTTTACGCATCCTGTCTGACTTCTTTGCTCCTGACCTCAACCACATGTATTGAACCTTTGCTGCCTGTCCCGACATCAGGCCATCTGACTACGTCTCTGTCTTGCTCTTTTGCACCTAATACCTGCTGCTCCGACCCTCTGGATAGCTGCTGCAGACCCAGCAACTACCTTGGAGTGGTACCTGGTGACTATCCTTACCTATCCTTGCTATAAGAGGCTCTGTTGAGTACCCGGTAGTCATTTAGTTACATCCGTTCAAGGTAAGCCTGGCCCGTTATGCAGTGGGTCCACACTCCCCAGCGTTACACATGCATTGTATATGTCATTGTCCATTTGACTAACCTCATTTGAAAACCTGCCTTCAAAAATGTTATTAGTCATTGCATTTGCAGCGAGACAAGATTACGTTTATTAAAACCAGTGACCATTTATGAAACTAATTAATACAAAATGCTGTACCCAAAGAACAACTTGGATATACAACTTCAATGAAACTGGTCAATGGCATGGGATATTTTGACACCAGACCTAAACTTTCAAAAAAAGAGTATCTAATTACTCATAAACTATAAGCAGAATTACTAGGCACATCGTTCTTGCTGGATCAATTTTATTATTAAACAATTACAGTCCTGTCAGTCAATCCAAAAGGTTAATAAATCTGAAACTTTAATATTTAAGAAAGTAAAGTGAGGTTTTGTCTTTCTTAGAATATCGATGTGTGCAGAATTATTATGTAACTAAATGAAAAACGTAAATCTTTCCATCTCAATTGTTTGTTTTCATCCATTAAAGTGAGAACAAAAACCAAACAACTCAAAATTCAATTGCATTTTTAAAAAAAACAATATCAGCGACCAATATAGCCCCCCTTCTTTTCAATAATAGTCATAAGCTTTCCATCCATGGAGTCTATCAGTTACTTAATCTGTTGACGATCAACTTTTTGGGCAACACCAACCCCAGCCTTTCAGGCATTGTTCAGAGAGGTGTCCTGTTTCCTTCACCATAAATATCTTTTTTAAAAGTAACCTATCTCCCACCTTTATTACTGCAACCTCCTGCTCTGTGGCCTCCCCTCTAACACTCTTGCATCCCTCCAATCTATTCTAAACTCTGCTGCCTGACTAATCCACCTGTCCCCCCACTATTCCCTGGCCTCTCCCCTCTGTCAATCCCTGCACTCGCTCTCCATTACTCAAAGACTCCAGTTCAACAACATAACCATGACATACTGTTAGGTGTCGGATTTCTGTCGCTGAACAGCGAGAATCCCGAGCCTTACTTCCAGCGGTCTCCCAGTCCTCTCCAGCCACAGAGGAGGTTGCTCAGCAAACTCATCGGTCCAGGCACTCTGCCCAGACCAGCTCTGTGGGTTTGCTTGCTGCTTCCCCCCCTGGCACAGCTATGGCAATACATGCTGCTCAGCAGCGAGATTCTCCAGGGACTAAGTCCCCATGTTGGGCCACTGAGCATGCCCGTGGAGTGATCTTCCATTGGAGATCAAAGGTCCTTGGGGTAGAGTTCTGTGGCCGTACACTGTGCGCTCTTTGGCCGGGCTCTGTGAGCTAAACAGGCTCCAACATCTACGTTCAGCGGTTGTGCGGCTCTGCGCATTAACAGAGTTCGCTCCTGTTCACATTGGGTGACGTAACCCATGAGTGACTGTATTCACACCGCTTAATTCTTCCGCCATTATCTAGCAGCAGTGTACCATGCGCTGCGAACCTACTATTAATTTGTAATTTGGTGCATTCCGCCAGCCCTAACATTATCCTAGCGCCAGGGTCTGGCTAGTAATGGCGGACGAACAGCGACTGCTGCAGTACATCCGGCAGCTGCAGGACAGGTTGGCGGCTCTTGAGCGTCCAGCCTCAGCTGTGGATGTTACGGCGGTCGCCTTTCAGGCAGCCACAGAGGCTGTCTCCCGTGTGACCACTACCATCCGTGCCCCGACTTTGTCCCGCCTCCCGCTGCCCGAGAAGTTCTCGGGTGATAGTGCCTCTTGTAGGGGTTTCGTGAGCCAGTGCTCGATACAGCTGGAGCTGCTGGCAGCACGATTCCCCTCCGAGTGGGCCAAAGTGGGATTTATTATTTCCCTCTTGTCGGGCAGGGCTTTGGAGTGGGTCACACCGCTGTGGGAGCGTGGTGATCATGTGGTGCAGAGAGCCTCATGGTTCTTGGACACTCTGAAGCATGTCTTCCAGGGACCGCGAGTCACCCATGACACCACACTCTGGCTGCAGGCATTGTCACAGGGCTCGTCCATGGTCAGCCAGTTTGCCATCCAGTTCCGGACGCTGGCCTCGGAGTTAGAGTGGCCAGATAAGATCCTCATTCCGGCATTCTGGAGAGGTTTGGCTGGCCATGTGAAGGACGCTCTGGCCACCAGGGAGATTCCTGCTACAGTGGAGGAGCTTATTACCGTCTCCACCCGTATAGACCTTCGCTTTGCCGAGCGAAGGTTGGAGCGGTCCCAGTGTAGGCAGAGGTTTAGGTTGGCACCCAGTTTTGCTAAACCTCTGGAATCTCCCGATCGGGCGTCCAAGCGTCAGGGGGCTTCCCACGAGGGATCCAGGCCCCCGCCCGCTTGAGCCCCTGTGATCTGTCATGGTTGCTGGCAGTCCGATCACTTTGCCAACCAGTGCCCACAGCGGCTGGGAAGACGCTTGCCCCTAGTGGCCGTAGGAGGCTGCTCACTGGAATCTGCGGCGTTTTCCTCCAAGTTGTCCTTTAAGGGGACACATGGGTTTGGTTCTTACACTCTGGCGGTGGAGGTTTGCGTGGATTCCGGAGAGGAGGGTAATTTTATGTCTTCTGCCTTCGCTCAACGGCACGCGATACCTCTGCTTATGATGTCCAAGCCAATCACCGTCAGAGTAGTGAATGGCGCGACTCTGCCCTCACAGGTACCCACCAAACCGCTCCACTGTTACTCTCGGTGTCTCCATCTCATCAGGAGACAATATCCCTCCTTTTCATGCCCGAGGGTGTCGACCAGGTCCTTATAGGGGTCCCCTGGTTGTGGCATCACTCTCCCAATATAGAGTGGTCCTCGGGGAGAATTCTTGGTTGGAGTAAGTCATGTGAGGGTAGATGTCTGAGTGAATGCGTCCAGGTTGCCTTCACCGAGGTCCCTGCAGATCTTTCCTCGCTTCCCAAACACTATCGACAGTATGCGGACGTTTTCTTAAAAAAGGCGGCTTTGACTCTTCCTCCGCATCGCCCCTATGACTGTCCTATTGACCTCTTGCCTGGTGCTAAGCCTCCCCGGGGTTGAGTCTATCCCCTATCTCTCCCGGAGACAGAGGCCATGTCTCAATACATCAGGGAGAATCTGGCAAGAGGATTCATTAGGAAGTCAGTGTCACCAGCGGGGGCGGGATTCTTCTTCGTCCAGAAGAAGAGTGGGGAACTACGTCCTTGCATCGATTACAGGGGTCTTAACGCCATCACCGTTAAGAATAAGTATCCTCTACCCCTGATATCGGTGCTGTTTGATAGGCTACGGGGAGCGAGAGTGTTTACCAAACTTGATCTGCGGGGGGCTTACAATCTGATTTGCATCCGTGATGGGGACCAATGGAAGACGGCATTTAACACCAGAGACAGGCACAATGAATATCTGGTGATGCCCTTTGGGCTCTGTAATGCCCCAGCCGTCTTCCAAGAATTTGTGAACGATATCTTCTGGGATATGCTTACCACTTCATAGTAGTCTATCTGGATGATAACCTCATCTACTCTCCAGATATTGACTCCCACCGGAGAGATGTTTGCAAAGTTTTCAACCTCCTGTGGGCAAACTTCCTCTATGCCAAGTTGGTGAAGTGTGTGTTTGAGCAGGAGTCCTTGCCATTCTTGGGCTATATCATCTCTGCCCAGGGTTTGGCCATGGATTCTGCCAAGCTCCAGGCGGTGATGGATTGGCAGGAACCCCGTTCTCTCAAAGCGGTGCAGCGCTTTATGGGGTTCATAAATTACTATCGCCAATTCATTCCCCATTTCTCAACTTTGGTAGCGCCCTTGGTAGCTCTCACCAAGAAGGGTGCAAATCCCAAACTGTGGTCGGAAACTGTCTCCAAGGCCTTCACCTCCATTAAATCCCACTTCGCTAGCACTCCCATTCTACATCGCCCTGATGTAGATAAGCCCTTCATTCTGGAGGTGGATGCCTCCTCCGTCGGTCCTGGAGCGGTCCTTTTTCAGAAGGACTCGCAAGGTGGGAAGCACCCATGCTTCTTCTTCTCAAAGACCTTCACACCGGCGGAGAGGAATTATTCCATCGGGGACAGGGAGTTGCTAGCAAAGAAGCTGGCCTTCTCATAGTGGAGACACCTCCTGGAGGGGGCTCGACACCCATTCCATGTGTTCACTGACCACAAAAATTTGGTCTATTTACAGACAGCCCAGCGGCTGAATTCTCACCAGGCCAGATGGTCCTTGTTCTTCTCCCGATTCCATTTCACACTGCATTT